>NW_020167541.1:0-614493 GCF_001641265.1 Pseudogymnoascus destructans | reverse complement strand
GTATATCAATATCCCGTTTTAGCTGCAGTAGTCTCTTTGCTTCTATATCAGATTGCTTCTGGAGCAATAATTCAGTTTTCTTTGCAGACCTGCTCACAAGATTGCTAAGAGTGCGTATCTGTGTATTTGACGTCAGTTAGCGTTACTATCAAGCGTTACTATCATGGACTAACCTTTCTAATAGCTGATGTGACTGTCGTATCATCAGTAATTGAAACACCAGTAACATCTATAACTTCTTCAGCCATGTCGACATTGAAGGCCTTTAGCATAGCTTTTACAACTAGCTGTATAACATGCGCCATGCATGGTATTTTTGTTGCATCACTACTCCACTCTACTTCTTGTGTAGTACTTCTCATGTAGCTCTCAAGTTCCTTGCGCATTGTTCCATTGTTTGATGCATTATCAGTTGTCACGCAAAAAAAGTCGTCCCGTAATATTGAATTGTTCCAGTACATTGTGTACAACAGCTGCCATATTTTGTCCTGAATGGACTCCAGTCATTGGCTCGAAACCAATAAGACACTATAAGATGTATGTTAGTAAGTTAATATATTATTATATAAGTTATAATCTGCTCACCTCTCTCCATTGCCAATCATCAGTGATATAATACACAGTAATTGCTAAGAACGCTAATTTGAACGGACTTTGCCATCCATCAAGGGCAATTGAAACCTTTGCCATAGGCGGTAAATCCAATAGTAGCTTCTCCATGACGTTGTTAAATTGCATTGTTAATTCTTTGCGTATAACTGTCCGGTGTGGAATTTCCAGGTCGGGTTTCAACATGTTTAGAACCTTTCGCACCTCTTGTTCTCCACTATTCGAAAAGGGAGGCTTGATGAAATTATGGCTATAATCAACTGCTCTCGCCATGCTGTATGTGTGAAAGGCTGTATGGTATCCCTTTCCAAATGCGCACGCGGCAGCTAAAGAAGGTCATTAGCGTTACTCTAGAACGTTACTCTAGACCACTGATAGATAACTTACTAAGTGTAAATGAGTTTGTGATCCATCCTTTCTACTACAAGCGCCAGATTGGTGTGTCGGGTTAAAGTAGATGTGCTACTCCCACCTTGTCGAAGCTTAGGGTGTGCAAAGCCCTCCAACACAACTGACATAGTACCTTAGGATTGCCAGTTCGGACCTCAGCTCCTTGGTAGAATTGAGTCCATATAAGGACCTCTTCGACCTTGTCCAAACCATATGTCGGAATATCTCTCGATTGATGTTGTTTGAAATCTTCGCAGTCCACCATTGATGCCATTCGTTAGCGGTATCCTCCTTCCATATAACATATCGGTTATTAGGAGACTTGAGTAGTTTTTCAAGAAGTTCATCAAGAGGAGCTTCAATTCCACTCAGTACATCATCTTGGGAGAAGATAAGTGCTGGCTCGAAAGGCGAGTTGATATCCTCAGTGTCAGAGGTAAGCGGATGCTCAAATTGTGACTGATTCATCATTGTAAATGGGCTTGGGCTCGACATGTTGTTAAGAGGATAGAGAAAATGTACTGTAGTAGGAGTGTAGGTCAATCAGACGAATGATGAATGTTAAGTGAGGCCTTTGGAAGGACGGCCATTTCTTCATAGTCTTTTGCAACAGAACAAATGGTAGTACAGAATACAAGAATGCACATTGCAATAGGGTAATATTTGAACTCTTTGTCATTACTCTTTGCCGTTACTCTTTGCCGTTACGCATTGCCATTACGCATTGCCGTTACTCATTGCCGTTACTCTTTGCTATTCCTATTTTGTGTTAGTTGAACATAGTATTATGGAGTTAAACAATTTTGTCTAGCTCTAATTAGGTTTACCATAACGCTAGAGAGTAACGCTTACGAGTTTTAAATTACAAAATCAGCAATTTGGTTTCATTGGCTTAACAATTTGCTACATTAGCCCTATCTTATTTCAAAGTCCGAAGCTATATCTAGTACTATTAGCTGTTGCTACAGCATATAACAAGATAATGAGCAGTGTGTATAACCCTAAGTAGATACAGATCGATTATATTTCCTATGTAGCATAATATAAAGTTAAACTGTATAACTGACATTTGATTGTTAATTGGCCGGGCTGTATTCCTTGGCTCAGCCGAGGAGTAGAAGCATGCTGGCTTTTTGCTTTTGGGCTCTCTTCCGTTACTGCTGGCCGTTACTGTAGCCTACGTGTAACCGAGATGATGAGTAGTAGCCCTTATTTTTATTGGATGCAGAGTCTGTATATCCTAGCTAGTGTAATATGAATTGGAATTGCAAAATAGGCGTTTGACTGTTAATTGGTCGGACTGTGTTCCTTGGCTCAGCCGAGGAGTAGAAGCATGCTGACTTTTTGCTTTTGGGCTCTCTTCCGTTACTGCTGGCCGTTACTATGAGTACAGTAGTCACTATTCGGAGTACTGACAAATAGTTTTATTAGATAGTAATGGCAGATAGTAACGGCAGAAGATCTCAAAATGGAATTCAGTAACCACAAAAACTCCATTGGTTTAGTATACTATAGTACAGTATACGACGTGAATTTACTCCTCCTCCTCCTCCTCCTTCTCCTCCTCCTCCTCTTCTTCCTCCTCCTCCTCCTCCACCTCCTCCTCCTCCTCTACACGAACCCCGACAATGAAGCCGTTGAGGCTATCCTCGTCCTCATCATCGTCCTCCTCATCCTCTGATATAACCACCTCCACTTCTTCACCATCATCACCAAAATCTACCAGCCCATCTTCAACATCAGCATTGCTGTTATTCTCCCACTGCTTCACGAACTCTTTGATATTATCAGGGTTGCTAACCCCCCCAGCAAACTCTTCGATCTCCTTCCTTGAGAGTTCGGGCATAAGGATGTTGCCAGCAAGGGCAATGTTGCGCTCCCAGCACTCAATGACTGGGACCATGTTGCTGGCCCAGATATCCTTTAAGGTATTTTCTTCACCGCTGTCGCTAGTCGATGTCTTGCCAGTCTAACCATTATGTTAGATAGTATCGTCATGTTTTAGCTATTACTTACAGCTTTGCCTTCGCCCTTTGGTAGGGCCTTCAACTTCTCCTCCAGCTCCTCTGCATTAATGGCCGCAATAGCCGCACTCTCATCATTAATAGCGGCTGTGAGGCGGGAATTGGCGTCAATACCACGAGCGGTGCGCCTGTCCATGATATCCTGCTGCGTTGTAGCTAACACGGCAGCTTGTTCATTGGCCGTAAGGCCCTCCCAGTCATCTTTACCCTGGCGGGTACGGCGTGCACGGCTCATAGCCTAGCTTTGATATCAGCTCTAGAACAATTGATATCAGGATGGTAGGATTGTTATACCTGTCGGTCCGCATTCTGAGTGAGCTCAATGGTGTGGGCAGTAGCTGCAATGACTTCCGCGCGTCTCTCCTCATATGACTTCGCAGTGGCTGGAGACAACATGGTAAAGTTGCGTTAGAGGCGATTTGGAGCTGATGAGCGTTACTATAGGGCGTTACTGTTAGCACTGGCTTTGATTATACTGTTGTGAGAGTACTTCAATGTGCTAACAAGGCGGACGTCTTTTGAAAGTAGGGGCGCAACTACTTACTGGTCGGGGTCGGTATAGTCAATAAATTTGGAAATCTAAAAGGAAGTTAATAATCAGAGGTAATCAAATGTAAGGGTGGTTTCTTTGCTAACTTACTCGTACTATTCTTTGTTATTGACACGTCCGGATTTGGAACAAGAAACGGAGTTTTTTTTGTTTGCAACAACACTTAAGCGCCCTTACTTCGAATTCGATCCTAACTTCTACAACAATTCTGAGATAACGCGTCTAGCAACATTGGTAAGTTCAATCTTCTTTACATTTGATTTAACCCTACAGTAACGCTGTAGAGTAACGGTATTGTGTTTATTTTACTAATATACAAGTTCTAGCAATTTTTCCTTCTGTCACCAACCTTTGTAAGTTCACCCCTTTTGTTCTTTGGGCGTTACAACTACAGTAACGCCCAGCAGTAACGCCAAATTGCTACAATATGGCAAATTAACATGTTTTAGATATCGCTCTCGCTCACATCTGTACCATGGCTCGCACCAAGCAAAAGCCTGAGCGCCACGGTAAGTATTCCACCCTACCCTACAAGCAATACAAGGTTACTAACTCAACAAACAGTCGATATTCACAAGACTGCGCGCCGAGCCCGCCAAGAAAAGATCTGGAGCTACAATGCCCAGAAAAGTAACTGGGAGCGGGATCACCCTGGCTCCAACTTCCCACAACAAGCCCCTCGCCCTGTCCCTCCTTTGAGCAAGGCTTCTGTCAACAGTATGCTATTCTTTTCTAATAGAATATTGTTCACACTACTAACTTATATGAAAGAACGGATCGTCGCCGAGATCCGACACTACCAGAAGTCGGCCGCCCTCATCCTCCCCAAACTCCCATTCCAGCGTCTTGTTCGTGAAGTCGCGCAAAGCTTCATGTCAGACCTCCGCTTCCAGTCTACTGCCATCTGTGCCCTCCAAGAGGCCGCTGAGGCCCACCTTGTGTCATACTTCGAAGGTAAGCTGTCTCTATGAACACCTACAAAAACTATACTAATAGTGCGAAGGGGCCAACATGTGCGCCATCCACGCCAAGCGTATCACCATCCAGAACAAGGATATGCAGCTTGTGTCCTGGTTCGCCAATTCTCGCAGCATTAGATAAATTAGTGTGTTCTTATAAATAGTCAATTGATGATTTCACAACCTGTCTTTAGTATTTCAGTCGTGACAGTAACAGTATACAGTAACGCTTAATTACATAATTTATGATGAAACTGAAGTTCATTATACTATAACTTAAATATAAAAATATAAAATAATAATGTTATGCAAATGTTAACTATATTAATTAATAACTATTAAATTAACGTAACCATATAACGTACATGTATAGCGAAAGCGCCAAACAAGCGAAAGCGCCAAAATTATCTACCCTCACGACAAACATTGCGATAAATCTACCACAACATTAGAAATCAATTAAAACTACTCGGAGTCCTCTTCCTCAGAGGTGTCTATTACAATCTGACACGTGCGCGCATTGTGCCCAGTCTCACCACACTTGCCACAGCGACGGGCACGGGTTTCTTCCCTTGGCTTCCGACCACGGCCTGCCCTTATTTCCTGCTCTACCTGCTGCACAACATCCCTCTCATCCTGTAGCTCTTGCGCCCCTTGTTGACTAAGTGATCCTCCTTGCTGTAGTCGTGTTTTCCTAGCTCTCCGGCGCTTGCTTAGTACTTCATTTGCCTGTCGTAGGTTTTGGTTCTCTGCCTTTAGCAGTGCTAATTGATGCATTATTTGCGATGCACCCTTTGTAAACTGGTCAACAGCTGCATAGATTGAGGTTGGAGAGCTATTTTGATGGCGTGAAATCCGAGTTTTAATAAATGTAGACTGTGACATAGCTTCAATTGGGTTGTTTGGTGTCTGAGAAACCCAAGGTTGAGCAGTACCTGGGCGGGAGCTTGGAGGCGTTGGTGTCCTTAACTTAAGATCAAGTGTAGATATCACTCTCTCAGGGTCAAATGGAAGAAGCCCTGCCCCTCGGAACCCGCCTCGAATGTTACTTTCCGTCATTGTAGTGTTAAATGCAGCGTGGAAGGCAGGAAAGAAGTCATCCTTTGTAATATGAGAAATATGAGCCTGCATCATATCTTCAATTTGCCAACCATAGGCCTGCTTTAACGGGCCGAAACAGCCAACATCAAGTGGCTGGAGTAGATGAGAAGAGTGAGCAGGCATACAAAGCGTAATAATGTTGTGTTCCTTGCAGTACTCCTCAAACTCATCTGAGTGGTGGCTCTCATGACCATCAAGGACTAACAAGCGATAACCACCAACACTCCGGGCCTTTGTATGCTTCTCAAAGTGCTGAATCCAATCCATGCCTCTCTCGTTTGTAGTCCAGCCATTTTCAGTAACAGAAATCACCCAATCGCTTGAAAATCCACTATTCTCATACCAAGATGTAAGGTGGTTTTTGCCTGCAACAATGATTGGTGGTACTGCCCAACCTTGAGAACTAACGCCTTGGATTACTGTAACCCATTCCCGATTACCAGGCTGTACCTTCTTTGCTTTTGCCCGCCCGTCTGAGCTTGTTACAACCATAGCAGTTGAGATAACACCCATCATAAACCCAGTCTCATCAAAGTTGTAGATATCTGCTTCATCGATACCATATTTCGCAATTGTGTTACGCACAAGCTCAAACCAGCCATTAATAACTTCTGGATCTTCGCACTTAGCCCTCTGGTAGTCGTATTTGCGCTGAAAGCGTGTCTGGAGCTCTACACGCCGCTTAACAAAGTTTGAAGCCCAACGCGACCCAACGCGTGACGCGTCGCGTGTTGCAAGTAGTCGACTTGCCATATCTTCAACAACAGACAGCCGAGGAGGAAACCCTTTGGCAGCTAGGTCGAGTATATACTGAACAAGGACGGACTCCTCTAGGTTAGTTAATTTCCGTGAGTTGGCTTGGATATCGCGTCGTGAAGGTACACCTTCTAGACGACGACCTAGCTTGCGGTGGTCCACAGAATAGATCCTAGCAGCAACTCGAAGGCATAACTTTGGGTCGCTTTGCATAGCCTGGATAGCTAGCACTAATTGGCTTTCATCGTTTTTATGGGGCATGTTTTGTTGTTGAGGAATTTAACATTTAGTTGGGGGGTTTGGTCACCGCATCATTTTGGCGCTTTCGCTTGTTTGGCGCTTTCGCTATACATGTACGTTAATATTTATCAAACTATAGTAATAATTAATAGTAACGTTAGTAGCTGCTATTAATGCTTAATTAAACTCATATCAAATATAAGTCATAACTAATTGACTACTCTATGATCGATTTTGATTGAATAATATGATATCACTTGTAAATATAATATCACGTGTAAATATAATCACGTGTAATTATTTAACAGTGTGTAAATGGAACTATTATAGTTATACTATTTTCAACTTATACCTCAAAATGCATGTACAGTAACACTTAATAGTAACGTTATTAATATTCGATTGCACTTAAAGCTATTCCTAATAACATATCATGTGATGACATGTGGTGGCCCCCACTTATAATGTAAAAGACTGGACTGGACCGGACTGTTCTTAGGAAAGACCGAACGGTCTAGTCTTTTAAACAGTCCTCAATTTTTGCAAACAGTCCACACTCTAAAAAAAGACTGGACTATTATCAGTCCGGTCTTTTAAAGGGACCTCAACTTTAGCAAACAGTCTACACTCTAAAAAAAAGACTAGAATGTTATCAGTCCGGTCTTTTTGTCTCACGGTCCAGTCCTAAAAAAAAAGACTGGACCGTAAAACAGTCCTCACTCAACATTAAAAGACCGGACCGGACCGGACCGTGGCCAGTCTAGTTGTCTTAGTAAATTCATCCCTTCCTTGGGTGGCTAGATTCTCACATCTGGTGCACCCACCATTACATCGTTGTGTTGGTTCCAACCACCAAGACCATGGGTCCCTGACTTCTGGAAGTGTTGGGGCTTGTAAATACTTTGCATATTCATCGCTTTCGAGGCCGGTTTGTTGCTTCCGCTGAATATATTGTGTAAAGGCATTAGAGACCCCAGAATTTGCTGACTCTGTTGCCTGGGATGCTTGCGTAGGCACTGAAACTGCAGTCGACTTGTAATCTGACTCCCAGAATGTAAGGACACAGGGAATACGGCTCTCCGTAGGTGCATATGGGAGTGCGAGTCGGAGGTGATGCTGTATTCTATCCTATAGGTCTACTACGAAGGATACAAAAAAGATGAAGGTGTCACCCTGTATGGCTGTTCCCTTAAAATACCCGAAACTGCTCCGACTCAGCTAGCTCCCTGTTTGCCTAAGGCTTCCTTACGTTATGTGCCTAAGGCTGTCAGTCGCGACTGACCCGTAACGGCCCCGAGTCTCGATGGCGCCACGTGACGGCCGTAACTACCCCGAGTAAGGAGGCATCCTTACACAGAACTCCTGCATCTTTGCCTTACAATTGGCATGCCATTCCTTCGGCCAGCTACTTTCAATATAATCCCATTTCCATTGTGGACATAATACTAAGGCTGCAATATAAACAGGAGATCTGTCGGTGAGGGTGTAGTACTTATCCAACTTGGCCCACCCTGAGTTGCAGCAAGGACTCATAAAAGGATCCTCAGCATATACTCGCTTAGCGTCTTCAAACTGCTCAAGCAGAAAGTCCATTGATAGCAGTACTTTATCGATTGTGTCACCACGAGCTTCTGTAGAAAGTGTGGCGTGGTGAAAAGACAGGAGAAAGTCCTGAAGCTTTTGAAGCTCAATCCAGTCCTGCTCTGACAATAAGTTGCGGTCGTTCTCTTTATATTGATGACAATAGAGATTGACAGGCGTTTAGAATTATAGCAGTGCTGATCATTTTGTACCAAGAGTTCCACTGTGTCGAGTTGTCCCGTGCAAGATTACGGCCTCTGCTAAGCTCTTGAAATCTAGCGATCCATTGCGGGCACCTTTGTATATGAACTACAATGTTATGTAGCCTGCCAAGTGGCCCTTTCTTTCTCCACCGTGCCATTTCAGCTTCTGTGGGGAGCGATAATAGCTTTGTATTGTTCTCTTCTGCAAGAGCTTCATCCTCAGTTTGAAAGAGAAAGGTTTGGGCTGCCAGATTGATGATGTGGCCATTGCACTGAAGCCTGTGAGAAAGTGGTTGTAGTAGATTTTGTACTGATCCAAGAGCACTGTAAAATGAGTTAACTAAAGTCTAAAACATGAGAATGATTTATACAGACTCTCAGATAAAGACACCGTCATTGTATCATTATTGTCTGCATTGTCCATTACAAAGTATCCAACCTTTGAAGCAATCCCATAGTCATTAATGACCTGCATAATGATCTGCGCTTGATTCTCTCCTAAACTCATTCTTAGTTAAACAACGATTAGAGCATTTCAAAGTACTAACCTGAATGTTTTCCCTCTATCTCCTTTAAGGCAAGTACATAATGTGTCAACTCCCCATTTTCACTGATATAATGCGCAATCATTCCAAGAATCGCTAGGGAATTAGGGGAGGACCAAAGATCTACAGTAAAGTGGACTTTGGAGAGTGCCGATTGGACCTTCTGTTGTATCCGTAGTCGCTCATTTTCATACATACGGAGCGTCCACGCTTGTATTGACATATGCGAATCAGGAAGCCAAACATCCACTTCTGGATTAAGGTAATGAAGAAACGCCCTAAATTCCTCTCGGGAAACCATACGAAAAGAAATGCTACAAGCAGTTATCCACCGCACGTAAAGGTGCTCTAGTACTGCAGGATCCATCATATGCTCCGTATCTGGCTCTTCAGCTAGGCGGCGGCATTTATAGCTAGTCTCTTGGCCCCGGGCCATAGCTTCTTTAATGCTGGTTTGCCGGGAGAGGACTTTCGTGGCTTGTGAAGACATTATATCGACGCTATGAGCCTTTATTAAATGACTTGATATATTAGCAGTGCCTCCAGACTCCAGATACTCTTTGTGACATAGCTTGCATCGCCAGAGCATCTTTCCACTTGAGTTGGTAATACGTGTCTCCCGTGACGTTTCATTGTAGTCCCATATCTTTGATCTGCGATCGCGTTTTTGTGTAGGAGTTGAGAGAGAGGATGAACAAGGTGCTCTAGATTGTCCGCTGTCAATTATTGACAAGCTATCAGACTGTTGGGAGGCCATAGTGGTTTATATTGTAGTACTGAACTGTAACCAAGGAATCTAGGTATGAAAAATGAATAGCAGCAGACGAAAGAATAGTGAACAAGATTGGTAGGTACGATAGGCAGCAGTGGTCACTGTCTAGGCTTCCACGTAGCTGTGGAGAGCAGCCTGTTGGGGGAAGGACCGAAAAATTGTCACCGTGCACAAATCGTGTGGCGGTTTTGTCAGTCGGACCTTCAGGTTTTGCGCAATGGGCAAGAAGGCTTCGACAATAGATTACAGCATTCGGGCCAATTGATTCTAACTATTCTAATGGCCTACTCACTATTTATGGGCGTTTTGGGGCCCTACAGTAATTACCGTAATCCTCCGTATGCCCACTGTTCTGGGTACAGAGTTTTCACCTGCCCCGCTAAGGGCCATGGAACGCTGGCCCCCTCGGGGATTACCAAACTTCTAGGCCAAAAACCCGGAATCCCTCAGCTCCCGTTCCGATTCCCAACAAGCCTAGCACTTGACTTCCCACGTGATTGGAACTAATAGTTTGGACTGAACTGAGTTGATATAAATTTTGCTAAACTGAACTGAACTGAACTGTTGAAACCTTAAACTGGACTGAACTGGACTGAACTGGACTGGACTGGACTGGTTAAACTGATAAACTGATAAACTATTGGCCACACTGGCTGTACTCTCCAATTCCCTTGTCTTTATCGCCTACTCCTTCTCTGAGCTAACGTTTTCATAGTCGTTTGTAAATAACTTCACTGCCTCGTCGACTGTGAGGTTAAGCAGATTAGGGTGTTCCTTTTCCATCTTATACCACTGATGTTTTATAGATCCGGCACTCTTGCCTGGAAAATTTCCTCTGCAATTTGAGGCCAAGCCTTTTTCTCCTGCGATAATCTGGCTCGAATAAGAAGCGTACAATTGTCTGGGTTCCAATTCTGTTCATAGGCCTTACTACCTCGGTGTCTCTTCCTGTGACGCAGATCAGGGTGTACTTTTTTCATAATATACCACTGGCCTGCTAGGGCGTGGGCAGTTAAGCCTGGGAAATTTTCCTTGGCAATTTGATGCCAAGTCTTTTTCTCCTGCGATAATCTGGCTCGGATGAGAAGCGCATGTTTCTCTGGAGTCCAAATAAATTGACCGGCCTTACCGCCTCGATGTCTCTTCTTGTCACGCAGAGTAGGGTTCTCAATTTTCATCTTAACCCACTGCTTTCGTAGTATATCCGCAGTCGTACCTGGAAAATGTTCCTCGGCAATTTGAGTCCAAGTCTTTTTCTTATGCGATACTCTGGCTCGGATGAGAAGCGCACATTTCTCTGGAGTCCAAACAAACGCGTTTTCAAAGGCATCTGCTTCTTCCATAGCTTCACTGGGTGTGTGATACTTAGAATGTTTTCTCTTGTGAGTGTTACACTATATATTCAACGACACTCGAAGAACAGTCCCTCACATTTAACCATAGACTCCAGAGAATTAGGCATTCCATTCGCTCTGCTATACACACAAGCTTGCGTAGCATTACATTAATGGTCTTAATCGTGCTAATAAGCTATGCTAATAAGTATAGCGCGAAATCGGGACCCCTTGCCGTCTGAAGGCTATAGCAAGGGGTATTGTAGCTCACGTATATTTTAGAGATTTGGCTCCTTCTCTA
This sequence comes from Pseudogymnoascus destructans, assembly GCF_001641265.1. NCBI lineage: Eukaryota > Fungi > Ascomycota > Leotiomycetes > Thelebolales > Thelebolaceae > Pseudogymnoascus > Pseudogymnoascus destructans. The sequence goes on along the minus strand of NW_020167541.1, from coordinate 603,128 downwards.
ATTCTCCATAACGACATAATTCTTGCTAACTGCACCACGAGAGGCATTGGTAGACAATTTAGCTGAGCAGGTTTCGTGGAGGCAATGATTAACAACCTGGCCGACGTCTTTAATCCCCTTGCAGTGGCACATATGACGGACGCGCTTACTTTAGAAACTACAGCCGAGCCTCATGATTCAAAGCTTGAAGAAAAGATGAAGGAGGGTTGCAGTGTCTTGTTGGCACGGCACCTCGTTAGTAATCCAAAACAAGCTTGAGCTAGTAATTAAGGGTAACTAGCATCCTTAACGTCTCTTATAGCAAAAATTGAAACTTAGAGTGCGTATTCTATAGAGTATAACTGATGGCGCATCGTGCAGCTATGATATGAAACAAATGCTGACTCTCGTGACTGTTATGAAGTCTGTCCCAAGATCATTTCATTCTATCTAAAGCACATATTCATTTTTTCAATGCTGATACATACCAATACCTAATAAAGTAGTTCGAATAAATCAAAACCAATCTCCTCGAATTCCCCTTCATTTCCCGCACCTCGTTGGCTTTGCTCGAGCTCATACCCTCGGACATTCAAATCCCCCAAAAATTGTCTCAAAGTCATACTCATTCCATCTAACCACCGGTTTCAGCCCCGCCCACCTCCACTCCCAGCGCCCCTGATCCCCTTCCTCATCCTTAATCCACACCCTCCTGAAGTAAAACTCATTGGTTGCATGGCTATGCCCCCTCTGCTTCTCCACCTTATGGGTCTCATCCTCAAACCGCAGATGTCCCGCTCTCAACTGTTGTCTCGCAATCACAAAATCGTCATCGACTTTCTCCCACTCACACGCACCAAGGAGATGCTGCGTCTTCAATAATGGATCACCGAGGAAACCCGGAGAGCTCATCATGGCGACGAACGATGCCGCGGCCATGGAGGGATACGACTCTCCCGAAACCTGGGTATAGTCGATCAACAAGACTGGCGCGAGGATGCGAGAGAGGCGCGCCCAGTCTTTGCTGTCATAACTGTCCGCCCAGTGGAAGAGGAGGGAGGAGAGGGCGAGGTGTTCTGTCGGCTTGCGTCAGCGAAAGGACAAATTGTCAAAAGACGGGGAGAAGGGGGGGGTAAATTGGAAAGAAAGGGAGACGGACCCTCGAAAGTGATCTGTTTCTTTCCTTTCTTGGAATCAATAGGTGAACTTATGGCGGACCCATTTGCAAAATTCAACCCCATCAAGCCACCAAGGCTGTTGCGTAAAAGTGTTACAATAGTCAGAATCATGGTCTTGTTGTCTTACGGGTTTTTTTATTTGTCGTTGAAAATGTCAACTTTCTGTCTCAGGTTTTGATGTCCAGGAAATATATTTATATCCATCTTCTAACCGCTATAACAAGAAAAGTAGAATGTAACGGTGTTCATGGACCGGACCTAGTGGGGAACACAGCCCGGGCTTCCACATCTCAATCCCAATGCCTAGTTGACAAGTACCCCGATGCTTAATCCCACTGTGCCCCAAGGACCTTACATGTCGCCATCGGCCCACCAGTCTCATGTCCGAACCCGGTATAGGTGCATTGGTATCAACAACGAAACAACAGATAAAATAGCCACAATATCGTATCTCGGATTTTCGTGTAGGTGCTGAACGGGCACTTTCCAAACCAACGTTGTCCCTACGTGTCCCAGGCCAGGATACTCATCCTGTTCCCTTGAACTTTTGTCATAATCATGCTACATCGACATCTCTGGCAGCTGTATCGATTCGGTCAATGAGTACTTGCTGTCTAAAGCGTCAATCCTTCGTTTCCTTACGTCATCTAATCCAAATCCTTGATCACCGAGACATACTCCGTATTCATTCGGCGTCGGAACCTTGCAGGGAAGACGGGAATTGGTAGGATTTCTACTAAGGGATATTTTCACCATGAAAGATCGTACATTCCGGATGCGGTCGCGCGGATCCGGCAGTGCATTCTGGTTCGGAACGTCAACGGCACTTATGGAAGAATTCGGCTCTGGGATGCATCACGACCCTGAAGGCTCAACCGTTCCCAAACGCGAACCTGTGACGTCTATATAGGGATGAGCTGCCAAGCTGTCATTGCATGGGATCGTGGGCTAAAAGCGGGTTGTCGCCTAGTGTACGGAGTATTGATTGAACCCGATTCTACCAACCCCTGCCCACCAACGTTTCTGGTCCAATCACGCGCTTTCCCTGCTTTCTGGCACGTGTCATTTGAACCACTTACTCCATAAAGGAATGGTTATTCCACGAATATCAAGAAACGGCCCATCGGCAATCGATCGATGAAGATCTATAAATGGCTTATTGCTTGCCAAGGTGCCCGCTGCAGAGCGAAAGAAGCGACGTCAGGACGGTTCAGCGACACAATCCCAAGAGTTGGGCGGCTGAGACAACCGACTGTGGACGCCTGGGCCCCGACTGTGGATGGCGGCGCCGCGACGGCGCCGTCCACAGTCAATTGAAGCAGCCTCAGCTTCAGGCCGGGAGTAGTTGGCGTGAGTCGGGCCTCGAGGTGTGGGCAGGACGATTGTAGGGGCATTACATGTCCCCTGTACAGTTTCGTAGTAATGAGTATACTCGGAGCATGTAGGTACGAGACTACATGGAACCTATTACGAGCTCCTAGGGCTCGTAATGCCATTTGTGTCTGCTTTGATTTCCGCACTTTCAAACGAATCTTTCAAACCCAGCCGCTCTTTGTGCAAGTGCATACTCACCGTGATATTGTAATATTGGCAAATGTCAGGGTGGAGATAGTCGAAATTGTAACCATCGCTCAAGTTGTCAATTTACTCTGTCCTTAAGAGCTGCTACCCTCTGCTGTCTCTTTCTTGAATCTCGGAAATCACACCATCCTCAACATGATCTTTTGTACCTATTGCGGTAAAAGGTTCACGAGAAAGGAGCATTTGGAAAGGCATATACCAAGTCGTGCGTATCCTCTTTACATCTAGGCTGCTTAACATGCTGAGAAGTAGAAGATACAAATGTAAAACCTCACAGATGCAAATCGTGCCAGCTTTCGTTCGCGAGAAAGTAAGTTCATATCATATCACCCATGACCGAATCGTTTTTGATGATTACGCAGAGATCTCCTGCAGCGCCATTACTCGACATATCATGAAATAGGAGATCCATCTCTCGCACCTCCAGCGTCTATTCAAACTGTTGCTGGACGAACACCCATCGCTTGCCTCAACTGTGCGAGTGCAAAGACTAGCTGTGACAAGCGTGTACCATGCGCAAGGTGTGCAGATAAATCGCTGCCATGTGAAGCAAGGTTTACGCGACGACCATCAACTCTGATGGTGAAAGCAATAGCCGCGTCAGAAGCCTCCAAGCAAGCTCCAGAATCAATCGAACCCAAACCACCACAGCATTCCGCTATCGCTACTCCACTAGAAAATAATGATATGGTTATTGACCCTTGTTTACATTCGGCTCCTGCGATGGAAATTGCATCACCTACGCCCCAAATATATAGCACTAGTATCTCCGGCGAGCCAGAGCCAACGAGAATTGGTGGCTTCGATGGCTTTGTGCAATACAACGACGGCATTGCGAGTCCTGTCTTGAATTATCAAGATCCGCTCACATGGGACGATTTATCCATGGATATGAACCTTTATGGTAATCTCACATCTGTGCCACCCGAAAACATGCATCTGGTGTATTCAGATCAAGGCGACATCTCGTCAGGTTCTGACATAAGCTCTAGCTCAATACAATATCAACCATCGATATCACATACAAGAAGTTGCAGTATAAGTTCAGTTGGCGATGTCGACATGGGAGACCAGCCACGTTCCAAGCGGGCCAGGCTGTCTTATCGTGCTGTTGCACCTGGAGTTCAAGAACCCCTGGCTACAGAGCAAGCTTGGCCATTAGCACGGTGTAATCCGCCCACATTCTCAGACTCCTGCCAACGTACGACTGTTGTGCATCTTGAGAGACTGGGACAAATCTCTAAACATGAACGTGCTTGGGATTCCCTAGCCTTGCAGCCTGACCTAGCTATGTCTGCATCAGATTTCATTAATGTCGAGCCTATTAACTCCGGCACCCGCGATACTCTTCATGCCATTACGCTAGGTTTTCTGTATCGCGCCTTGAAAACACATCGTAGTGGTTTCACGAACAAATGCCAGAATGGCCACTATCTCAGTCCAGCAAATTTCAGCTCTCGTCTTCTCCCACCAGCGAATATGTTGGAGTATTTTCTCCTGAAATATACTCTTAATTTATCGAAATATTATTCGCTCGATGCTAGGGGAAGAATCGACCCTAACGAGCTCATCCACGGTAACCATACTTCTACTCTCCTCATCCTCCTCATGATCGGCCAAGGCGCTTCGATGTCAAGGTCAACAGAAGCTCGCTGTCTGTCAGCTGGTTTGACAGAAATCTGTAGGATATTGCTCTTTGATATCACTGAACAAGATATTGAGCTCTGCGCTGACCCCACTGTTCTGCGATGTGCGCTATTATTTACGATGCTCGGTGCCTGGAGTGGGGATAAATGGCATATGGATATTGCGATGGGACAGCGCGGAATGTATCTCACTATGCTGAAACACGCTGGGATGTTGGAGCCGCAAGATATTTCGGTGTCGAGGTTAGGTGGGAGTTCAACCGTGGATGTGCAATGGCGCGCTTGGGTAGAGGCCGAAACTCGGAGTCGGTGAGGATCCTGCCTAGATCTCCTGTCTATTTCCGGTGACTGACTGATACTTGACAGACTAGTATACGACTGGGTTCTGCTCGATCAAGAAATATCGCTTTTCGACGACATGTCAACCATCCTCTCCATCTCCGAGCTGCACGCACTCCTCCCCCACCCCAACCCCTCTTTATTCTCCGCTTCCTCCGCCCATGCCTGGTCGACGCTCCTCTCCTCATCCTCAACATCACATATCCGGACGTCCCTCCATGAACTCTTCCAAGACTTCCTAAACGACCATCTCCACCATTCCGCGTCCCTCACACCATTAACACTACGCCTCCTCCTCCATCCAATCCAAAGCCTTCTCTATGAAGTTCGGCAACTTCTAACTTGCTTCTCAGAGGTCCTCTCCACGCGGCGCTCCTCAACGCGGACCCCCACCAAAGCCTCAACCCTCATACGTCTCGAGGAAGTCCAATCCCTACTACAAAAATGGTACAACCTACACCTTTCCCTTCCTCCCTCCGTTTCTGGCTCGGCCCACGACTTGACCAAGACTACAAATCTGATCCTATATCACCTGATCAGCCTTAACGCACACACCTCCATCCCATCCCTGGAGCGCCTTGCGCGCCGTGCTCCCGCCACGCTTGCCACAGCGAACCCACACTGGGATCTCAGCCTGCAGCACAAAAAGTGCATCTTTGACAGATTCTCCGCGCTTTTCCATGCAGGGCAGATTCTGCGCCTGGTGACCCTCTTCGACTCCCCAGATTGCATGCCGCCGTGGGCCTCCCTCGCCGTCTACCGCGCCAGCTTGGTTCTCTGGTTTGACGTCCTCGCCAGGTCTGATCCGAGCTTCCAGCTGCCGGCTGCGGAGGATCCAATTGTGGTGATTAATGAGAGCATGGCCGATGATGCGGCGTTGATGTGCTGGCTATGGAAGAGGGAGGGGCTGCCGGTGCTAAGGGGCCGAGATGGCAGCATGTGCAAGTTGCAAGAGCCGGAGGCGGTTTTGGAGGCTTGCATTAGGTTCGTGGGCGGGATGGACGAGGGAGGGAATGGGAGGGGAGGAAGGCTCGCGGATGGGATTGTGAGGAAATTACGGACGTTAAAGGGGAATTGGCATGGTGCTGGAGGCCTGCATGGCCCATAATATACGTGTTTTCCATCAATCTTTTTTTGTTTCTTGCGAGACGAATAATTCATTTGTGGGGTTGAACGTAAGCCCCTGCATGACGTCCATTTATATTTGGAGGGCGGATCTTCAGAAAGCTGAAAGGAGCCGGTACCCAAGGAGAAGAGCGACGAGGGGATGGCACAGAAACATTCGCAGCATATGATCACTTTATGAGTCTACAAATCTATAAATCTCAACGATCATCCTTTCCCAACCCCACTTTCAATACTACCTATTTATCAATCACATTGCAATATGAGCCTCCCCACGTAAGCACATATTGAACTGCAGGCCTGCTAGTCCACTACGAAGGCGCTTGACTACGAATGAACAGACTACAGGTTCAATCTCTGCGTAGGTCATCGGTTTGCCATCTCAGTCTCATGGAATCTATGCAATCAGAGCATGGTGGCTTGTTTTCCTCAATTTTTATACGTTCTCAAATTCGGCTGGTGGAAGAGTGCGACTGAAAAATACGGCTTCTCGGGAGATTGAAATGTGTCCGATGGTTAATATTTTTTGCATGCCGTATCGTACGAAGTGAACGAGAAGGTGTGGAAGATCACGTGCAACCGGACGAAGCATTTATTTGTTGTAAGGAAGGACCGAGATATTTATTGGAACTGCGTTCCTAGTAGTACGCTATACAGCGTAGATTGTGGTATATATAGGGCTTTGCACCTATAGTTGCTTAATCAAGTCGTCAAGCTCCAAATATGTGCTCAGCAATATTGCGACCGCGCGCAAATCGTGTGATATTTTTGGTGATGGGGCCTTCGGCTTTTGCGCAACGGGCAGGAAAACTCGACAGTAGACTACAGTATATCGAATAAATCGATTAATTGAATTACTACACTATCTACGAAGCCTACGTATTATTTATGGGAAGGGTTTAGGCCTGAAACCTAATGCGCTGGAATTCCGAGGCAATTGGCTCACGCCAAGCACCAATTGGGGAGCCCGACGATAACACTGGGAAAAGCTGCCATTTTAGGGCCAAAATACCACCGCCGTATCCCATGGTGTGCCTGTCCTCTTTTCCCCAACATTATTCTCTCATCATGGCTGGTGGTCTTACATTCCCAGTTCATACACCAACTTACCTCTAGCTCTCCTAGCTACCTTGCTCTTTCACCGGATGTTTCCTATTCTCCGTCAACCGCCCTACTAATTCGTTCTACGTCACGCACTACCAAGTCCCTCCCCGCCCCGTCCAAGCCCGGAAGTCCGTCAGGAAGCCCGCTGGGGAAGTCCGTTGGGGAAGTCCGCTGCCTTCGGACAGCGGCTCTGCTGCACACCCTCCTGCATCGTTAGCCCTCTCTGCCCCCAAAGAAGGACTGGGCGCAGCTCTATGGACTTCGGGAAAAGGGAACGGGACGAATCAGTTTGGGGAAAGGGGAAGCCAAATGCTGTCATTAACGGATATGGGAACGGAGACTGTGCGGACTTCAAATGCGACGCACAAGACGGACGGAAGAGGACGTTTTCGAAGCCGATGACATAAACACATCAAGATGGTGATATATATCTCAACGCTAGAAGATTACTTCTTCAAACCGAGTGACTTATAGAGCTACTTTTCGCATATCATCCTTCCCCATTTATGCAACGTTAGGCTTCGACAGCGACATCTACAATACCTCAAAACTTTCAAAATCATGGCCCCACCAGCAGCAGTTGACGAGATCGCCTCTAGCCTCGCTATGGGCGGTGATGTTGATTCCCAAGGTGCCACTACATTTTTTACCTCTCTTCCATTTGCCGGAAAAGTCGCCCTCATAACCGGTGCATCCCGTGGAATCGGCCGAGGCATGGCTCTCGAGCTCGCCCAGCGCGGCTGCTCCATCATCGCGAACTATGCGTCGTCCGCGACGGAAGCCAAGTCGCTCGTTAGTGAGATCCACAAGCTCGGAACTGGCGCCAAGGCTATTGCTCTGCGTGCCGATGTCTCTAAGCCTGATGAGATCTTCCAGCTCTTCGAAGACGGCATCGCCCACTTTGGCCACCTGGACTTCGTCATTTCAAACTCCGGCACTGAGGTTTGGAAAGATGAGCTCAAGGTCACCGAGCAGGACTTCGATCGAATTTTCGACCTCAACTGCCGTGGTCAGTTCTTCGTCGCCCAGCAAGGCATGAAGTATCTCCCACGCGGCGGCCGCATCATCCTCATGTCCTCGATTGCTGCCTCTATCTCGCACGTGCCCAACCACGCCTTATACGCAGGCTCAAAGGCAGCCGTGGAGGGGTTCACAAGGTGCTTCAGCATTGATTGCGGCCCGAAGGGTATCACCTGCAACGCGATTGCTCCGGGAGGCGTCAAGACCGACATGTTCCAGGGTAATGCATGGCATTATACACCTGGCGGAACACCGGATACGCCAATGAGCGAAATCGATGCGGGTATTGCAAAGGCCTCCCCATTGAACCGCGTTGGGTATCCAGCTGATATTGGCCGTGCCGTATCACTACTTGTGAGCCCAGAAAGCGAGTGGATTAATGGTAAGGGATCTCATTTTCACCCTTGTCGGTGATAATTTGTAGACGCATGCTAATCTTATCATCTCAGGCCAGGTCATCAGACTGAGTGGAGGAGCCATCTAAATGGTGCATCAGTCGTTGCTTTCAAAGAGAAATGGCTGAACAGCATTGGTTTCTGACTGTCGTGTCACAATATTGTATGGACGAGAAAATGTCGAACATTGCATGCAGGTTTCTGTTCCTCAACCTCTACATGTAACTTGCAAATAATAGATTGAATCTAAACCAAAGAGTTGCATGTTTGACTACCTCCTCAACTGATATGCATAATTGAAGTTCGCGACTCGTGCTCAGCTCTAATGACATTAAGTGACGGATTTGCCTCGGTCAAGATTTTGTTGAGATGTTTTGCCCAACTCCATAATCGTCCTGACTAACATTTTCGCTTTGGGTTGGAGTAATTGGAGTGCGTGATTTGGAAGTGAATAAAAGAATTAAGCTGTTCTCACTGCCATACCTTATCTAAACATTCAACTCGTTTCAGTTCTGAAATGGCAATGTTGTAAGTGTACTTTTTTAGGTTTATGCTCTAGCTAGATTCATGCCATGAAGGTATCCCGACGAGACTTCATAGAGAAATAGTAACGATATAGTTCAAGTCCAAGTGACTCTTCCATTCAATTGAAGTGGGCTCACATTTGAGAGGAAACAGTTTTCCATATTTTGAATATGTTAAACCGATATATAAGACCATTAAACCCTAAAAAGATTGATAACTTTTCGAAACCAATCGCAATTGAACTCTGATGATCCCGTCCTCTGTATGCTTATGACACGCGCGTCATAAGCATACATTGTCGCACATATTTAACATCCTTCCGTCGGCCAGAACATTGAATCGGCTATTCCAGGCGTCATACGCTGCTTTGCCCATTCTCAGTTCTTCATATGCGATCTTAAGGCTTTTTGATAGGTGGCCCAACAAAGTAGAACAAATGCCAGCATCCCTGTCCCTTTCATTGCGTCCGCAAACTTCGCGGAAACGCCCAAAGAGTTGTTCCAGTTTCCAGAGTTCGCGCCATAAAATTTCATTCCTGAGCCAACGACCATCTTCGTTAGCAACGCGATAACTGCCGATAGGCATTTGTGTGTCTGCTCTAGTCGTATCACTGAAGTCACTCTGCAACGCTACCTGGTAAAATGACAATATTTTCTCCATTATGGTGGCAAGGAGCATGGTAGTGGTATTGGATCCCGATTTGGAAACACATTCTCTGCAAGCCAACATACTGGCACATCCTTCTACAGCTTTTCGATTGATGGTCAAGGCCATATCAAACGCTGATGCTAATCGAGTGGTGCTGGAGTGATTGTGAAGAGCTTGAAGAGATTGAAGGCAGGTCGTAAAGCAGTTGCAGGATGGCGAGGATATCTTAGCATTGGTTCGGCAATCAGGTGGAGAGTTGAAATCGAGCGATGAATTTGGCGATGGAAGTTCTGCATTCGTGCGGGGATAGAATGGTAAATTTGACGGCTGACTATCGGACCATGGCGAGATTAAATTCAGCTGTGGTACAGCCCCTAAATATTTCGGCCACGACATCATCGTCCCTTGATCGTTTTGGACTACAGGATTGTCAAGCTCGATGTGCGGTATTGGCGTCCAAGGGAGCGAGTGGTCAAACAACTCGGCAGTGCTAGGAGGCAGACCCAAATCGTAAGCATCAAGCAAAGCGTCGTTGCGATGGGATGCAGTTGTGTTTGCCGAAGATAATTGCTGTCTATTTCCATACGCTGACCCCAATGAAATATTCTTTTTATCAGTAGCTATGGGCATAGCTTGAGAGTCAAACGCAAAGCGGGAATGCGAGGCCTCGTCGACGTTCGTATCTCGGTCGGCAGCACTGACATTGATGTTGGAGTTGCTGATTCTCCTATCTGTACTTGGTTTGCCGATCCTCAACGATGGACTGTATTTACAATCTGTTCCGCATGTGAGGCAGCGAGAACATATCGGCCTAGTTTTACTGCATTTGACCTTTGCGAAGAAGCATCCATCACAAGAAGCTCTCAACCTCTGAAGGCGGGTCTTATTTGAAACTTTGCTTGATGACATCGTAGCTAGTATTCGTTTTGAGAGTTATTGAAATGTAGGTATAATAGATGGCATCCTATGGGTGGCATGGTCGACGTTGGCTGGAGCTCCACTGATGAAAATGTTGCGTTAATTCGATGCCATTTAAGTCGAGTGAAGGTAAAATGCTTCTGGAGCAACATATATCATTTCAGACAAGTTAGATGGCCATATGATAAACCTGTGATCTAGGGACAGTTATTTATATAATGACGTAGCGAACCGGCCAAAGAAGCGGAAGCGCCAAAATGACGCGATAGTAGTTGCTGTCAACTAGATGCTAGATCCGTCCACCACAGAATATGAAGGAAGCTAGGTCGTCCTTTAGTAGCCATATGTTCACGACGCGACATTGAATCCAAGTCGCAGAAATTAACTAACTTAGAGGAATTCGCCCACAATGAGTTGCTACCGTAGACCCTGGGCGTATCGGGTTGATCATCCGTACCCGCTTTTGTGGTTCATGACAGCCTAGGCCGGGCGGTTTAGATATGTTCTACCATATGACGTGAGGAGCACAATTTGTAAGAGTACTTACTGTGTACTTTCTTTGGCTGTATTAGACCTAATGTACCTTTCAAAGTCTCGTGGAAATGATCTCTCCCCCAGCTAATGAATAATGAATGCACTTATTGTACCTTTATATAAAATAGGTGTAGAGATACTTATTTGCTATATAGCACCGGCTTGCTAAGAAGCCGGTTGGGACTGCGGTTTGGAAGCGTCAGGCCAGACCACGGTTTGGTCCCAACAGTCGAGACCAGTCCCCGCATGCCCGCTAGACCTCGTGGCAGCGGAACAGGGATGCATCACGACTGATATATGCTAGAGAATAAATATGGCTTCTGTAGAACGTACTATGGCAACAGAATACTCTCGTTGTATCAGCGCTACCGTTACTCAAGGGGATTAATGCTGTTGCGAATCTCCGCCGTAGGACACTCAATGGTGATGTCAGCTGGTCAGAGCTTCTGTTAGAAGCACCGCATTTTTAAGGTTCTGTTCCAGTGCTGACCAATTGCACTGTCGCTGAGTGCAGCTACATCCTCTGCATGCAGCTGCGCTGAGACAGCTTCTATCTGTGGTCGTCAGTATCGGCGTACAGATTGGATAAAACCTTCCTTCTCACGCCTACAACCAACCCCCCCATGTTTCTCACATACGCCATGGTTCATAGCGACCTAGCCTCATTACGCCAGTAGATACTTTCGCCACGACTCAGTGTTGAGGTCATTGATAATATGAGGAACTCTGGAGGTTCTGGGTATTGAGCCCGCACGACGTGGTTGAGTGAACTCGACTAGCGAGCACCTCCACACGTAGAGATTCCGTAGAGCAGCTCTCTTGCCTCAATCAATTAATCAACATCACATACATCAATGCACTGTCATAATATCATCGCTTAGAGCCTCTTTTGTCCAGGGGTCTCCAGTGTAGTCAGTAGTTTAAACTGTCTGTTTTAGGGCCATAACGAACTAACTGTTGGAATTCAAAACTCATAAGTGTCAACTAACTAACTATGAAAAGTCATAACTAACGTAAGTCGTGGCTTAACTGTTCTAGTGGCTCTATTTCGGCGAGGACCACCCAACCAGAATATACATCACATACCAATGGTCTGTCGAATAAGTGCAAACGCGCTTGAACTTGATACTAAGCTTACTGAAGCTGCTTTAGGAGTCCAACAAGGGTTGTATAAGTCTTCATATGCAGCTGCAAAGGCATTAGGGCTTAATAAGGTTTCCGTACTCAAACGCGTCAACGCTGCGCATCCTATTTTTTTCCGACAATAACCCCCATTCTGTATTACTATTTTACGTTAGTATGTACACTTGCAATACTGGCGAGAGATACACTACCAGTTCTAGGTAAGTGTACGTGCACTACCAGTTCTAGGTAGTGCATCTCTCGCCAGTATTGCAACAGAAGGATACCATAGCTCTAAGTTCTCAGCACCAAAACATCTGTTTCCTCATTACTAATGGTCCTCTCAAGTACTGCTCTGTGTCACGTAGTCAATCGTGAGTCTAAATAGTGATCGTATATTGTAATTAATAAGACTTTAAATGCTCTCTTAAGGAGGGCATCCTTCATAGCTATATATCAGTGGAACATTATATTCAAACCATCGTAACGGCCTCTCTGATTTTATCTCCAAGTTTCTTCACCTATCACCAAATTAGTACGTATATAACCACGCTCCTACATTGGAAAAACTCACCAAGTCTCCTCCCATCATCGAGAAATGATTCCCTGGCATACGCACACATCTAATCTTCTCCGCCGGCAGAAAAGAATCCCATAGGTTCGGCCCAAAATCGCTCCTGTTATCTAACAGAAACAGCGCGTGTCCTTCTGGATATGGATCGGGTCTCGGGTCGCTCTCGTTCTTACACACACCGTCTTCGCACCAGATAGCCGTCACCGAGGGCGCCTTGTCTTTGGGGATACTAACGGCGTTGTATGTTGATAAAGCCGCGACTGAGGCGGCGAAGTGGGGAAGAAGCCAGGAAGGGAGTTTATTCGGGTCACCATCGCCGAGCAGTCCGATAGATGCGAACCAGCGATGGAGTGAGGCTGGTAAAGCTTCAATGATCAGAGGGCATGGCGCATCGATCATGATCAGATGACTGACTCTATCGCCCGCCTTCACCAACTGATTCAACATTTCGAAAGCAATGACCCCCCCGGCCGACCAGCCAGCCAGCATATATGGCCCCACTGGCTGGCGACGCTTGACCTCCTGGATGTACTTTGCAGCTATGCCAGGGACGCCGCAGGTGAATTCCTCACTTGTCTTCATGTATGGTGAATTGAGACCCCACATGGCTAGCCCTGGTGAGATCTCTGGGATGTCAGCGTAAGAGGTTGCTGAGCCGGAGCCGTCAGGAACCATCCAGAGATGCGAGGTGGCGGTGCGAATCTTTCCTTGGAGAAGCACAGACGTTGCGAAGCGCTCTGGCGTGATATTGGTGACTTGGTGTCCAGTTTCTTTGGGAGAAACCGTTTCTGTGGATATTGGTCGGGGTAATAGCTTTGGGAAAGATCTGGCAGAAATGCGGACAGGTTTGGGTGGCTGGCCAATTCCAAGCTTGCGCTCGATGTCTTTGATGGATGCGCAGGTGACGAAAAGATCAGCCGGCAGACATAGGTCAGTCTCCTCTCTCAACTTCCCAAGAATCAAAAGAGCCATAAGAGAATCAACACCAAGAAGGGCAAGATCTAGTGCATCGGCGACTTCTTGCGTTGTGACACCAACTTCGACCGCGATAGTATTTTGAATAATCTCACAAAGTTGATCATCCTTGCTCAATTCCAAATCCGAATCATCTGCTGGAGTTGACAAGGGAGACATCTCCCCAAAATTAGGTGTGGAGCTATTAGTATTAGGTGTGGAGTCATCAGTATTAGGTGTGCAGTCATCAATATTAGTACATAAGATACAATCTTCCGTGTGTTCAGAAATCTCGCTGTCTGCTCTCTCAAACCTGGCCAGCGAGCTCTTGAACTGCCCGATTGTCGGGCATTCGAGGAAGATTGACGAGGGCAACTCGATCTCGAGCTTTTCTCGAACTGTCCCGCCTATTGTCAGCGACATAAGAGAGTCGATTCCGAGATCCGCAAATGTGATGTTATCAACGAGCTCATCCATGCCGACGCCTACTTCTTTTGCCACGATGTCCATTGTTTGCGAACAGAGAGTCGCAAACTTCTTACTGGCAGGCTCCAGGCTTGTTGTGCTGTCTTGCGCAGTCTTGATTTTCGTAGTAGTCGTGGCTGTCTTGTGTAAGGCAGATGTGGTCGGTATAGCTGCAGCTGGTGATGGCTCAGCTACTGGACCTTGGGCTGGAGGAGCCGTAACACCGACTGTTGGGAGCAAAGTATTTAGCACAGCCCGTAAGATGCACTGGAACTTTAGACCACCAACGACGGCAACAATTCTACTGCCATCAAAGACATAGACGTCACCAGCAAGCATCTTTCCGCCAGCTGGTTGCATTTTGACGTATGAACGGTAAGTCTTTTCGGCAGAAAATGGTTCGGCGATGCGAAGAGAATCCCAACCATGAGACACGTAGACTTGATTTCTTGAATCGACAGCATCGCTGCCGTTTACAATAAAGCCGGAGATATGTGCCACGCTATCAATCCAGTATGGACTGCATACGAAAATACCATCTGTAGGTTTAGTCTGGAAGGAGACATGCGATGTTGCTTCCATGTTCTCACTGCAGAGAATAACTTCTTCCATACCGCGATACTTTTCATCGTAGTCAACCAACGCAGAGAAGAGCTTGTATGCAAGACCACGACCTATCTTACTAGCTTTGCCGTTTTTCTCGGCATTCTTGAGCCAGTCGATTCGATGTTGGATCAGGTAAGCTACTCGCTCCCATTCCGATAGCCAAGTAGCACGATCACCGAATGTGACAACGCAGTGAGCATGGTCGACGCGAGCCTTATCTGATCCGCTTGAGAAGATGAGTTTTGCAGAGCTGCGAGAAGCATCAATATTGGCAGTTAGCTTGAGAATTTGACTCGCGCCGTCTGGCCGTGCAATGAGTGGCTTGATTACTTCCATGCTTGCAACGTTGATGCCGATATTCTCAACATCTGGGCGCACAAGCTTGTATGCATACTCGCACACTGTCATGGCCATGTCAGCATAGATTGATGATGGACAAAGACCTGCGCCATTGACTAAATGTCCCATGACGGCAGAGCGAAGGTCAGCTCTTGCCAGATCGGACTCGGTGGAGACAGTCGCCACATCGCCGTCAACCAAATCCTCAACAACCTTATGTACGGTTGTAGTAGAAATCTTGGGTTTCGAATCTTGCCGAGGGGCAACTTGACTATCACTGGCTCTTCCTTTCGTCAGACACCAGTCTCCAGTATACTGAATCCAGTAATTCTTCTCATCGAAGGCATATGTCGGCAAATCCAAAAGCTGGACACAATCCAGCTGATCTCGATGATATTCATTCCAGTCAATATTGAAGCCTGCTGTGTGAAGAGTGGAAAGACTGTCGCTGAGCGTTTTATAAGCGCTCTTAGTCCTCCTCAGGGAAGAAACTGCCACAGTCTCCTTCCCAAGCGTTGACTTCACCATGCCTATGCAAACCGGATGAGGGCCTACTTCCAAGAATAGGGTCTTTTCATTGACCAACCCAGCTGACTGGATTGAGTTTATACCGTCCAAAAAGTTGACTGGCTCACGAGCATGTCGTCGCAGATATGACGCATTCACAGTTTCTCCTTCTCTCAGTTGCCTTCCAAGTAGCGTTGAGACGATCGGAACTGTTGGAGCGTGAAACTGAACTGAAGCGGCCAACTTCTCAAACTTATCGAGTATTAGATCAACCTGGGCAGAGTGGAAGGCGAAAGGTACTTTGAGCTGCATGCATTTAAAACCAGCTGCAGTAAGGCGTTCCGAGATGGCATGAATCAGTGCTGTATCTCCACTGAGTACTGTCTCTTCTGGCCCATTGATGCATGCAATATTAATGCTTGCCTTGTCCAGAGATTCTCTGATCGACAAGACTGAAGCCTTGACGGCAAGCAAGCCATGACTGCTAACTGTGCACTTCTCCATGAGAAGCTGTGCTCTCTTGCCGATAAGGTAGATTGCATCACTGGCCGAGATAATACCAGCTACATTGAGAGCTGCGTATTCGCCAAGACTGTGTCCGATGACAACACCTGGATTGATACCCCAAGAAGCCCACAATCGGGCCATTGCCATCTCGAAGCACAACAAACCAAGCTGTATAACAACTGGTGATAGATCTTCTACAGAAGCAGTGGAACCATCTATAAGTGGTAAAAACGAGGGTAAGCCATGCATGGCGGCAATGTTGTTGAACTCCAGCATGGTCTCCTTGAACAACGATGAATTCTCAAAGAGCTCCTTGCCAAGAGCAGCGTAGTGCGACCCCTGTCCAGTAAACACAAAGACAATCTCTTGGGTGGTCAGAGGAATTGGTATAATGTCTTCAGTCAACTTGTGCTTGATGAATTCTCTGACCTGAGTAATATTGAATCCTGTGACTGATATCCGCCAGTTGTGTTGAATGCGACGGGCAGTAGTCGTATACGAAATATCCGCGAGCGATGCCTCCGGGTGTTGTTCGATGTAATACATCAAGCGCTCAGCGTTCTTTATCACGGCAGATTTTGATTTCGCAGTTATCGATACGATATGCGCTGATCGGTTATCTGTGAAAAGCGTCTTCGTAGCAGGACCATCCTCGAGCAACAGCCCAGAGTTTCCACCAGCAGCACTGAAGTTGTTGACAAAAACACGTCGTGGTTCGCCAGTTTTCTTAAGCAGAGGAGTGGAATGATAAGCAATATGTACATTCCTCTCTGCCAAATCTTTTGGGAACGTTCTATTGATTGTCTTCTTGATGCCAACGTGTGGAGGCACGGTATTCTTCTGCAGCATCATGAGAACTTTGATCACTGCTGTAACTCCAGATGCCGCTTCTCCATGGCCCACATTGGCCTTGACTGAACCGAGATATAGCGATTGCTCTGCGCTTCTCTTCTGATCTGCAGGAGCAAAGACATTTGTGACTGACTTCATCTCAGTGGCATCGCCAGCTTGAGTGCCAGTGCCATGCATTTCCACATAGTCTACATCCAATGGATCAACACCTGCCATATTTAGGATATTGCGATATAGAATCTCCTGAGTTCCGGCGTGGGGATGAGTGATTGACACTGCATCTGCCGAATGATTCGTGGCTGTGCCAAGGATGACACCGAGAACATTGTCCTTATCTGCAATAGCATCCTCGAGTCTCTTGACGATGACAGTAGCACAGGCGTCGGCGCGACAATATCCGTCGGCGTCGTTATCGAAGGTGGCACATGGCCCATTCTTTGACAAGAACTGTCCTCTGCTGAGGCCGGCGAAAATGTCAGAGTTGGTCATACAACTCAGGCCTCCAACGACAGCAGTATCGCAGTCCTTGGCCCACAGCGACGTACAAGCGAGTTGAATAGCCGCCATACTGGAAGAGCAGGCGGTGTCGATACTGAAACTTGGCCCACTAAAACCGAAATGATAGTTGATACGTCCAGGTCCAAATGCGCGGACGCCACCTGTAATGAAGTATGTGTCAACCTTCTGCGCTGCATTGATTTCACGCCAATCATCACTGGTCTGTCCATAAAATGTACCAATTCTGTCGAGCTTTGTGGAGCGAGTTCTGTTTGGCACATAGCCAGACATCTCCAAGGCCTCATAAGCGGTAGTAATAGCCATGCGTTGCATCGGATCTGTTTGATGCGCTTCTCTTGGCGACATATTGAAGAAGCGAGGATCAAATAGACCTGGATTCTCAATCCAGGCTCCATAAGGCGTATGACTTGTGTTCATAACCTTTCCAGAAGGGTCACAGTGAGTCTTCATATCAAATCGATCTGCTGGTACCTCTCTGTGTAAAGCGAGTCCCTTTTCGAGCAGTTCCCATAGCTTCTCATGCGTTGCAGCATCGGGGAAACGGCCTGCCATACCGACAATAGCAAGTTTACACCTCTTTGACGAACCATGGTCTCCTGTGTGAGGTGCCATACGATCCTTTTTTGAATGCGGTGCGCGACGCAGATGAACCTCGAGATCTGTTTCATTCTTGAGTTGTTGTACTAGGCTATTAGCAGCGTGCGTTGGACCGAACGGTATAACGAGACAAGATGAGCCTCTATAATTATGTGCTTGCGTCACACAGCTTGCTAAGACCCGCCGAAAATCTAGTGGCTCCAGAAGAATGTCTCGAATAACTGTTGTGATAAGCTTTTTAGGATCTTTTTCCGCAAGCCACTGCCCTGTTGAGCATGAAATGACAGGGAATCGTGGAGATGCATTTTTGAGAACTTCGCTTAGGTTAGAATCGTTAAGTCGCAAAACTATCTCAATTTCAGCGGCGGAATATAGGTGTGATGCGTGATACGGCCCATTGATAGGTAGTGGTAGTGGCCCATCTTTAAACTCATGCTCATCGACAAGCGCCTTTAACGTGGGTGGTGGACCGCTAAAAGCTATGCTCGTTGAAGTGATGGCGCTGATATATGCTTGACTGGTCGTTGTGTAGCCCTAGCAAAGTTAAGTCTCCAATCTTTGTTTGTATCTAGTGATAACTCACCTTCGACTCGTTAAAATCAGCAAGTAGGGACCTTGCAGCTGATTCATTAAGTCCCGGAACAACATAAGTCCAGCTCTTGGCAGCATCGCCAGATTCATGTATGTTCTCTGCAAGAGCAGAAACATGTCGTCCTGTTCGGAAGGCTAAAAGTACAAATTCGGCGCCAATGTTTACAAGAGCCGAGAGAGACGGTGCAATGGAAACCGCAACGGCGGCAAAAAGCCCGGTGCAGAGGCCAACTGCCCATGTTTCCTGTGGACTTGTAGCATCTTCCGGAACCTTTTCTGCTCGACTAAAGTATCATAAGCATCATATAGGAGAAAGATCGTAGTGAGCACGTACTCGATATAGTGAGCGAGTTGTGTAGTAACAAGAAGAGCACTGTCTATTGCAGAATGTGTAACATCCCTGGTATGATATCTCTGACTAAGTTCTTCGATGGTAGTGAAAGGTGGTATGTGTCGACGTTCTAGAGAAGGGAGACGTTCGATCTCATTTTGAAGAGTAGAAGCAACGCGATTGAGGAAAGCATGTGAAAGAACACTAGGATTTCCATTACGGCAAAAGTCTGCAAGAAACCCCTGTGTGTCCAGAGACTGTTCTCCAAAGAGAAGAAAGGATATTTTCTCGACCATCTTGAGCACCAGTTGGACATCAGTAAGAATAATATGGAACGCAGGGTTCGGGGGTGCTTTTAGGCTTATAAAGAGCAGAGGAAGTGCTTTACCCGACATGGCAATACTTCCATTATACTTTTAGTCACATTTAGCGCATCAATCCTATCGGTCGCCGAGCGCTGATTCAGGTCTATATCTTCATATACGTAGTACATTAGATCCAAAATTGCCTTGCGAGGCTTTGGTAGTTTCGTTATTGCCATCTATTGAAAGCCACAATGCTGGTGAAAGAAGCTCTCAAGCTCAATCGAGCCATAACGGAAATCAACTCACACATGAAAAAGAGACATTGTAATTCTCCGGCCTCTACCCATTAGGGAAGCTGTTTACACGTCAGGACACAACATGAAGATCAATACCAAATGGACATTAGGAAACGCATGGACAGCGGCCGAAGACCGAAGCTATAGCTACGAATTGATACAACAGCCATCATCTAGAGCTTAAAGAGAGAAGACATCAGTCCTTTGATTTGCATTACAGGAACCCGAAATTTTTCCTGTTGATGATTCAAAAAGGCTTAGAGGATCCGGCAGACTTCGTGGACATCCCCATGCAGGTCCGAAAGGACACGGAGAGCCACAAATGAGCTAACGTCATTATTCATGCCATGTGTGTGAGGTCGCAATGTCAATTGAAATATTAAGGAACTTCTTTAATATTCTATACCAGATAACCCCCGTGGCCAATGAAGAGGTAAAGTAAGCACCTTTTTATAGTAATTTGTATATAAGGGTAAGCTACAATAAGGTTCACTTCGTCGCCCCACCCCCATCCTCGGTCACCTTCGCGCCGATTCTCGCTACCTCTCTCATCCGGCTTCTGAGTCCGGAAACTGGTTCTGTTCTTCTAAAAAATCGGGCAGCTGGCTTTTGGCGAGCTGCTACACTCTTTTCCAGAGGGCCGCACTTCCGAGCCTAAAATGCAGCCCTGGAAGCTGCTCGTGGACCTGGTTAGCTGCATTGCGGGCTACTTGGCCTCTTAGCGTGGAGCTTCTAGGGCCGAAGCTCGGCTCTCGAGGTCATAGCTTTTACGCATTAGGAGCAAGCTTGCCTCTAACATCTAGGTGGACCAGTTGCTACTTCTTCTGCTCTGCCACTTTCCGCCTTAGAATTTTAGCTTTTCAGTAATATAGCCTACCCTCGAGTCCTAGCATAGATGGCTATTTCTATAGCATAAAGAGCGCAAGTAAGCTAAGTAAATGGCTGTGAGTTCCGTCCTGAGTAGCGCCTTACTCACAGAAGTTTGCGGGGTATTGGTTTCCATACTAAGAAATGCAAGATCGGGAGTCCGTCGTACCAAAGTTCGAAGCGAGGCCTGGGCTGGCCCGCTTACGAACTGGCTCGGTTCACGGTTGGGCCGGAACATACACGAAGTGATAAAAGGGATGAGATCATCCCTAACAATCCCTATTCCCAGCAGGTTTTCCGAGGATTTTCCCCACCGGACTTCCGTCGGGGATAGTGGGAATTTTGATATCACATAGACCACCCAAAAAAAACCCTCACTAGTCGTGTGTCATATTTTGTCCGGGCTGTTTAATATCACGTCATTTTGACCTAATCCTAGCATTCAGGCTGACCTGCAGCTGTTAAACTTCAATTCACCTCGGTCGTATAGTCTCGCGTTGAGTTTCTGTAGTCGCAAAGCCTCTTCTGCAGCGCCTAAATTCTGCAGTTGATTTCCCCACTTACTGAAAGCTACTATGGGTTTACTTCTAATCGTACTGTTGGTTGTGATACTTCCATGCGCCGTAGCAGCTCATAGATGGTGGCATGATCCTTATCGTCGTATGCCAGCGGGAGCTCGAAAACTTCCAGGACCATGGAGTACGCATCATTTCTCTGCAGTAATAAACAATAATATATGTACTTACTGGATCCGCAGGCATGTGGTTTATTGGCCGTGTTCACGATATCCCAAAAGAAAGAACGTGGCTTGGGTTCTACAAATGGGCGAAAGAATCAGGCCCCATCTACAAGCACGAGCTCTTCGGCTCGACCCATGTCTGGATTTCCTCAGAGCAAATCGCGAAGGACTTGCTTTCGAAACAAGGGTCCATATTCTCCGACCGACCACTGATAGATAATCTTCCTATCAACAAGACGGGCGGAGAGTACCTCCCTCTCTTGGGGGAAAATGGTAGGCTAGACAGTTCCGTCTTTGTCAGGTACTGGATAAAATGATAACTTGTTCTAATCTAGAGATCTGGAAGCACCAGCGGAAGTTTGGACATCTTCTCATGACAACAAGCTCAAAGAATGCTCAATACCACTATCCGGTCATCGAGTCTAAGCGCCTCTTGTACAAGCTTCTCCTCGCGCCAGAGTCCTACAGAAGCCTCCTCGAGGACCACACCAGTCGGAATATCTCCCGTTTAGCGTGGGGCTCGCCAGATTGTTATCTGACTCTGCAACAAGTGACTATGGCTCTGTTGAGTGTGATTTCGCCAGCAGGAGCTCTCCCTAATGTAATCTCACCTCTCGCTGCACTCCCAGAATGCCTATCTCCATGGAAGAGGTACGAAAAGCAGCGATATGCCTTCGAGAGGGAGTTCTTCCTCAACCAGATGTCGAAGGTCCGCAAAGAATGGCTTGCAGGTACAGCCAAGCCATCTTACATGCGCCTGTTCCTTGAGTCGCAGGAGAAGTTCCAAACTAGCTACGTTGAAGGTGCTTACCAAGTCGGCATGATGGCTATTGCTGGAGCCTTGACCATAGCTAGTCCGATGATGAGTTTTGTTCTCGCGATGGTTCAATCACCTGAATGGCTTGCGAAGACGCAGGAAGAACTCGATCGGGTATGTGGCGATAGATTGCCTGCAATGACTGACATGGAGAATCTGCCCGTTTTGCGAGCCGTTGTGAAAGAGGTGCTGAGGTGGAGACCACCGGTTCCTACTGGTTTGTCGCAATATCCTACAATGTCTGACCGTTACTTGACTAACCATTTCGCAGGAATCCCACATGCTTCGACTAAGGACTATGTGTACCAAGGCTACTTCATCCCCGCTGGCTCTACTATCCACGCATTTGAATGGTAGGAATACGTGCCAGTTTAAACTTGGTGAAGATGGTCATGCTGACTTGAAGCTAGGGGCCTCACCCGGGAACCAAGTATTTACCCAATGGCAAACACCTTCCTTCCCGACCGATGGCTGAATCCCTCTTACCCTACATACCGCGAGCCTCTCACCATCCACCCAAAGCTCGAAGGGCACTCACAATTTGGGTATGGCCGCCGGACCTGTATGGGAGTCGACATCGTCAACCACGAGCTATTTCTTGTCTGCGGTGCCATCGCCTGGGCATTCAACCTGAGGAAGAAAATAGATGAGAACGGACAGGAGATCCCTATCAATGATATTGAATACTCCAATCTGCTGATTTCCAAGCCAGCAAAATTTTCGTTCGACTTGACCTTGAGGGACGAGATGAAGGGAGAAAGCATTGTCGCGATGTGGGAAGCGGCCGAAAAGGAGGATGGAATTCAAAATGAACCGATTAATGTATAGTTCCTTTATGTTCTCTTATGTGGGTTGCCAGGTCCTATATGATGGTTTATTCGGGTTTGGGAGGAGTTACGGGCATAAATCAGAGGTCTTGTTCCATAACCGTGCTCCGGAACATGTAGGGTGATGACTCTTTCTTCTACAGATCGCATACATAATTTGACGATGAAGACGAGGTGTTGTGCTTTGAAAACCTATCGCGATGTTACCTTGTTAGTTTGTTCACATTAGCAGCCCTGTGGTTTAGGACCCGCAATAAACAATCGCGACATTTAGACTTCATGCTATGCATATCAATGAGAATTTTAATCTGCAAAGTGCGGATTTGACGTTTAGAAAATTAGGCCTCGGCTATAACGAGGGCTCCGGTCCATTGGTAGCCAATATGAGTTAAACCGTATTTATATCCCGGAATCTATCTCATCAACGACGTTATGCCCACTATATTGCCACCAGTCTCGACAGGTCTGCGCCATGATCGATGGGATTTGGCGCTCGGTGATCAAATCAGGGCGTTCCTACGTTCTCTTTATCAGCCAAGTTCGCGCCATCCATTCGTACAAAGCGACAAAATAAAGAGTTGTTTAGCAAGGAATAGTGCTTATAACTCACCATAACGTTCATAGACAGCCCATCACTAACATGCCAAGCGACATGACAATGGAACGGCCACACCCCCGGATTATCGGCCAAGAAATCAATCACCACATAACTCGGTTTGCCCGGACTAGGATACCCCCAATCGATGATCTGTGTGTCCCTTCGCTGCGGGTTCTCGGGTCGCGTGATGACTCCATCCCATTCCCCCACCCCCTCAGCGATGACCCAGAAGCTATGGCCGTGGAGGTGCATAGGATGCATAATGGGGATTCCGTTGCGCAGGATGAGGCGGATCGAGGTGCTATTACCAAAGTTGTAGACGTTCCATTGAGGGTCATCAGGGTAGGAGGTGTTTCCTAGCTTTGCGAGGAGGAGTATCGGGTGGCTGAGATTTTGTGTTAGGAGTTGTGAGGAGTGAGTGAGTAGGTGGACTGTAGGGTGTGGAATAGGGGGGGGTTAACTCACTCAAAGTTAGCTCGGAAAGACTGGTTGTTTATGGTCCACAATTCACTGCCTGTGGCATTAGTTTGGAAGTCAATGTCGACTATCTGTGTAAAGTCAGGCTCAGGAGGAGGCGCCGTAACAAAAACAGGCTTCGTCATATTAAGAGGGTCGTTTGAGCAACTCGTCTCATTGTAAACTGTAGCTTGTGATGTTGGTGTGGACTTGTCAGATTCTTCATAGTGGATTACAGCGAGAGCATGAGGCTGGTTGGTATTGCTACATCTCTTGCTAATGTCGCTTCTCATCCAGAATGATTCTGTAGGGCGGCCCGTTCCTCTAACGAGAACGTCACTACGCTGCCCAACTCCAAGCGTGATAACATCTGTTTCATAAGGTTCAATAGGCACGTAGTCGTTAGCAATTACTGTCATGGTGTGGCCATCGATAGTAAATCTCTGGATTGCCTCTGATCCAGAGTTAATAAGACGTAGTCGGTGTACCTTTCCAGACACCAATTTGAATCTTGATAATCTAGCATTAGGCGTACAATTTGTTTTCGTGAGAGAGCAGTCATAATCCATCTTGCCATTAATGAGATTGTTGTCTGAATTTGGAACAGCTCTAGTTCCTATGTAGCGCTTAACGAGCTCGAAATAACCCGTGTGGTAATGGTCAGACTAGTTAAGTAAGCTAGTTGTTTCCGAGCAAGATTTCGATCACGTACCAGAAGTATGGGTCCAAGGTCATAATCATAATGTGTATGAGCAGGTCCGTGGATGATCATAGCCCCAAAAAGCCCGTCTGCGTACTGAGCGCTGTAGTGAGAGTGATACCAGCTTGTGCCATAAAGGCCGGCTTGAAACGTATATGTGAACGAGCTCCCCGGTGCAATGGGACATTGAGAAACTATCAGTTACGTTAATATAATGCGATTTGCATCAAAAACTAGCAATATTACCTGATGGTATACCATCAAACCAAGGTGTCTGATCTTGATGCAGACCATGCCAATGGAGAGTGGTTCCTTCTTCAGGACTTGTGATATTATTTGTCACTGTAATCTATCTAATTTAGTAAGTTTGATGCTGCAACTAAACTCAATGATCTCACCTGAAATGTATCTCCCCAGTTCGCTTCAATAGTCGGACCAGGAAATTGTCCGTTGATTAGTAGACCATTTTTTTGGACGCCATCTGGTGCTAGGGTGCCGCGCTCAATGACAAAATTATATGGGCGGATTTTTCCAGTATTCGGAGCATGGCGGGGATCTGTGTGATTCGTTGTCGCCATGCCCCATGGAAATCCATAGGGTAAGGGCTTCTAACCATTAGAAAGTGCCGAAAGCATGAGAGGGAGACTTACGCCGTCCTCTAGAAATTTGGGCATGTAAGGAGCAGACAGCGTGCCTAATAGAGAGTCTCCTAGAAAACAAAGTATAATCAGTCTCCATTATCTTAGTTGTAGAAGTCTAAACGCTATTAGTACCATTTGTAGCGACCTGCGACAGAGTAGCTATTAAATTTGCCGAGTCGAAGATGGACGAGAAGGGGAACTTCATATCGACGTATTACTCTGGGAAGAGCGAAAATAACCCACAACAACAGAGATATGAAAAAACTAAGATTCCTAGGTGATGCGATTGGTCAAAAATATACATGGTCGTGAGCAGTCCTTATATCTACACCTGTAGAAGAAAATGGGTTAAAGACAATCTAGTACCGGCTATGGCTCTGTCGTAACAAATAGACGTTGCCGAGAGACACAGTAGAGAGTCGGGCCAATAAACACCTAAGATAATATATGACACTGTCTCAATAACCGCTGAACCCGGAGAGACAGGAGTTAAGACAATAATCACCTGTAACACGTTTCTCCTCTTCACAAGTCCAACATGAAACAGAAACTATGTGCGGAGCGATATGAGTACTAGATGCGCAGCCACGCAGTTACACTTCCTTCATGGCTTGTCCGCTCACTCAACTCACCTGTAGGCATCGAATATCACTATGCAACGCGTCGTAGTCGAGGTCAGATGGGCGAGGGAAGGTGATACATGCAGTAAAGCTCATTTGGTATACATACATCAAATGAGCTTTACTGCATGCCTAGCGGGTTAGCGTCGCCGCCCTTACCCTTGACACGAGATGCCAACTACCTCAACTACATAAAAGTGGGTTATGTTTAACGATGCGTTGTGTTATGCGTCGCGACATTGGATGCCCACCCGTGAGCAGTGTGAGCTAGATGGGCGAGGAAGGTGAGACATGCAGTAAAGCTCATTTGATGTATATATATCAAATGAGCTTTACTGCATGTCTCACCTTCCTCGCCCATCTAGCTCACACTGCTCACGGGTGGCATCATGTTTAAGGATGCAACGCATCGTTAAACATAACCCACTTTTATGTAGTTGAGGTAGTTGGCATCTCGTTGTCAAGGGTAAGGCGGCGACTCTAACCGGCTAGGCCGCATGCACCGATGTAACAGTTATCTAGGTGCTTGCTTCACTGATAGTTCTAGCATAGAGCCTATCAGAAGCTTATTCTCAATATCGTCCTTAAACACTAAGGCAACGACATAAGATTCAACAAACTGACCATTAATCGTCGTGACCAAACTTTTCGCTTCGCTCAAGGTTGGAGTAATCGTTGGTTTCCAAACCACCGCCTGGAGGCGGTTGGCGAAAACGATCCTTGCTGCGAAAGCGATCCTTGCTCTCTCGGCAAACGCGAGCGCGAGCGCGTCCAATGCGACATCAGGACAACGCGACTATCTGGACAACAAACAGCAATGAACGTAGATATAATTGATTAATTAAATAGGTTAGGATCTATATTGTCGCGCAGTGATTCATTATCACTTACACTGTCACTTGCACTGTGGATCATGTCGTAGTCAAGGTCTGCAAAGTCAACAAAACCACTTTCTTCAGAGGCCAATTGCCGGTGCAACTGCTCCTCCTTCTCCTCCTCTTCCTTCTGTCTCCTACGCTCAATATCAGGGTCTATGATTACTTCGAGTAACTCCCTTGGTAGCTCGGTGTCTGGGTTACTCCTTTGGAATTCAAGTAATTCCCTTTTCCGTACCCGTTCCGCTCTCTGTGCATCAATGCCAGCACGGAGCTGCAGCTTATACTCAAGGTTAACCATGCGCTTTCTCTCTTCTCTCTCTTGCTTCTTCTCTCTCTTGCTCCTTTACTATCTTCGTATGAATCTTCTTCCGTGCTTGTTCAACTGTAACAGCTCCACCCTTTTGAATAGATTTTCTGCTTCTAACTTTCCGTTGTCTTTGCTCAGACATAATAGTAGTAATTTGCATAAGCTCTGAGGTAACCAAAGTACTTTCTGTTAACTGTACTTGAATCTCTGTATAAGAAGATGTCCACTTTTGCCGTGATGGTGAACTAAGAATCTCTTCAAATCTTTGACTCCAATTTGAAAGATCTTGACTTGCTTGGATTGCTTGCCTTGCTGTTTCTAAAAGTGCTGGTTTTGCGTATATTGCCACTTTCTTTTCTATCTTCTCGTAGTTTGGTGGCCAAATACCAGAGTCTCTAAATGCTTTCATACAGTTTCCCTTTGTAAACGTTTGTGTTCAGATTGTAGGTAAGTCTCGGAAGAATGAAATAACATTATAGTCAACATCAAAATTCCGAATTGCTTGTTGAATAGCACGGCGGTGCCAATGCTTATACAGTGCAAATACTGTAACATCAAGAGGTTGTAGTATATGTGTAAGGTGAGAAGGGAATAACATGTAAATGTATGTTGTTTTGATGTGCAAGTATTATAAATTCTGGAACTTCATGAGAAATGTGAGAGTCCATTATAAGCAACTTCGTCTTTGTAGAGGGTGCAGAATGTTGAATAAAATGCTGTAGGTATTCCATTGCGAGCTCAGAGTTTGTATATCCTGAATCTGATACTGCAACTCTCTCATCACCGTGTAGATTATCATGGTACCAACTTTCCATATGAAGCTTTCCTTGAATTATTAGGAACGGTGGAAGTACAATGCCAGCAGCTGAAATTGTCTCTATTACTGTGAGACTTTGACAATTCTCTGGAGCTTGTATATAAAGCTATACAAATTAGAATAATAGAATGTAAGATGAGTACATATAACGTACCTTCTTTACTGCTGTTGGCACTAACACATGTTCACCGGTGCTCATTCCCACTCGGAACAATCTTGAGGCAACCCCTCAAAGTTGGCTCTCGACAGTCAGCTCGACACACACACACCACCTTCACAAGTCAGACCTTTTACAATGCTCCCTCAACAAGGATATAACTGTGAGGGAAGTGCGCTCCTCTCGAGTGGCTCCTACAGCCGACAACTGCACAATAGGGTCTTTGGCAATATGCGTCTGACTTTATGATATAAACTGAAATTGAAATAGCAACTCACTATGGCTTATACAGCTGAAGAGAAAGCTGCAATGGCAGCTCGAAATGATCCAGAACAAGACCAGGAATCTGGCAGAAGGAGCATCAATTCTGAGCTCTGCAAACCAAACTGATGAACTTCATGATCCTAATTTCGAATCCCAAACCTTCCTTCACACTCTGGGCAAAACAGCTCAAGAGAGACGTGAATCGATACTTGCAAATTGACATGAAAAGGGTGAATGGAATGTTGAAACCTTTGATGAATTCCAGAAAATATCTGTTGCTAACCAGAAAATGGCATGGACTTTGCACAAGAACATTCTTCGGGACTATTTTGCTATAGCTCACAGCTTGTTATGGTTATTATGGGTGCACAACCGCTAAGCGGACAACTGTATATTACGAGGAATATCCTCACCTTCCTTCCTTCTTCTTCTTCTTCTCTCTTTAGATTCAATCTAGCTTACTTTACCCGGACTGGCACCATGACCTCCATGACCATCGTAACACGACCAAACTCTACAAACAAACTGCAGACAGCAGAAGAAATTTTCGAACTTTTGGAAAAAGTCTTCAGTGATCCCGATCGAAGGCACACAGCTCAAACTGAGTATCAAAAGCTGTATCAGAGAAATAACACCTTTGCAGTGTTCTGGGCCGAGTTCCAAAGGCTCATGACAGAGCTTGATTACTCTGAAGAAACTTTGCTTGCTAGATGACTTGCGCTTCAAAGAAAACCAACAGCTGCAGAAAGCCTTAGTGGCTGAAGTTGGAGCTACTACACTTCATGAGTTTGCAAAGAAATGCATGCTCATCAACCAGAACATCCAGCGGATCAAGGAACAAGAAGACAAAAGGAAGCCAAAGTCATTTTCGAACAACATGGGCCAAACTCAAAATCAGGGCCAGGCACTTCTGTAATGGTGGGTGCACCAGATGTGAGAATCTAGCCACCCAAGGAAGGGATGATTTTACTAAGACAACACAGTGTCTTATGAAACAGAGCCAAAGGGTTGTAGCTTAGACTATTCCACAATGCAGCAATCAGGTGTATGATGTAGTGAAGTGGTTTAGACAAGTTGTAACAAATGTTGAGTCTGAGAACTCAGGGGCAAGTCAGAGGTTAGCACCTCACTGACTTTTCAGAAACAAAGAAAGAATAACAAGATCAATGCTTGGAAGCTTGAAAAAGACCTGGAAGTATGTGCCCTTTCTTAAGGAAAGGGCAATCCTATTTATGCCAAAGGAGTGTAGTTCTCTCATTTTCCATGACTTTCCATGACTAACCAGGCTTGGTAAATGTATTAGAAATCAAGTGCAACCCACAACTAGCTTGCTAATCATGTAGCAAACATAAGAGAATCCCATAGAACCATCTCTTGTGTCCCTAGCCTATAGGAAGTGAAAAGGAGGTCCAAGGTCAGAGTACCTATAGACAAATTATGTCATAACTTAACCAATCTTGTGGGTAACTAAAGAGCGATGACATGTAATGAATCATAGAGGTTCGTAAGAGCTTTTAGAGCTATCGTTCATGCTCCTAGGCCTCTAGTTGGTAGAGATATGTCATGTGGTAGTATGAGTGATGTCATGTAATGAATCATAGAGGGTTGTATAGATATGCTATGTGGTAATATCGGCCCAGTAACTAAGGAGCGATGACGTGTAATGAATCATAGATGGTTGTAGCAATCGTTGAGTAGTATTGCTCTTGTTGTTGGTGTGATAAGCCAAAATATGTATAGTGACTTGTAGGTTTGAGGAGAAGATTTCCAAGTTTGCTCTTGAGTTTGATAGCAAACTGAGTGCAACGAATGTCAGTATGACAATCAAGTCCTCTTCACTGGAGATTATTGCAACCATTCTATACCAGATCGAGCCCTCGAAACAGATCCTATATCGAAAAGCAAAAGAC
Organism: Pseudogymnoascus destructans; assembly: GCF_001641265.1. Taxonomy (NCBI): domain Eukaryota; kingdom Fungi; phylum Ascomycota; class Leotiomycetes; order Thelebolales; family Thelebolaceae; genus Pseudogymnoascus; species Pseudogymnoascus destructans. The sequence continues at coordinate 572,973 of NW_020167541.1, read as the reverse complement.
AAAGGCCAAAGAAGAAAGCCAAAGAAATGCCTCCTCCGGAACCTGCTCCGAAAGTGGAAAAACCAAAACCTTGCACCATAGCAATGATTGGTGCAGCACCATTTCGAATGCTCATAAAGCAAAAAGGAGCTCAAGTCTTTGCTATATCAATGAAGGACATAATCGAGCACAAGAACAAGACCAAAACTGAAGAAATTGACCCTCGACTGATCCTTCTGAAGTAATTCCATGAAGTTTTGGATGTTTTTTTCGAAAATGGCAGCATACAAGCTACCTCCCCATCGACCTTCAGACCATCATATTGAACTCGAAGGTGATGCAAAGCTGGGATATGCACCACTCTGGAATATGTCAAAGGAAGAACTTGATTTGGTTGAAGAATATGTCTTCGAGCACTTGCCAAAAGGGTTCATTGAAGCAAGCAAAGCCCCATACTCTTCACCCATTATGTTTGTGAGAAAGCCAGGTGGTGGTCTTCGATTCTGTGTCGACTACAGGAAGCTAAATGCCATAACGAAAAAGGATCGATATCCCATACCACTCATTGATGAAACACTGGCCCAAGTCATAGGAGCAAAATATCTGACCAAACTGGACATTCGACATGCCTTCAATCGAATTCGAATGCAGACAGAAGATGAAGACCTCACTACATTCAGAACTTGATTTGGATCATACAAATACAAGGTCATGCCCTTCGGACTCACAAATGGTCTAGCAACATTCCAGAGGTATATGAATGAAACCCTCATGGATTACCTCAACCAATTTATCACCGCATACATGGATGACATTCTTATCTACAGTGCTACTCGAGCAGAGCATACAGAGCACATAAGGAAAGTCCTACAGAAGCTTCAAGAAGCTGGACTGCAAGCAGATATCTCAAAATGTGAGTTTTTCGTCCAAGAAACCAAATTCCTAGGACTCATCGTGGGAGTCAATGGCATTCGCATGGACCCTGCAAAGGTTTCTACTATATCGGAATGGCAAACTCCAAAATCGCTCAGGGATATACAAGCCTTCATTTGTTGAACCTTCTATCGAAGGTTCATCCGAAATTACTCCAGCATCATGAGGCCATTGGTGAACCTTACTAGGAAGGATCAGATATTCGAATGGACTCATGCATGCGAAACTGCATTCGAGCTGTTGAAACAAACAGTCACAGAAGCTCCTGTCTTGAGGCATTTCGATAGAAACAAGACAGCCTATGTCGAAGCAGATTCCTCAGACTTCATCTCATCAGGAGTCTTGTCACAAAAAGATAATCAAGGGGTTCTACATCTGGTGGCATACTTCTGGCGCAATAAATAAGAGTAGAAGCTCTCTAAACTTTGACGAATTTAGTGCATGGCTAGGTACTTTGCAAGGCTGGAAGAATGTAGCTGTAGTTGGAGAAGAAGGCTGTGTATCTCTGTATTAAATATGCTTTTTCTTATATTGTGCATGTATTGCTAGATGTTGTGTCTTTAAATGCTTCTAAAGATTACTCGTTGTCTACATCTTTGTAGGTTGTGATGGTGTATATGTGCAATGTGGCTACAAGCACTTAAATGATATTCTTAAAGGTGCATTATCAAGAATAGTACGAGAGTATAGACCCTTTACAAAGAGAATTGAGTCAGAATCTAGTAACAGTTGGTCTTGAGACTGTATAGGCATGCGTACAAGTGGTAGGGGTAAGAGTGGCTCTTAAGAGGCATTCTTATATTCACCTAGGTCATCTAGGGTGTAAGGACACAGGGCACCCATGTCATACTGACATTCGTTGCACTCAGTTTGCTATCAAACTCAAGAGCAAACTTGGAAATCTCCTCCTCAAACCTACAAGTCACTATACATATTTTGGCTTATCACACCAACAACAAGAGCAATACTACTCAACGATTGCTACAACCATCTATGATTCATTACACGTCATCGCTCCTTAGTTACTGGGCCGATATTACCACATAGCATATCTCTACAACCCTCTATGATTCATTACATGACATCACTCATACTACCACATGACATATCTCTACCAACTAGAGGCCTAGGAGCATGAACGATAGCTCTAAAAGCTCCTACGAACCTCTATGATTCATTACATGTCATCGCTCTTTAGTTACCCACAAGATTGGTTAAGTTATGACATAATTTGTCTATGACATAATTTGTCTATGACATAATTTGTCTATAGGGGTACTCTGACCTTGGACCTCCTTTTACTTCCTATAGGCTACGAACCTAAGAGATGGTTCTATGGGATTCTCTTACGTCGACTACAGTTACCAAGCCTGGTAAGTCATGGAAAGTCTTGGAAAATGAGAGAACTACACTCCTTTAGCATAAATAGGATTGCCCTTTCCTTAAGAAAAGGCAAGCAGACAATACAGTAAATCGACTATCACATACTTCCACGTCTTTTCCAAGCTTCCAAGCATTCATCTTGTTACTCCTTGTTTCTGAAAAGTCAGTGAGGTGTTAACCTCTGACTTACCCCTGAGTTCCCAGACTCAACATTTGTTGCAACTTGTCTGAACCACTTCACTACATCACACACCTGATTGCTGCGTTGTGGAATAGTCTAAGCTACAACCCTTTGGCTCTGTTTCCTAAGACAGTGTGTTGTCTTAGTAAAATCATCCCTTCCTTGGGTGGCTAGATTCTCACATCTGGTGCACCCACCATTACACCTTGTCTGCTTCAAGCTTCAACTATTTCTATAGCAGCACTTCGATACTACAATGGAGGACGACCAAGCTCCTACAACTACTGCTGAACAGCAGATGCAACAACTGTTTGCCTTTATACAAAATATAGCAAACAAACTTGAGAATTTGGAAAACACCTTTCAAGCCAACACTTCAGCAACACAATCCTCAACTCAGACACATCATACAGAGCTTCCCACAGCTCCTCTGGCTATGTCGGGTACCCCAGGTGCACTTCCTAAAGTGCAAACACCAGATTTATACCATGGAGACAGGAGGAAGTTGAAGGGATTTCTTATGCAACTGGACATCTACTTTACCCTCAGGCCTCATCAGTTCACCTCAGACATTCAGAAGATATATTTCGCTGCCAGCTACCTCCGTGGATCTGCATTCAACTTCTTTGAGCCATATCTTAGAAGACTTAGTGGCAACAACCAAAATACCACTACACCTTTGATTACCTCTTATGACCAGTTTCAAGAGGAACTTACCAGGACCTTTGGAGACATCAACGAAACTGCTACAGCAGAAAGAGAGCTACAGAAGCTATGTCAAAAGACCTCTGCTGCTCAGTATACAACAGAATTTAGGAGAATCACTTCTCACTTGACTTGGAATGAAGAAGCCTTAGTCTTCACTTACTATCAAGGGCTCAAGAGCTCTATTAAGGATGAACTCAGCAAAGAAGAACGCCCTACAACACTTCAAACGCTTATAGAGAAAGCTGTCAGACTTGATGATAGGCTTTTTGAAAGAAGAAAGGAGAAGAACCAAGACTGGCATCCAACAAGAAATTTCAACAATTACACCTCTACACCAACTGCTAAGGACTCAGCACCTGAACCTATGGACTTAGACGCCTCTATAAAGAGATCTACAGCAAATCCAGCACCTCAGCCTACAAGAAGCCCTCAAAAACTGAAAAGGGGTAAACTTACTCCTCAAGAAAGAAAACACAGAATGGACAACAACCTTTGTTTATACTGTGGCAAAGGGGGGCACAGAATTCAGGAGTGCTATTCAGCACGGGGGAGTGCTGATTCAAAACATATAGCAGCCTCAGACACAGTCACAGCTGCTATTCCTGAAAAACTTGAAAAATCCCCACCAGGCACAACTTCAACTGAGACTACAACTTCTCCCCTAGACAAGAAAGATGTGTCGATGGTGTTTTCTCAGAGTTGCACACACCTGTTAATCCCTATTCAACTCCATTTCAAACAACAGGTGTTATCTACAAGGGCTATGATAGACTCAGGGGCAACAGGCAACTTTATATCTCAAGACCTCATCTTGACACACCAGTTACCTACAATTCCCAAACGCACTCCAGAGTTGCTCCGAGTCATTGATGGAACTCCTATCAGTTCAGGTTCCATTACCTGCAACACCCCAGTACTCAAACTTGAGATTCCCCTAGGAAAATCAACATTTTCAGACACCATCTCTTTAGATGTTATACCAATGAAGTACTCAGTCATCCTAGGTCTTCCATGGCTTCAAAGGCATGATCCAACTATCAATTGGAAGCATTTATCGCTTGGGTTGAGCTCAAATCCGGAGCTCAATACTGAAAAAACCCTTCAAGCCTCAGTTACCCCTATTCAGGTCCAAGACTCAGACTTGTCCCAGATCAAGGATTTTGACCAAACTATGGACGATATATCATCTCTGATATGGGTTAAACCTTTCCAACCTGTCCTGGAGATAGCAGCTACTTCAGATTTGGAGAAATCATCTCAGGAGGTCATTTTGCCTTTAGCATACCAAGACTACCAACATCTTTTTGACAAGGCAAAGGCATCAATTCTGCCAAAGCACCAGCCTTATGACCATGAGATACCACTCGCAGAAGGCTCAATGCCTCCGTACGGCCCTATCTACTCTCTATCTGAATTAGAGCTGAAAACTCTCAGAGAATACCTAGATGAGAACCTTAGTTCTGGCTTTATCAGACCTTCTTCCTCACCAGCAGGAGCTCCCATTCTCTTTGTCAAGAAGAAAGATGGCTCCTTGCGTCTCTGTGTTGATTATAGGGGCCTTAATGCAGTCACTGTTAAAAACAGATATGCTTTACCCCTTATCCCTGAGCTCATAGATAGGCTCTCTTCAGCAAGGATCTTTACCAAGTTAGATCTCAGGGGAGCTTATAACCTGATACGCATCAAGGAAGGTGATGAGTGGAAGACAGCATTCAGAACACGCTATGGTCATTTTGAATACCAGGTAATGCCTTTTGGGCTTGCCAATGCACCTGCTTCTTTCCAAGCTCTCATGAATGATATTCTAAGACCTTACTTGGATATCTTTGTTGTTGTCTACTTAGACGACATTCTTATATACTCTTTAGACACTCAAGAGCATGTTCTACATGTTAGACAAGTCTTAGAGAAGCTATCTCAAGCACAACTCTTTTGCAAACTTGAGAAATGTCTTTTCCATATGTCTCAAGTTGATTTCTTGGGACATAGAATTTCAACAGAAGGCATTCAGATGGATCCTGAAAAGACAAAAACAGTACAAACGTGGCCTATTCCTTCCAGCATTAAAGAGGTTCAGTCTTTCCTTGGGTTTGCCAACTATTACAGGAGGTTTATACCAAGATATACATCCTTGGCTTTACCCCTTACTCAATTACTTCACAAGGACACTTTGTATCACTGGGATAAGACACAGCAAGATGCTTTCGATGCTCTTAAAGGAGAATTCAAAGAAGGGAAAATGTTACTACACTTTAACCCCTTGAAACCTGCCACTCTTGAGACAGATGCCTCAGATTTTGCCATTTCTGGAATCTTATACCAAGCTCCAAAAGACAAACAAGAAGAGCTACAGCCTGTGGCATTTTACTCAAGAAAGCTATCAGCAGCCGAACAAAACTATCCCATTACAGACAAGGAACTGCTTGCCATAGTATGTTCTCTAAAGCATTGGAGATGCTACCTTGAAGGGGCAAACTATCCTATCACTATTTACAGTGACCATTCAAATCTCTTGACCTTTACAACCACTAAACAGCTCAATCGACGACAAGCAAGGTGGTCTGAACAACTAGGAGGTTTTGACTTTGTTATAAAACATGTCTCAGGGGCCAAGAATCAAAGAGCAGATCTCCTCTCAAGAAGACATGACTACCAAGATTCTGCTAAAACAAGCAATACAAAGGCCCTGCTAGACTCTACAAAGCTTATAGCAGCATCTTTAAGCAACCCTCGCACTACAGAGGACTTAGAGGGAAACTTATCCCCTCAAAACCAAGTTGCCCCCATTACCTCTTCTCAGAAACCAGAGACCTTTAAAGACTATACACCCTCAGCAACACTTCTTAAAGCATTCAAAGATGCTTACAACCACGATCCCTTTGCCAAAAGAACTTTGGAATACCTCCAGAAGAAAGGCTCCTCTCTTGAGAAAGTTGGACTACAAAATTTCTCAAAAAATCAGCAAGGACTTCTCTTATTCAAGAGCTATATCTATGTCCCAAGGGATAAACGATTACAGCTACACCTCCTACAGCAGTTCCATGATGCTCCAGCTGCAGGGCACTTTGGCTTTGCAAAAACTTATGAACTTCTAACAAGAAAGTTCTACTGGCCTAGTCTAAGGACTACTCTTCAAGACTATATATCTTCTTGCACTACTTGCAACTTGAACAAACCTACACGGCAAAAGCCCTATGGCCTCTTGCAGCCTCTACCTATACCAGAACGCCCATGGGACTCCATATCCATTGACTTTATAGTCAAGTTGCCTCCTTCTATCCCAAAAGGGGGTGCTACCCCTTATGACTCTATCCTTGTGGTGGTAGAAAGGCTCACAAAAATGGCACACTTTGAGCCTTGCAATGAGACTATCACAGCTTCTGAACTTGCGTGGCTATTCCTCAAGGTGGTCTTTAAATATCATGGAATTCCTGGACACTGGATCTCAGATAGGGGAGCAGTTTTCACTTCAAACTTTTTTAAGGAGTTCTCTAAACTCTTAAACATGGAACAACGCTTTTCTACAGCTTATCACCCTCAAACAGATGGCCAGACAGAGAGAGTCAACTCTGTACTTGAACAATATCTAAGAATTTATACAAACTATGCTCAAGACAACTGGGCAGATCTTCTCCATCTTGCAGAATTTGCTTACAACAACACGGTCTCTAACACCACAAAAGAGACACCTTTCTATGCAAACTATGGTTATCACCCTAGGTTTGAAGTGGCAGAACTTAATTGTCCTGAAAATCTCAAAAACCCTTCTGCTACTGAAAGAATCATCTACCTTAAGGGCCTCCAGGACTATCTCAAGGTCCAAATACAGCGTGCACAAGACGAGCAGGCTCAGGCCTTTAACAGGGGGGTGGTTGCACCACAATTCAAAGTTGGTGATCAAGTCTTTTTGTCTAGAAGACATATCACAACTACTAGACCATCAGACAAACTTGATACTAAAAGACTTGGACCCTTTAAGATCACAAGGACTATTGGCAAGAATGCTTTCGAGCTTGCATTACCACCTACTTGGACTATCCATAATGTCTTCCATGCATCTCTCTTGTCTAAGGCACAAGAAAGTTCCTTAAGACCACTTCAGTCTCCTCCACCTCCTGTTCTGATTTTGGATCAACCAGAATATGAAGTAGAGTCTATCCTTGACAAAAAGACACTTAGAGGTCAGGACTACTTCCTCGTTAAGTGGAAAGGCTATCCTACAAGTGACAACACTTGGGAACCTAAGAGAAATCTAAAAAATGCATCCAAGCTGATTCTAGAATTTTTTTCTAAGAAAGCCACCTGGCTAAAGGGCAAGCACACAGCTAACAAACGTCCTTAAGAGGGGTATCATGTCATACTGACATTCGTTGCACTCAGTTTGCTATCAAACTCAAGAGCAAACTTGGAAATCTCCTCCTCAAACCTACAAGTCACTATACATATTTTGGCTTATCACACCAACAACAAGAGCAATACTACTCAACGATTGCTACAACCATCTATGATTCATTACACGTCATCGCTCCTTAGTTACTGGGCCGATATTACCACATAGCATATCTCTACAACCCTCTATGATTCATTACATGACATCACTCATACTACCACATGACATATCTCTACCAACTAGAGGCCTAGGAGCATGAACGATAGCTCTAAAAGCTCCTACGAAGCTCTATGATTCATTACATGTCATCGCTCTTTAGTTACCCACAAGATTGGTTAAGTTATGACATAATTTGTCTATGACATAATTTGTCTATGACATAATTTGTCTATAGGGGTACTCTGACCTTGGACCTCCTTTTACTTCCTATAGGCTACGAACCTAAGAGATGGTTCTATGGGATTCTCTTACGTCGACTACAGTTACCAAGCCTGGTAAGTCATGGAAAGTCTTGGAAAATGAGAGAACTACACTCCTTTAGCATAAATAGGATTGCCCTTTCCTTAAGAAAAGGCAAGCAGACAATACAGTAAATCGACTATCACATACTTCCACGTCTTTTCCAAGCTTCCAAGCATTCATCTTGTTACTCCTTGTTTCTGAAAAGTCAGTGAGGTGTTAACCTCTGACTTACCCCTGAGTTCCCAGACTCAACATTTGTTGCAACTTGTCTGAACCACTTCACTACATCACACACCTGATTGCTGCGTTGTGGAATAGTCTAAGCTACAACCCTTTGGCTCTGTTTCCTAAGACAGTGTGTTGTCTTAGTAAAATCATCCCTTCCTTGGGTGGCTAGATTCTCACATCTGGTGCACCCACCATTACAACCCAGCTCACAGTAATAGCATATGAGAGTGCGAGTCAGAGGCTAAACGGATACTATCCTATAGGTCTACTACGAAGGATACAAAAAAGATGATGGGGAGCCCCGTCAGTCAATTTTCTCAAGTATCCGAAACCCATCCGACTCGGTTCCGACTCGGTTAGGCCACCCAAATGATCACACGTGACCCCACGGCTACCCGGAGTCTACTCCCTAGAATGAGACATGAGAAGGCATCCTTACACTACCCCCCTCCTGAGAGAGTGCTTTGTCCGCAAGGCACGCGGCTAGTATCATGTCCGCAACGTCTCCAAATCGTCTCCGTATCATCTCCGTATCATCTCCGTGAACGGAGCGTTTCTTGTTATCATAATGTTGGCTGGTAATTGCGTCCAGAACAACTTCGTTTGTCATGCGCATCAGGAAGGTGCTTTGTTTGCCACCGTAGTCATCCCGAGGTGGTATCGCATTAGGGTCCGTGTGGCATGCGAAACTGGAGTTCGCTTTTGTTGGATCTCACGTTCGTTCTTGGGGTCCGAAACAGTACCGGAAGGTGTCCGCTACCCGTTTGAGTAAAATTTTCATAAAACGTGAAAGAAGAAGTGGCCGCGCTAACCCGATTCAGCGTTCATTGTTGTAAGCCAACATTTGAGTATTCCGCTTCACCCACTTCCTCTTGTTTTTACCTTACAACAACAACGCCAGCAACCCTCCCGCCCGAGACCGGTAAGTGGCCCCTCCCCGTCCGTTTGTTTATGATACTGATAGATTGTATAGTATACTCCAATCCAAAGAACGAGTAGGTGATGGGAGCGCGTTGGCGCGGTGTTGATAACTTGTGCTGGGCTGACGGAATCACAGATTCCAAATGTGAAGATGCCGGTTCCCACCCCCTCCGGGGCTCTTACTGTCGCCTTCTGTGTGCTCTGTTTGCGCTGCCTTTGGGCCAAAGCCCGTGGGATCCAGTCCCACGACTGCGTCTGGTCCCCGACCAGTTCAAAGTGTGGGTACTGCACGTCGCAGCACTCGCCTTGTGTCCCGGTAGGTTTTCTTGTGGGGTTCAGAGTTTGGTTTGGTTGGCCGTTGCTGACTTTGGTGAAAGCTGCCTTGGTTCCTTGGGGAAGAGTTTGCGGCCCTCCTGGCCGCTGAAGAGGCCACCCCCCTCATCCCCGCCGACGTCGTCGCCGCTGCCACCGAGGCCAATCGGGTGGCCCTCCTGGCCGCCCAGAGCGTGCCAAAGTTCTGCTCCGAGACGGAGCGTGACCTCTACGAGGAGGCACGTGCCACTCGGGCTGCCCTCGAGTTGGGGCTGGCTGTGAGTAGACCCCCTTCCCCTTGTGACTCAGTGTGGTTCTGATGCTGACTCTGGGCAGCAAATTCGGTCGTCGCTGCGCCGTCTCCGGACGGAACAGGAGAGCGTTCCTGCTCTCTTGGGGGAGTTGGTGGGTGCTGTGGGCAAACTGCCCACCGTTGCCGCTCCCGCGGTCGCTCCGACTTGGGGTGATGGAAGGAGGGAGGGGGAGGATGGGGAAGTTGGGGCAGCCTATGGGGCCTACGTGGGGGAAGACCTTGTGTCAGAGGGGACTCGGGCCTGGCCCTTCGTGTGGGGTCACTTCGACCCTTCGTCTCTCATGGTGGTAGCCGCTTGTTGCGACGCCGGTGAGACGTTTGGGAAGGGTGGCTCCCGCAAGGGTTACGGTGGTGAGTGCGCCCTGACTCGGAGGGTATTTTAGTTTAGAGTCGCAGACAGCAACGACTCTGTTTCTTCCGCTTTGTCTTTCCCTCCGTGATCGTAGTTTTGTTCCTTTCCCGTCTCCCCTGCCGTAACCCCTCCGAGTAGTTCTTGAGGTGGACCTGGTAAATCTGGGTATTCCGTATGAAACTCTCCGAGTTTCTGGGGAGAGTTTATGAAGTTTGACGCTGGGTACCACTCCGGGTCTGGATCGTATCTGACCCAGCTAACCCGGTATTGTAGTTGCTTCTGGTGGAGCCTTACGGAGAGGATCTTTTCCACTTCCCATTCCTCTACGCCATCTATCACTTCGCTGCTAGGCTCAGGCGGATCCTGACCAGGTAGGAGATTGTTCGGATCCTTCATGAGTACGTCTGGTGAGAACACATCGTGTATTTGCAAACCGGTAGGTAGTTCCAATCGAAATGCGTGCCCAATCCGTTCCGACACCGTATATGGTCCAACCCATTGTTGGCCCAGCTTGCGGCTAGGACGAGAGTTTTTCAAATTTTTGGTCGATAGGTACACTCTATCTCCTACGTCCCAGTCGATGGCCCTTCGGCGTCGATTCGCGTGCTTAGACATTTCTCTTGTGCCTTTGCCATGTTTTCCTTTGCATGGACCCATGCTGTATGCATTCGGTCTGCAACCGCCTTGGCTTCCTCTCGGTTTAGGGTCTCCCGGGGGTTGGTGCTTTTCAGAGTGTTCCAATCCCAACTTGTACGCAGATCGGTTCCGTACTTGAGTCGGTAGGGGGTCATGCCAATGGATGCGTGGGGGAGTGTCATTTGCACGCGGTCCATTATGGGGATGAGTTCGCTCCAGTTATCCTGATAATGGGATACGAAGGGCCTCAGTCTCTGATCGATGTATCAGTTCATGATTTCTGTCTGCCCGTCGGTCTGCTTATGATAGGCAGTCGACAGCTTAACCTTAATGCCGATAATTCGACAGAACTCTTGCCAAAAGGATGGTACGAATTGGGGTCTGCGGTCACTTACAATCGACTCCGGAGTGTGTCCGAATCGGTATATCCATTCGATGAACAATTGCGCCATCTGCCGGGCAGTTGTGGTTTTGTAGCAAGGTATTGTCACCGAACTCTTTCCGAGTCGGTCCATAAACACTAAGATGCTATCGTATCCATGCTTGTCCCTTGGGAACTCCTTGAAGTCCATGGTGAGGTGTTGCATAGGGTATTCGGGTACGGGTAGTGGGTGTAGAAATCCTTGTTGCTTAGTGACATTGGTGTAAGAAAGCTGGCATGTCATGCAGTTTCGTACATACCGCAAACAGTCCGCTTCCATCCTGACCCAATGATACTTTGGGGCGAGCAATTGGTAGGTTTTCCTGCCACTTGGATGTGCTGACGACACTTGATCGTGCACTTCCCGGATCAGTTTCGTACATAGGTCGGTGTGGCGATTCACACATAGGCAGCCTTTGTACAGGAGGAGCTGGTCGTTCATCGCGAATCCATCCGGTAGGGGTTGTTTCGCGCGAGTCTCGGTGAACAACTTCCGATTGTCCGCACATAGCGCCTCTATTAAATTGAAGGGCACCTGGGGCTTGGGGGTGTCCATCGAATTAATGGATGCTATGTAGCTCTCGGCGAGTTCAGTGCTGATTTGGGGGTGCAGGCGGCTTGGACCTAACAATACCCTCACCCTACTATCAAGTTTGACTTTCTGCTGCGTTACCAAGTCCTGGTCTCTTCGGCTCAGAATATCAGCCTTCTGGTTATTTTTGCCCGCGGTGTACGTAATGCAGAAGTTGAAGTCGGAGAGTAGCTCCATCTATCAAACCTGCTTCACGGTGAGAACCTTGGTAGACATGAAATATTCCAGCGAACGGTGGTCAGTGTACACGTCGACTCAGTGGCGCACCGAAGCCAACTCGGGCCTCCATTTTCTGAAGGCCTTTACTATTGCGAATAGTTCCTTGTTGTGGATCTCCCAATTGATCTCATGTCCGGATAGGACATGACTGTAAAAGCTTACAGGGTACCATCGCTTGTCAGGGTGTTCTTGAGACAGGACACCAGCTACCACTCCATCAGAGGAGTCGGTCTCCAGCTTCGTAGGCAATTCGGGGTTGAAGTGGTGAAGTGCCTGTACCGCTAAAAGTTGTCGTCGCAATTCCTCGAACGCATCCTCACATTCGTCTGTCCACCGGAACGGCTCCGAGGGACTAGTGATGGTGGTGAGGGGCTTTGCTATTTTGCCAAAATTACGAATGAATTGTCTATAGAAGCCACAGAATCCCAGGTAGGACTTCACACCCGTAACAGTGGTCGGTCGGATCCAGTTACGAAGGGGTTCGATTTTGTCAGGGTCCGCTTCGACACCGGAGGTAGTGAGAACATAACCCAAGTATTTTGTCCTGGTGACGTTGAACTCGCATTTGTTCAAATCGGCTTGGAGTCCAGCTTCTCGGAGACGCTGTAGGACCTTATGCACATGCTCTATGTGTTCCGTAGGGTCCTCTGAATAGATTAGGATGTCGTCTAAGTATGCGGTACAGAAGTCGTCTAAGTATTGCATCAGGTACAGAAGTCATCTAAGTATTGCATCAGGACGTCATTCATATACCGCTGATAGGTTGCGGGACCGTTCGTCAGTCCAAATGGCAGCACTTTGCACTTATAGGATCCATAGCGAGTCCGAAAGGTCCTGTACTCTTCTGAGTCGGGGTGCATTTGTATACGATGGAAGGCTTGTCTGATATCTAGCTTCGTGAAGATTTTTGCTTTTGACACCCGTCCTAGTAGTTCGTCGATACGCGGGATGGGGTAGGGATCGTTCCGGGTGAGACCATTTAACTTCCGGTAATCGATGCAAAATCTTAATTTGCCATCCGCTTTCTTTACAAATAGGATAGGGGACGCGAAGGGGCTGTTGCTGTTGACGATGAATCCCTTTTCCAGGTTTTCCAGCAGGTATTGCTTGGTAGCCTTAAGCTCTTCGGTGCCCTGTCGATATAACGGGGAGAAAGCGTTTGGTAAAGGGGCTTCGAGCTGTATCTTGTGGTCGTATATGCGGTGGGGGGGAATTCGATCCGATTCCAACTTCGAAAAGACATGTGTACCTCCGGTGCATATGCGGAAGCTTCTGCTGGATGAGGCGGAGCGTTTCTTCGTCCTCTACCAACTCCTTTTCATGAATGATCTGATCGATTTCGTAGATGCTAGTCTGAAAAAACTCAGTCGTTTCGCATCATCTCGTGGTGGAAAGCATTTGCACTGATTTCGCATATATGCATGGGCGTAAACCTATGTACTAGGGTTTTCTGCGGTGGGGGAGAAACCTCCTGGTTTCGTAGTGGGTTCGATGGCGTATCGGCGATCTCTTCGTAGTCGGAAGTTATCTCTTTCATTTCCATCGAGCGTCCGCCTGCGCGGCGTCTGTCTTCGCGGTGGATTGCGAAATCTCGGCGATTCGCATCCGACTGGTATGCAGGATGTTTAATGGACGTTTCACGTGAGTGGTAGGGCAAGGTGATCTCCTTGTTCCAGCTAGGAGTCGGCGGGTACTCCTTTGGCCATACTAACTGGCTCTTTGCAGAGTCAAGTAGTATTTGGAAGCGGCTAAAAAGCTTCTTTCCAATTATCACATCTTGTGCTCCGAGGTCCAGGAGTACAAAGGGGCAGTTATATATTCGGCGTCCTTCGACTGTTAAGTGTAACCGAATATACTCCAATACGTGGCCTTGGATTTTGCGCTGAAATCCACGTATGGGTACAGAGTAGGGTAGTTTCCGTATAGGGCTCTGAAGCGCTTTTGACAGTCGTATTGCGAAAGGCTTGTTAATGACAAGGTAGCCGTTTGCTCCTGTGTCTGCTAGGGACTTTGTTTGCACCCCGAGTCCATTCATACTCAGGGTCGTGTCGACTAAGAACTGGGTGCCTCCCAGGAGTTCTCGTAAGTCTAGTCCTCGCAGGTCACATTTGTGTAGACCTAGGAAGGAGCCTTCTCCTAGGCCTCGTCGTTTTCCTCGAGGGATGCATCCGATTGAAGTTCCACAGCTTCTTCCCATTGTTCTTCTGCCTCGGGGTCGTTACGGTCCATTTCCTTGATAGTAGCGTTAAGGGGGCATTTGTCCTGGAAATGGCCGGGCTTGCCACACTTGAAACAGTTTCCTGAGGGCGCAGGGACTGCGGTTCTCAGGCGTTCCGGTATGGCTGGCTTGGGGAGGAACGCGGTTCGAGTGAACAGAGCGGATGTGGCTCGAGTCAGCTTCGACGCTGATGACTTTGCCATATCCGTGGTACGTGTGGACGTCCTTGCGAGAGCGGGTAGCAGATTCAATTCGTTGTTCCGGCGCCGTTCCTGATTGAAGGCGGTAAGTTCTCGTACCATGGTCTGGTATTCCCCATTCCATTGGTTTTTGATGATCGCGACGCGGCTGCGGAATTGGGGAGTCAACTTGTTCCACATGTACCGAAACCATTCCGACTCCTAGACTTGTTCTGTGATAGCTGAGCTTTGGAAACGAGCCTTGAACTCTGGGAAGGTTTCGGCAGCATGCCCTTTCTCTCCCATTTGCAGGTCATCGAAGAGGTTCCTGGCCTGTTCCGTCTCGTTGCCTGTGAGGTAGTATGAACCTAGTAGATCCATCATCTCCTCAGCACTGCGGAACCCATGCGTAGCGGACAGGTATTGGGGCTCTAGGTAGGTCTTCGCCAGGCCGGTCGTAGTTCCCCATATCAACGCTCTTCTCGAGACGTCGGTAAGGTAGTGGTCCTCATTGACAACAAGTCGGTCCGGAATCGAAGCGCTCCATTGTAGGAAGGTATGTTCTACCCCATCGCTGAGAGGAAGGATTTTCTCAGAGATGGTTGATTTCTTATAGCGATTCGGAGGGTCCTCGGTGTGCATTCGTGATGACCCTGGAATCGATGGAGAACGAGTGTTCCGAAGAGGCAGCAATTGAACTGTCTCGGGGGGTGTTTCGCGTGCGAGGCGTTCGTTGCTCCGTAGCTTCGACCGTGTGTATGAGGGCGTCCACCGGCGGTGTGGACGGGATTCTGGTCTGGGATGCTGACAGGATAACTAGTAGATCCTTGACCTCCTGTATCTGTGCTTTGAGGTGGTCCATTCAACTCGGGATGTCTTCGGATGGCCCAGCGGTCGTAGCTGCAGCGGTGGTTTGTCTGGTAGTCATTCTGGGCAGTTGACCGTCGTTGTCTTGGGGTATGTTTGATGTCGGCTTTTTCGACATATTGCCTCGGGTGTGTATCGGTACCGATACGAAAGAGCTTGACTTCCGGTAGCTCATAGCTATCAACGCTCTTGTCCACAATTTCCTCTGTGCTATGAGGGGGTTCTTAAGGATCTCGTATCCTATTTGGCGCCAACGCGTCGGCGACTATACCAGCTTGTTCTGAAGAATCAAACCCTGATCCACTGGCTGTCTGTGAGATCTCTGGAATCACGGCTATTTGAAGTCGTCAGGTCTCTCCTCCGAAACGTCACTGAGTCGCAGTCGATGGTGTAACGGTAGTTCTCCTGAGTCGTTCCGGTGTGGGATATTATTTAAGTATGGCCGTCCCCGGCAGGCGTGATCTTTTTTGTATAATGTGAAGACACAGGGCACCCAGCTCACAGTAATAGCATATGAGAGTGCAAGTCGGAGGCTAAACGGATGCTATCCTATAGGTCTACTACGAAGGATACAAAAAAGATGAAGGGGGAACCCCGTGAGTCAATTCCCTGAAGTACCCGAAACCCATCCGACTCGGTTAGCCCACCCAAATGATCACACGTGACCAGTGGGAACCTCGTGAGTCATTTCCCTTAAGTACCCGAAACCCATCCGACTCAGTTAGCCCGCCCAAATGATCACACGTGACCCGCAGCTACTCAGAGTCTGCTCCTTAGAGTGAGAGACGAGAATGCATCCTTACATTGAAGATAGTTCACATGGGCTCACAAGTAACGTTCGAGCTCTGCATTGAATCGCTCAGTCTGTCCATCTGTTTCTGGGTGGAAGGCAGTTGAAAGTTTGGCCGAAATTTTCCAAATTTTGCAGAGCAAACTCCAGACTTCTGCAATAAACTGAGAACCTCTGTCTGATATTATCGAGTTCAGTAGACCATGGTGCTTCCATACATGTCGAAGTAAGAGCTGTGCTGTAGCTTCTGCAGTAGTCCCTTCTTGTCTAGCGAAACACACTTTTGTCCACCTACATGTAACAACCAGGATAGCATTGTTCCCTTTACAGAGTAGTAATCCTGTCACGAAATCCATTGATATATCTATCCATGGTCGACTGTCAATAGGGATTGGTTGTAGAAGTCCATTGTAGGCATCTCGAGATGGTTTCGATCTTTGACAACTATGGTGTCATACTGACATTCCTTGCACTCAGTTTGCTATCAAACTCAAGAGCAAACTTAGAAATCTCCTCCTCAAACCTACAAGTCACTATACATATTTTGGCTTGTCACACCAACAACAAGAGCAATACTACTCAACGATTGCTACAACCCTCTATGATTCATTACACGTCATTGCTCCTTAGTTACTGGGCCGATATGACCACATAGCATATCTCTACAACCTCTATGATTCATTACATGACATAATTTGTCTATAGGGGTACTCTGACCTTGGACCTCCTTTCACTTCCTATAGGCTAGGAACCTAGGAGATGGTTCTATGGGATTCTCTTACGTTGACTACAGTTACCAAGCCTGGTTAGTCATGGAAAGTCTTGGAAAATGAGAGAACTACAGTCCTTTAGCATAAAAATAGGATTGCCCTTTCCTTAAGAAAGGGCAAGCAGACAATACAGTAAATCGACTATCACATACTTCTACGTCTTTTCCAAGCTTCCAAGCATTGATCTTGTTACTCCTTGTTTCTGAAAAGTCAGTGAGGTGCTAACTTCTGACTTATCCCTGAGTTCTCAGACTCAACATTTGTTACAACTTGTCTAAACCACTCCACTATATCATACACCTGATTGCTCAGTTGTGGAATCGTCTAAGCTACGACCCTTTGGCTCTTTTTCCTAAGACAGTGTGTTGTCTTAGTAAAATCATCCCTTCCTTGGGTGGCTAGATTCTCACATCTAGTGCACCCACCATTACATATGGCAGTTTTTGACATATCGAATTATTGTTTTGTCCATGTTTGGCCAGTAATAGTGCTGTTTCATGACTCGCAGCATCTTTCCCAGAGAAGGTTGTTCATGAACTTCTCTCAACAAGTCCACCTGAATGGTTTCTGGCACCCATTTTGAGTCCGCAATAAGCCAATGCAACCTCTTTGCTTGTTCAATTAGCCTTGCAGAATTTGTCTTCTAGTTGAGACTCTTGGATTTTCTCAAGAATTGTCATTTCTCTGATATGAGTTTCCACTGGAGCTAGCTGAGCTGTCTGTCCTTGTTCTTTGAGTTTCTGAATGTCTGGATGTAGCCTCGAAGGTGGTAGCAACACCTGAAGCTGTTGCTTTTGTCGATCATCCTCATCATTGCCTTCTGGTCTGTCACCAGGCCTTTAAGTCAAAGCATCTGCTTTTCCATTTTGCTTCCCAGGCCTATAGATGATCTGGAAGTTGTATCGAGAGAGGAATTCAGCCCATCGAGCTTGTCTTCTTGTCAGCTTCTTGGTGGACATGAAGTATTCCAAGCTTTTGTGATCAGACAAGACTTGGACTGGAAAATCTGTCCCTTCGAGTTCTGGTCTCCATGCTTCGAAACATCTGATGATTGTGAGCAGTTCCTTGTCATATATCTCGTAATTGCATTCTGCGGGTGCTAGCTTTTTTCGAATAACCTACCATTACATACACCTAAGAGTCTATCCTTCCAGCAGCTTGTTAGCCATTTAAATCCAACAACACTTGTAATTAGACAGACGACAATTGCAAGAGACTTGCAACGGATATTTAGCATTCATAAAGCAAAGTTACAACTTGAATTACAGCAGCATCTTTTAAGCTGGTTATTAGCCTGGTTTCTAGCCTAGCGGGCTACCTAGGCTTCTTTGGGTGCAAGCTTCTAGGCTTGAAGCTCGGCTTTCTAGGCCCAAAGCTCGTGAGTGGGAGCAGCTTGGAGCTCACCTCCGAACTAAGCTGGGCCCGGCTTCAGCTTGCCTAGTGTGCGTCATAGGAACCGGTGGTTCCAAACCAGCGGTCTAAAGGTTTTCTAACCTAGACTATGGTCTAGGTTGGAAATCCAGGTGGTTCCAAACCAGCGGTCTAAAGGTTTTCTAACCTAGACTATGGTCTAGGTTGGAAATCCAGGGCAAACCACCTAGACTGGTGTGGTCCCCTAACAGTTTCTTAGCAAACTAGTCACATGTTTATTTTGATATAAAAGCTTTACAAATATACTCTGAATGTAGTAGAAGAATTAGATTGAAGTTCTACTATACAAATCCAGGCTATTAGCCTTTTTCACTCCTCTCTTTCACTCCTCCCTTTCACTCCTCTTTTTCACTCCTCCCTTTCACTCCTCCCTTTCACTCCTCCCTTTCACTCCTCCCTTTCACTCCTCCCTTTCACTCCTCCCTTTCACTCCTCCCTTTCACTCCTCCCTTTCACTCCTCCCTTTCACTCCTCCCTTTCACTCCTCCCTTTCACTCCTCCCTTTCACTCCTCCCTTTCACTCCTCCCTTTCACTCCTCCCTTTCACTCCTCCCTTTCACTCCTCTATTCCTCATTTCACATTACCTAGGAAGCTAAAACCAGTCATGGTGCGGCGTATAGCTGAGACAAGTTGCATGTCCTTTGGTTGAATAGTGATGCGTTTAGCGTGAATAGCAGCTAATTAGGTCACTAAATGGTTACTATAATGATTACTATAATAGTAGGAGCACTTACTCTTAAATTCTTAAACCAGCATCATCTCTACAGCTTCTTAAAGAGCTGCAAGTGCAGATGTCTAAAAGTAGTTTTCTAGGGCTACTGAACTTCACATCCTAGCAAATCTCTTAGACAAGGCATTAGAATGGTGCCTAGGAGATCACAAGCTTAGTAGACTTCTAGTAACAGTGAATCTTATGGAGAGCAACAGCTATTTTCAATCAGTAAAGATTTTATAGTAATCATTATAGTAATTAGATTACTTCGAGCCTTCTAGCAACACGCCTTCAAGTACTACGATGGCGTAGAGGAGAGTTTAGTAGGGTAGTAGGGGTGTTAGAATTGCAACTAGGCCAATACTCTTCTGATTCTGCTTCAGAATCTAAAGCCATGGAGCTAGAGAGGTTAATGTAAGTATTACTATAAGTTCTAAGAACTTACTAAACAACCTACAGCTATTACATATTAAGGGTGTATTGAAATCAGGAAATAGTTGTTTGGTAAGGTTATTGTTAACAAACAACACCTATCTTCTCACTTAAGCGAGAAGTTTTGATCTTTAAAATATATGGTAATAGGCGCCTAAAGTGAATTTTACCACAACAACAATAAATAGGCAGCACCTATTGATGTTTTTTACCTACTACTTCTTCTTCTACCTACCACTTCTTCTTCTACTAGCCACTTCTTCCACCTACTACTTCTTCTTCTTTAACCTTCAAATACCACTACACTATACAAGCTAGAACTGTCAAACTCATCAAAGTAAGTCTACTCTGTCCTTTCTATCTCTTCTTAGAGTAATAACTATAGTAACTAGTTCTCATCATGGTTGGCAAGTGTAAGGCCCTAGATGAAAAATCCACTAATGAGTTCACTAAGCGTATCTAAACACGACAGAACAACATGGACTTAGAATGAGTTAAAGGTTGATAACGCCAAGCGAGCCGATACTATAGCTGTTGCCTACACCATTAAGAAGCTTAAGGCAAAGAAGGAGGAGGTCATTCTCAAACAGTAAGTCCTCTATAGTAATCATTATAGTAACCATGGAATAGCACCTATGATGGCACACATGCAAGCCTTGTGTAACAATAACTTAGGATTAGCGAGAGCGGTAGCATGTATGCCATATAGGATGATAGCAACAAGGCTTAGGAGACTGAGGCTAAAGAGGATGATGTGGCACAAGAGGCAATGTGGCGCTATTATGATGCTGCTAATGGTGTTGGGATGAAGGAGCTGAGTGCTATCTAGGAGAAGGTTGAATAACAAGCAGGAGATACCTAAAAGTTATAAGCAACTTCTAATACCTCTACAAGTTGATACTAATATACACATGGAAATTGCAGAACCTTGCCTTCTAGATCTAGCGCAAGAAGTGGACTAAGGCATATCGCTCTATCTTAAAGATCATCAACAAGATTATCACTGACCCTGACTTCTTACAGAAGCTTCCACTAGCTATTAGCCTAAGCACGAGGTATGATCCTATAGTAATATTTATAGTAATCTGCTAACATACCTAGTATCTACTATAATCGTATCCTACCACACCTTTACTTTACTAAGTTAGAATTGGCAGTCTAGAGGAATTTTTTCTCTTAGAATGACGACAACTATGAGGTGTATCTCCTAGGTCCAGCAGCATGGTACCCTAATGGATATGAGACTACAAAATATAGGTTCCATCTAGAGTCTGACGCTAAGGGAGCTTACCAAGCATAGAGAATGTTACAGGAGACAACTAAGCCTCAAAACTTCAAATGGGTTCTTCTAGCTAAAGACCAGCTGTTGGTATTACCTCCTACTAAAGAATCCAAGGAGTTCCTTTCTACTTTCTACAATTAGTAGATCAGCTTCTATTCAAGAGTAACGTAAGTCGTGGCGTAACGCGTGGGATGGATTAAAAACCTAACAATCAGCGACTATTCTCTTGGGCATCGGTTGTTGAAGGAAATAGCTGAAGAACTCTGGTCGTACCAGTCACTCAATTTTGACGATGCGACCAACCACGATTTTCCCTCGGTCACGACTGGGTACCACGATTCATACAACGACATCCCCATCTACAGGTCGCTATTGGGCGACGGATCGAAACTGTATGCA
Source organism: Pseudogymnoascus destructans (assembly GCF_001641265.1). Classification (NCBI taxonomy): domain Eukaryota; kingdom Fungi; phylum Ascomycota; class Leotiomycetes; order Thelebolales; family Thelebolaceae; genus Pseudogymnoascus; species Pseudogymnoascus destructans. The sequence goes on along the minus strand of NW_020167541.1, from coordinate 551,862 downwards.
TGGACGGTGCAACAAAACCAGTGCTTACGGCATGGTTTGATGCATACACCGAGGTGGTTCAACAGTTTGGCCTCTGGAAAAAGAGGGTAAAAGCTCTTCTTCGAGCTAGCAACCCAATTCCTCTAGAGGATCGGGACCCAATTCGGGACCTAGAAGCTGCTAAGAGCGAGTGCGAGAGCGAAAGCGGGAGTGAGCGTGGGAGTGAGTGTGGGAGTGAGCGTGGGAGTGATCATGACGATTATATACAAGTCGCAGAAATAAAGAAAATACGTAGCATAATTATTATCAAGTTATTCTGTTAAAAGTAGTTGTTCAACTTATATTTCCCACTTGCAATCTTGGCTATATACACGCCCTTCCAAGGCCTCCTTGGTTCTATAGTAGTATAAAAAAAATCCCCCAGACTATCTGAGATAGGTCGATTCGAACGCCATCAAATGCTTGCTTGCTTTGTTACAAGAGTTGTATCTCAATCAAATAAACGCCCTTAATATGCGTCCAGCAACTATATCCTCAACGCCTACCCTCCTCCTAATTCTTAGTCCAGTTCAATCACCTCCGGCTGGCGAGCAGGGCCTCTATTGTTAGGAGGCCCTGAACCCCGAGGCGCAGAAGTGGCAGTCGGACCAGTTTTCGCGCGTGATGTAGCCGCATACTCTGAATTCCGAGACGCGCTTCTGCTCCAACTCTCATTATACTTCTTGAACCATTCCTCGCCCTGTGTCATGTCGTCTTTCAGCTTCCTGCTCCGTCTAAAGAGCTCTTCCATCTCCTCATCCCTTGTTTTCTCCTTCTCCAAGCTCCTTCGTCGGTCCTCCTCCTTCCGCCTCTTCGAGGAGTCCTCGTTCATAATCCTCCTTGCATTTGCTTTAATATCATCCGCCTCTTGTTTGTTGGTGGGGCTCGGCTTCGGCAGCGGATCTGTCCTGAAGCGCTTGGCCGGCGCAGAGAGTGAAAGTTTAGAGATGGAACGTTTTAGTTGCCTGTCCGGCGTGGCTAAACCGCTGCTGACACTGCTCGCAGAATTTGTCAACATTGACTGCCTCACGCTATTGATCAGGCTAGGCCTCATGAGCAACGCTGCAGAGCTTGCAAGCGGTGCCCCATTTGGCATCGTGTGGATTCCGCGGGCTTTGAGACGGAAGTAGTCCGTTTGGACGTTGTTGGGTTTCGGGCCTTTGTCGTCCTTTGGATTCCAACCGGATGGCATTAGATGAATACGTGAGCCTCCAACAGACATGTTGAGAGGTGCCTTCCGGCCCACAGATTCTGACTGGGTTCGTTTGTGAGAAGACTTGGGGTTGGGGTCTCTAACGGTGGTGCTGCGAGCCCTATGGTCTGCATCAATGAGTGATTGCAACGGTGAAGTTGAATGGCCGACAGATGACGTCGACCTGCCGAAGCGGCTTTCAGTTCGCGGGCTTCCTGTTGGCGTTGTAGATCTTTGGTGTGGCGGTGGTACGATATCTCCATGGACGACCTTCCTAATCTTTGCGGCGGAGTTTCGAATGCCACTTAGCACGCCTGTGGATGCCAGCAAATCCTCCTGGGTCTTCCGCTTGTTACTTCTTGAACTCGCCAGACTCTTGTTGAAGTCCTCTACGATATCCTCATTTGCCTCCTGCGCTAAAGCCTGGTTTCGCTCAGCCATTAGTTTCCGTAGTTCACGTGCTTGTCTGCCACGTCTTCGCTGCCAAAGTTTTTGCGCATTTGCACGCCAGCGATAGAAGTATTTTACCCCAAGCGAGTACTGCCTGAAGTCGTCCGCCTCGCGCCGAGCTTTCTTCTCTTCTTCGACGACTTCGGCTGCCGCCGATTCAAGCTCTTCATAGTATTCATCGTATGCTGCCCGACATGCCTTTTCAACTTCAGCAATTGTGAACTGATCAAGTATACCGCCATCGCCGAATAAGGCCAGATCCGCCAAATAAGGCGTTAAGTTGGATACGACTGTCTTGCTCGTTGGCGAAGTGTCAACTTGTTTCTTCGCGGCAGCTGCCATTGGTAGGCCTTGCCGCATATCGGTCCCAGCCTTCTTCTCCGTGCTTGGTACTGCTGGTTTGGCGCGCTTTGTCGAGGATGGCGGCGCAAGCCAATTGTATCGAACTTGCTCCCCAGGAGGTTTCTCTGGAGCTCCTGCTTGTGGTGGAGTAACGCTGCTAATAGCACCAAATGATGGCAGGGCAGGTTGTTGTTGCGTCACTGGGGGCGCTTGTGGAATATTTACAACTTGTGCAGCTCCACTTCCAGTAGTAGGGAAGAAATTTGCCGTAGGTTGTGGCGGAGGTGCTGCAGTTGTAGTAGGCTCCGTCGCAGTCACTGCAGCCTGGCCTGTGGAAATAGAAGGGGTAAACAGTGGTTTTGCTGCTCTCGGACTTTCTTTGATCGCTGGTATGTTTGTTTCGATGTTTGATGCAGTTGGCATAAAAGGCGACGATGTTTCAGGGGCCTGGGTGACAGACAGGAAGAACGAAGAAGGAGCCGCCAGTACAGAGGCAGGAGGTTGTGCTGCCCCCGTCTTCGGTGCAAATAATGATGTGGTTTGTGTCGGCGCAGCACTCTGTGAGAGGAATGAAAATGATCCCGGGGCTTGGGTTGTTACAGCAGGTGGTTTTGCTCCTGGTGATGTCGCCGGTGCAAATATTGACGGAGCGGACGGGGTGACACCTGATGTGGTTGGTTTCGTCTGTTGTATTCTCGGAAAGAAGGATGTAGTTGGTGCTTGACTGACAGGCTGCGGGGCTGCTGGCTGGCTTTGAGCCGCAGTCGGCGTGAAAGAGAAAGGGCTAGGTGCTTCGGTGCCCGGCTGCTTTGAGAAGATAGAAGGAGCAGCCCCAACATTGCTGGGCTGCGCGGGGAAAGTTGCAGCTGGGGCGTTGGTTGTTTGAGAAGGGGGGAAGAATGACATCGCGGGTGGTGCTGCTGGTTCACCCCAGCTAAAAGACGGCGCTGCGGCAGGTGGGTTCGACGTAGGCGGGAAAATAGACGGGGTAGTTGTCGGTACTCTGGTTATGGACTCATCATCGCTATCAATGAAGCCTCCGAGTTTTTTCAGCGGCGCGGCTGGAGTCGGCGCACCAAATATAGGGGGCTTTGCAACCTCTTGGGCTGGAGCACCCCAGATATTCTGGTTTTGGGTCGGTCCCTTTCCAAAGTATTGAACTGAAGAGCCCCAGATATTCTGATTTTGTGCTGGTGCTTTGGCAAATGTATTGGATCCATCAAGCCCGGAGACAAACAGGGAGTTACTGTCATCTACCACTGAAATCTCGGCATCCGCGAAGGCGTTGTGGTATATGCAGGCCGGCAAAGTCTTCTGTCCACGCTTCGTTTCCACCAATTTTTTCGAGTGAGGCTGCTTGATCTTCGTTTCCGGCTCTGTTAATGAGCTCCCAGAGTTGAAATCAATGTAAGGTTCCTCTGGCCCCTCCTTGATATAAAGCCCGTGGCCTTCGATAAATGCTTCCGCGTCGTCGAGCGTGTCGAAGTGGAGATAGGTGTTCAGCGTAGGAAGCGTCCAGTCCGTTGTTTGCTCTCTCTGTTTGCGATATGCCGAGAGTATAGTCATCAGTGCAGTCTTTCTAACGCCGTTGAAATGAATCTCTGCAAAACAAGCTGTAGTGTAGGAGACTTCAGGTTGGCGGATGATTTTGAAAAATCGGCTATACATATTCAAGGCGATTTCGCTGGCGGACTGTGGCTTTAAGGGACCATTGATTTCCCAGATGTTGTGCAGGCATTCCACAAGCGCTGTAGCAGTCTGGATCTCATCGCTTTCCCAGAAATCCTTGCCCCAGTCTTGAACAGCTTCCATCATGGCAGGGTTACGGGAGTGGTAGATCACAAAGTACGCCCGAAATTCGGCCTCGTTGTCGCATTGGATATTCTGGGACTTGCAGTCTTCGTAGGTGTGTATCAGCGAGAGCAGAGTCCTGCCAAGCTGTTCGATTTCTTGGTGCTCGGAGAAATCGTCAGAAGTATTGAAAGGGTTGGACATCTGATGCAAGGCGATGACATGAAACCTAGCTATCGTCTCCAGACAGTATACCTCATCGATATAATCCGCCGCGGTGAGAGACGCCTGTTGAAATGTGAAGTCGCGACGTATTGAGCGAGTGCGGTCCCAGAGGAAGTTGTGGACTGTCGCAAGCCTATTCTCGTCGCCCAGGACATCCTGAATCAGGTAGTCCAGGGTTTTCCTAAGCGCAGAGGGCATGCGAATATCGCTTGGGAGTGGTGCATCCTGGCCTGCAGACGAACGGCCGTAGGCTTTGATCATTTTCTGAGGGGCGGGCCAGAGAGATCCATCAAACGCCAGGTCTTTTTCCAAGTTCTTTACGTCATGTTCCATAATCCGAGTAATCTGCTCGAACCTTGGGCACATCCCATCACAGGTCCCTTTGAAGTCGATAGCTTCACTGAGCTTCTTTGGCTTGTCCGGATCGTCAATGAGGCCCTTGTTCATCAGCACCGTTCGAACTTTGGCGCGGTATGCCTTGGTGGTGTTCCAGAATCCTTTAATCGCATCCTTCTCACTGGGATCTCCAGGCCTCTCCGTTGGCCAGTCTGGATAAGTCGAAAGCCCATTCTGTTGTAGAGTTTTCTCAATTTTCGCAGTATGGTCATCCGGATCGGATGCGCTTGTCGTTTGGGATAGCTTGCTCTTGGGAGGCGCTGATCCAGGTTTCTTTGAGATGGTAAATGGCTTCTGTGGTTGTGGTGCACTTTTACCTTGCGCCGGTGGGCTAGAGAATCGCACTGTTTTGTTTTTGAAAGCTCCTCTTGCTTCTGGGGTGCCTCGGAGGCTTGCGCTGCCACCTCTTGGTTGTCCGCGCTGCGATCGTTTGGCGGCGTTCGCATTCCGTTCGGCCTCGAATGAATTCTCGGTGGTCGGCTCGGGGGTAGAATCTGCACGTAGGTTTGAGTATTTTCATCGGCTTATATGTGCATTTGGCGTGTAACAAGTGAATGGAAGTTTGCGTGAAAGTGCCGCAGGATGATCAACTTTGACCTTTGTTTGGGCGTGATCGGGATCCTTTGGGCAAGTGTTGGACCCCAATGAAACGGAAAGGCTTTTCGGAGGAACTTACTAGAGGAGCCCGATGATCGTACAGCCCCCCTCCCTCGCCCTCTGAAAGATGAACCCCTCGTGTCGGCAGGCGTGCCACGCGACCCGCGGTTTGAAGTGCCGCGCTGCATTGTGTTTATTGTCGCTGGAGCCGCAGTTCAAAGGAGTTCATCGTTCACAGTCGATCGGAAAGGGGAGATGTGTCGTCTTGTGCCATTCCTCGACTATCGAAGGAGAAATAGCGTCGTGTGTGGCGATGGTTGGAGAGTCGTTATCTATTGTTTGGTGATTAAGCTCTTTGAGTCGCATCTCTGAGGTTGAGTACCTGATCTGGCGGTGCCAAGATTCTACTGTGCATAATTCTGCCACCGCCCTACAAGCTCCAGTGTAGCTGGTGGCAAATGTCTCCACGCCCCAATTAGGATTTATTAGAGTTTATATAACTTATTGCAACACAGAGCAATCCGAGTTTTAATCCAATGAATTAAGATATTCTTTAATTCTGGGCTTCTTCATTTGTGGGGGGGGGATGAAAACTAGACCTCACACGAATATTATATAAAATATTATAAATATTAACGTACGTGTATAACGAACCGGCCAAACAAGCGAACCGGCCAATCCATTTTACACCTTAAATCACGAATTTCATAACTTAATATCTCAACAACCCTTTAATAATAAGTTATAAAAATATGTACTTAGCCTTTTATAAGCATTTAAAGTACTCTATTTGATTTTTAAAGCAATTAGTATTGTAGTTATTAAGATACTAAGAATTAGGTCAAAAGTGGGGGCTAAAACTCAATATCTTAATAACTACAATACTAATTGCTTTAAAAATCAAATAGAGTACTTTAAATGCTTATAAAAGGCTAAGTACATATTTTTATAACTTATTATTAAAGGGTTGTTGAGATATTAAGTTATGAAATTCGTGATTTAAGGTGTAAAATGGATTGGCCGGTTCGTTATACATGTACGTTAAGTTAAACGTCATATTTAATTTAAAATAGCTCCATTGTTTGGATAAATTTATGGGCAAAAACTCGATATACCCAGTAAACTGGTAAGAAAACTCCATCTACCCAGTCGGCGGGTAACCCTCCTTTGGAAAGGTTAACGAGCCAATGAGAGGCGTACTCTCATTTGAGAGTACATGCTCTCATATGGCCTTTTTGAAGCAATTGAGCTGGCAATATACCAGCTCAATTGCACGGTAAGTCGGGGGTCAATTGAGACCCCCAAACCTCCTCCCCCTTCCCTTCCTCCCCTCCACCACAGAACCCCGCTGACACCTCCCAGGCTCCCTCCCTCCTCCGACCCCCTCGAAACCCCCCTCGAAAGCCCTCGCGCGAGGCACAAACTCCCCCGCCTCCCCCGCCCCTGCCTCCTAGCCGAACTCGCTGCCCCTGTCGACGGTAGCAAGTTCCTAGACTTGGACGCTTGGTCCCGCGCCCTGGACGACTGGGCCGTCAAGGAGAAGTTCTCCTGGCGGCTCCAGAGGAGGGACAAAGACGGGGCAACTGCCGTTTGTCCCGAGGAGGGCTGTGCCTGGCGTGTCCAAGCCAGCCCCGATGACGAGCTTCCATTGCTCGTCGTCGGGGCTGGCTCGGACATGCTAGGCACATATGAGAACGGGGGGAGTTTCTAGATTGGGCTTGGGCGGGTCACGTGGGATGGAACTGGGTATATAGAATTTATTTATTGTTTTACTGGGTATATGGAGTTTTTGCCCTAAATTTATATTCCAAAGTGAACAAGCAAAGTCACCAGCAAGTTACGAAACAAGCCCAAAATCTTATATATTATTTCCGTTCCAAAGCTCTAGCATTGGAAATATATACAGCCAGCTCAGCCAATTGTATCCATATCCACTACAAAACATCACATTCTGCAACCAACAGCCCGGCAATAGGTATCTTCCCATTCCACATTTGCCCCCTTTGTATAGCCGCCCAGCTAATCGACAACAAAAATAGCAAATATAGACCATTCAGCCAAGTTATCGAGTTCGTCCCAGCCGAAATGATCTACTTCTCTTGACGTTGCATCAGATGTCGGCTTTTCAAATATTCCTCCATATAAGGGGAGCCTTTGAAATATTCCTTCATCTCATCTGCAAGACTGTCATAAAAGCTGTCCGGTACATACCCATTGTGCGTCGCCTCCGTGGACCATCTGCGACTTCTTGTTGCCCTGCTTTCGTAGCCAGGGAGTATGCTCAATGCCTCTTCAGTAAGGAGGCTGGGCTGTTCAAGCTGTGTCTGACTTGAATCCACATAATCAGGTCGAGTGACTGCATTGCTTGAGGACTGGCTGAGCTTTCTGGATTTCTTAGACTGAGACCGCTGTGAATTGGCGCCAGCTGCTGGCACTTTCCCAAGAAGGTCTGTAGGCGGCACGTCTCGGACCCTCTTGAGTAACCTGCGAGCACGCTTGCGACTTGGAGATGTATATGACGAGACATCTCCATCCTTCACGAACAGTTCCCCAGATTCATTGAGGGCATTGATGATCTGCTGTTTACTTCTCTGTGTTGCCTCTCTGCCACGATGATGCCTATGCGAATGCTTACGGGTGTGCTTATCGAGGCTAAAATAGACTGATGCAGTGTAGTCACTCGGTTTCCTAGAGCGGCGCATTTCTTTTTGGGATGCTTGATGCGGCTCATCGGAGTTCGCCTGGAACTGACTTGAGGGGGTCCTTATCATGTCTCTCAATAATCCATTGCGAGGGATGCATTCGACCGCACGGTAGATATCCCCCCGAGGTACCCACCCTTCAATAGATCGCTTGTAGAGACGTTCAAGCTCACGGTTAAGCTCTGAAGGGGTGGTGAACCAGATATGCGCAATCGCTTCATCGGCAGTCATTCGATGGGCGGGGTCAAGCACCAGGAGCTTTGTCAAGAAGTCCTTGGCTTGATCGGTAACGCCTTCAAGATCCGGCCGAATTTGGTCAAGCCTCGCCGTAATATCCTCCTGGCTGATATGTTTCATCTCGAGGTATGAAGCGAGCGATTCCCCAGTCAACAAGCAGAATGCCACGATACCGAGAGACCACATGTCTACAGCTTTGGTATATGATGTTCCATTTAACCTCTCGGTACGATGGACTTCCCTGGTTGCTGTTAGCATTGAGTCGTGCTTTATGCAGGAACACGTACGGTGCAACATAATCAAAGGTTCCGACCAAAGATTCCATTCTGCTCATCGCATGCAAGTTTGCTGCACAGCCAAAGTCGGTTAAGACAACACGATACCCAACTGCCGTGTTCATCATCAGGATATTCTCGGGTTTGATGTCACGATGTACAATCCCAACCGAATGGAGATACTGTACAGCAATGGTAAGTTGCCTTAAAATGACCCGGGTATCTAGGTCCGTCAGATGTCCGCCGTTTGCCGATACGAAGGAGCATAGATCTCCACCCGGAGCAAGTTCCATGAATAGATACCTAATGATCAGATTATGATGCACCGACAAATCTTGGGGACTTACAAACTATTGTCAGAGCGAAAAGCTTTTTTCATGGCCACAATGTTCGGCTACAATGGTTAGCCGTTGCCATAGACTAGGTGGAATTTCGCATACGTGGTTCACCCTGGTGAGAATCTCTATCTCACGTATGAGCCTTTGACTTTCTAGTCTCATTGTCCGCTCTCGTGCCTGGTCATCTTCTGAGACAACTACAGCCACCCGGAGGTTGACTACTTTGCATGCAAGCTGTCTTTTCGTTGCTACTTCCGTTGCCAGGTATACCTTGCCACAAATACCACTTCCAAGAAGTCGATCGGTGATGGAATACCGCTTCGCGAACGACTGTGATAAAATTAGATAACGAATAAAAGGTCCCTATATAAACCTACCGCCGTCTCTTCCAACTGAATTGCATCCATTTCTTCTCTCTGCCTCTCGATAGGATGTTTGAATTTGAAACTGAAGTCAGGCTTCAGTTTGATTTTATCGCCATCGCTGAGGAGGAAGGGCCAGCTCGACTTGTCGTTTCTCCCAATGAGCATTCTGTTCACGTAAGTCCCATTTGCAGACCTTGAATCTTCGCAATAAAACATCGACTCTATCCCGTCGGCATCTTCATATTGAATGCCGTAAATGCGGAAGTGGTTCTTTGAGACCAGTCCTGAGTCAATGTTTAAGCTGTTGCGCCCGTTCACGAAAGTGGCGAGGTTATGGGAGGATGACTGGTCATCAGGTGTGCGCTTCACGGTGAACTCTTTGCCAGGATATAACTGTATATTGATTGCTAGAGATATCAGACAGAGAATATGTTAAGTGGAGTAGAACGCCTACTCTGGTCAGAGCTACCACTGTCGTCCTTTTTCGAGCGGAACACGAGGCTGGCAGCCATTGTGCTGGACGTAAGTAATGAAACTGAGAATGGGCTGATGGTATGGAAATGAGCGTTGTATGGAAAAGGTGAAAAAGGTCTTGAGTGGTTCAGTGGGTGGACGTCTGGGGAGATTACGAGAATGAGAAGGAAAGGACAGAAATGGAAAGGGAGGATGACCCTTAACACGTATGACAGGTAGAGAAATAATTTAATACTCCCTTATTGGTACAAACTGAGAATGGCTGATCTGAATGGTGATCTTGGTAGCAAGCTGCCACTTGCCATGGTTGTCAGGAACGATGGAGACGCTACGAATGTCAAAGCTCCAGACGAACGACGCTACGGAAAGCTAAAATCAAGTGGGGACAAGCGACACATAGCACTCCAACTTCCAAAATGTCTGAATGAGCTCGTACGAGGGAAAATATCATATTATTACAATTTTAATAGATAGTTACTGGAAGTCTGATCTCGACGTACAGTTACTGAAAGCCTAGTTTGTAAATATAGTTGCTATTTACTATTACTGGAGGGGTAGACACTGTGAAAGTATTACGGTGTATTGTACGTCACGTGCCATATGATAATCACTCTGGCGGCGAATATAAAGGAAGGAATAGAATGTGCCAAATCATAATGTATAGTGGACTGTTTCATTTGTAGGCATAGTGACTGGAAGCCTACTATTAACTTCCACTCTTTCGTACAGACACTGTAATGAGCTTTACGGATGTATGACATCGTTATGACATAGTTTTACCACGTGATCGATCTATAAATGTATATTCAAACCGCCGGAACTGTAAATGAGTTTATGTAAAAAAGTATTAGAACACGGAAATTTCAGTCTACAGTGACTACCAAGCCATACATGTAGGTACAGTGGATTGTCCGCTACTTCTCGTTTAGACACTGTCGAGTTTGACAGCTGGAACAGCCCATTACGATATATACTATCACGTGATGCAACCGCGTAGGGCAAGACCTATCGCTTGTCAATTCGGCGCTAGCGAGACGCTCAATTATCAACACTCGCTTCTCACCACAACATCTTTCCTCCTTCACCATCAACTTCAATAGCATAATTCTCACAAGAGTACGTTTTACAACCCCAATTGCTACATTGATAAAGCTAACAGCTCCTTCCAGTGCGTGCTAAGTGGAGAAAAAAGCGCACTCGGCGCTTGAAGCGTAAGCGCCGCAAGACTCGTGCCAGATCGTAAGTTTCCCGCTGATTATAGCTATGGACAAGCTTCTAACAACCTCTGCAGCAAGTAAACAATTCGCTCCTACTCGATCTCAGACTTGGCTGCCAGCGAGTTCGCCCACGATGACAAGATGACCTGAAAGTTTCGCCATCTCCCGCATCGACATCGAAATCCTATTCCAGCATTCCACCAACAACCGTTTGGACAATTTGTGCAATTGGGGGCAGGGTGTTCTAGGACAAGAACGCTTGATGACGCGTACTATCAGCATGTGGTGGAAGGACCGGTGGAAGAATGGATCTGGTCAACTCATTGTCGAGTACAAGCCGATGTTTATAAACATACCTGAGTTGTGGTGACAAGGCTGCCGATTACGATGCTGGAACCCATTAACTTCAAACATGCTACAAAACCAATGAAATAAGAAGTTTTGCTTCAAAATCTGATTTTAATTGTATTTGAATTCCTCGAGCTGTAAATACGGTGCTGGTGGGCGACACGTCATGATTCGGTCACGGAATGATCATAAACACAGCGAAAATAACAGCGAACATATAATTTCTGGCCCTTCAATTAAATCAGTTGCAAATCTATAACTAAATATATAGCTGAATGGATATTTAATAACTTCGTAGAGTTGCATTTCTCGTTCAATTCCTTCTCGTCAGTAAACTACATTTGTGTGTGGTTGGAGGGTCTTTGGTCGTGTGAGGAAGCCCGTCAACCAAGCTTGCTTCACCGCCCTTGGCACAAAAAAAAGTTGAACCCCATATCGCTGTGCAAAGGTATCGACGAGGCTGTTTCTCGAGTATATTTCCGCAACACAAGACACCATGTCGGAACCTACCAAGAAACGCAAGAGAAATGCAGATGGCTCAAAGAAGTCGAGCAAAAAAGTCGCTGTGGAAACTCCTGGGGCATCTGAAGTCACAGTAACCGTCGTCCAAAATACCGACGATTGGGCGCCTATCGTAGGTGTGTAAAGATTATTTTCTTTCTCGTCGCTGTAAAAATTGGCCAGCTCCTCATGCAACTATTATACTGAACAATGCTTACAATATTTAGCTGCTACTCCTGGCCTCGCTTTCGACAAGTCGTTGTCACTCAAACCATACACCAAGCGCCGCGGCAATGCCCCTCAACGGCCAGGCCAGAGCGGATCGATAGCCACCGACGAACTCTTAATTGAGTCCTCAGAACACCCAGCAATCGATTATGTTGGTAGGGAGGAAGAGGCGGGCGGCACAGACAGTTTATTAAAGCACTACATTGGTGTCTATGACCCAGCGACGGGTGGCCTCCAAGTTATTGAGTCGAGGAAAATGACCGTAAGAGGGATTGTAAGAGCACAGAATGCTGCACCAGAAGCATTTGCGGAGAAGGGAGACTACAAGGTATGTTACTTTGCGATACTACGCTATATGCAAATACTTACAAGAATAGAATATGAGAGAATTGCGAAACGACCTCGGCCAAACATTCGGAACGAAGAAGTCGAAGAAGGCTATTGCATCTCTTACGGAGAACGCCATCTCCAAACCCAGAACTGCTGCTGAGCATACCGAGCCAGTCAAGCACGATGCCGTCACAGCAGCTATGCTCCGCAACATGGCTGAAGTCACATCAGGAATGGCCACGACAGAAGAACTCCAAACGGTCGTAGACGAGTCGAAACCCCGCCCACGTGCGAACCTCGACGCCGAGAGCCCCAAGGACGTCTACACCATCGACTACCTCGTCGGCACCGAGACCATGAAAGTGATCCCCGTCAAGGAATGGCAAGACGCCGTCAAAGCTAAGGAGCAAATCATCACCAGCTCCAAATTCGTGTCCGACCGCATCCAGCTCGCCTCCTCAAGCGTCCAAAAACTCAAAGTCCTCCGCTACCTCCTCGCCATCCTCGAGTTCTACGGCGCCACCACCCCCCGCCGCGGCGTGCGCGCGCTCCCCAAAAAGGATGAGCTGCGCAAGGCCATGCCCGGCATCCCGGAGGCGGTGGCGGGGAACATCCAGCGCAAGTTCTCGGATCACGGCATGATGTCGAAGTTCCAGATGGATCTGCTGATCACGAATGTGTGCGCCCTGGCGCTGATCGTGGATAACTTCGAGGTCGATGTGTATGACCTGCGCGAGGACCTGAAGCTGGAGGGGAAGCAGATGCAGACGTACTTTTCGGAGATTGGGGCGAGGATCATGGCGGCGAATGAGGGGGAGAAGAAGAGGTTGGGGTTGGACAAGGCGGCTGCTATGCAGCACAAGTTTGCGAGGTTGCGGCTGCCGTTGGAGTTCCCGAAGGCGAAGTTTGCGAGGAAGTAGGGGATGTTGTGTTTGGCGTATGGTACTGAAATTGAGAGTGGTATTATCATTAGGTGTAGCTTTACATACAATTCGTACTGTTGATGTTCCATCTCATGAGGCAGTTAGCGCTTCGTCCTGGTATCACAATTTCATGCTCTAACTGCTCGTTAAACTTCTGGCGGCAAGAAAGCCAGAAGCTTATTGACTTCACCATAATCTCACGTCATCAAAAAGGAAGCAAGTACGATTGATTAAGCCCTCTCATTGTGGGCGAAGAGACATCAGATTGCCTAGCAACGTCTTATTCGCTCTCCACTATGTAAGCGCCGCTTTCCCCCCTGTGTGTGGCGAGCCTGATTGCCACCATAAAATCATACAAGGACGCCTGGCCGTTCATAATGCCATCCATGTCCCAATCCCAAGCTAAATCCCATTATATATACACACACATCGTACAACGCCTCCTCAACAGTGGTCATAACTACTATACCCACCCCCATCCGTCCACTCCGTTAAGCGCGTCATGAGTATAGGATCAATATCGCGATTCGACTTCATAAACACTGTCTCATACGGATGCACATTCGTACCATAATACTTCCCATTCCACAGCGCATCACCATTCCCGCCCTTATCACAGTCCTCAACAAACGTCCTCTTAGCGTGGAACGCAGACATCATGACCGACGCCTCGTAGCCCGCAGCCAGGATGATCTGGGTAGCGTAGACCTCGGCGTGGACGGCCGTCTCCCAGGTGTGGAAACACGAGTTGATGCCGACTTCTTGTTTGTTGGCGGGGAGCTTGGGGTCCGCGGGGGGGTGGAGGAGGAGCTCGATGCCTGTGCGGTCGGTGGCCCAGATCATGGATTGGACGTGGAAGATGGGTTGGCAGTTGCCTGTCATGCCGACGAGCTGGGTGGTGTTAGTGAGGTTCTCTTGTTAGGTAAGGATGTGTAGCTGCAGCTGCCAGAACTATGTCTGAATATTGAGGCCAGGGAGAAAAGTAGATAGCCGTTGACGAACCTTGACCTTATCTGTAATCTTCCCCAGATACATGTCGCTCCAGCATCCCGACGACCACACTGGCAAAAATGGACCACGAATACTAGCATTCATGAGGATAAACCTCTGATACGCTTTATAGAAATCGTCCTTTGTGAGAACATCCGCGTGGGCGCCAAGGTCGTAGCAATCATTCTCGCGCTGCACGATTCGGATATTCGACTTGCTGGGGATGAGAGCAGTAGCGTCGGATTCGCCATTCATGACAAACACGAAGTCGGCATTCTGATGGAGGCCATGCGCCAGGAAGAAGATTAGGTTTGTGCGGGCGTTCGGGGTTTCGCTGTAGGCGTAGAGGATCAAGGGTCTATCGGTGGGAGAGGCTGATGGACCCTTCGCGGCGGTAGGTTGTGGGATCGCAGCTTTGGTGGAAGCAGCTGTGGCTTCTTTTGCTTTCGCCGACGCCTCTACGGCAGCTTCCTTCTCCGAGTTCGGTGCTGCGACATGCGCTCCTCCTCCTTGGATGTTCGTGGCCTCCGAGGGCAACGGCGGTTTGGGTATAGAGGGGTTGACTATCGGGGCCTCTTTTGCAACTGCTGGTACCGGACTGGCAGGCTGCAACTGCTCCAATGTTAGATTTCGCCGTCTATAGATCGGGTAGGCAGATTCTCGTACATGGGTTACTGCGGGTGCTTGCAGCAACTTGACGGTCCATATCAGAAACAGCACCGTCAGTGCAATGGCCCACGGCGTCCGCGGATGAAAGTTGACGACCGCCATCTCCCCTCTCTCCAAGGCCCACGACGCCGACGATCAAATATACAAATTACTCGCTAGTCACAGTCATCGCAAAAACCCCTTAGTGCAAGCTGCTGGGTATCGCTGGTGGTCGTGTATACGGTGTGTGAATGGAGGTGGTTGGAGTATCCATGAGGTACGTACAATCCATATGGGATCCCTACATTTATGGATTTGTATTAGCGGGTCTGGGCAACCAAATCGCACAGGACACAACGCGCCGCGCATCTTACCCTGATTCACCCTGTTACACGGCGACAGGTCTCATACCGGCGGCAGTTTATCCAGACGAGACGTCTCAATCGAGCGTGTCGCAGCCACCGTCGGAGCCACAGGTGAGAAGTAGCATTTGTCTCCGGCCCGATCGCAGGCTCGCCCACTAAACAACACTAAACAACGGGTGTTGTGCCTCGTCCCGTCGCTTTCTCATTGGGGGCCGCCGTCATCTCATCACCGTCATCACCGTTGACAGCGATCGAGGCCGCCAAGCTTCCAGCCAAGCCAATCGGGCGGCGGGATTGCCATCGGGCAAGTCGCACCGATGGTCCCCTGCATGAGAAAGGAGTGTGATGGGGTCGGCACTGGCCAATGCGCGTTGGTTTTCGTGGGGTGACCGTTCTGGTGGATATTATATTGATCGAATCTTGTGGGAGGGTTCCTGTTTACGCTACCGCGTTGGTGTTGCACTTGTGCGAGATACAGATGAGTCCAGGTAGGTGATGGGATGAGAGGTATATAGAACTTCTTCTGTCTTCATGGTGTCTGTCTTAGGTTTCTTGATGCTCAAGGTAATGGCATATTGTCCCATCTCTTCCTGGTCAAGATAGACGTCGAGCTACCAGTCCCGCTCGTTACTGGACCAGCATCACAACCGCTCCATACCACTCATACCCTCGTTACTATTTGCGAGATACCCATTTGATATTTTAGCCATGCGTCTTTTCATTCCGTCGACGGCGATAGTGGCAGCTGGATTCGTCGGACAGAGCGCGGCCATACGAACAGTTCCATCGTCGCCATGTGCGTCGCTATGTGGAGATGTTACGTCGACGACAAACTCTGAGATCCTCTGCACCCAAGCAGATTTGAACACGACCAAAGGCCAGGTATTCTCGAAATGCATATCGTGCCAAATGACAAGCACTGCGATGGACCCCAAAACGGGAGATACAGACCTGAAATGGGTACTCTGTAAGCATCCTTCTATCACTCTCTCGTGTAGATGGATGTCTCGGTGCTGACTTGTAATTTCAAAGATAACCTTCGCTATGCAATGAGTAGTTGTATGTGGGGGTTTCCGGGCAACTCGAGTGTGCAGAATACAGTGAGCTTTTTTGTCGAACCTTGAATCTCCTACTGCATATACTGATAAATTCGTTAGCCGTGCCTCACAAGTCGGGCATGCGAACCCTTCCAGGGCAATCTCCAATACCAAGGCCTATCTCCCAATATTACCACATACGATTACTGCCCTAACACGCTTCCGTCGGAGGTAATAATAAATAGATGCAAGGATTGTATCCGACAAGGCGACCAAACATACCTATCAAACTGTAAGCCTGACCTTAGCTAGCGACGGAAAATATATGATACTAACCGCACATTAGACTTCATCACTATCCTCGCAGGCTGTGCTATCCAAAACGGCGCTCCACTCCCCCTGCACAAGGACCTCTTTAGCGGAGACTACGTCAACCCCCTGGACTTTAGGAGCCACGCCGACTCTGAAGCCACATCTAACTCCCCAACCATGTCCCTCGGGACCCGCATCGGCATCGCCATTGCCGGGATCTGTGTCCTGCTCGCTTTAATCGGCATCACAATCGTCTGCTGCGGCAAGCGACGCCGCCGCACCAGAATCGCCGAACGCCAGCGCGGGGCAGAGGGGTACACCGGCTTCGGCTCGACGAACCGCGTGCTGCCCGCGCCCCGCGTAACCACCAAGTGGGAGTCGAACATGAGCGGCGTGCAGGAGGAGAGTCCCATGTCCGCTAACGCGTATCTGAATGACAAGAACGGCTTCTCGCCGTACTCGAGTCAGTATAACAGCCCCGTCAGCGCGAGGGACGCGGTGGCGCCGCAGCAGTGGGAGTGGCCGCAGCAGCAAGGGTATGAGATGAAGAAGGTTGCGAGCGTGGTGACGCCAGTCGATAAGGAGCAGGAGGACCAGAGGCTGCATAAGGAATGGGCGATGGAGGCGGCGACAAGGGGGTTCACGGTTTCGTCGTCGATGGGTATGCCTCCGCCGCCGCCGAGGGCGAGACAGTAGGAGAGGTGGTGAGAGAAGAGGGTTTTATGTTGGATATGGGAATGGTTTGCCTGCTGGAGGCTAGGGTTTTTAGGAGACCCGGGGTCTTTTTATGATTTGTTTCATAATGGAGTAATGGGTGTGGAGAATTCAGCCAGTCAGGCTCGTAATAATCGTCGGTAGTAAACGCTGTGCCACTATTATCCATCAAAGTTCTCATCGACTTCAGTGATCTTCGCTTTTCCTGGTCTATAGTTTGAAGTTGATGAAGTCTTCGTTGACTCTAATGATCACCTGTTCCCTGGCCTGTAATGTGACATTAACTTCAGTGACCAGCGCTTTTCCTGGTCTATAATAGGAAGCCAATGAAGTTTACCAACACCATGAGCAACGTGGCAAACCCACACGACCTAAAGATGGAAACAAAACCAACAAGCGCGTAAGAAAGTGAATCCAAATATACGACCAGTTGTTGGCAATTCCATCCGACATGAATACCCGCGGCAAATAGAAGGAGACCAACAGAACACTTGCTCCATTCCTCTTCGCCGCGCTTAACCCACGAGAAGCCCAACAGCCTCCGTAATATGGCAACCACTAGCCGCCAGCCAAATGCCAATTTCACGAAGGGGCTCCCGTAGGCGCCCTTAGCCCAGCAATAATTCTAGGTGGAGTTTGTCGTTCATTGGCAATGCTGATCCTGGAAGTTGGCAGGTCCAAGGCTTACTCTGTACGGCATCATCACCCCATTCACGTGAGTCCTGATTCGATATTGGACAATTGTCTCCGCTGAAGAGCGTTTACAGGGAGGTGGTGTTATAGTGGTGGACGAATGAGAGCGTGTAGATGATCGTGGAGCTGGGTTGAGCGCTTATGATGCGAAGTGAGTGGCTTCGCTTAGTATCGTGGGGGGGCAGCTGCTTATCTGGTGCGTGTGGGGATGGACGCGGAATGTACGTCGAACATTCCCTTTGGAATGAACAAAGAACACGGAAATGAGCAATAGGACAATTGTGAAGTTATGATTTACTGGAAGACAGACAGATTGAAGAGGAGAATCGGAATTTCACTTTGTCTGCATCCTCCAGCTCAAACGGTGAAGAATATGCTGCAGCTCTCAACATCATAAACATCACCACGATGACATGACAGGAGGAGGCCTATCGCTGACCCCATACGCACGCTAGGGCGCTACATCTGCGGCCCACGGCGCCTATATCCAGGCCAATGCATATGGCCTCCTCTATTGGAGGTGGCATATCCCACGAAACAGCAATGAGTGATAAATTGCTTTCTCTCCACTTCGACGGGGACTAGACCAGCTGTCTCCATATCCAGCACAAAGACGGACGACGGCCTGCCAATGGGAGACCCTGACGGAAGCCCTCACATAAGGTAGGTGGATGATGCTTGCGGGCCTGCGGGTAACCTTGGGACAGCGTGGTAGGTGTGCGAGCTAAGATATAGTCTGTAGCTCTGCTGTTTCCTTTCGCTTTGTTTCCTTTTGCATATTTGATGGCTTTCAGGCATTGAGGTTCCCTTTCTTCGAGAGCCGTGTAGGATCACTGGTGTTGGACTTTCATTTGAAAGAACTTAGCTTTCTTTCTCCTTTCTACTACTTATTTTTTCATCCTCTCCTCACGACGACGCTGGCAACGATCCTCGACTTCCATTATATTGGAGCCAGTCTCCCTTTGACGAATTACTTTGCCTGGAGCCTCATATGAACATCGCCCTATCTCTTTGCTGAGATGGCCTTGCCATTCTTTAGGGTCGGATTTGTACTTCTTCTCTTCGCCGTTACCTTCGCATCTGCGCTACGAATAACGCCCAACTCGCCATGCACCACCGTGTGTGTCGATGGTGGCTCCACATCAGATCAGTCGCTTTCAGGCACGCACGAGGGAGACATCGTATGCAATGACGAAGACTACACTTCCAAGAAAGGACAGCAGTTCGAGGAATGCCTGAATTGCCTGCAGGGGAGCAGCTTTGGCACCGATACCGATAATGATCAAATGTGGTTCATCTATAATTTGAGATTCGCCTCTGACTGTGAGTACGGGAATGTCACCTATGACTTTCGTTTACTAATTTTGGGATAGGGTGCTTTTTTGGAACCAACAACGCCGAGACATTGAGCGGCCCTTGCATGGTCGAATCGACGTGTAACCCGCTTTCCAAACCACTCAGTGCAGGGAATGAAAGTGTGGAGGCAGGAGATATTTTCGATTACTGCACAGCGGACAGCTCGGGCTTTGCACACTGGAAGCCGGTCTGCTACACATGCATGATGCATATGGTGGGCAATATATATGTGACAAACTGTTAGTAGTTCATCCAAAATCGCCCCCATTTTGCAAAACTGACAGTATTAGTCCTCACTGCTCTCGAAGCTGGTTGCAACCAACACCCATCACAATCATCTCTCATCGGCCTCGATGGCTCCGTCTTTTCTGGGTACCCTGTCAATATCACCTCAGCCCCTTTCAACCCCGCCAAAGAATCTTCTACCTCCTCAAATGGCCTTAGCACTGGTGCCAAAGCGGGCATTACGGTTGCTTGTGTGCTTGTAGCTATCATCATTGCCGCTGCCACGTTTATCTACTGCTTCAAATTGCGCCGTATCCGCAATTCCCCCAAATTAAATTCCCATTACGACCACCGCTATGGCTCGAGCGGCATCAGCCCCCCCACGGATGGCGCCTACTCATATAAATCTGAGCCTATTCCCGCGCCGTACTCGAACTATAAAGCCGAGCCAGTTTCTGAATCCTGGAATGATCAAATTATTACTCTAGACGGTGTTAACCGCAGCGCGAGCCCACCAGCCAGCGCCTACACGAAGTTTTCGAGTATATCATCTGGCAGATCAAGTTTAGTCGGGTCACCAGAACCGCTGACTCTAGCCGCTGCGCCAGTAGGCATGCGTGCTATCACCCCACTGCCCACACAGGCACCGGCACCACCACAGGCACCAGCAGGCCCTCCAAACCCTCTCCGCATGAACTCCGTCATCGCAGCCTCCCAATATCCCTCGGCCCCAACTCAACCTACACAAGCGCCATACAACCCCCGCTCCTCATTCTCAACCTACATGCACTTCAACCGCCCCGGCCGCGCCTCCTCCATCCTCTCCACATCAACCACCTTCTCCCCCCCTCCGCCCCTTCCCCACCTTCCTACCCAACAGCCCCCCACAACCACAGACCCCCATCCCCCTCCCGACCTACAACCCCCGTGACTACGCCCCCCACCTCGCACCACCCCCCACACAACCCCTCCCCCAACCACCCCTCCAGCGCCTCGACAAACAAACCGTCCCCATCATCGCGATGCCCATCCCAGCTCCGCGCCGGGACACAATGGATATGCGCTCCTTCATCGGCCTCGGCATCTCCACTTCCAGCACAAACACCGTTCCTGTCCCGGCATCTGTGCCCATCAGCGCTGTGAATTCTGATGGTCCCGTGCCCTTATCTCGGAACGCGAGTCTGCGGGAGCTAGCGGCGAAGTTGTTACCGCGTGCTGAGAATGGTGAGGAGAGCGGTGTTGCTGAGGAGGGTGTGAGGCAGGATAGGGGGAGGAGGAGGAGCGGGAGTCGACCGAGGATGGGGAGAAGCGAGTCGAGGACGAGGTTGCGTGATGAGGGGTTTGAGGGGGAGAGGAGGCCGTTTGAGTTTAGAGGACAGGATGCTGCGGGGAGGAATGCGGCCAGTCCGTTGAGTGCGGCGTAGTGCGTGTAGCAGTGGCCGGGGAAGATGTGATGATTGGTTTGTTGGGGTGGGTGGTTGGGTTTCTGTAGTTATGGCGTTTTGGAGACATGGATTGGGCATTTGTAGATTTGAAAATCGGGGAAGGGGATGGAGGAAGTAATGTGGCCCTTCCGTAGCTGGAATTGACTGGGTTACATGTAAAGTCTTGGTATCATATGCAGCAGTGTGAGCCAGAGAGCGAATGGTAGAGTTGCATTTTCATGTAATTTGTGTGTGTGTAAACCCTCTGTGAACCTGGTCCATAGCTCTTACAAGAGGAATGAAATATCCACGAGTGGTAACACCACAACTCAAGTTCCGAAACCTCTCTATCTCCATGCTGAGCTCATGGGGTATAGAGCGTATCAGTGACAATCCGCCACTTTCAGTACAGGCGCACAATTCTTGTCGTTAGTTAACCATCCTTGCCATTAATCTTGTGATTTAGTAGTAACAGCTTTGCTTCCCAGCCAACTTGAGGGGTATAAAATGTGCCACATTTTGCTGCGTGTTCCTTTACCACACTACGTTTGGCTCCTTTAGAACCCATTTGTGTTGCAACTCTCTTTAAGCTGCCTCGTCTGACAATTTTTTATCGGCTTCTTTCTCTTCTGCCAGTCTCCCCTCCTCAACTTCTTTCTCTTCTACCACTTTCCCCTCGACTTCTGCCTCGTCCGACACTTTTTCCTCGGCTTCTTTCTCTTCTGCAACTTTCCCCTCAACTTCTGCCTCGTCCGACAGTTTTTCCTCTTTCACTTCTGCTACTTTAGTCTGAACTTCTTCCTCTTCTGCCTCTTTGCTCGCTGTCTCTTTTGGAACTGCCATCTTCAAACCCCTTGGATCACGAGACATGATTGGCCCATGCACGTAGTCTCGAATATAAGGCGGCTCCACTTCATACCCATTCAACCTATGCAGCTCGGATACTATCCCATTGATCATCTCATCGAAATTTGGCGCCCTTCCTACCCATGGTATACCGCGCTTCTTGATCCTCACGCGATATACAGGGAGCTGATTTTTCTCCACCTCATGGGCGGTAAGGAAATTGTAGTCATCGTGGTAAGCGTCGAAGATAGCGAATGTGTGTCGGCCTCTAATCTCAATTGCCAAGAGGTTCACGCCAACTGGTACGTAGGTGTCGTCGGAATTGGCAGGATCCCTGAAAATTACGGGAATGACTTTATCTAAAAGATTGCGGACCTCTTAAAACTTGTCGCTGCTTTCGAGGGACCTTGTGGAAATATCAGCGAGTACGCGTAGAGGTGTATCGCGGGGCAGGTGCTTTGTCGCATTGGTATCGTCCTCCTCCACGGTATCTTCCTCCTTCACATTGGTATCTCCCTCCTGCACATTGGTATCTTCCTCCTGCACATTGGTATCGTCCTCCTTTACATTGGTATCGTCCTCCTTCACGGTATCGTCCTCCTGCACATTGGTATCGTCCTCCTTCACATTGGTATCTTCCTCCTTCACTGTATCGTCCTCCTTCACGGTATCTTCCTCCTTCACGGTATCTTCCTCCTTCACATTGGTATCTTCCTCCTTCACATTGGTATCTTCCTCCTTCACATTTGTATCTTCCTCTTGCACATTGGTATTTTCCTCCTGCACACTGGTAATTAGCATAGTTACTCCAAGTGCTGCTTTCATTAACATACCATTTTGTCAGCACCACGGCAAGCTTATCGGAGTCTTGGATACACACGTGAGGGAAGGGATGACCGAGTTGTTTCATAACGAACTAAAGTTGGGTAAAGTTCAAAATGTAAACAAGGCACCCACCAAGGTGCAACTTCCCCAGCACGGTCTCCTCCGCTTTTAATACTAGAGCTTGAATTTATGCACCAGGTTAATAACTCTAAAGACAAACACATTAATCCCAGGTGCCTTAATACATCACTGTTATAGCTATGGCCAAGAGCTTCTAAGTTGTTCTTTCAAACATACTATTGTGGTTAAGAGGTTGATATGAGGTTGATATGACCCTTTGTGTCTTCCTTTTTTGTAGTCACCATTCCTGAAAATAATCTATAGTGGCCTTTGGGGGCCTCAATTCTTCTCCCACCACCCGAAATACAATTAACCAGGAGATTTCCTACCCCAGAATAGGGATTATGTGGTTGTGATGGATACATTTGTCTTGCATTCTTCGTCTGCTAATGAATGGTATATACCCTCCACTTGATAGAAGGTTCCTCTCTTATCCAGGAGGCAAGCCGCCTGTACATAATTACTAACGGCATACACAGTTTCCCAGTGCCACTCAACAAACTCCCATGCTGGCATGGCCCATAAATTGCACCCACTATACGCCAAGAACTCTCGACCTCTGCCTCCATTCTACTCCACGCCCTCACATACTCCCCGGCCACTGTTCGACATCTCTATCAGGCGACCTCTCATGCCACGTCTTCGCCGGCCTCCGCTTCGGCGCTGCACCAAGCTTCAGACTCGGAAGCGTAATCCTGTTCATCCTTGTCTTGCTCTGCGGATGGGTTGCCTGCGTGCCCTGGATGCCAAAGAGGCGCTGCATGGACTGGCGAGGTTGCTGCTGCTGCTGTTGGTCCACCGGTGGCAGAATTATGCTCTGCACCGGCTGTGGGAACTGCGAAAACTGGTCATGCATCTCTGGTAGCTGTGGTAGTGGTGGGGAGGATGCAGGAGTAGGTGGCATGGATGATGTTTTAATGCTCGTCGGCGAGGGTTGGGCGCTACCCCAACCATTCGTCACAGTGGTTGTGGTAGAATTGCCTGTTCGTGGACCGTTCGTGGTGGGTGTCGGCGCGCTGCTGGCGGAGAAGCCTGGGCCCAACTTGCTGCCTATGCTAAGCTGGTCGGCGGGGATGTATGCCTGGTGAACCGGGACGGGCCTGGTTGGTCGTCCAATGGCGGGGAAGGTTTTGGGCCATTGTGGGGAGGGTTGGAGCTCAGAGGCGGGAGAGGATGGGGTGGAGTTGTAGCTGGAGAATTGGGTGCTGGTGGAGAGGGAATGGTGAGAGTGATGGGAATGGTGTGACTGGGCGGATTTCGAGGTGAGTGGTTGTGGGATAGACGGTGCGTCGCTGCTTCTATTGGAGCGGACGAGATTTAAAGAGGCTGGCTTTGCGTTGGGGAATTTTGGGAGGTGAGATATGGCGGACATGGGAGGTGATGGGAACACTTGATCGATAGTACCGGCGGGGAGGACGGCAACAGTAAGAGGAGGGGCCGTGGAGGGATCGGTGAATGCCCCCGAGGTTGGGGCCGTAATCGCAGCAGAGCCGAAACGGGGATCGAAAGAGCTTTCGATGGGCTCGCGGTTACGCCACCAAAGACACATCTTGGCGGATTAATATTGGGGCAAAGCTGTGGCAATGTTGTTGGGTATGTCGGTGGCGTCGAGGTCGATGTTGGTTGAGGCCAAACCTCTCATAGCAAGCCGTTTGACGAGGCTGCAACGCACCGTCAGTTGTTGGACGTTGGAAGGAAGCAATGGGTCCTTAATAGTTCCAACGATGCGTGGAGGTACATGACACACTAGGTAAGCTATCATAAGCTTGCCTCGTATGGATGACTAACCTCTCATTCCAGTCCATCTAGCCACAAGCAGTGCAGATGCTCATCGGGATCCAGAGAACTTCAATACTCTGGGTCAAAGCCTCATTCTATATCTCGCCGGCAACACTCGATATATACTCAAGAGGAAAATGTGACAGAGAGCTGAGGATGCATTACATATCCATCGACGTCCCACATGCGATACTTAAGCAGCCTTTCACTCACCACCAAACATCCAACAACCACCTGGGGCCATGCTCAGCATGTACAACAATGTTCAACCGCATTCGGGCAGCCTAACGGGGAGTATGCAGTGCATCGCATACGGCCGTTTCTAGCACTAGGCAACCTAGCCCGCTTGCTGCCTCTCCTTCCACGAAGTGGAAACGCATGGCACAGGACTGTAAGTCCTGGCCGCATACGGAGCATTGAGGTGGTAGCACCACATACACTCGAATAGCCTGGATGTCGTCGGCGGCGCGGCAAAAGTACCCCGCCCGAGCTGCGGGAAGGCTATGCAAGTTCCTTAACCCTTGTGCAGCCCTCAAGATCGATACCTTGAATGACTGTAGGCCAATCATGCAATAGATGCTCTGTTCTGGTGATTTGTCACTCACGAATGAAAGTCAGAGAACTGGAAGCTGAGCTGAGTTGACGTCCTGCAAGCAAGGTCGTCTCATAAGAAGGCATCATTTACGTGATGACCAGAGCATCGATCGACGGTAGGAAAGAAAGCAAACACAACGTCTTGTCGATCACTACATTCCGTCCCCTTGCCAAGTGTCACTAATCCCACTACTTTCACCTTGTCGAGGATTTCCGATGCAGTGTAACTAAAGCCGATGAGAACGGGCGAGTCGACAGATCAGATCAGACGCCACCATCCAGCTAGGTAGGTGGTTCTGCTAGGGGCGGACACCAGTGACAACCCCTGACAGAAGCCAATGAGCGGCAGTCATTAGGCGCTGGTAGGGGTTCGCTGGGATGGAAATTCGGCCGAGTATGATGTGCTGTAGTGTGCTGTCGCGTAAGAACAGGACACGTACGGGGCACAAACAGTTATACATCCGCTGCGTAACGCGAGGCAAGGTCAAGCCCGAGAACTAGTGGAAATTGAGGGTCGATGAAAAGGAGAGGGGAAGGATCCACTGTTGCGGCATCGCCCGCTGACACGGGTAAATCTCATTGTTATGCAGGTTCCACAGTTCCAATCACCTCGAGCCTTTCCTTTCCCAGCCTTGCTGGGTACCAACCTTGCTTCCCGTTCCTCTCCCATCTCCACGAAGCACTCTATTTTGTTGGTGATACGTCTCAACTCCGATTTGTCCGATTCTTGACTGGTGTGTGTGTGTGGGTGGTCGGGTCGGAGTTCCCCTCCGACTGTCACATCAAGATAGCCCCCATAGAGTGTAACTCTCTAAAATCGCCCACTATCGCGCCTCTTGGGAGGGGATGGTACTGTAGCATCGCTGTTTTACACTAACGTGAGTCGTGGCGTAATGAACATAGTGGCGTAATGAACACAATTATCCTAAGAGTAAAAGATTTATCTACCCTGCATCTACCCCACCGCTAACCCCTTTCAGCTTTTCTGCTAATGTGATAATTTCTACACCGCCACCATCATCACCACACCACCACCAATTCGGCCGCTCTAACCGCAATCCTGATGACTGGGCCGTAAAGGAAGGTTCGTCTTCCGGACTGAGCGTCGAGACACTGGCCGAGCTTTCTAGATTTGTGCGGAGGAAAGCTGCCCCTAGCGAGGTCACGGTAACATATCCTAAATCACCATTTAAAATACACACCACTTAATAATGGTATGCTGGAAAAACTTAACTACAGTTATGTTACGATATCAAGTGCGCCTTGCAGCTCGAGTGGGGGGTTCAGGGGTGTGGGGAGCTTTCCGGGGTTGGAGCGAAGTTTTCAGTTGTGGAGTGAATTCTCAGAACTGGTCTCGCTAAAGAGAATTCACTCCACAACAACATAGCTGTATATAGATCGAGCCACTGCTCGAGTGCTCCTCTTCTCTTTCCTTTCTTCTCTAGATTGAGTTTAATCCATAATACCCAACTGGCGCCCTATGCCTTGGTGAACCGTGACATAAAACTCAATCTCTCTTATACCTCTTTTCCTGCTCTTTGAGCTGAACCCTCTTCTGAAATCGAAATCGAAATCCACTCTTTGAAAACCCCAGAACCAGAAACCTTATCCTGAAGTCGATTCCAGGACGATCTCGAGGCAACCCCTCAAAGTTGGCTTTCGACAGTCAGCTCGACACACACACACCACCTTCGCAGTCAGACCTTTTACAACGCTCCCTAACAAGGATATAACTGTGAGGGAAGTGCGCTCCTCTTGAGTGGCTCCTACGGCCAACAACTGCACAATAGGGCCTTTGGCAATATGTGTCTGACTTGACGATATAAACTGAAATTGAAATAGCAACTCGCTATGGCTTATACAGCTGAAGAAAAAGCTGCAATGGCAGCTCGAAATGATCCAGAACAAGACCAGGAATCCCTGGCAGAAGGAGCATCAATTCCAAGCTCTGCAAACCAAACCAATGAACTTCATGATCCTAATAATTCAAATCCGAAACCTTCCTTCACACTCTGGGCAAAACAGCTCAAGAGAGACATGAATCTATACTTGCAAATCGACATGAAAAGGCTGAATGGAATGTTGAAACCTTTGACGAATTCCAGAAACTATCTGTCGCCAACCAGAAAATGGCATGGACTTTGCACAAGAACATTCTTCAGGACTATTTGGCCCTAGCAGAGGACTCAAATTCGATACTGGCTGAAAAGGATGATGCCATTCTCCAGTTACAGGAACTGATCCAGAGCAACGAACAACAAATCACAGAGCAACAAACAATTCAGAAATATCTTGAAAAGCAAACCCAACAAGCTCTGAAGAATGAACCAGGACACCACTCTCACAGTCGACTGTCAGCTCGGATTCCAGACCCTCCAATCCTCACAGATGGGATAGAGCCAGCATTTGAAGACTGGGTTGTGAAAATTCGCCTCAAGCTCGAAGCCAACATTGATCATTTTCCAACACAGACTTTACAAATGAGCTACATTCAGAGTCGACTGGGAGGACTGGCAGTTCGACATGTCAATCCAAGGCTTCGACCAAACTCTACAAACAAATTGCAGACAGCAGAAGAAATTCTCGAACTTTTGGAAAAAGTCTTCAGTGATCCCGATCGAAGACACACAGCTCAAACTGAGTATCGAAAGCTGTATCAGAGAAACAACACCTTTGCAGTGTTCTGGGCTGAGTTCCAAAGGCTCACGACAGAGCTTGATTACTCTGAAGAAACTTTGCTGGATGACTTGCGCTTCAAAGTCAACCAACAGATGCAGAAAGCCTTAGTGGCTGAAGTTGGAGCTACTACACTTCACGAGTTTGCAAAGAAATGCATGCTCATCGACCAGAACATTCAGCGGATCAAGGAACAAGAAGACAAAAGGAAGTCAAAGTCATTTTCGAACAGCATGGGCCAAACTCAAAATCAGGGCCAGGCACTTCGAGCTTCAATCCCTCAACCTACAATGGATTCGAACATGCAAAACAAGACGCAGAAGCTGTATCGACCACCGCATCAAGATCCAGCAAAAGAAATGCTCATGAAACTTGGGAAATGCTTCATATGCTGACAAAATGGACATCGAGCTCGAGACTGTCCCCAGAAGCTCAAAGCTCAAGTGAATGAGGTATCTACAGCTGAGTCTATCATCGATTCGGAAAACGAATAGCCTCTAGACAAGTCATCACTAGAGGCAGTGCAGCCAGAATTGCAGCTTCTTCCTCGAGATCCAGTTTTGATCCAGACACCCCTTTCTTAGCTACTTGTAGAATAGGAAAATACAAAGCTATTGTCCATGCATTGATCGATACTGGTGCCACAGGTGGAAACTTCATTAATGCTGCTGATGCAGAAAGAATATGTGAAATCGAAGGGATAGCCCCAGTCGAACTTGTGAAGCCAAAACAAGTTGAAGGATTCAATGGAGAGGCTGCCCCTGCTATCACACATGCTATATATCCTCGACTACAAGTGGGAGAGCATGTGGAAAGCCTATGTCCATTATTCATCACTTCGCTGGGAAAACATTCCATCATTCTCGGGAAAGCTTGGATGAAGCAACATGGAGTTGTTCTCGATATGATCAATGATCAAGTCCTCTTCACTGGAGATTATTGCAACCATTCTATACCAGATCGAGCCCTCGAAACAGAGCCTATATCTAAAAGCGGAAGACAAAGGCCAAAGAAGAAAGCCAAAGAAATGCCTCCTCCGGAACCTGCTCCGAAAGTGGAAAAACCAAAACCTTGCACCATAGCAATGATTGGCGCAGCACCATTTCGAATGCTCATGAAGCAAATAGGAGCTCAAGTCTTTGCTATATCAATGAAGGACATAATCGAGCACAAGAACAAGACCAAAACTGAAGAAATTGACTCTCGACTGATCCTTCCGAAGGAATTTCATGAATTTTTGGATGTTTTTTCAAAAATGGCAGCAGACAAGCTACCTCCCCATCGACCTTCAGACCATCATATTGAACTCGAAGGTGATGCAAAGCTGGGATATGCACCACTCTGGAATATGTCAAAGGAAGAACTTGATTTGGTCGAAGAATATGTCTTCGAGCACTTGCCAAAAGGGTTCATTGAAGCAAGCAAAGCCCCATACTCTTCACCCATTATGTTTGTGAGAAAGCCAGGTGGTGGTCTTCGATTCTGTGTTGACTACAGGAAGCTAAATGCCATAACGAAAAAGGATCGATATCCCATACCACTCATTGATGAAACGCTGGCCCAAGTCATAGGAGCAAAATATCTCACCAAACTGGACATTCGACATGCCTTCAATCGAATTCGAATGCAGACAGAAGAAGATGAAGACCTCACTACATTCAGAACTCGATTTGGATCCTACAAATACAAGGTCATGCCCTTCGGACTCACAAATGGTCCAGCAACATTCCAGAGGTACATGAATGAAACCCTCATGGATTACCTCAACCAATTCGTCACCGCATACATGGATGACATTCTTATCTACAGTGCTAATTTGCTTTCATCATTTTTATGGCGCATGTTTTGTTGTGGAGGAATTTAACATTTAGTTGGGAGGGTTGGTCACCGCATGATTTTGGCACTTTCGCTTGTTTGGCACTTTCGTTATACATGCACGTTATACATTTTCAGTATATACATTTTCAGTATATACATTTTCAGCTCGGTTACTATTTGTGGACTAATGATACCATGCTGCACGGTTAGAAAATCAATTATAATCATGATTATTTAGTCGTAACTTAATCATAATCATGATTATTTATAAAGTGTACAACGTAGTTCACAAGCACCCGTCATCCCAAGCAACCTGTCATATTTTTCTTGGCATGCATCGTACATTTGACTTTATATCTAAATAACTTTTTTTTTAAACATGACACATTCGTACGATGAAAGAAATATGATTCTTGCACTTCAAGTCCTTCAAACGAATCCACAATTACAACTTAGTCGCGTTGCTCAAATCTACAGAGTTCCTTGTACGACATTGAACGATCGAAGAGCCGAAATTGTTACAAAGTATAATACTTTACCAAAGTCTCAAAAATTGACAATATTAGAAGAAGAAGTTGTCATAAGACATATTCTTAAGTTAGATTCGCAAGCATTTCCTCCTTGACGTTAGTGCTGTTGAAGATATGGCGAATCGATTGCTTGCTAAACGTAACAGCAGGCGTGTTGGAAAGAACTAGACCTCGAACTTCGTACGACAACGACCACAACTCTTGTACGCATTTTAATCGAAAGATCGACTATTAGCGACTTCAATGCGAAGATCCTAATGCGTATAATGCGTGGTTTCATCGTACGAAACATGATTCATAAATATGGGATTCATAAGGAGGACATATACAACTTTGACAAGATGGGATTTTTAATGGGCTAAATATCATCTAAGGTGGTTGTAACAAATGCCAAACGAAAGAGCAGACCTCGTACGACATAGCAAGGTAATAGGGAATGGATTACAGTAATTCAAGGCATTAGATCATACGGATATGCGCTACTGCCATTTATTATTGTTGTAGGGAAAAACCACCTTTCATCTTAGTATAAAAACACTTCTTTGCTGCTAGATTAGGTTATTGCTGTTAGTTAAAATGGCTAGACAACAAATGAGCAAGGGCTAGATTAGATTAAACATTTTGATTAACATACAAGGAGTTGTACAAAAGGTGTATATTGCCTTTTGATTCTTAACGGGCACGAAAGCCATCATTCACTGATTTTATATACAAGGATCAAAATATTATTATCCTTTAAATGCTAACGTACATGTATAGCGAAAGCGCCAAACAAGCGAAAGCGCCAAAATGATGCGGTGACCAAACCCCCCAACTAAATGTTAAATTCCTCAACAACAAAACATGCCCCATAAAAACGATGAAAGCCAATTAGTGCTAGCTATCCAGGCTATGCAAAGCGACCCAAAGTTACGCCTTCGAGTTGCTGCTAGGATCTATTCTGTGGACCACCGCAAGCTAGGTCGTCGTCTAGAAGGTGTACCTTCACGACGCGATATCCAAGCCAACTCACGGAAATTAACTAACCTAGAGGAGTCCGTCCTTGTTCAGTATATACTCGACCTAGCTGCCAAAGGGTTTCCTCCTCGGCTGTCTGTTGTTGAAGATATGGCAAGTCGACTACTTGCAACACGCGACGCGTCACGCGTTGGGTCGCGTTGGGCTTCAAACTTTGTTAAGCGGCGTGTAGAGCTCCAGACACGCTTTCAGCGCAAATACGACTACCAGAGGGCTAAGTGCGAAGATCCAGAAGTTATTAATGGCTGGTTTGAGCTTGTGCGTAACACAATTGCGAAATATGGTATCGATGAAGCAGATATCTACAACTTTGATGAGACTGGGTTTATGATGGGCGTTATCTCAACTGCTATGGTTGTAACAAGCTCAGACGGGCGGGCAAAAGCAAAGAAGGTACAGCCTGGTAATCGGGAATGAGTTACAGTAATCCAAGGCGTTAGTTCTCAAGGTTGGGCAGTACCACCATTTATCATTGTTGCAGGCAAAAACCACCTTACATCTTGGTATGAGAATAGTGGATTTTCAAGCGATTGGGTGATTTCTGTTACTGAAAATGGCTGGACTACAAACGAGAGAGGCATGGATTGGATTCAGCACTTTGAGAAGCATACAAAGGCCCAGAGTGTTGGTGGTTATCGCTTGTTAGTCCTTGATGGTCATGAGAGCCACCACTCAGATGAGTTTGAGGAGTACTGCAAGGAACACAACATTATTACGCTTTGTATGCCTGCTCACTCTTCTCATCTACTCCAGCCACTTGATGTTGGCTGTTTCGGCCCGTTAAAGCAGGCCTATGGTCGGCAAATTGAAGATATGATGCAGGCTCATATTTCTCATATTACAAAGGATGACTTCTTTCCTGCCTTCCACGCTGCATTTAACACTACAATGACGGAAAGTAACATTTGAGGCGGGTTCTGAGGGGCAGGGCTTCTTCCATTTGACCCTGAGAGAGTGATATCTACACTTGATCTTAAGTTAAGGACACCAACGCCTCCAAGCTCCCGCCCAGGTACTGCTCAACCTTGGGTTTCTCAGACACCAAACAACCCAATTGAAGCTATGTCACAGTCTACATTTATTAAAACTCGGATTTCACGCCATCAAAATAGCTCTCCAACCTCAATCTATGCAGCTGTTGACCAGTTTACAAAGGGTGCATCGCAAATAATGCATCAATTAGCACTGCTAAAGGGAGAGAACCAAAACCTACGACAGGCAAATGAAGTACTAAGCAAGCGCCGGAGAGCTAGGAAAACACGACTACAGCAAGGAGGATCACTTAGTCAACAAGGGGCGCAAGAGCTACAGGATGAGAGGGATGTTGTGCAGCAGGTAGAGCAGGAAATAAGGGCAAGCCGTGGTCGGAAGCCAAGGGAAGAAACCCGTGCCCGTCGCTGTGGCAAGTGTGGTGAGACTGGGCACAATGCGCGCACGTGTCAGATTGTAATAGACACCTCTGAGGAAGAGGACTCCGAGTAGTTTCAATTGATTTCTAATGTTGTGGTAGATTTATCGCAATGTTTGTCGTGAGGGTAGATAATTTTGGCGCTTTCGCTTGTTTGGCGCTTTCGCTATACATGTACGTTACCACATTTGTCTTATTATCTTTAGCTGCTTAATATTAACGTACATGTATAACGAACCGGCCAAACAAGCGAACCGGCCAATCCAGTTTACACCTTAAATCACGAATTTCATAACTTAATATCTCAACAACCCTTTAATAATAAGTTAACGTACATGTATAGCGAAAGCGCCAAACAAGCGAAAGCGCCAAAATTATCTACCCTCACGACAAACATTGCGATAAATCTACCACAACATTAGAAATCAATTGAAACTACTCGGAGTCCTCTTCCTCAGAGGTGTCTATTACAATCTGACACGTGCGCGCATTGTGCCCAGTCTCACCACACTTGCCACAGCGACGGGCACGGGTTTCTTCCCTTGGCTTCCGACCACGGCTTGCCCTTATTTCCTGCTCTACCTGCTGCACAACATCCCTCTCATCCTGTAGCTCTTGCGCCCCTTGTTGACTAAGTGATCCTCCTTGCTGTAGTCGTGTTTTCCTAGCTCTCCGGCGCTTGCTTAGTACTTCATTTGCCTGTCGTAGGTTTTGGTTCTCTCCCTTTAGCAGTGCTAATTGATGCATTATTTGCGATGCACCCTTTGTAAACTGGTCAACAGCTGCATAGATTGAGGTTGGAGAGCTATTTTGATGGCGTGAAATCCGAGTTTTAATAAATGTAGACTGTGACATAGCTTCAATTGGGTTGTTTGGTGTCTGAGAAACCCAAGGTTGAGCAGTACCTGGGCGGGAGCTTGGAGGCGTTGGTGTCCTTAACTTAAGATCAAGTGTAGATATCACTCTCTCAGGGTCAAATGGAAGAAGCCCTGCCCCTCAGAACCCGCCTCAAATGTTACTTTCCGTCATTGTAGTGTTAAATGCAGCGTGGAAGGCAGGAAAGAAGTCATCCTTTGTAATATGAGAAATATGAGCCTGCATCATATCTTCAATTTGCCGACCATAGGCCTGCTTTAACGGGCCGAAACAGCCAACATCAAGTGGCTGGAGTAGATGAGAAGAGTGAGCAGGCATACAAAGCGTAATAATGTTGTGTTCCTTGCAGTACTCCTCAAACTCATCTGAGTGGTGGCTCTCATGACCATCAAGGACTAACAAGCGATAACCACCAACACTCTGGGCCTTTGTATGCTTCTCAAAGTGCTGAATCCAATCCATGCCTCTCTCGTTTGTAGTCCAGCCATTTTCAGTAACAGAAATCACCCAATCGCTTGAAAATCCACTATTCTCATACCAAGATGTAAGGTGGTTTTTGCCTGCAACAATGATAAATGGTGGTACTGCCCAACCTTGAGAACTAACGCCTTGGATTACTGTAACTCATTCCCGATTACCAGGCTGTACCTTCTTTGCTTTTGCCCGCCCGTCTGAGCTTGTTACAACCATAGCAGTTGAGATAACGCCCATCATAAACCCAGTCTCATCAAAGTTGTAGATATCTGCTTCATCGATACCATATTTCGCAATTGTGTTACGCACAAGCTCAAACCAGCCATTAATAACTTCTGGATCTTCGCACTTAGCCCTCTGGTAGTCGTATTTGCGCTGAAAGCGTGTCTGGAGCTCTACACGCCGCTTAACAAAGTTTGAAGCCCAACGCGACCCAACGCGTGACGCGTCGCGTGTTGCAAGTAGTCGACTTGCCATATCTTCAACAACAGACAGCCGAGGAGGAAACCCTTTGGCAGCTAGGTCGAGTATATACTGAACAAGGACGGACTCCTCTAGGTTAGTTAATTTCCGTGAGTTGGCTTGGATATCGCGTCGTGAAGGTACACCTTCTAGACGACGACCTAGCTTGCGGTGGTCCACAGAATAGATCCTAGCAGCAACTCGAAGGCGTAACTTTGGGTCGCTTTGCATAGCCTGGATAGCTAGCACTAATTGGCTTTCATCGTTTTTATGGGGCATGTTTTGTTGTTGAGGAATTTAACATTTAGTTGGGGGGTTTGGTCACCGCATCATTTTGGCGCTTTCGCTTGTTTGGCGCTTTCGCTATACATGTACGTTATAAAAATATGTACTTAGCCTTTTATAAGCATTTAGTACTCTATTTGATTTTTAAAGCAATTAGTATTGTAGTTATTAAGATACTAAGAATTAGGTCAAAAGTGGGGGCTAAAACTCAATATCTTAATAACTACAATACTAATTGCTTTAAAAATCAAATAGAGTACTTTAAATGCTTATAAAAGGCTAAGTACATATTTTTATAACTTATTATTAAAGGGTTGTTGAGATATTAAGTTATGAAATTCTTGATTTAAGGTGTAAAATGGATTGGCCGGTTCGTTATACATGTACGTTAAGTTAAACGTCATATTTAATTTAAAATAGCTCCATTGTTTGGATAAATTTATGGGCAAAAACTCGATATACCCAGTAAACTGGTAAGAAAACTCCATCTACCCAGTCGGCCGCTAACCCTCCTTTGGAAAGGTTAACGAGCCAATGAGAGGCGTACTCTCATTTGAGTACGCCTACGACAGGCTTGGTTGGAATCGTGAGTATCTATAGTATTGGCAGGGGCGGTTTTTGGCGCTTGGGCAGCATGGGGTATTCCCCCGCGGAGGACACGTGGGAACCCACCGACAACCTAGCTAACGCGCCAGACATCCTACAAGCGTACCACGAAGCCGCTCCGCAACCGATCTGGACAAGACGCTAGCGCACACGGCGACGTCAGACCACCGACCCAAACAACCCAAACGCATGGGAAGGGACGCACGCCAAAACCCCCCCGAGTTATGGGAAGGGGAGGTCGGCGAGCCCACCTCAGTCGAATCGGGTACGTACCAGTACTGGTCCGACCCTGGCCAAGAGGAGGATAGAAACGACGCGCACAACACCACCCAACTACCAGCAGCCAGAGCGAGGCACAGGCGCAGGGGCGCAACGGGGTGAAAACAGATCACGGGGGCAAGAACACTCGTATTATAAGCCCTAAGGCCAAACTAAACTATGCCGAAGGCGGCGGGAATAACAAACACGGGGGCCCGTAGGCAAACCATGCACAAAACGCCCGGAACACCCCCGACAACACCGCCACGCCAACCAGACCAAACAAACCGCCAACGACCACCGCCACACCACGCCAGAGTAACCCAGGGGCAGGAACGGCGACGATGACGGGAGTGACCCGATCGGCCACCCAGCGAGGGGCGACACGAACGACCACCCAGCAGACCGCCACCGCCCTACCCTCGATCCTTCGCCTTCCTCCTCTCCCTCTTCTCCGCGGCCTGGCCGCGCTACGCCAGAGCGTTAGCAGGGACGTCCAAACAAGCCAAACAAAAGGGGGGGAGACTTACCCTGATCTGGCGGAGGACCGCCAACATCTCCACCTGGTTGGCCAGGATGGCCGCGTTGACGTCCGTGGCCGGGAGCGCCACGGACGTGGCCACGTGGACCTGGGCGGGGAGGGCGCGACAGTCCGCCTTGGTGGCGGCGGAGGCGTGTCGTAGTCCGACTGCAGCGCCAGCAGATCCCAGACGGCGACGGCAACGGAGGCGGGGACCTATCAGCCTAGGCGTTAGCAATGGAAACACCAAGGACAGGAAAAACCAAACAAGACCGCCCGGAGACTCACCGGAATGCACTTGTCCTTGAGACGAGTGCACCTCGTGCACTTGGTGGAGGTCTTCGGGAAGACGCAGGAGAACTCGGGACTTTGCGCGAGGTGCTTCGCGCAGCGCAGGCAGCACACGCGGACGAGGGCGGCATGGTGGTCTTCGTCGTCAGATGACAGGGAGGACTCGGACTCCTCCTCCTCCTCGTCGGAGGCCAACGGGTGCTTCCTCTTCCTGGAGGAGCGGCGGGGCGCAACAACCTCCTCCTCTTCCTCCTCTTCCTCAGGGGGGGGGGAGGTCGGCGAGACCACCGGCGAGGTCGCGCGAGGGGTCGCGGAGTCAGCGGCGACGACAGACACGGCAGGAGTGAGAGCCCCAACGGGTCGACAGGCGCGGCAGAGGACGCGGACACAGACGCAGACGGGACGGCCGAGGGCCTAGCAGAATCTGACAAAGGTCAGCGAGGCACCAGGAGAAGAACCCAACAAGCCCAGAGCAACAAGCCCAGAGAAAAGCCAAAACAAGGAGACCTACCAGGGCGCACGGGACGACGGAAGGAGACACGAGGGGCCACACGCAGCGACCCCGGAAGGGAGGCGGGATGAGGTGGGGACCCGAAAGCCATCCACCCAGAAACTCCAGAAGGTCAGGAAACGCGCCAGGACAAGGAAAGAACGGAAAACTCACTGGTGGTAGGCCTGGTGGCCAG
The DNA here is from genome assembly GCF_001641265.1 of Pseudogymnoascus destructans. Lineage (NCBI taxonomy): Eukaryota > Fungi > Ascomycota > Leotiomycetes > Thelebolales > Thelebolaceae > Pseudogymnoascus > Pseudogymnoascus destructans. Next base: position 515,078 of record NW_020167541.1, on the reverse strand, counting down.
CGGCGACGACGGGCTCCGTCGCCCCAGGGGCAACAACAGCTTCGTCCGAGACGAAAAGACCCTCTTGAGGGCCGGACATGGTAGGGGCGGCGACGTCGACGGCAACGGCGATGGTTGATGGATCGGATAATTGAGGAAAAGGAAGGAAGAAGAGGAGGAGGGGTTGTTTCGAGCCCGCCTACTCCTTTGTGGCAGGGGGGGGTCACGTGCTCGGGGCAACTCGCGCTCAACCCCGTGACATGCCCTGGACAAAGGCGCGCAGGCCGGTTCCGGCCTAGCGTCGAGGGCTTAAAGGCGCGCCCGATTCCAGCCTCAAAGAAAGCCTTGGAATAAAGGAAACCCGTGGGCAGAAGTCGTAAGGTCACGTGACACCACGCGACCTTTCAGGGCAGGGATACGAGGCCGCTCCTAAGCGACGAACTGCCCCCGACCCACCGGTGGATCGCTAATGATCCACGTAACCGCGGAACCACTGCCTATGGTAACGAACATGATGAACGTGTTCGAAGGTCCCCGGACTCTAGAGGGGGGGGTGTTGTCACGGGTAGGTAGGAAGTAAGAAGGGTCGGTCGCGGGTCCGCGTCAGGGGCGCCCCGCTAGAGTGCCCTAGGCTGCCAAGGCCGCTAAGGGAGGCCTCGTAGCCTAAGGCCGCTATTAGGCTGGAAGACTGCAAGATGGCGCCCGGACCCGACTCGCAACTGAGACGGCGGGGGCCCAACCCCGAAGGAGTAGATAAGGTAGCTGAGCCCCCTATTAGTAGGGGCTCAGAGATTAGTCTGTTGAATACTATACTATTTGCTCCAACCTACGGTCTTAGCACACTGCCTACCTAAACCCTTACAATATGCTTGAATGTTACAAAGCGAATAAAGACCCTATCTAAGCAATGAATGTCCGACTCACATTCGATGGCTCATTTAATCATAGACTCATGATGTTACAAACATAACTATCTATAACTGCTTTCGAAAAAGCACAATTCTCTAACGCCTAATTCAGCTTCTAATACACCCTCTTCCTAATATTAACGACCTTTATCAACAAGTACAACAAGTTGGCTACATTTATGATGCTATAGATCTCTCAAACTTCTTAAATCTAGTAGAGGAGGACATAGAGACAATGGAGGAGAGCATTACAGAGCCTATAGGGGAGGATATACTGTTAGAGCAGGTCATCACATAATATGTAAGGATGCCTCCGCCCTCAGTGATGGAAAGCATCTGAGTCGGGCAGGTTACGGTCACGTGGGGAGAGTTAGGGCAGGTTAGCCGAGTCGGACCTGTTTCGGGTACTTAGGGGATTGACCCAACGGGGTTCCTCATCATCTTTTTTGTATCCTTCGTAGTAAACCTATAGGATAGCATCCGTTTAGCCTCCGACTCGCACTCTCATATGCTATTACTGTGAGCTGGGTGCCCTGTGTCCTTATATAATATATACTAGATACTAAGGCTCAAGATGATGAAGAGGATGAAGAGCTTAATCCACAGCCTATGCTAACCCTACAAGCTGCACATCAAGCTATACAACGTCTGATTAAGTTCACAGAATCTAGGAATAGTGGTATGAAGGATGCAGCAGTGTATTTACGGTCTCTTGAGAAGTTTAAGAGAGAGTTAGGGCTTACAGTTGCCAATTCTAAGGCACAGGGAACTTTGGATAGCTGGTTTATGTAAATAGACTCATTTTATATAGATGTCACGTGAAATTCAATATCTTAATATTTACGCTATCTCAATATTATTTACGGGAGCCGAGCTATCGGCTTAACGGATTATGACTGTATGTTCATTACGCCACGACTCACGTTAACGCACGTCCGCGCGCTCCACTAGAACAAGCGCCCTAGCGTCGGAAGAGCCAGCCAACAAGATGTTGCCAACGCTCTCACGTTCTCTTGTCGTCCAGATGTGCGGCGGGGACGAGACAAACAAGATGCATGCATACGCGTTCTTGGCGAATGACTGGGATTGGAGGTACAGACCAGCCTACCGGGTGCGCTATAGGTCTGTTTAATAACAGGCGCGCTTCGATGAATGCTGTTTGCTGGTTCGGAGCATTCCAAGCATTCTCCAAGCACGCTGCTACTCCGAACTCTCTGCCAATCCAAATATGCCGCCGATCACAACAATTCCCCTCAAGCCACCCACCTCCCCACCACCAAAAACTCACCTTCAGCCCAGCCCCCACCCCCCTCTGTCTCGCGCACACCCTCCACCGCCTCTGGTGCCCCGCCCCGAGAAAACCAACATGTTAGTGGCGCTCTCAGCCGTTAGCTATCCGACCAGCGTGACCCCTCTACTTAAGACAGATGAGGAAAGACTTGCGCACGTATATTGACTCGGCGGGGGCCGCGCCTGTGATTAGACGTAAGCCCGAGGCAGCGCGGCATTGATAAGCTGGCGCGAGACATGGAATGCAGATGGGATTGGACGGTGGGGAAGCAACGGAGTGGTTTAGTGTGGTATCAATATCGCAAGGCTCGCCACAGTAACATCGGCTATCGAGCAAGGGCGGAGCTGATAGCAAACATTTACGATTATCCTCTAGTTGGCGCAGGGGCGGGCACGAATCTCACCGCCCCTGCTCCATCATCCTCTAGTCGGCGCAGGGGCAGGCACGAATCCTACCGCCCCTGCTTCCCTCTCCCACCTCTCCATTTCACTCTCACCAAGAGGGCTCATCTCAATTAACTCTCCTTGCGGGCGCAAACTCCCAATACTCTCTCTCCTATATGGAGCCGGTATGGGGACGTGAGGGAACTCTCCGGGCGCTGGACCACTCGGGCTCGTATGCTGGCTCACATACGGACCTCCTGCTCCTCCGCCTCCTCTACTGACCGCGCTCGCAGGGCTCTCATCGGTGGACTGTGCGGGCCACTGGTAATTCGAAGCCTTAGTCATGAAGGCGCCGCTGCTCATGCTCTGGGGGCTATCATCCGTGCCTTTCCAGCGCGGGGCCTGTGCCATGGCAGGGGATGCGGCGTAGCTGGCGAGTATGGAGCGACGGCGTCGGCGGCCGCGCCAGACAATGCAGGTCCCGAGGACGATGAGGATGAGGAGGAAGCCACCCACGGCGATACCGATTTTGGCGCCCAGATTGAGGGGGCCGGAGGGCGGGTTGAATGAGGATGCGATTATATCGGCCGAGGAGTAGGGCTTGGTGATTGCCACTCGCGTGCTAGAAAAGGGGTCGCCTTCTACGCCGATGAGGGCCCCATTTCCAGGTTTCTGCTGGCAGCTTGCGCTGAGGATGGTCATGACTGGGAGTGGGATATTAGCCGGGCTCATATGGGAGGTTGGGGGAGCGTACAATTAACGAGGTATTCTTCCTCTTCCAGGGCTTCGATACAGCTCTGGCATCTCAAGGTGTCTGTGTCATCCCAGTGATTACAGTAACCGTAGTCGGTTGCGCCGGATGGAGCCATGTTGTTATGGTAGGTTAGGGAGTCGAGGAAAGGTTCGCAAGCGGAGGCCGTGATGCATGGCGTGGACGCGATCTTCGAGTCGTTGAAGATGCAGTAGTCGGCCGCGTAGCGCAGGTTATCTGTCGCGCCGGCATCAGCATCGCGCAGGAGAATAACAGAGTATATGGGACACATACATATCGCAGCAGTCAAATCGGATAGGCCCGTCGGATCGACATACGTGCTCTTTAGCTCGCACTCCACGCATGCCTTGAAGGTCTGGCCCACCCCGCTGCCGAATTTCTTATCTCCACATGCGATATCAGGAGGCGTGGTCGCGTCGAGGACGTTTCCACAGCTGATGGCGCAGTCGGACTGGGGCGCGACGAGTATAGCTGATATCGGGGAGAGGAGACCGAAGATCACGGCGGCGCGCCGGAGATTGATGCGCCGCATGGTGGGATGCGTCGTCGGCAATCCTAGAAGAAGCTACCGCATGGGTATATGTGCTGGGGATCTGAGGGTTCCATCCCGACTGTCGAGGAAGCCCCCTTACATACATCTGTCAACCATTAGTGGATGGTGCAGGTTCATGAGAGTACGGCGATTGGACGTGTGGCGGTACGTACCCCAACCCGGTTCATACTATTGGCACAACCTCAATAGGAATAGCGTCGTGGCGTCCAATTGGTGATCGGTGCGGGCCGTCCTGTGTACGCCATGTGTGGTCTAACTCGAACGGGCAATTTAAAGGTCGCAGAAGGATGAGGCCGCCCACGGAGGCGGAGCCTCATGGCGTTTCTCCAACTGAATTATACCTGCCGACGTCGTTATTGGGGCAGAGTCCTTTCAGGGCCTCAATTGGGGCCGGGCAAGCCCTTTTGTTTCCGTTCTCTTGGCTGACTACATTCAGGCTCGTCTCGTCAGTAGATAGCTTTAAGGGATATCTTGAATTTCGCGCAATCTCTCGGGCTCCTTTGAAGTTGACTTTTCAACAGAGATCCCATCGTCGGCCTGCGCGATGATCGCATATATCTAATTTACTGAGGTGGTAGCTTTCCGTTCTGGGGGGGGCATCACCAAAAGTGGCTTATGCTGAGGGGAAGCGGAATGGCGTGAGACACAAAGCTCAACAAAAGCTGTATTACATCTCAGCAATAATACTATCGGGAACATTAGCCCACAATGCCTGGCACGATATGTCAGACTATTTGTTTGGGTTTTACCATATTAGCCCACAATGCCTAGCACGATATGTCAGACTACGTATTTGTTTGGGTTTTACCATGCAGTGGAGGCACTTCGGTATGGCGGGACAGTGAGGTCCAAGATGTGTCCGAAGAAGGTGACAGCAACGGCGAAACGGTGACAGCATCCGTAAGGAACAAGAAGGCAGAGGTAACAGCACCCTGCTCCAACGACAGAATGAGCGGTGGCAACAGCGGTATATGACGGCATCGCCGGCACACCCGCAAAAGCTCTAGTGCGTAGACCGCGAACTAAAAGTAAGAGGGCGATATCGATCATGTTCCGATGGGGTTCATTTATTATTGGAATGAGTTTGACGACCTGCTTTGATACAATCCCACTGTGCATATGTTAGTGCATGCATGCGTCGAGGTTGGGAAGCAGTTCTAAACCGAATGTTCTTGCATTCAATCGGGCCAATAACCCGTTTCACCATCCCCAAGGCAGCCGTTCCAACTGGTCCCTCATATCCTGAGTCGATGAGGAAACTGGATTCAGCTATTCTGATAACTCACTTGCGTCTCCAGGTCCATATTCCCTCTTCATCTGTTTTGACCGCGCTTACAGGCGGCAAGTTTATCAATAAAAATGGGGACAGAGATGCGGCTGGGCCACCTCTTGCACACCATGTACTCCAGTCATCATTTCTCAGGGGGGATTTAACTATAGAGCCAATATATATCAATTTATGATCTTATCAAACTTCCAGACCCCGCTGGTGACCTTTCTCAACTCAACCCCCTCCTTACCCCGCCATCTAGCAGATATGTGATGATATATTTGGTACCTTTGCTCTTCATCGCAGCGTATATCTTCACTCGCAACGTTTCTGCAACTTACATCAGACGCTTCCGGCTGTTTTTTTTTTTAAAAAAAAAATGTCTGGCGACTTCCCATTCCCTTTTGACCACTTGGAAGAGCTCAACTGGAAAGTTTCTCGTACTGGGGTCTGTCTCGCCACAGGCCCAGTCTTCTTGTTGTCGGTGCTCTCTTGTTGTCGATATCCTTTTTCTCAGCGCGAGCTCTACCGCTGTCGGTATGCTTTCTCGCCGTGTCTTCTAGTTTGCCCCTGGCGCTATATGCGCCCGATTGCTTGCCATCCAGACGACACGTTCCACCAAGGCTCCAAGGGGCATGAATTGAGAACACGACAATTTTTCTGTTTGCTTCGAGTGAAGGCAAAAGGTATGAAGGGTGGCCGTTTGTTCACTATTATAGCTCGATTTCCCAGTTCCTAGAGTCATCAACCGTAAGCTTCTCTGTTGTCAGTATGTTTTCTTCAACTTCTCATCATATTTCCTTACCCAGGGCCGCATTGGCTCTGAAATGACTGCTGATTTCTTCCGTTGAACCTTCTATATTTCAAGGTCGATATCGCTATTTTCGGCAAATAGTTGAATCGTTGGGACTTTTTGTGCCTAGATAGGAGCAGCAGGGCAGGTGCCTGGACACATTCTCGGAACATCTGTTCCATCGAGACGCTCATTTCTGGTGCAACTTTTCCATCATAGCGCATTACCATAATATGCTTAACTACTATATCTAAGTGGCGGATGAAGGTGGACATATGAGGGTGATCGTTTGGTCAGCTTCACTTCACAGCTGGCTTTCCCTGCTCCCAAAGTCATCAACTACGGCCATCTTGAGAGAAAAGCAAGTCGAGGGGCAGTAGTCACACAGAGGACTTTTCTGAGAAGTAAAGAGGTAGCAGATAGGTATATTTGACTCTAAGTACTCCTCGCTATTTTCAAATCCATCAATACAGCCGAGCAGATCGTCTATCATTCCTACATTAGGCATACAAAGCAAACCCTCGCAGGCAAATCACTGCCGCTCCGAACGCCGTATATATAAAATATTTCCCCACCCCCACGCTCAGGCCGGCTTCTTCTTATCCTCCTCCGCCTTCTTCTTTGCCTCCTCTTCCGCCTTCTCAGCCTGCTCCTTATGAATCTTCGCCGTCAGATCCGTTTCCTGCTTCTTCCTCTTCTCCTCCTTCTTCCTCCCCTCCTCCTCCTCCGCCGCCTTCCCCGCCTCCTTCTTCTTCCTCTCCTCCTTCTTCTTCCTCTCCTCCTCCAACACCTTCTCCGCCTCCTTCTGCGCCAGCTTCTTCTTCTTCTCAATCTTGATCCTCGACTTCTCCGCCTCCGCCTTCTCAAACGCCAACGACGCCGCCTGATCAATACCGCCCTCACGATTATCACCCTTGCACCGCTCCCGCTCCAGCTTCATGGGCAGGATAATCGCGATTTCCGGACAGTACTTGAGGATCCTCGCGCGCTGGTCGCTGTTCTTCCACACGCCCTCGGGTAGGTGCCCAGCACCTTCGCGCAGATGGTACCCCATCGGCGCCTCATGGTAGACGTCCTCGACGCTGAAGTGCTTGGCGTCCAGCCCGCTGGCGACCTTGAAGTCGGGCATGGCGGAGATGCGCTTGCCGAACCACTCGTCTTCGGGTTCGGAGTCGTCGTCGCGGGTCTGGAAGTCGAGGACGCGCTTGATGGCTGCGACGCGGCGGACGGAGAGCCCGCCGTTGCCGGCGAAGGTGTCGGTGTTGCTTCTGCGGGGGTGTTAGTGTTGTGCTACCAACAGTTATGCAGGGTGGGTAGTAGAACCTTGGAGCGGCGGCCCAGTCGTAGCGGAGCCAGTCGTTCAGACTGTCTTTGGAGCTGGAGCACATAATGCTGTCGCTCTCGTATTTCATAATCCATTCCACCCCCGGAATCAAGTCTATGTAGAAGTGAGGGTCCGTGAGCATGCGCCACACATGCTCCTTATTCTTGATCTCCCACGGCTTTGGCACGACCGTGAGGTCGAGCTTGCCGGCCGCCTGCTGATGCTTGATGGCGAAGCTGCGGCCGACGGCAGCGACGCTCTTGTTGGTGCCGATAAAGAGGAAACGCCATTCTGGCGGAACGACGGATATCATATGCAGGATCTGTGGCACGAGATGCGGCCTCGCGCGCCCCTCAATCAGAAGCGCAAGCTTTGTCGTGTCGTACGTCGTGAGCGGGTCGCTTTCGGGGTGGAATTCCACGTTTATTGATGGGAGCTTCTGGCGCGTGCGTGTGAGTTGCTCTTGCAGCGACTCCTGATAACGCGGGAAGAGGCTGGCGATTGTCCATCTGCAGCGGAAGAGTCAGAAAGGGCTCAGCTGGGAGGAAGGAGGAGGACAAAACGTACATTGCTACTAGAGTTGCGAGGAGGAGGACCTTTGTGCGGTTCAGAGCAAACAAGCCGCCGGTGTTGGTGGTTAACGGCGGCATGGTGTCCCGCGATGCCAATCGCAGATAATGTAGGGCCTCAGAAGCCCGTCCGTATCATAGCCAGCAGTCTGCGCGTTTTCGAGGGCGTTCAATGGGAGTTCGCAGAGGCTCCGTATTGTGTTATCGCAGCAGTTGAAGTCGAGGATATCGACAGCTGTGCATGAACTCCAAGAATCCTACAGTACGTAGTGTCTTGGAATTCCTGAAAACGTTATCCACTGAGCTGAATCCATGGCGGCTCCTTTTTATCGCCGACGTACAAGTACATACAAGTGTCAACGGTGATAATTGGCGCTACTTTAGCCTGGAAAAATAGCTTCAAACGTGAAACAGAATTAGAGGCTGCTAGCAGTAGAGAAGTAGCAGTACTTGAGGATACAGTGTATAGTGGCTACGTACCAAAATAATATAGCACAGTACGAGTATCAACCAGCACTCTAAGTCAAACGGAGTCAAATACAAGAACCGGTACTAAGGCCACGACGACGCTTAGAATAAATAAGTTTACTCGTATCCATCCAGTATCACGTGAGCAGCGCATTAGGTGGCACGAAGTGGCGGCACTGATCGTGGGAAGCGCGATAAGTCAATTGATAATATATTATATACTCGTCCATATTCTTATATATTATATACTCCTACATAACTTATTCTTATATATTATTGGGTATTCTTGCTGTATATAGCCTGGTCTAAACCCTTTTCGTACGAGGCTACTCTAGACGTACCAGGAGCCGGGCATCGCTTACTGTACCTTCATATTTCTTGGCTCCAATTTCTTATCCATAACACATACACGGACAGAGACTATTGCCCCTTCCAGACAAATCCAGAGAGATTCTGCCTTTCTTTTTGTTTCCTTGCGCTGTGCTTGTACATTAATTTGCTGCGAGTTGCCACCACGGTCGCGACAAATCGATGAGTTCCTGAACCAGCCAACCCATCGTCCTACTGCCGTTACGTTCGGCCCTCGAAACCAGAAGCCGCCGCATTCGAGTTAAACCTCATAAGAGACCATGGCATTTGCCAGCACCTCGCGGGCAATATGGCTCAGCACCCTCGTCATCATCATCTGTCTCTATTTCACCCTTAATTCCGTACGTGCCGCCGCCCCCTTGGCCCCTTACCTCATCTCACGACCTCAACCCTCCATGCTAACGAACTCAACCAGGAAACTTTCAATGGCAGCACCATCATCCGCGTAGGGGGCAATACCCAGGCGCCCTTCGTCGAAACCCCTTTCACCCCCGAAGAAGCCTCCTGCAAAAAGCTGGGCATGATCAAAGAGGCCTCGTGCCCCGTCCCCGAGACCCCCTTTTTCAAGGCCCTCGACTCGGCCAAGACGCCCGACGACCAGCGCCCGCTCATCACCTACGCATACCACGAAACGGAGTTCGCGCGCGCCAATCTCAAGTTCTTCGTGGACCACGCGCTGCACGATGCGGCGGATTTCATCTTCATCCTCAACGGCGACACGGACGCGGACACGAGCATCATCTTCGCAGAGCCCGATGTCCCAGAGGACCTTCGCGACCTTCTTCCCAGGCGCGACAAGAAGAACATCTTTGTTAAGAAGCGGCCAAACACCTGCTTCGATCTGGGCGCGCACAATGAGGTTCTCAATAGCGTGCTCGGGGGCGAGGGATGGATCGGCAAGGATGGACCCATTAAGGAACCCAAGGGAATGGTGAGCGCGGGGGATAACATGCTGTTGAGGAATAAATATAAGCGCTACATTCTTATGAATGCCAGTATCCGTGGCCCATTCGTGCCTCGCTGGAGCACCCAGTGCTGGACCGACTCCTACCTCAACCGTCTAACCGACAAGATCAAGGTAAGCCCAACTTCCTCCCCCCAACCCCCCCTCACACAGCCCACCCCGCTAACCCCCCCCCCCCCCCAGCTCGTTGGCATGTCCTACAACTGCCACAACGGCGAGGGCCACATCCAATCCATGATCTGGGCGACCGACCACACCGGGCTGCAGCACATCCTCACCAAAGCCGGCATCGGCGAGTGCTTTGGCGCGATGGCCGACACCATGTTGGCGGAAGTGCGCACGACGCAGGTCCTCCGTGACGTGGGCTTCGAGGTCGACAACTTCATGAGCGTCTACCACAGCGAGAACCGCGCGGCCAAGTACGCGCGCATGCGCGCTAAGAAGGCGAAGGGGATTAAGCAGTTTAAGCGCGGTGAGGTCGAGTCCGGCGCGGCCGAGGAGGGCGCAAAGGTGAAGCGCGAGACGGAGGAGGAGGCTAAGGCTAAGGATGCTGAGGCGGGGGCTAAGAAGGAGAAGGAGGAGGTGGAGGCGAAGGCGAAGAAAGAAAACAAAGCCGCAGCTGAAGCCGCAAAGACAGCATCAACCCACATCCCCACCGCCTCTGAAGTCGCCGCCGCCAAAGCCGCCGAGGAAGAGCGCATCCGCCAAGAAAAAGAAGCCAAAGCGGCCGCCGAAGAGAAGGCGCGGATCCAGAAGGAGAAGAACGACAAGCTCCTCCTGATCGAGGATAACGAAATGCCGGGCTACTTCTGGCGGGAGTGCAAGGACGAGGATTGGTTGGGGGCGGGGAGCTACTTTGGGACGTTCGTGCATCCGTATGAGAATCTGTTTATGAAGAGTCATCGCAAGATTGAGGATACGGTGCTGGATAATTTGACGAAGTGGCATGATGGGTGGGGGTATGAGAGTTATGATGTTTGTTTTTAGAGGGGGTGGGGGAAGGGGGAGGAAGTAATTATTGATGTTTGTGGGATTGGCGTTTTGGAAGGAGCGGCATGTGTGTGGTGGTGGCTGAGGATGGGGGAGGATTGTTTCCCTCGCCGTTTGGGCTGTTTGGTTGTGTATGATGCATCTAATTTTTGATTTTTTTTTAGACGTGGGATATGGCTTCTTGAAGGGAAGGTGGTGGTGGTGGTAGAAAAAGAGTGTATTATGAGATATATATCGACTACCTAGCTATTGTGCTGATATTGACGATGTATGGATATAGTTACAACTTCCTTAACCCCAGCCCCTTTCCTCCATCACCCCACCACAAGTCCATCACCACGCTCCCCCTAACCCCTATCCACCAAAACCACAACACACAGACTCTCATCACGTGAACCCCGTAATAGGGTGTTTCAGGGCCCTTTCCGTCTTAGCGCGAGTATTATTTTTGGCCAGGAACGGGTTTTTATAGATTCTTCAATTTAATTTTGGTTCAAAATTGGGGAACTTGCCAAGGCATCTCTGGCGATTGGGATGGGGGCGCATGGCGTAACTGCTCCGATTCCTTACGGGGAACTTCATGGATACGCGGCTGGTGTACGTGGCGGACATATGAATGGGGGGTCGAGGGGTTGTACACTTCCTTGGTTGAGAAAAAAAACAAAACATGACTTTTTGCTCTGTTGTGACGAAAGTACATGTACATCCCCCAATTAGAGAAAATATACAAATATACAAAATATACAATTCCCTAATCCCCAATTAAATTCCCAATTTCCCCAATTAATTCACCCATTCTCCCGCCCCCCCCCCCAAATCCCCCCCCCAAATCCCCCCCATTTCTTCCAAATCCAGCCCCAAAACACCCCAATCCGTCCCACCGATCCCCCATCCGTCCCCCCTTCCCCATCCCCCAAAATACCCCCCCAATCCCCAAAAAACTCTCGCAGCCTCACCCCCTAAGGCACCCGCGCATCCCCCCCCCCCAATCCATCCATCCCCCCCAGCCCAAGGAAATCCGCAGTAACCCTGTCCGTCTCGCGCCAACCATGCACCACTATGCACAACTGGTCCAGCGACCACTTCACCATAATCCCCCCGACCTCTCCTCGACCTCCGACCTCAATGTGGCCCTAGCCACCAGCAACACCACAGCCCGCGATGGACATCTCGCAAACCTCGCCTGCAGGCCCGCGATGGTCCCTCGGCGCGATGCGCTCGGGGATCGCGGAGAGATTTGGGGCTGTAAAGCGCTTGCCTATGCTGTTATGGGGACATACGTCGCGGCGCATTCGCGTGCTTGCTGCTATGGCTGTTTTTGTGTGAGTCCCCCCCTCCTCTCCTCACAATCGAAGAACTTGCAGAAAGAAAAAAATATGATAGCAAAACCAAAAACTAACTTGTCTTCCCAGCCTCATAACCCTCACCCACTGGCGCCCCTCCACCCCCCCCATCCCCAAAGTCATCCTCTCCTACCCCCCCGACGCCGCCTTCTCCGCCCCCTCCCCCGGGGGCAACTCCCCCTTCAACGCCTCGCGCGTTGGTCTGCTCATCGAAAACCGCCCAAACCCCATCCTCGCCCCCCTAATGCTACACTTCATGACCGTCGTCCCCCCCGAATGGCGATTCCGCTTCATGGGCTCCCCCAAGTCCGTGGCGTCGATAAACCAATCCCACGCCATACGCGAGCAGGTGCGCATCGGGAAATTGGATCTCACGCTGATTCCCGAGAATATGACGACGAGTAGCCAGGAGGAGATCTCGGTGTTCCTGACGACGCTGTGGGTATACGAGCAGTTGCTGCGACCAGCGGAACATCTCCTAGTCTTCCAGACAGACAGCATGCTCTGCGCCAACGCCCGCCAATCCATCAACGAATGGCTCGACTTCGACTGGGTCGGCGCCCCCTGGCACCCCGACGGCAAGTGGGGCGGCAACGGGGGCCTCTCCCTCCGCCGCGTCGCGCCCATCATCGAGATCCTCAAACACCAAGTTCGCGGCCACAGAGGCGGCCCCGAAGACGTCTGGCTCTCCGAGCGGCTCTCCAATCGTCCCGGCGCCAAGATGGCCAACGGCTCCTTATCCCTGACATTCAGCGGGGAAATGCACACGGGGCGGCCTGAACACGTTCGTCCTTCCGATCTCCAGATCCCGGAGGAAGACAGGGAGAAGAGACCCGCGGGGGGGGGGATAGATAGTGATGCCACCGCTGCGGAGGGGCAGGATGTAGATTGGTGGCGTGAGGGGTTCTATGAGCCGATGGGGTATCATACGGGTAATAATGGGCGCACGCTGCATCCGCAGATCTGGGGGACGGTGGAGATGAGGAGGCATATTTGGGATTATTGCCCGGAGGTGAAGATGATTTTTGAGATGGATGCGGCCGAGTACGTGCCGGGGACGTGTCATGCGGATTGGAGGAGGGGGTTGGAGGGGGAGGGGATGGGGGTGAGTGAGGCGGGGTGGATGGAGGGGATGAGTAGGAGGGGGGAGGGGGAGGAGGGGTTGAAGAGACGGTGGGACCCCCAGGATGTGGATGAGGAGGGGCATCCTTATTTACCGCTTAACCTTGTGCCGTGGTGAACATCATTCACCACCTCCTTCCTACCTCCACCAACCTCACCAACCTCACCACCACACACCCTCACCCACACGACCCAACAATCTCCAAAACGGAGTCGAGCCTCGGCGTTCTCGGCAGGCGTTTTATACGGTCCAAGCCCCCTTTCTGTGTTTATTTACCATGTACATCATCTACACACCTAGATTATCGGCCCCATCTACGCGTCCATAACGCTCTACATCCCCACCAGCTCGCAGCAGCCGGTTGCTTGCGGTTGGTAGCTAGCGGATTATGAAATGATTTATGTTTGTTGATCTGTTGGGTTTTGTGGTAGTTGGTTGGGTTTGTGACATTTGTTGGGCTGTGGTGATATCTGCCGAGGGTTTGATAACGGCAGGATTAAGAATGTGTGTATGTAGCAAGATACACATCCTCGTTTCATGATACATATAGATGTGCCTGCGGGCATTTCGGGGGTTAGTAGGACAGAGGTATTATCAACTTCCGCAGCTGCCTATGTGAGGGTGTGTGTTATGGGCCGGTTTGGGGTACTGAACATGACGAGAGCGAGGTAACTTATAACGTGGCCATCCATATATATATACCTGGCCTGCTCACCGCAGCGATGATACCTGAGTCGAGATAACTCATATTCTATCAGCCTCTTCAATCATATCCCATCCCATCACACTTCAAACCACAGTTTTTGAGCTTATAAGTAAAAATTTCCCTATCCTATCCTACTCTCTCCCCATTTCCATCCTCATCCCCCAACCCCCCATCGTCTATAATACACTCTTCTCTCCCCCCTTCCCCATCTCCCCCACCAAGCAAAAAGAGGAAAAAGACGTTTTACACAAAAAAAAAACAGCCGAAACAAAAGTAAAAATCGATATATAAAAACGAAGAGAATCAATAATCTCCCCATCGATCAACCCCCATTCTAGGACCGTTTCCCCGCACGGTTTGTCACCTAACGCCTGTTTATGAACGACAAACATATAGAAAGATGATGATAAAAAAAGAATTATAAACGTGGTAGAATTATGGATAGCTGGGTGTGATAAAAGAACACGACACCGCTGCTCGAACTCGTTAGATCAGTGGTGGTTGTGGTGGTGTTTTTGCATGGTTCTTGGCGAAAGAAGGGCGTTTAGGCCTTGTTGCTGGAGCCCATGGCGGCGGCAGCTTTGTGCTTGATCATTACGACGGAGTATCTGACTTATGTTAGGGCCTGATCCACGCGGTTTGTAGCGAGTAGGAAACGGGGAAGAAGGTAACTTACGAAACAATCCCACCAATGGCAACCAAAACACCCAACACACTCCTATCCCCCACCGCGCGCCCCGAAGTCATCCACCCCAGCGCCACAATCGAGCAAGTCTTAAGATGCCCAACAACCGTCGACGAAACCGGCCCCGTCTGGGCGATAATGAAGAACTGGCTCATATTGATCAACGACGCGAATCCACCGCTTAGCAGGATCATCATCCAGCGGTTCAGCGGCACCTCGGTCCAGACGGGGAAGGTGTCGATGAAGGGGATTGCGTAGAGGAGCATGAATGAGGAGACTGGGGCCTGGTTGAAGAGGAGCTGCATGGGGTTCATCTGCAGCTTCTTGCAGTAGGAAGCGATCCACACGGTGTACAGGGACGACGCGAAGATGCCGCTGAAGGCGAAGAAGACGCCGATGCTGGAGGTGGTCTTGACCTTCTCATCGGCGGTGGGGAGGGAGTCGTAGTACGACGTCATGCCGACACCCAGGCAGGCGGGGATCAGGGCGTAGATTGCGTTGCGAGGGAGCGTCGCGCGGTAGAGGACGAAGTTCATGAGCGCCACGGTGGGGGTGAGCAGGATGCGGGCGATTTGGTAGAATGTGACGGTGGAGAAGGCCAGGGAGAGGTTGGGCAGGATGACGTTCAAGGACATGGCGACGGCGAGGGGGATAATCTCCTTGATGGCCACGCGGCGCGGGACGAACATGGCGAAGCGCGGGCGCGAGAGGGTGAACAGCGTGAGCCAGGTGACAAAGAAGTGGAAGGAGGCGAAGGTGAGCTGGGCGAGCTTGAGGGAGGGGTCGGAGAAGATGGCTTTGTTGGTGAAGACCTGCGTGGTGGCATTGTTAGCTTTGTGTTGGTTGCTCTTTTGCGATTTTGGGGGATCAATTGCGGGCCGTTGGGACTGTGAGACGGAGGGGTAAATACGTACAATTCCAATCGTAGCCAAGGTGTTGACAACCATCCATATCACAGCCGCTCTCGTGCTGCTCTTCTCAGGCGCCTGCTGCTGCTGGCTCGCGGTGGGCAGCAGCTCGGCTCTCTCGATGTCGGTGGCCCCCTCCAGGTCCTCCTCCATGGGCTTGACCCTGACGACGCTGCCGGCCGGGCTGCGTCCGCCGTTCTTCTCGTCACCGAAGCGCTCGGCCTCTGACGAGCTCGTCCGGTCCGCCATATCGCGCTTTTTGTTGGGGAGGAGTGGGATCGAAGATGCGTTGTTTTTTTAGGGAGAGCGAGCGAGCGGTTGGTGAGCGGATGGCGGGCGTGTTGAGGCGATACGATCTGGCGTGTATCGTTGTTGGGAAATAAAACTAAGGGGGGAAAACGACGACAAGATGAAAGGGCTGGGATAATGAAGGTTTTGGTGGTTATTGGTGGTTATTGGTGTAGTAATTCCAACAGATTACTATGGGGGGGTGGCGGGCGAGAAGGAGAGGACAAAAGTTGGGGTGGCCAGACCGAACACGGTAACTGATGGAAGTAATGAAATTGGGTGGCACCGCCAAGAGATTTGGGTATAGGGAATAGAGTGTACTCTTGGTCTGCCGTAGTGGATACACCACTAGATACACCAGATACACTAGATACACCACTAGATACACCACTAGATACACCAGATACACCACTAGATACACCACTACCACCAGCTATCTCACACCATGCCAGCATCCACATTACTCACGTGGCTAGTAGTGGACTGCATCGAGACTTGCTTTGAGACTCGTACTGCCCTCTGTAACCGGCCCTTTTTTATTTTTGTCGCGGGTTGGAGTTGGCCTGACAATCAGTGGTCAACCAGTGGTGGTGGTGGTGGTTGAGCCAGTGGTGGTTGAGCCAGTGGTGGTTGAGCCAGTGGTGGTGGTGGTGGTGGTTGACCCAGTGGTGGTGGTGGTGGTGGTGGTGGTGGTTGACCCAGTGGTGGTGGTGGTGGTGGTGGTGGTGGTGGTAGTAGTGGTGGTGGTGGTAGTGGTGGTTGAGCCAGTGGTGGTTGTAGTGGTGGTGGTTGAGCCAGTGGTGGTTGTAGTGGTTGGTGGTGGTGGTGGTGGTGGTGGTGGTGGTGGTTGTAGTGGTTGGTGGTGGTGGTGGTGGTGGTGGTGGTGGTGGTGGTTGACCCACTGCTGGTAGTGGTGGTGATGACCCAGTGGTGTTTGACCCATGGTGGTAGTGGTGGTACTGGTTGACTCAGTGCTACTGGGTCAACCAGTGCTACTGGGACAGCCCATCCTACTGCAAACTGCTGAAAATCACCCCAACCCCCCTCAGCCACTCACACAAAATCAACCCCCTCAGCTCCCTCAGCCACTCACACAAAATCAACCCCCCTCAGCCACTCCACACCAAAATCAACCCCCCCCACCCCTCTTCACCGTTCCCTGTGCGTCTATTCGCAATTCCCACCAAAACCCACATTTACACACCACCTTCCTGTCCTTCCTCTACTCCCCTCTCCTCCCCTCTCCTCTCCTCTCTTCCTATTCCTCATCTGGCCCGCATATATATACACAATATCCTCACTGCTCATCTACGACTCGACTCTCCCTCTCTCCTAGCTATCTTCATCATGCCTAGCCCACCTACATACTCCAGGACTGCCTCCTGTAAGTTTGATCACCAGATTGTTTACCCCCCTCTCCTTCTTTTGCCCCCCCCCCCCCCCCCAACCACCCGCCCCCTCCGCCCACGAAACTATTTCGAGGGAATTGCATGTGCGCCGTGTCGTTACAATATTACAGTGCTGACCTGATCGTTGCTGCAGCTGCCGCGGGCGAGAACCCTTTCCTTGAGGACCTCCCCGTCTGGAAGAGGGCGCCTGTTCTCATCGGTTCGACCAAGTTCGAGCCGCTCCCAGATGTCAAGAATATCATGATCACTGGTGGCGCTGGCTTCATGTAAGATGAACCCACAATCTCGTTACTTTCAACACGGCCCCCTACCCCTCCCCTCTCCTCCCTCCCCCACCAGAACATGGGAAAGAGACCCCCAAGCTAATATTTCACTTTCTTCAGCGCATGCTGGTTGGTACGACACTTGACCATCACATACCCCGAGGCATACAACATTGTCTCCTTCGACAAGCTCGACTACTGCGCTTCGCTCAACAACACCCGCGCCCTCAATGACAAGAGGAACTTCTCCTTCTACCAGGGCGACATCACCAACCCCTCCGAGGTGATGGACTGCCTCGAGCGCCACAACATCGACACCATCTTCCACTTCGCCGCGCAGTCGCACGTCGACCTGAGCTTCGGCAACTCGTACGGGTTCACCCACACCAACGTCTACGGCACCCACGTGCTGCTCGAGTCGGCCAAAAAGGTTGGCATCAAGCGCTTCATCCACATCTCCACCGATGAGGTCTACGGTGAGGTTGAGGACGAGGATGACGACCTCCTCGAGACTAGCATCCTCGCCCCCACCAACCCCTACGCCGCCTCCAAGGCCGCCGCTGAGATGTTGGTCCACTCTTACCAGAAGAGCTTCAAGCTCCCCGTCATCATCGTCCGCAGCAACAACGTCTACGGCCCCCACCAGTTCCCCGAGAGTACGTCCCCCCTCCCCCCGCAATTTCCTCGCACACCCCACTAACACCCCCCTTAGAGGTCATCCCCAAATTCACCTGCCTCCTGAACCGCGGCGAGCCCGTCGTCCTCCACGGCGACGGCTCCCCAACCCGCCGCTACCTGTTCGCCGGCGACGCCGCCGACGCCTTTGACACCATCCTTCACAAGGGCCACATCGGTCAGATCTACAACGTCGGTTCCTACGACGAGATCTCCAACCTGTCCCTCTGCTCCAAGCTCCTCGCCTACCTCGAGATCCCGCACAAGACCCAGGAGGAGCTGCACAAGTGGATCAAGCACACGCACGACCGCCCCTTCAACGACCGCCGCTACGCCGTCGACGGCACGAAGCTGCGTAACCTCGGCTGGGACCAGAAGACCTCGTTCGAGAAGGGCGTGGGTATCACCGTGCAGTGGTACAAGGCGTTTGGTGAGGAGTGGTGGGGCGATATCACCAAGGTCTTGACGCCGTTCCCGGAGGTCGAGAACAAGAAGGTCATTGCCGCGAGGGATGTTGTTGTGGATAACTTGGAGGGCGATATGGTCGTTGACAAGAACGATGATATGACCCTCAAGCAGACCAACGGCGCCAAGGCCTAGATTCTTCAAATAATCTAGACCCCCCCCGGCTCCCCGTTCGGGCGGTCGGGCTCCGCGGTCTTTCTCGCGTTCTATGCAGTTTTGCTTTCTGGGAACGGGGATGATGCGGGCGCGCTGCGTGTGCTGTTTTTGCATTTTGTTGTGAAAGCGATGGGAGAAGCATAGGTAGTTGGTTTTCTATGTCCCTTCCCCCCCGTTGGCACCAACATACATTCGAGAGGATTAGACGGAGAGAGTTGAGAGTCAGGCAAGGACAGGATAAAAAGGGCCCTTATTTTACAGATTGTGGGAGGAATAAAAGACATAGAATCTTTTGATTTACTTTTTTGTTTTGCAAAAATGGGGGGGGGGGGTGCGGATCTGAGGATTTGTCGTTTCTTCCTTATTTTATCGTATTTTTTTTACGCTTTTTGACGCCTTTCTTGCTTGCCCTGTTTGATGTTCTGTTTTCGAGTCGTCGTGTTTCCCATGCCCTCTATAAATAGTAGTAGAACTTGGACCTGGGGGGCTTCGCCGGTTTGTATTTTTTTGGTCTTTGCGTGGCAAGCTTGAGAGTGGAGGGGCAATAATACATGGGTCTTATTTTAGAAACTGTTCGTTTGAGTTTAATGTGGATTGTGATAGGTTTAAGTGATGTGTAATTTAAGTGATGTGGAATTTAAGTGATGATGTGAGAGTAGTGTAGCAGATAAGTACAGCCGCAGCCTTACCCTCGAGCTGGACTCCTCCCTCTCCTTCACACCATAGAGATGCAAGTATATCACTTAAGTCTTGATACTTCCACATACATCTATCACTGCACGGCATAGCAAAACATATCCCGTAGTTTATATGCAACTCCCGCTGTATATAGCACGCATATACACCCCCATTGCCAACGCAACTGCCGTACACCCCCCCCCCCCCCCCCCCGAGCCACCGTGACGTATCTGGCCGGCCTGCCTCTTACAAACAAAAAAGGAAAAGAAGAGAGTGTATATCCATCACCGCACCGCGGTTCCCATTCCCATTCCCCCAACGCCAAACCCCCCTCAAGAAAAACTAACAAACTTCGGATCCCTCGGCCTCCCATCCCTCCCAATCCCCTCCCTCTCCAACATCCGTTCCATATACACCCGTCTCGCCTCATCGAACCCCATCCCCCTCCTCCACCAGTTCCCCTTCATAATCCCCATTATCTCTGTCTTAGCGGCGTCGTCGAGACCAGACCGAGAGTCGAGAGAGGAGATGTTGGCGCTGAGGTCGAAGGTCGAGCTGCTGAGGCCGGATTCGGCGTCGGAGAGGAAGGAGGGGAGGGGGATGTAGCGGGGGGTCGGGAGGGAGGTGAGGTGGGGGAGCCAGTGTGTGCGGGTTAAGTAGGCTGCTGGGAGGGAAGAGTTAGTGAGGGCTGGGGAGGGGGGGGGGGGGATGGGAGGGGAAAAGGGGGACGAACCTGTGGCGATGGCGAGGAAGAGGAAGAGTGTTGAGTAGAGGATGTAGTAACCCATTGTCGTGAATGCGCAGTCGCGGCTGATCGGTCAGAGTTGTAGTTTATATGACCGTCGTCGGCGGGCTCGGTCGAAGCGGTTTGCTATGAAGCAATGTAGTTGTAGTGGTATGAGTACAAAAGAAAGCAATAAGCAGAGGTATTCGCCCTCGTCGTCCCGATTATAATGGCATCAGAAAACTAGCTGGTGGGCATGAAGGAATGGCGCTTCAGTCAGAACTGCAAGACGCGAACGATATGCGCCTGAATCTGGTAGATGCGTAACCCACGTATCCCATAATCCCCCCACGTGACTACTGCTTGCGTCATCAATTCGGGGCGCAGGGATTGCATATTCTCGCTTGTAGCGGGCTAGCGGCAAAACGTTACACCGATTGGCTGGGAACGCACACAGTAGAATTCAATATTGATATTCGGGAAGTGAGGAAAGCGGTACTGTGCTGAATGACCCTTCTGAAGTTCTTGAATCTTTGAATCCGCAATCGACCAATTCGAAAATCACCGCCAACCATGTCTTCCGCATACTACTCGCCGCTCGTCAGCGATGACTTGATCTGGGAGGTTGCTCGTATGTTTTCCCCTCTCGAATGTTCCTGGGGGAGGGGGGAGGTGCTGTTCGTTGGGAGGAGGGAGGGGGATTGACGGACAGGACAGGACATGATGGGATGGGGATGAATATGTTGAATGGAGGCTGATTATCTGGGAACAGGCAGCCAGAACGCGTACATCGTCAAGCGCAAGGGTGTCCAGTTCTCGCGCGACCCGCTGAACTTGGTTAACCTTCACTCCCGCAAGGTACTGAGTCGCTCCCACAGCTGCGGCTTCAAGAAGGAAGAAGAGATGCTAACTACTGTTTCTAGCACGGCGGCTTTGTCAACACCAAGGTATGCGCGGATACACACCACTTCTCACGACGACGACGGAAGAGGAGATACGGGGAGATACAGGATGGGATGACGTTTACTGATGCGAAATACAGGCTGTCGGCATCGCACCCGCTGAGGGCGATAAGGGAGGCGTGACCCTCATCACCAAGAAGGCCGGAAACGCACAGCGCCCTGCTGCTGCCACCTCGACCACCATCAACGGCAGCAAGTCCAACCGCAAGTGAGTATCCCGTCCCTCCCCCCCCCCACACCAACTTCCCGGCACACCGAACAGCGGCTAATGACTAAACAGGACCTACAAGAGCGTCGCCAACACCGTCGCCAAGGGCTACAGAGGTGACCTCCGCGCCGCCGCCGTGTCCCGCGCCTCCGCTATTCGCAAGTCGCAGCGTGGCGTCAAGGAGCGCCCAGCGAGCGCACCGCGTGGCGTCAAGGCCAAGAAGGCCGCCGCTGCTGCTGAGGAGAACTAGAGGAGTTGGCCCATGAAGTGATGTCTACTGGGAGCGGGGATTGGGGGGTTTCGTAGGGAAACTCTATCAAATGCAAAGAATTTGTTCTCCTGGACGGGATTGTTTTTGTAGGGAATCTCGTGTCATGGCTTTTGAACTGTGTAGGGGAGCGACCGATTGCATTTTCTGCCGGGGTTTTGTCATGGTTATGACGCCTTGGAGGGGTGGGATAGGGATGGCTAGCTCGGCTGTAGCGAAATATGAGCAACTGGAATGAAATCCAGGCGTTTGCTAAGATTGCTTTGCTTGCTGTGATGGTGGAGGTGAATGCGTGTATGCTATGATGCTGCGAGGTATGGGATACTCGTAAATAGTTAGCCTTCCTCCTTCTCCCATGTGAACTGCCGAACTGGGTAGGCGAAAGCCACCGTCAACCAACCAGCACCGTCCGATCCCGCCCGAGAGAGCCGCGGAACATGACGTGAGGCTATTTATGCGAGGATGAGTGCGGAATGTGATTCTAAAAAGGCATCTAGTGAGAACTGTTCGATTTATATATGAATGCTCTTGGTTCCCACATCCCGAGCGCGGATTTCTGGCTAACTCATTACGTTATTCCTACTCCAAACGTCAACTCGCTAAACAGGTAAGGGAAACCCGCGCGCTTGGCATTGGGGATGGGAAATGCGGAAGTGTTGGGAACAGCTTGACTTTATCCATATTTGACACTCGAAATTTCTGACACCTTTTCGATCCATATTTAGATTTTAAGAAAGATCTATTGCATACGCAAATCTTGTACGTGCTGGCCCTTGGTGGATGGAGAGCTCTTGACAATGTGCATCGACTGACAAATTACCCCGCCATCAGATTCATCTCCGCACACTCAATCAACCAAAGCCGCAATCATGGTTAAAGCTGGTAAGCCACGAAATAATACCCTGAGCTGCTGAGGAACATATCGCTAACGCTCCTGAAGTTGTCGCCGGTGCCTCTGGTGGAATTGGACAGGTATTACGACGTTAACCAGTCGTTGAGTGTCAATCGCTGACACTGACCCATGTAGCCGCTGTCCCTCCTCCTCAAGAACAGCCCGCTCATCGATGAGCTCGCTCTCTACGATGTTGTCAACACCCCAGGTGTTGCTGCCGATCTCTCCCACATCTCCTCCAAGGCCGTACGTCGAAGAATCGGAGCCCTTACTATACAAACGCTCACAAATATCACAGAAGATCACTGGCTACCTGCCAAAGGATGACGGCGCGAAGCTCGCCTTCCAGAACGCCGACATCATTGTCATCCCCGCTGGCATTCCCCGTAAGCACCATGCTGACATGAAACTCTAGAGCTAGGCTAACATACCCCAAGGCAAGCCAGGAATGACCCGTGATGATCTCTTCAACATCAACGCCGGTATCGTCAAGGGCCTCATCGAGGTCATCGCCGATGTCGCCCCCAACGCCTTCATCCTCATCATCTCCAACCCCGTCAACTCCACCGTCCCCATCGCCGCCGAGGTCCTGAAGGCCAAGGGCGTCTTCAACCCCCAGCGCCTGTTCGGTGTCACCACCCTCGACGTCGTCCGCGCCGAGACCTTCGTCGCCGAGATCACCGGCGCCAAGAACCCCCAGGAGACCACCATCCCCGTCATTGGCGGCCACTCCGGAGAGACCATCGTTCCCCTCTTTAGCCAGGCCAAGCCCTCCGTCTCCATCCCAGCCGACAAGCTCGCCGCCCTCGTCAACCGCGTCCAGTTCGGTGGTGATGAGGTCGTCAAGGCTAAGGACGGTGCTGGCTCTGCCACCCTCTCCATGGCCTACGCCGGTTTCCGCTTCGCTGAGAAGGTCCTCCGCGCCGCTGCTGGCGAGAAGAACATCGTTGAGCCAACCTTTGTCAACCTTGCTGTCCCAGGTGGTGATGCCGTCAAGGCCGCCGTCGGTGGTCTCGAGTTCTTCTCAGTCCCCGTTGAGCTTGGCCCCAACGGTGCCGAGAAGGCCCAGAACCCCCTCGCCTCGCTGGACGACAACGAGAAGACCCTCCTTAAGGCTGCTGTTGAGGGCCTTAAGGGTAACATCGAGAAGGGTGTTACCTTCGCCCACAACCCTCCCCAAAAGTGATTAATCCCCCGCCCCATCTCTCAGTTGTCGTTTTGTGGGTTAGAATCATCACTAATTGGCCTTTGCGTAGATAGATTGTGATTTGATCCTCTTAGCCGCCTTTTGGCCAAGATACACGACCAGTTTTAACGATTTTGAGGGAATATAAAAAGTAAACATGACGAGACCTATGTTACAAGTTCACATGAATATGTAGCTCTTGGTGAATAGCGTAAAATATGTCTCATTCCAGGCAATGTGATATGCCATTCCCAACGCCAGTGTATGCCGCTAAACCGCTGTGACTAAAAACCAACCTCCGAAGCAATCTACTCAGCCTGCGTGCCCTCCTCCATAGTATATTATCCCATATAGTCTACCCTCCCTAGTCCCCACCGTTCCCTCGCCGGGATATGCACATGCTGCTATCCATCAAGGATTCACAGTAATAGACTTAATCTGGAACGTCGCCCCCGGCAGCTCCGACGTCTCCGCCTGCACCGTCGCATTTATCCCCATACTCGCCAGCGCGCCTCTAATAACGCCGCACGGAAACCACAGGAACTATAATCGAGGTATGTAGGTCAGCCAAGCCGGTCTTTGTCTCGCCATCGGGGTGTGGGTGTGAGGGAGGGATTCCATACCGGTTGCGCGCGCACAACAGCCTGTCCACCAGCCTCAGTGCTCATCCGCGAGAACGGCCGGAACGCATTATCAGTCAGGACGTAAACCCCGCGGTGGTTAGTCTTAAGGTTATCGATCTGCTTTCGAAAGACCAGCATCCACAGGTCCTTGCAAAGGAACTTAATCACATCAAGCGTATCCGTAAACCGTGGCCTATCAATCGAGAACCTGCACCTCACTCATTAGCCCATGCACACTCCCGTCACCTCGCCTTTGTCTAGCTCCAGCACCACGACTCGACCGAGACAGAACTGGAAGGGGACCACCTACCGCTCAACCATGCCCTGCCCAACGCGATACCCCAGCGTCTCGAGCCTGTAAAACACCGCATCCCGCTCCTCATCCTCATCCATCCTGCTCTCCCTCAGTGCGCCCGTCCCCGCCGTCCCCGCGGCCTTGGTGCTCACGCTGCCCCCCTTCGCAGCAGCGAGCGCCTTGACCTCGTCGTCGGGGAGCCCGGCGACGCCGTCGCGCTTGACGCTGTCGATGTCGTGGGCGAGGCGGTAGGCGAGCGGGACGAGCTCGATGAGGAGGAAGTCGAGGCAGGAGCTGCTGAGGAAGGTGGCGGAGGGGTCGCCGTTGTAGGGCGGTTGCGGGCTTTCGAAGGACATGGTACGTGTGATTGGGATGTGGGTTATCGCATGGGGTAGCTTTTGGTTTGTATGGGGAGTGGAGGGGTGGTGGGAAGGGTTGATGGGGTGTGGTTGTGGTGGATGGGAAGGGTGTAAGGCTGTGGATATTTGGAGGTTCCGAATTGGCGGCCGGAGCCTCGCCGGGCACCACCGAGATGGTCAATTTATATCGCGCGTCAAGGGGCAAATAGGGGATATTTTAATCACAGCAGTCTACATGTGCATATGGTGGATCATATGTTTTGATATTTAGCAATACGAGAAATTATGATGGGCTCTCTAGCTAGCAACAATGCGAGTTGCAAAGACGACCCGAATCGTCGAACGTGGTGCCTCAAAACGCCCCTCCCAACCCAAACCGCCATCTCGTGCGTCTCCTCCAGAACGCCCTTGGGAAATCCGTCCATCGCTAATGCTATGTAGTCATTAATGTACACGCCAATGATAAAATGAGAGAAATATCGAATCCACCACAGTCCCCATGAACTGCCTTATATCCACAAACCAACCAACGTCACAGGTAAAAGTAAATATTCTTAAGACCGGCCTGGCATGGCATAGTGTGGAACTTGCGTTGTGCCAAAGGCTGCTGTACTCTGTCGCTTCGGTGCCCTTGAAATAGGCTCCTCGTCTTCGTCGCTCAGCGTGAGGTCAATGACTGACGATGCGGGACGCTTGTTGGACGGCCTGGGGGCGCTCATTGCAGTGGATGGCTCCCGGGAGTATAGTGAAGTTGGAGGAGTGCTTGCAGAGGTGCCTGGAGTGCTGTGGTTTCTGATAGATAGGAATTTGGAGTCCTTGATTTCGATAATATCGTCATCGCCTTCGATATCAAAGTCCTGGTCTCCTTTTGACGGTGACGGGGTTCTGGTGTTGGTGGACCATTTTCCATCGGGTTCTATGGTGACCTGGTCTACCGATCGCGGAGTATTTGTTATAATATCCCTCACATAACTATACATACGTTAGTCGGGGAGCAGTTCAAGGAAGTGAAATTCATACTCATCGACGGCCAGAGTCTCAAAAGTGGCTGAATTGTTGCAAATCGGGCACAGCCAAGTCGGCCCCTGCTCTTGAAGTTGCAAGTATGACGTTGCATCAAAACATTGATTATGCCGGCATGCTGTTGAGCGGCATGGCAAGTCCATTCTCAGAGTGGACAAGGGGCACTTCAGAGAGAGAACTGTAGATGTAGCCACAATGTCTGGATCCGCTGCTTTGGAGACCACTGATGGGCATGACGTTAGTCTCTGTATGATAAGATACAGACGTCACTTGGGACTCACTTTCGTTAATAACTGACTCTTTAGACAGCTTCTTTCCATTTTCGATTCTCTTCCGCAGTTCCTCAACTGGGACGGTTTTGACGACGTAAACCATGAAGTAGAAAGTCTGGGTTGGATGTTAGCAATGAGATGTCGCCGAGTTGGCGTAAATAATAGCATGAAGTTGGACAGTGGTTGGAGTCGCCTGGATAGCTGGCTCTAGAAGGGTCGGAACTTGCCTTTGTCGTCAATGCATAAGTCATTTCAATCTTGTTCGGGTATTGTGATGGCTTCAGTCGAAGGTATGGTGTCAAGTCAACAGGTCGTGTAGATCCTGGCTTGTTCTTCAACCCTCGCAGATTTGCCTTGACATCCCCGCCATTAACCTTAATCTCAGACTGATGCGGAAATGAGATATCTTGTCTCATGGTCCCCGGGTCGCTCAAACAGAACGCCATGACTCTCAAGGACTTGTCTGTTTCTATTTGTCCTAGAATCGGCCAGTTTTGTGCTTGCGCAGATATCTCGACGTTATTTCTATGGGCTGCCATAGCTTTCAGATTAGAATTTCATCAGCATCGTATGCTATTCATGGGGACCGATCCAAACTAACCCGGGCACGTCTTCAGGTCGCCGATCTGCCGCTGGAGGGTGTAGAACGGGCTCGGCTTGAAATCGATAACTGTGCACTCAATCAGCACACCCCAATTTCCAAAGCGGTGGGACCACCAACCTGGCTGTGCGCCCATACCATTTGCCATGTATCTAGGTGCCTGTATTCCAGGCGCTGGTCGTGGCGATGGAGCTGCAGGTGAGGACGAGTACGGTGCGTAACCACCATTCGGGTATAAGGCGTCCTCCGGATTAGAGAGCAAACTCTTGATGTTATTAAACTTTACAACGTTGCCTTCAGCAACATACTTTTCAATATCTAAATAGCGATAGTGTTAGCGCTAGTTGTAGGCGGGGGTTCAAGTAGATAGGTGGCGTGTATGAGAAGGAATGAAACGCCAACTGACTCTCTTGTATGCGCTGTTGCATGATGGCTTTAACAGCTCCAGCACAAGGAATCCTCTCCGACTTGCAAATAGCAGTGAGGTATTTGTTGAGCATGCGTGGGCCCTTCAGGATCCGGATGAGAGGGACCGGATCCAGATTCCCTCCACCCATCGAGGCCATGCTCAGATGTTGGTGAGGCTACCGGGATGAATGAGAATAATTTCCACCATCAAATCTTTGTCTGTAACATTTGAATCTTTAAAGGCGATACGAAAGCTCCGCTTGCTGCCCAGGGCAGAAGAAATAGGAATTGCTCAGTATGATGCGATTCCGGTAAGTGAAATTTGGCACGACCCCCTCGTTATCGCGATGCGACCGGGGGAAGGCGGTGGCAGAATCGAAGCGCCGCTAGGTAAAAGTTTATCGAAATGTGGGATGCGGGCGAGAATCTATGCAGGCTTGCATAAACTTCAAATCACTGTTAGCATCTCCTCAGATTGACCCCGAAAGAAAACTTACCACTATTTTTGCTGTCGAATCACCCTGTTTATATAAATCATGGCAAAAGGCGCTCGTGCAAGTTCGATCAAGGCGAACAACACCGCATTGAAGACCAAGGTTTTCGGCCCCGTTGAGACCGCCAGAACAGAGAGGTTGTCCGCAAAGTTGCTCGCATTGGCAGCAGCACCGCGCCCTTCCGCACAGAAAGATGTTACGATGGATGTAGAGGGTAAGTCGGCATCTCCTGCTGTCGAATTCAAACTAACCTCACCCGTAGATGCTGCCGCTCCAGCTCCTCTCAAAAGCGCTCTTAAAGTAACGAAGCAAGCCGACGGTAAGTCACCGCTACATTTACAACAATATATTTACTAATTTACTCCCTCAGATATGGAGGTCGATAAGGATACTACGCAAGCGCCAGCAAGCTCGAAACCCAGCAGCGGGCGCATCGAGAAGAAGAGAAGCGCACGCTCCAGATCGTCTGGTATCGTCTTCCCGAAGTACAAGAACGGCAAAAAGGTTGGCACGAAGAGCAGGAAGAAGTAGATCAATGTCAGAGGGATTTTGGATTTCATCGAGCATGGCGTAGGAAGGCTTTTGCAGGGCGAACAATGGCGTTATGTATATAGGATGGCATTCCCTTGGTAAGAGTTCTTAAAAATGTCCGCCGATTGCCAATCAGGAGCAACATAGTGGTTGGCTTGTGGGGATTAATCTTCCAAATTAAACAATTATATCAAGTACATTTCAGGCTCACTGTTATGATAATTTGATTTCTTTCGCAGTATGATTCCTGTAATAGGGCTTGGCTAGGGTTGATTGTAGACGTATTTAGTTAGTTGGGGACGGAAATTAAGGTTGTAGCGGGGACCCGATCCGCAACCTCGCGTCACAAAACTGAAATTCACGATCGAGAATCGTACACGAAAGCCAACATGTACCAACCCATGAGCTAACGTTGAAACGGCCGATAAAACTCCCATGGCTGATTTCTCAATCCCATGATCAAAGGAAGCTGCAGGACTCCAAATCATTCACAATGGCTCCGTCCAAATCGACAGTGATGCTCACGATAGCTAACCTGTTCATACCTATCGCCATATTAACATTTGCCAGCGGTTTCTTTCCATACAAGCCATTCCTTCCTGGATTAGCAGAGTATGAAGCCCTTGGGTTTGGGCTGGGCGCACCCCCCAAGGCGCCTTTCGACAAGGTCATATTCATGGTGGTCGATGCCCTCCGAAGGTATGTAATTAGGGGTGGCCCCCTTCAACTTCTACAGGAAGGATGCGTCTAATGTTTATAGTGACTTTGTATTCTCTGACGAGTCAGCCTTCACTTTCACTCAAAGGTACGTTCTGCTTAGACAGTCCAAATAACACTGGCTAACAGACACAGCTTGATCTCTAATGGCGCTGCGATGCCGTTTACTGCTCATGCAACATCCCCAACGATCACAATGCCGCGAGTCAAAGCAATCACAACTGGCTCTATCCCATCCTTTCTAGACGTCATATTGAACTTTGCCGAATCCGACACCACCTCCAGTCTCGCGGCGCAGGATACCTGGCTGGCTCAGATGAAAGCCAAAGGCTCTGGAAAGCTGATTATGTACGGAGACGATACGTGGTTGAAGCTATTCCCAGATACGTTTGATCGCGCGGATGGGACATCCAGCTTTTTTGTTGCGGTTAGTCATCTGAGAAAAAGATCTGGACATCAAATAGCTGAAATATATGATAGGATTTTACCGAAGTGGACAATAATGTGACTAGACATGTCCCTGAAGAATTGCGTAATGACGATTGGAATACAATGGTTCTTCACTATCTCGGAATGGATCATATTGGACATAAGGCAGGTCCACGAAGGTAGGGATCCATATCCTAGACATCAGGTTCGCCACTAACTGATGTAGCCCAAATATGTTGCCAAAGCAGAAGGAAATGGACGGACTTGTTCAACAGATGTATACTGCAATCGAGTCCCAAAAGCATCTTGCGAATACCCTTCTTATTATCTGTGGAGATCATGGAATGAATGATGCCGGAAACCACGGCGGCTCCGCGCCCGGAGAGACCTCCCCGGCACTGGTTTTTATGTCTCCAAAGCTCAAGAAGATTTCTGCCGGCCTCGAAAGCCCGATTGCTCCCAGTGATGAGTTTCAATTCTATGATACGATCGAGCAATCAGATATTGCACCGACACTGGCTGCGCTGTTAGGATTCCCAGTCCCGAGGAACAATTTGGGAAATTTCATTCGTAATTTCCTTCCCTTCTGGAGTTCAGGTATAATAACATCATGTTCATAAGGGACATTCCTTGCTAACTTTCCCCAGGGAATGACCAGCTGCATATTCTTCTCGCAAATGCAAAGCAGATCCTAAATGTTATTACTGCCGCCTATCCAGCGTCATTGTTCGAGGGAGACGGTCCACAGGATTGCCAGAACTTGTCGGATATCGAGAGACTCGGCTGCGATTGGAAACTTATTAGTGCCCAGCTTGAGGCCCGAAGCCACAAGAAGTCTGGGCATAATGATTCGTTACTTGAAGACCTTGTTAACGTCAGTCAACCGTCTGTTATGTAGACCACTTTGCTAACTGTCCATAGTGGTCAAGACACGGCCAAACTATCATGAGCAGTACGGCGAGCAACTATGACATGACCAAGCTATATGCTGGCCAGGCTATTGCCATGATATCAACCGTTCTAGCAGTTTTCACTGCAGCCCCAGTTCTTGGAAAGAGTCCACTGTTCGCACTAATTACGCTCTTATATTCGATAATGATGTTCGCAAGCAGCTATGTAGAGGAAGAGCACAATTTCTGGTACTGGGCAGCATCCGGATGGATCACGGTTCTAATCTTCAAGACGTGAGTTCCTCCTCCCCCTCTTAAACCCGGTAATTCCAACTAACAGCCGCAGGGCCAAGAGTTCATTAACCACTTCCTTCAGCTGCGTAGTTGTCCTCGCTGGCCTCCGCTTCACACGTCGCTGGAACCAGACCGGACAGAAATTCGCTGGAGAGCCGGATATCGCCCGCACTTTCCTCGCCGAGCACACCACGTTTCTATGGGCATTGGTTTTTGCCATGTACATGTGGAACTGCTACTCGCTCTCGTCGGCTGGCTTCCCGCATCTCCCGCGATCTATTGCAAGGGGCCTCGCGCAGTTCCTGGCTGTCATGGCCGCAGCGTTCAAGGTCGCGTTTACGCATGAAGATGCGCCTGAGCTGCTGGACTGGACCGCAAGTAAAGTCGCGGAGCTGACTACGGGGTTCTCACTAGTTACTAGGGCGAGGGGTATCTTCATCGGCATGGGCTTGGCTTTGGCACAGACTATTGGGGCAGAGTATTTGTCCGCGGTCCGCAGGCATCGTTTCAGTATGTTTAAGCTCCCCAGTGTCAAACTACACCCACTAATACTTCCACAGCCTCAACGCGCACGATTCACAATCTCCTCACTCTCTTGCTCATGACCCAATCCCGCGCCGCCAACATCCCGCTCCTCATGATCTTCTCCGCACAGTTCCACCTTCTCTTTAACCTAGACCTCAACCTCACCGAGGTCACCATCACCTCCCTCCTATTCCAATACATGTCCTTCTTCGCCTTCGGCGGCACCAACTCCATCTCCTCCGTCGACCTCTCCAGCGCCTACAACGGCGTCAGCGGCTACAACATCGTCGCCGTCGGTATCCTCACTTTCGTGAGCAACTGGACCGGGCCGATTTTCTGGACATCCGCCACGACGATGATGCTCCTGCGTCTCCGGGCAGGGGGCGAGAAGAACGTGTTCATGAAGTACATCGCGCTGCAGACCGTATTTGCAGCAACGGGATTGATGTTCATCATGGCCGCGTGCACGAAGCTGCGGACGCATCTGTTCATCTGGACGGTATTTTCGCCAAAGTACCTGTACAGCATGGCCTGGAGCATCGGGCAGCATATTGGGATGAATATTGGATTGGGAAGCCTCCTGTTCTGGCTGGGCGCTTATTAGATGGACAGGATCGGTGTAGATATTGGGTATTTGTGTTGGTACCTTCTTGTAGCGTCAGTTCTTCATTTGATATTAGATAATATAGCGCATTGTGTCGGTTTTCATATAAGGCCACTGAATAAATCATCGAATTCGTCGCCGCCCTTCTTCCGCTTCTTCTTTGGGGGCTTTGGTGTTGTGGTTTTGGTGCTTGTAGTAGTGACTGTCGTCTCCCAGACCTTCTTCCGTTTCTTTTCAGTTGTAGGTGCTGGTGATACAGCGTCATCGCTCTCTAAAGCTGCTGTTTCTGTAATGACTTTCTTCGAAGAAGCAGATACGCTTAACCCCTTCCTTCCACAAGACGGCGTGGCTTCGGCTTCCAGTAGATCATCCGCACCTTTCTTCCCTTTCTTCGCCGTCTTCAAGCTCTTTACCGTCTTATTCGCTGACCGTTCTAACTCCTCTCTGCTGATTGCCTCTCCAAAATCTTCAACTTCCAACACGTGACTGGAAGTAGTTTTCTCAACCTTGACTACCTCATTGATCTCTTCGTCTTCATCTTTGGGAAACGAGATGAGTTTATTCAGTCTCGCCAGACAGCCCATCAACATGAGCCCCAGGGAGGCATACTGGTTATCTGCCACCACAGTCGAGAAGGCCCTGTTCAGGAGTCAGAACCAATCCAAGAGTATCCCCGTCCGCTCCGGAATTCAAATTTTCCACGAGCCACCTTTCACCCTTCTGACTTCACTCCCATTTCCCCATCCATCAGGTAGTTCTAACTTACAGATAACACCTCGGCACAACCTCCTCCCTCAAAAACACAACCCGCTTCTCAATCTCAATCTTCTTCGCACGAAACGCCGCATCAGGGTTCTCAAGCGCTGTAATCAGCTTTCCCAGCTGCCTGCGCAGGATGGAGAATGAGGCCCACCACTTTGCGATGCGGTGCTGGTTCTTGTTGCGGTGGGCCGTGAGGTGAAGGAGATGCTGGATGGGAAGGAGGGATTCTGCGGTGCACCATGAGGGCAAGACGACGGGGGGTTGCTTTGGAGCCATCTAGGACGGCTTTTCTATACACGTTTTCAAATCGTCACGAGTGGCTGTCAGG
The DNA here is from genome assembly GCF_001641265.1 of Pseudogymnoascus destructans. NCBI lineage: Eukaryota > Fungi > Ascomycota > Leotiomycetes > Thelebolales > Thelebolaceae > Pseudogymnoascus > Pseudogymnoascus destructans. The sequence continues at coordinate 482,351 of NW_020167541.1, read as the reverse complement.
CTCGTCTGGTTCTTGTCATGGGTTTTGATATTCATTTTTAGGTACGCCACACAGGCTTAACTTATCGCGAGCTTATCGCACAACGCTGTGTGGCGCCAAATTGTCCTCCTGCCAAGTGTCTTGGCCCACCGTTTCCACTACCGCGGCAGATGGTCCAGTATGATCCCGAGTTCTCCACGCGCTGACACTCTTCTTCTGTTCACGTTATGGGAGCACGTTAGCCATTCCATCTGTCTTCTGATTCTATTATGTTTCCAGTAGCTGGCTCGCTGCGCTGTCGCTCTCAAACTCACTACACTGTACACTACGGCGGAATACTCGGTATGATGTTGAAGATCATCACTGCCCCCTCACCGTCCCCGTCAATCTTTAATGCAACCTGCGTGGAATCATAACCCCTTCCTATTGGCAGACTGAGACATATTCCTCGCATAATGACCTTAACACCATCAGCCCACGTTGGCCACCCATTGGTTCGTCGTTTCTAATGATCGAAATAGGAATGTGACACTTTGCCGCCAGCCATCGCCAGCCTCCCCGCCCATATGATCGGAGCAGATCTACCGAGACGTTCCAGCAGTGTCAGTGAGTGGAGGGGAAAGCTTCCAGACATAGCGTTTACACATCGCAGCCCACGTGTGGCGACTTTCCCAATTATCACAACAACAGGACTGGCACAATGCATGCATGCCAAGGTGAAGATGCACAGAAGAAGCTGGATTTCCGAGCCAGAAGGAAATTAAACATAATGGCTTCAGGGTCGATGCAGCAATTCTCGAGAAAGGAAATTCTGGGAAGAGGCGAAAGGAAGGCTAGAACATATGGTAGGTAGGTAGGTGCTGAGCTATAGATCGTCACGTGCTATCATGAGTAAGACAGGAAGCCTCTCTCATACTGTATATTTTTTATAAAGAGCTCCTGATAGCCCTTCTCACTTCCCTCTTTTCGTTCTCCATCCACTCCTCTTCCTTTAACGTTCCAGAAGCCTCTCACCCCCACAAACCTTCATCATGCTTTTCACCTCTGTCATAACCCTCGCTCTCATCCCCCTCACCCTCGCGGTCCCCGCCCCTCTCGTCGCCCGCGCTCCCCCGAACATCCCCACCACCGCCGCCGCCAAGACCGCGCTCGCCGGCCTCACCGTCGCCGCTCAGGGCTCCCAAACTGGCTACTCCCGCGCTCTCTTCCCCCACTGGATCACCATCTCCGGCACCTGCAACACCCGCGAGACCGTCCTCAAGCGTGATGGCACCGGTGTCGTGACCGACAGTGCTTGCGCTTCCACCAGCGGCACCTGGCTCAGCCCTTACGATGGCGCCACCTGGACCGCTGCCAGCGACGTCGACATCGACCACTTGGTGCCCCTGAGCAATGCGTGGAAGTCTGGTGCTGCTTCGTGGACCACCCCCCAGAGACAGGGTTTCGCCAACGATCTCGTCAACCCCCAGCTGCTGGCTGTTACGGATACTGTCAACCAGGCCAAGGGCGACAAGGGACCTGAGGACTGGAAGCCATCTTTGAGTATGTTTTCTCATATTTCCTTTTTTTTTCGCGTGAAATAGCAGCCATACTAACGGATAATAGCCTCTTACCACTGCATCTACGCCAAGATGTGGGTCAAGGTCAAGAGCGTCTACGATCTTACCATCACCACTGCTGAGAAGGCTGCCTTGACCACTATGTTGGCCACGTGCTAGAGAGCCAACTTGTGGATGTATTGTAGAACTTCAGCGTTGGTAGCGATCTATAACGTAGAATAGTAGGGCCAAAAACAGTGATCTCAGAATGCATATCAGTTAATCTAGCTACTGTAATTATTTCTATATAGTCGAATACTCTGCCCTGAGCTAGTCTCAGAGGAGTGGTGCCAAGTATTGTCTGCTCAGTTGGGCGATACTGAGCTTGGCGCCTGGTTGGCATAGAATTGGCACTTGGCGGCCTGGGCGGCGTCGCCGCCCCGGATCTCGGGCACGGAGTGAGAATTCCACACGCCCCCTCACTCCTTGGCCGATACTCTAGCACTCCAGTCTTCTAATCGGAGCTGCTAGACAAAGGCGGCATGCTTTATGCCATTGAGCGGCTTGGTTAGGCCGTCGGCAGCCAGCTTGGTTGTTTCGGCTAGGCTTTCTTGATTGTCGCCTTCAATGACGACTAGGTCGAGGTCTTCGTCGTATTCAAGGCTTCGGAGTAGGCTTCGGAGCCAAAGAGCTTCTCTCGTGGAGTTAGATAGTCCGTAATATTCGGCTTCCGTGCTCGAGAGGGCGACTGTCTTTTGCCTGCCGGTCTTCCAAGTGATAACGCCCCTGTGTAGGAAGAATAGATATCTAGGAAGTGGATGATCTAGTATCAATGTCCGCGCCCTAAGTGCCGTAGTTGGATTTGATAAAAAGCAGCTTAGAAAGCAGACTACAAACGCCTATGTGCCGTAGTTGGATTTGATAAAAAGCGGCTTAGAAAGCAGACTACAAACGCAATATCAGGCTGGGTTTAGATCATGGCGTACATTAGCGATCTGATAATTGATTAGAATAGCTTAATGTCTTCTTCTAAGGCTTGTTCCTTGTTCGCCATCAGTATCTAGGTCCCGTTCGTTTCCATTAGAGTCGACTTTCCTGTTACTATCTCCATTCTGAAGACTTAGAGCACCTTTTCGATATAGCTCTTCTAGCAGAGGTGGATTTTGCGGTCCTTCTAGTTTCTTGATATCTCAATGCTCAGGAAAAGTGTGGCACTACCCTAAGTCCTTCATCGTAAATCGTTCTAAGATGTCATACTGACATTCGTTGCACTCAGTTTGCTATCAAACTCAATAGCAAACTTAGAAATCTGCTCCTCAAACCTACAAGTCACCATACATATCTTGGCTTATCACACCAGCAACAAGAGCAATACTACTCAACGATTGCTGCAAACTCTTCTACTATATCTGTTTATGCTACATACATCACAGCATATCATTTGGACACTCATTGAACAAGTTATTAAGAAAATCTCCTCCTTAAGGGGGTGGGCCAATACTACCACATGGCATATCTCTACCAACTAGAGGCCTAGGAACATGAACGATAGCTCCAAAAGCTTTTACAACCCTCTATGATTCATTACACGTCATCGATCCTTACTTACCCACAAGATTGGTTAAGTTATGACATAATTTGTCTATAGGTACTCTGACCTTGGACCTCCTTTTCACTTCTATAGGCTAGGAACACAAGAGATGGTTCTATGGGATTCTCTTATATTCGCTACATGATTAGCAAGCTAGTTGTGGGTCACACTTGATTTCTAATACATTTACCAAGCCTGGTTAGTCATGGAAAGTCTTGGAAAATGAGAGAACTACACTCCTTTGGCATAAATAGGATTGCCCTTTCCTTAAGAAAGGGCAAGCAGACAATACAGTAAATCGACTAGCACATACTTCTACATCTTTTCCAAGCTTCCAAGCATTGATCTTGTAATTCTTTGTTTCTGAAAAGTCAGTGAGGTGCTAACCTCTGACTTATCCCTGAGTTCTCAGACTCAACATTTGTTACAACTTGTCTAAACCACTTCACTACATCATACACCTGATTGCTGCATTGTGGAATAGTCTAAGCTACACTCCTTTGGCTCTGTTTCCTAAGACAGTGTGTTGTCTTAGTAAAATCATCCCTCCCCTTTCATTGGGTGGCTAGATTCTCACATCTGGTGCACCCACCATTACAAGCTGGTCATCGTGAGTAAGGTGGGGCATTATAGTTATAGAAAGAGTAGAAATTTCCTACATACAAAATACTATAAGTAAAATTTTAATGCGTTTATAGGTATAAACAAACCTACGTGTGTTATGATTACAGCTCACAGCTTGTTATGGTTATTACGGTTGTTATAGGTATATAGGGGATTACGGTTGCAGTCTTAGCCACCAAGGCTACAACCGCTAAGCGGACAACTTGTTGAAGTGTGTGATATCACTTGCAGCGGTAGTATAAGTCATCAAGTTGAGTTGAACAACAGTTCACTAGAATATGTGTTGTATTGTTATTATTCTGAGTGAAGCTATCTACAGAACTATTTGTGGGTGGTCCGCAACCCGATTCGGTTAGCGAGCCACACGCCCAACCAATGCAACCTCCTCCTTCAACACAACTGTATATTATGAGGAATTGCCTCACCTTCCTTCCTTCTTCTTCTTCTTCTCTCTTTAGATTTAATCTAGCTTACTTTACCTGGACTGGCACCATGTGTTATGGCTAAGTGCTAGTGCTATGGCTAGCGCTTACGGCTGCAACCTCACGTGATGGATAACATTGGATATCATGGATATTATGTTATCCATGTTATCCACGGCGATCCACGGAATGTCATGTGATGGATAACATTGGATATCTTGGATATTATGTTATCCATGTTATCCACGGGGATCCACGGAATATCAGGTGATGGATAACATTGGATATCTTGGATATTATGTTATCCATGTTATCCACGGGGATCCATGGAATATCAGGTGATGGATAACATTGGATATCATGGATACAACACTCGCTACCAGCACACGGCCATCAGGGAGTAACACGCACCTTTGAACGAATCACCCGACACTACTACTTCCCAGGTATGAGGAAGCAGGTGGAAACGGTAGTAAGAGAGTGCGACATTTGCAGCAAATCAAAATCCAATAGGCACTTGCCATATGGACAGCTGAAATCGATTCCAGTACCAACAGGAGCGTGGAAATCTATAGCTTTGGACTTCATTGTCAAGCTACCACCCTCTCGGGACCCGTTAACAGGAGTAGTATTTGACACTATCCTGGTTATTACAGAAAGACTCACAAAATATGGAATATTTGTGCCATATTTAGAAGCTAGCGATGCTGAAGCACCCGCATACACCTTCCTTAGAGTCATATTAGCCGATCACGGATTACCAGAAGAAATCATCTCAGACAGAGACAAGCTTTTTACTTAGAAATTTTGGAGATCTTTAATGGCACTTTTGGGAACAAATCATAAGCTATCAACAGCTTTCCATCCCCAAACAGACGGTCAAACAGAAAGACTGAATCAAACCCTTGAACAATACCTACGGAGTTATGTCAACCACCAACAAGACAATTGGGTTCAGATATTACCCATCGCACAGTTCGCATATAACAGCGCGATGACCGAAGCAACAAAAGTCTCACCGTTCTTTGCCAATTATGGCTATCAGCCAGAGGCATATAGACAACCACGACCAGATGAATCAAGAGCAGAACAAGCTATGATCGCCATGGAACAACTCAAATCATTCCATGAACAACTCGCGACAGACATCCAATTCTTAAATGAACGATCTGCCGCGTATGCAAACAAGAAGCACAGTATGGAACCTGCCTTCAAGGAGGGGGATAAAGTATATCTACTCCGGAAACACATCAAAACGAAACGACCAAGTATGAAGTTGGACTTCAAGAAATTGGGACCATTCAAAATATTGAACAAAGTCAGCTCAGTTAATTACAGACTGCAGCTACCCAAGAAGTCTAGACTACACCCGGTATTTTATGTCTCACTATTAGAACCAGCAAGAGGAAACACCCCGATTGTGACTGATACAGAACTCTAACCCGAAAATGAGATCATTGAATATGAAGTCGAAGCGATCCTAGACAGAAGGTTAGTAGGATGCAAAGAAGAGTTTTTGATCAAATGGAAAGGTTATGAACCTATGGACAATTCATGGGAAATGGTAGGAAACCTTAGCTGTCCAGAATTGCTGGAGGCGTTTCACCGTCGGCACCCCAACGTTCAAAGAAGCCAGGAGACAGGGCTGCGAAAAAGTCCTCGTCAAGGGCGACGCCCTTGGAGACAGTAGTAGAAGGGTTGGACAAGAGAGTCCCTTTGGCCTCTGCCTCCCTACGCTCCTTTTCCTCCACTTCATCTAGCTCGTCCATGGTTTTTAGACCACGACGAAGCATGTCCTTAGCATGGGAATGAAACAAGCGCTGTTGTTGACGAAGTCAAAGGATCTTGGCCATCGCTGCCTCCTCCTCTGCTTGCAAACAATGCCCCTCACTGTCACGGTCACCAAGGCATAGGGCACCAGTTGGGTATTATGAATTAAACTCAATCTAGAGAAGAAAGGAAAGAGAAGAGGAGCACTCGAGCAGTGGCTCGATCTATATACAGCTATGTTGTTGTGGAGTGAATTCTCTTTAGCGAGACCAGTTCTGAGAATTCACTCCACAACTGAAAACTTCGCTCCAACCCCGGAAAGCTCCCCACACCCCTGAACCCCCACTCGAGCTGCAAGGCTTACTTGATATCGTAACACTACCCCCCCCCTACTCCAGAGTTGATCTCCTGATCAAGAAATCCCATTTTCAAAAAAAAACAATTGTCTCCAGCTCTCATTTTGGTTTCTGAGTGTATTTTCTGTTATATGCTTGGGTAACTTCTGGAGAATTCTCAAAGCTCTCTGCAGTATACCATGTCTCATCCGGTGGATAGTTCTTCCAAGCTGCCTTGTAGAAAAGCTTCTTTCGAATAACTTTTGAGTCGAGGATTTCGTCCACTTCCCACTCCTCTTCGCCATTGACAATGACTGGAGGCTCTGGCTCCTATTGCTGCCCTTCGATTGCATCATTCGAGTCAAGTCTTAATAGATTGGCATGAAATACTGGATGAATCTTCATGCTGTTTGGAAGTTTGAGCCGATATGCAACTTGCCCAATTCGCTCTAGAATTTCAAAAGGTCCCACTTGCTTGTGGTCTAGCTTCTTTGATGGCCTCTGTGTCTTTATATTTTGAGTTGAAAGCCATACTCTGTCTCCCACTTGATAGCGTGGTGCAGGTTTCCTTTTCTTGTTCGCGAAATGTTCCATTTTTGCTTGCGAGAGCGTGATTTCATCCTGCAGAAACTCCCAAACCTTTGCCATGGTCTGAGCTATGTTCTTGTGGTCTTGTTTGGCTTCGTGATATGCTTGCTGCTCTGTATCGAAGCTCATTCTTGGTTCATAGCCCTTGTTCGCAAAAAACGCACTTGTCTTGGTTGCATCTGATGGCAAACTGTTGGCAGCAAACTGCGCCATGCACAAGTATGAAACCCAATTGTCTTGAAGATAGTTCACATGAGCCGCAAGTAGCGTTCGAGCTCTGCATTGAATCGCTCAGTCTGTCCATCTGTTTCTGGGTGGAAGGCAGTTGAAAGTTTGGCTGAAATTTTCCAAATTTTGCAGAGCAAACTCCAGACTTCTGCAATGAACTGAGGACCTCTGTCTGATATTATCGAGTTTGGTAGACCATGGTGCTTCCATACATGTCGAAGTAAGAGCTGTGCTGTAGCTTCTGCAGTAGTCCCTTCTTGCCCAGCGAAACACGGAATGAAATGTCTTTCTTTCGTCAACCTGCATGCAACAACCAAGATAGCATTGTTCCCTTCACAGAGTGGTAATCCTGTCACGAAATCCATTGATATATCCATCCATGGTCGACTGTCAATAGGGATTGGTTGTAGAAGTCCATTGTAGGAATCTCGAGATGGTTTCGATCTTCGACAACTATGGCAGTTTTTGATATATCGAATTATTGTTTTGTCCATGTTTGGCCAGTAATAGTGCTGTTTCATGACTCGCAGCATCTTTCCAGCTCCTGGATGTCCCATAGAAGGTTGTTCATGAACTTCTCTCAACAAGTCCACCTGAATGGTTTCTGGCACCCAAACTCGATTTTGATATTCTAGCATGCCGTTTTTGAGTTCGCAATAAGCCAATGCAACCTCTTTGCTTGTTCGATCACCATTCTCAAGCTTCTGTAGTGTAGCCTTGCAGAATTTGTCTTCCAGTTGAGACTTTTGGATTTTCTCAAGAATTGTCATTTCTCTGATATGAGTTTCCACTGGAGCTAGCTGAGCTGTTTGGCCTTGTTCTTTGAGTTTCTGAATGTCTGGATGTAGCCTCGAAGGTGGTAGCAACACCTGAAGCTGTTGCTTTTGTCGATCATCCTCATCATTGCCTTCTGGTCTGTCACCAGGCCTTCGAGTCAAAGCATCTGCTTTTCCATTTTGCTTCCCAGGCCTATAGATGATCTGGAAGTTGTATCGAGAGAGGAATTCAGCCCATCGAGCTTGTCTTCTTGTCAGCTTCTTGGTGGACATGAAGTATTCCAAGCTTTTGTGATCAGACAAGACTGTCATACTGACATTCGTTGCACTCAGTTTGCTATCAAACTCAAGAGCAAACTTAGAAATCTCCTCCTCAAACCTACAAGTCACCATACATATCTTGGCTTATCACACCAACAACAGAAACAATACTACTCAACGATTGCTGCAAACTCTTCTACTACATCTGTTTATGCTACATACATCACGGCATATCATTTGGACACTCATTGAACAAGTTATTAAGAAAATCTCCTCCTTAAGGGGGTGGGCCAATACTACCACATGGCATATCTCTACCAACTAGAGGCCTAGGAACATGAACGATAGCTCTAGAAGCTTCTACAACCCTCTATGATTCATTACACGTCATCGCTCCTTAGTTACCCACAAGATTGGTTAAGTTATGACATAATTTGTCTATAGGTACTCTGACCTTGGACCTCCTTTTCACTTCCTATAGGCTAGGAACCCAAGAGATGGTTCTATGGGATTCTCTTACGTTCACTACATGATTAGCAAGCTAGTTGTGGGTCGCACTTGATTTCTAATACATTTACCAAGCCTGGTTAGTCATGGAAAGTCATGGAAAATGAGAGAACTACACTCCTTTGGCATAAATAGGATTGCCCTTTCCTTAAGAAAGGGCAAGCAGACAATACAGTAAATCGACTAGCACATACTTCTACGTCTTTTCCAAGCTTCCAAGCATTGATCTTGTTATTCTCTGTTTTTGAAAAGTCAGTGAGGTGCTAACCTCTGACTTACCCCTGAGTTCCCAGACTCAACATTTGTTGCAACTTGTCTAACCCACTTCACCACATCATACACCTGATTGCTGCGTTGTGGAATAGTCTAAGCTACAACCCTTTGGCTCTGTTTCCTAAGACAGTGTGTTGTCTTAGTAAATTCATCCCTTCCTTGGGTGGCTAGATTCTCATATCTGGTGCACCCACCATTACACCTTGCCTGCTTCAAGCTTCAACTATTTCTATAGCAGCACTTCGATACTACAATGGAGGACGACCAAGCTCCTACAACTACTGCTGAACAGCAGATGCAACAACTGTTTGCCTTTATACAAACTATAGCAAACAAACTTGAGAATTTGGAAAACACCTTTCAAGCCAACACTTCAGCAACACAATCTTCAACTCAGACACATCATACAGAGCTTCCCACAGCTCCTCTGGCTATTTCGAGTACCCCAGGTGCACTTCCTAAAGTGCAAACACCAGATTTATACCATGGAGACAGGAGGAAGTTGAAGGGATTTCTTATGCAACTGGACATCTACTTCACCCTCAGGCCTCATCAGTTCACCTCAGACATTCAGAAGATCTATTTCGCTGCCAGCTACCTCCGTGGATCTGCATTCAACTTCTTTGAGCCATATCTTAGAAGACTTAGTGGCAACAACCAAAATACCACTACACCTTTGATTACCTCTTATGACCAGTTTCAAGAGGAACTTACCAGGACCTTTGGAGACATCAACGAAACTGCTACAGCAGAAAGAGAGCTACAGAAGCTATGTCAAAAGACCTCTGCTGCTCAGTATACAACAGAATTTAGGAGAATCACTTCTCACTTGACTTGGAATGAAGAAGCCTTAGTCTTCACTTACTACCAAGGGCTCAAGAGCTCTATTAAGGATGAACTCAGCAAAGAAGAACGCCCTACAACACTTCAAACGCTTATAGAGAAAGCTGTCAGACTTGATGATAGGCTTTTTGAAAGAAGAAAGGAGAAGAACCAAGACTGGCATCCAACAAGAAATTTCAACAATTACACCTCTACACCAACTGCTAAGGACTCAGCACCTGAACCTATGGACTTAGACGCCTCTATAAAGAGATCTACAGCAAATCCAGCACCTCAGCCTACAGGATACCCTCAAAAACTGAAAAGGGGTAAACTTACCCCTCAAGAAAGAAAACACAGAATGGACAACAACCTTTGTTTATACTGTGGCAAAGGGGGACACAGAATTCAGGAGTGCTATTCAGCACGGGGGAGTGCTGATTCAAAACATATAGCAGCCTCAGACACAGTCACAACTGCTATTCCTGAAAAACTTGAAAAATCCCTAGCAGGCACAACTTCAACTGAGACTATAACTTCTCCCCTAGACAACAAATATGTGTCGATGGTGCTTTCTCAGAGTCTCACACACCTGTTAATCCCTATTCAACTCCATTTCAAACAACAGGTGTTGTCTACAAGGGCTATGATAGACTCAGGGGCAACAGGCAACTTTATATCTCAAGACCTCATCTTGACACACCAGTTACCTACAATTCCCAAACGCACTCCAGAGTTGCTCCGAGTCATTGATGGAACTCCTATCAGTTCAGGTTCCATTACCTGCAACACCCCAGTACTCAAACTTGAGATTCCCCTAGGAAAATCAACATTTTCAGACACCATCTCTTTAGATGTTATACCAATGAAGTACCCAGTTATCCTAGGTCTTCCATGGCTTCAAAGGCATGATCCAACTATCAATTGGAAGCATTTATCACTTGGGTTTAGCTCAAATCCTGAGCTCAATACTGAAAAAACCCTTCAAGCCTCAGTTACCCCTATTCAGGTCCAAGACTCAAACTTGTCCCAGATCAAGGATTTTGACCAAACTATGGACGATATATCATCTCTGATATGGGTGAAACCTTTCCAACCTGTCCTGGAGATAGCAGCTACTTCAGATTTGGAGAAATCATCTCAGGAGGTCATTTTGCCTTTAGCATACCAAGACTACCAACATCTTTTTGACAAGGCAAAGGCATCAATTCTGCCAAAGCACCAGCCTTATGACCATGAGATACCACTCGCAGAAGGCTCAATGCCTCCGTACGGCCCTATCTACTCTCTATCTGAATTAGAGCTGAAAACTCTCAGAGAATACCTAGATGAGAACCTTAGTTCTGGCTTTATCAGACCTTCTTCCTCACCAGCAGGAGCTCCCATTCTCTTTGTCAAGAAGAAAGATGGCTCCTTGCGTCTCTGTGTTGATTATAGGGGCCTTAATGCAGTCACTGTTAAAAACAGATATGCTTTACCCCTTATCCCTGAGCTCATAGATAGGCTCTCTTCAGCAAGGATCTTTACCAAGTTAGATCTCAGGGGAGCTTATAACCTGATACGCATCAAGGAAGGTGATGAGTGGAAGACAGCATTCAGAACACGCTATGGTCATTTTGAATACCAGGTAATGCCTTTTGGGCTTGCCAATGCACCTGCTTCTTTCCAAGCTCTCATGAATGATATTCTAAGACCTTACTTGGATATCTTTGTTGTTGTCTACTTAGACGACATTCTTATATACTCTTTAGATACTCAAGAGCATGTTCTACATGTTAGACAAGTCTTAGAGAAGCTATCTCAAGCACAACTCTTTTGCAAACTTGAGAAATGTCTTTTCCATATGTCTCAAGTTGATTTCTTAGGACATAGAATTTCAACAGAAGGCATTCAGATGGACCCTGAAAAGACAAAAGCAGTACAAACGTGGCCTATTCCTTCCAGCATTAAAGAGGTTCAGTCTTTCCTTGGGTTTGCCAACTATTACAGGAGGTTTATACCAAGATATACATCCTTGGCTTTACCCCTTACTCAATTACTTCACAAGGACACTTTGTATCACTGGGATAAGACACAGCAAGATGCTTTCGATGCTCTTAAAGGAGAATTTAAAGAAGGGAAAATGTTACTACACTTTAACCCCTTGAAACCTGCCACTCTTGAGACAGATGCCTCAGATTTTGCCATTTCTGGAATCTTATACCAAGCTCCAAAAGACAAACAAGAAGAGCTACAGCCTGTGGCATTTTACTCAAGAAAGCTATCAGCAGCTGAACAAAACTATCCCATTACAGACAAGGAACTGCTTGCCATAGTATGTTCTCTAAAGCATTGGAGATGCTACCTTGAAGGGGCAAACTATCCTATCACTATTTACAGTGACCATTCAAATCTCTTGACCTTTACAACCACTAAACAGCTCAATCGACGACAAGCAAGGTGGTCTGAACAACTAGGAGGTTTTGACTTTGTTATAAAACATGTCTCAGGGGCCAAGAATCAAAGAGCAGATCTCCTCTCAAGAAGACATGACTACCAAGATTCTGCTAAAACTAGCAATACAAAGGCTCTGCTAGACTCAGCAAAGCTTATAGCAGCATCTTTAAGCAACCCTAGTACTACAGAGGACTTAGGGGTAAACTTATCCCCTCAAGACCAAGTTGCCCCCATTACCTCTTCTCAGGAACCAGAGACCTTTAAAGACTATACACCCTCAGCAACACTTCTTAAAGCATTCAAAGATGCTTACAACCATGATCCCTTTGCGAAAAGAACTTTGGAATACCTCCAGAAGAAAGGTTCCTCTCTTGAGAAAGTTGGACTACAGAATTTCTCAAAAAATCAGCATGGACTTCTCTTATTCAAGAACTATATCTATGTCCCTAGGGATAAACGATTACAGCTACACCTCCTACAGCAGTTCCATGATGCTCCAGCTGCAGGGCACTTTGGCTTTGCAAAAACTTATGAACTTCTAACAAGAAAGTTCTACTGGCCTAGTCTAAGGACTACTCTTCAAGACTATATATCTTCTTGCACTACTTGCAACTTGAACAAACCTACACGGCAAAAGCCCTATGGCCTCTTGCAGCCTCTACCTATACCAGAACACCCATGGGACTCCATATCCATTGACTTTATAGTCAAGTTGCCTCCTTCTATCCCAAAAGGGGGTGCTACCCCTTATGACTCTATCCTTGTGGTGGTAGAAAGGCTCACAAAAATGGCACACTTTGAGCCTTGCAATGAGACTATCACAGCTTCTGAACTTGCGTGGCTATTCCTCAAGGTGGTCTTTAAATATCATGGAATTCCTGGACACTGGATCTCAGATAGGGGAGCAGTTTTCACTTCAAACTTTTTTAAGGAGTTCTCTAAACTCTTAAACATGGAACAACGCTTCTCTACAGCTTATCACCCTCAAACAGATGGCCAGACAGAGAGAGTCAACTCTGTACTTGAACAATATCTAAGAATTTATACAAACTATGCTCAAGACAACTGGGCAGATCTTCTCCATCTTGCAGAATTTGCTTACAACAACACAGTCTCTAACACCACAAAAGAGACACCTTTCTATGCAAACTATGGTTATCACCCTAGGTTTGAAGTGGCAGAACTGAATTGTCCTGAAAATTTCAAAAACCCTTCTGCTACTGAAAGAATCATCTACCTTAAGGGCCTCCAGGACTATCTCAAGGTTCAAATACAGCGTGCACAAGACGAGCAGGCTCAGGCCTTTAACAGGGGGGTGGTTGCACCACAATTCAAAGTTGGTGATCAAGTCTTTTTGTCTAGAAGACATATCACAACTACTAGACCTTCAGACAAACTTGATACTAAAAGACTTGGACCTTTTAAGATCACAAGGACTATTGGCAAGAATGCTTTCGAGCTTGCATTACCACCTACTTGGACTATCCATAATGTCTTCCATGCATCTCTCTTGTCTAAGGCACAAGAAAGTTCCTTAAGACCACTTCAGTCTCCTCCACCTCCTGTTCTGATCTTGGATCAACCAGAATATGAAGTAGAGTCTATCCTTGACAAAAAGACACTTAGAGGTCAGGACTACTTCCTCGTTAAGTGGAAAGGCTATCCTACAAGTGACAACACTTGGGAGCCTAAGAGAAATCTAAAAAATGCATCTAAGCTCATTCTAGAATTTCTTTCTAAGAAAGCCAACTGGCTAAAGGGCAAACAGACAGCCCACAAACGTCCTTAAAAGGGGGATCATGTCATACTGACATTCGTTGCACTCAGTTTGCTATCAAACTCAAGAGCAAACTTAGAAATCTCCTCCTCAAACCTACAAGTCACCATACATATCTTGGCTTATCACACCAACAACAGAAACAATACTACTCAACGATTGCTGCAAACTCTTCTACTACATCTGTTTATGCTACATACATCACGGCATATCATTTGGACACTCATTGAACAAGTTATTAAGAAAATCTCCTCCTTAAGGGGGTGGGCCAATACTACCACATGGCATATCTCTACCAACTAGAGGCCTAGGAACATGAACGATAGCTCTAGAAGCTTCTACAACCCTCTATGATTCATTACACGTCATCGCTCCTTAGTTACCCACAAGATTGGTTAAGTTATGACATAATTTGTCTATAGGTACTCTGACCTTGGACCTCCTTTTCACTTCCTATAGGCTAGGAACCCAAGAGATGGTTCTATGGGATTCTCTTACGTTCACTACATGATTAGCAAGCTAGTTGTGGGTCGCACTTGATTTCTAATACATTTACCAAGCCTGGTTAGTCATGGAAAGTCATGGAAAATGAGAGAACTACACTCCTTTGGCATAAATAGGATTGCCCTTTCCTTAAGAAAGGGCAAGCAGACAATACAGTAAATCGACTAGCACATACTTCTACGTCTTTTCCAAGCTTCCAAGCATTGATCTTGTTATTCTCTGTTTTTGAAAAGTCAGTGAGGTGCTAACCTCTGACTTACCCCTGAGTTCCCAGACTCAACATTTGTTGCAACTTGTCTAACCCACTTCACCACATCATACACCTGATTGCTGCGTTGTGGAATAGTCTAAGCTACAACCCTTTGGCTCTGTTTCCTAAGACAGTGTGTTGTCTTAGTAAATTCATCCCTTCCTTGGGTGGCTAGATTCTCATATCTGGTGCACCCACCATTACAAAGACTTGGACTGGAAAATCTGTCCCTTCAAGTTCTGGTCTCCATGCTTCGAAACATCTGATGATTGCAAGCAATTCCTTGTCATATATCTCGTAATTGCATTCTGCAGGTGCTAGCTTTTTCGAGAAGTATGCCACTGGATGTAGAACCCCTTGATCATCTTTTTGTGACAAGACTCCTGATGAGATGAAATCTGAGGAATCTGCTTCGACATAGGCTGTCTTGTTTCTATCGAAATGCCTCAAGACAGGAGCTTCTGTGACTGTTTGTTTCAACAGCTCAAATGCAGTTTGGCATGCATGAGTCCATTCGAATATCTGATCCTTTCTGGTAAGGTTCACCAATGGCCTCATGATGCTGGAGTAATTTCGGATGAACCTTCGATAGAAATTGCAGAATCCAATGAAAGCTTGCATATCCCTGAGCGATTTTGGAGTTCGCCATTCCAATATAGTAGAAACCTTTGCAGGGTCCATGCGAATGCCATTGACTCCCACGATGAGTCCTAGGAATTTGGTTTCTTGGACGAAAAACTCACATTTTGAGATATCTGCTTGCAGTCCAGCTTCTCGAAGCTTCTGTAGGACTTTCCTTATGTGCTCTGTATGCTCCGCTCGAGTAGCACTGTAGATAAGAATGTCATCCATGTATGCGGTGACGAATTGGTTGAGGTAATCCATGAGGGTTTCATTCATGTACCTCTGGAATGTTGCTGGACCATTTGTGAGTCCGAAGGGCATGACCTTGTATTTGTAGGATCCAAATCGAGTGTCATACTGACATTCGTTGCACTCAGTTTGCTATCAAACTCAAGAGCAAACTTGGAAATCTCCTCCTCAAACCTACAAGTCACTATACATATTTTGGCTTATCACACCAACAACAAGAGCAATACTACTCAACGATTGCTACAACCATCTATGATTCATTACACGTCATCGCTCCTTAGTTACTGGGCCGATATTACCACATAGCATATCTCTACAACCCTCTATGATTCATTACATGACATCACTCATACTACCACATGACATATCTCTACCAACTAGAGGCCTAGGAGCATGAACGATAGCTCTAAAAGCTCCTACGAACCTCTATGATTCATTACATGTCATCGCTCTTTAGTTACCCACAAGATTGGTTAAGTTATGACATAATTTGTCTATGACATAATTTGTCTATGACATAATTTGTCTATGACATAATTTGTCTATGACATAATTTGTCTATAGGGGTACTCTGACCTTGGACCTCCTTTTACTTCCTATAGGCTACGAACCTAAGAGATGGTTCTATGGGATTCTCTTACGTCGACTACAGTTACCAAGCCTGGTAAGTCATGGAAAGTCTTGGAAAATGAGAGAACTACACTCCTTTAGCATAAATAGGATTGCCCTTTCCTTAAGAAAGGGCAAGCAGACAATACAGTAAATCGACTATCACATACTTCCACGTCTTTTCCAAGCTTCCAAGCATTCATCTTGTTACTCCTTGTTTCTGAAAAGTCAGTGAGGTGTTAACCTCTGACTTACCCCTGAGTTCCCAGACTCAACATTTGTTGCAACTTGTCTGAACCACTTCACTACATCACACACCTGATTGCTGCGTTGTGGAATAGTCTAAGCTACGACCCTTTGGCTCTGTTTTCTAAGACAGTGTGTTGTCTTAGTAAATTCATCCCTTCCTTGGGTGGCTAGATTCTCACATCTGGTGCACCCACCATTACATCGAGTTCTGAATGTAGTGAGGTCTTCATCTTCTTCTGTCTGCATTCGAATTCGATTGAAGGCATGTCGAATGTCCAGTTTGGTGAGATATTTTGCTCCTATGACTTGGGCCAGCGTTTCATGAATGAGTGGTATGGGATATCGATCCTTTTTCGTTATGGCATTTAGCTTCCTGTAGTCAACACAGAATCGAAGACCACCACCTGGCTTTCTCACAAACATAATGGGTGAAGAGTATGGGGCTTTGCTTGCTTCAATGAACCCTTTTGGCAAGTGCTCGAAGACATATTCTTCGACCAAATCAAGTTCTTCCTTTGACATATTCCAGAGTGGTGCATATCCCAGCTTTACATTACCTTCGAGTTCAATATGATGGTCTGTAGCTTGTCTGCTGCCATTTTTGAAAAAACATCCAAAAATTCATGAAATTCCTTCGGAAGGATCAGTCGAGAGTCAATTTCTTCAGTTTTGGTCTTGTTCTTGTGCTCGATTATGTCCTTCATTGATATAGCAAAGACTTGAGCTCCTATTTGCTTCATGAGCATTCGAAATGGTGCTGCGCCAATCATTGCTATGGTGCAAGGTTTTGGTTTTTCCACTTTCGGAGCAGGTTCCGGAGGAGGCATTTCTTTGGCTTTCTTCTTTGGCCTTTGTCTTTCGTTTTAGATATAGGCTCTGTTTCGAGGGCTCGATCTGGTATAGAATGGTTGCAATAATCTCCAGTGAAGAGGACTTGATCATTGATCATATCAAGAACAACTCCATGTTGCTTCATCCAAGCTTTCCCGAGAATGATGGAATGTTTTCCCAGTGAAGTGATGAATAATGGACATAGGCTTTTCACATGCTCTCCCACTTGTAGTCGAGGATATATAGCATGTGTGATAGCAGGGGCAGCCTCTCCATTGAATCCTTCAACTTGTTTTGGCTTCACAAGTTCGACTGGGGCTATCCCTTCGATTTCACATATTCTTTCTGCATCAGCAGCATTAATGAAGTTTCCACCTGTGGCACCAGTATCGATCAATGCATGGACAATAGCTTTGTATTTTCCTATTCTACAAGTAGCTAAGAAAGGGGTGTCTGGATCAAAACTGGATCTCGAGGAAGAAGCTGCAATTCTGGCTGCACTGCCTCTAGTGATGACCTGTCTAGAGGCTATTCGTTTTCCGAATCGATGATAGACTCAGCTGTAGATACCTCATTCACTTGAGCTTTGAGCTTCTGGGGACAGTCTCGAGCTCGATGTCCATTTTGTCGATATATGAAGCATTTCCCAGGTTTCATGAGCATTTCTTTTGCTGGATCTTGATGCGGTGGTCGATACAGCTTCTGCGTCCTGTTTTGCATGTTCGAATCCATTGTAGGTTGAGGGATTGAAGTTTGAAGTGCCTGGCCCTGATTTTGAGTTTGGCCCATGTTGTTCGAAAATGACTTTGGCTTCCTTTTGTCTTCTTGTTCCTTGATCCGCTGAATGTTCTGGTCGATGAGCATGCATTTCTTTGCAAACTCGTGAAGTGTAGTAGCTCCAACTTCAGCCACTAAGGCTTTCTGCATCTGTTGGTTGACTTTGAAGCGCAAGTCATCCAGCAAAGTTTCTTCAGAGTAATCAAGCTCTGTCGTGAGCCTTTGGAACTCAGCCCAGAACACTGCAAAGGTGTTGTTTCTCTGATACAGCTTTCGATACTCAGTTTGAGCTGTGTGCCTTCAATCGGGATCACTGAAGACTTTTTCCAAAAGTTTGAGAATTTCTTCTGCTGTCTGCAATTTGTTTGTAGAGTTTGGTCGAAGCCTTGGATTGACATGTCGAACTGCCAGTCCTCCCAGTCGACTCTGAATGTAGCTCATTTGTAAAGTCTGTGTTGGAAAATGATCAATGTTGGCTTCGAGCTTGAGGCGAATTTTCACAACCCAGTCTTCAAATGCTTGCTCTATTGTCATACTGACATTCGTTGCACTCAGTTTGCTATCAAACTCAAGAGCAAACTTAGAAATCTCCTCCTCAAACCTACAAGTCACCATACATATCTTGGCTTATCACACCAACAACAGAAGCAATACTACTCAACGATTGCTGCAAACTCTTCTACTACATCTGTTTATGCTACATACATCACGGCATATCATTTGGACACTCATTGAACAAGTTATTAAGAAAATCTCCTCCTTAAGGGGGTGGGCCAATACTACCACATGGCATATCTCTACCAACTAGAGGCCTAGGAACATGAACGATAGCTCTAGAAGCTTCTACAACCCTCTATGATTCATTACACGTCATCGCTCCTTAGTTACCCACAAGATTGGTTAAGTTATGACATAATTTGTCTATAGGTACTCTGACCTTGGACCTCCTTTTCACTTCCTATAGGCTAGGAACCCAAGAGATGGTTCTATGGGATTCTCTTACGTTCACTACATGATTAGCAAGCTAGTTGTGGGTCGCACTTGATTTCTAATACATTTACCAAGCCTGGTTAGTCATGGAAAGTCATGGAAAATAAGAGAACTACACTCCTTTGGCATAAATAGGATTGCCCTTTCCTTAAGAAAGGGCAAGCAGGCAATACAGTAAATCGACTAGCACATACTTCTACGTCTTTTCCAAGCTTCCAAGCATTGATCTTGTTATTCTCTGTTTTTGAAAAGTCAGTGAGGTGCTAACCTCTGACTTACCCCTGAGTTCCCAGACTCAACATTTGTTGCAACTTGTCTAAACCACTTCACCACATCATACACCTGATTGCTGCGTTGTGGAATAGTCTAAGCTACAACCCTTTGGCTCTGTTTCCTAAGACAGTGTGTTGTCTTAGTAAATTCATCCCTTCCTTGGGTGGCTAGATTCTCATATCTGGTGCACCCACCATTACAGAATGGCATCATCCTTTTCAGCCAGTATCGAATTTGAGTCCTCTGCTAGGGCCAAATAGTCCCGAAGAATGTTCCTGTGCAAAGTCCATGCCATTTTCTGGTTGGCGACAGATAGTTTCTGGAATTCGTCAAAGGTTTCAACATTCCATTCAGCCTTTTCATGTCGATTTGCAAGTATAGATTCATGTCTCTCTTGAGCTGTTTTGCAGGGGTTTCGGATTTGAAATTAGGATCATGAAGTTCATTGGTTTGGTTTGCAGAGCTTGGAATTGATGCTCCTTCTGCCAGGGATTCCTGGTCTTGTTCTGGATCATTTCGAGCTGCCATTGCAGCTTTTTCTTCAGCTGTATAAGCCATAGCGAGTTGCTATTTCAATTTCGGTTTATATCGTCAAGTCAGACACATATTGCCAAAGGCCCTATTGTGCAGTTGTTGGCCGTAGGAGCCACTCGAGAGGAGCGCACTTCCCTCACAGTTATATCCTTGTCGAGGGAGCATTGTAAAAGGTCTGACTTGCGAAGGTGGTGTGTGTGTGTCGAGCTGACTGTCGAAAGCCAACTTTGAGGGGTTGCCTCGAGATCGTCCTGGAATCGACTTCAGGATAAGGTTTCTGGTTCTGGGGTTTTCAAAGAGTGGATTTCGATTTCGATTTCAGAAGAGGGTTCAGCTCAAAGAGCAGGAAAAGAGGTATAAGAGAGATTGAGTTTTATGTCACGGTTCACCAAGGCATAGGGCGCCAGTTGGGTATTATGAATTAAACTCAATCTAGAGAAGAAAGGAAAGAGAAGAGGAGCACTCGAGCAGTGGCTCGATCTATATACAGCTATGTTGTTGTGGAGTGAATTCTCTTTAGCGAGACTAGTTCTGAGAATTCACTCCATAACTGAAAACTTCGCTCCAACCCCGGAAAGCTCCCCACACCCCTGAACCCCCACTCGAGCTGCAAGGCGCACTTGATATCGTAACATCAACAATGCAGATATCTACAACTTTGATGAGACTGGGTTTATGATGGGCGTCATCTCAAGCGCAACGGTAGTAACGAGCTCAGATGGGCAGGCAAAGGCAAAAAAGGTGCAGCCTGGCAATCGGGAATGGGTTACAGTAATCCAAGGCGTTAGTTCTCAAGGTTGGGCAGTGCCGCCATTTGTCATTGTGGCAGGTAAAAACCACCTTGCATCTTGGTATGAGAATAGCGGATTTCCAGCAGATTGGGTAATCGCTGTTACTGCAAATGGCTGGACTACAAACGAGAGAGGTATGGATTGGATTCAGCATTTTGAGAAGCACACAAAGCCCCGGAGTGTTGGTGGTTATCGCTTGTTAGTCCTTGATGGTCATGAGAGCCACCACTCAGACAAGTTTGAGGAGTACTGCAAAGAACACAACATTATTACGCTTTGTATGCCTGCTCACTCTTCCCATATACTCCAACCACTTGATGTTGGCTGTTTTGGCCCATTAAAGAGAGCTTACGGTCAGCAAATTGAAGATATGATGCGGGCTCATATTATTCACATTACTAAGGATGACTTCTTTCCTGCCTTCCACGCTGCATTTAACATTGCAATGACAGAAAGCAATATTCAGGGAGGGTTGCGAGGTGCTGGGCTTCTTCCATTTAGCCCTGAGAGTGTAATATCTACACTTGACCTTATGTTTAAGACGCCAACACCTCCAACCTCTCGCCCAAACACCGCTCAACCATGGGTTTCTCAGACACCAAATAACCCAACTGAAGCTGTATCACAGTCTACTTTCATTAAAAACCGAATTGCGCATCATCAAAATAGCTCTCCAACCTCAATCTATGCAGCTACTGACCAGTTTACAAAGGGTGCATCGCAAATAATGCATCAATTAGCATTGTTAAAGGCAGAGAACCAAAACCTGCGACAGGCAAATGAAGTGCTAAGCAAGCGCCGGAGAGCTAAAAAAACACGACTACAGCAAGGAGGATCACTTAGTCAACAGGTAGCACAGGAGCTACAGGACGAGAGGGACGTTGTGCAGCAAGTAGAGCAAGAAATAAGGGCAAGTAGTGGTCGGAAGCCAAGGGAAGAAACCCATGCACGTCGCTGTGGCAAGTGTGGTGAGACTGGACACAATGCGCGCACTTGTCAGATTGTAATAGACAGGTCTGAGGAAGGGGACTCCGAGTAGTTTTAATTAATTTATATTGTTGTGGTGGATTTATCGCAATTCTTATGGGGTAGTCGCGATATTTTGGCACTTTCGCTTGTTTGGCACTTTCGTTATACATGCACGTTACTCGTGCGGCCCAAAAGTTTCCACAGGGTCTGTGCACAACAGCCAATTAGATTGTAGGAATCTACCAAGCACCATGTACTTGTACCCGAGTACACGCATAGAAAATGTACACGCGTAGAATATGAGAGTGAATGAAGCAATGAAGTAATGCTCAACAATGGCTGAAATCTCAAGACCACTACGTGCTGCAATTATTACCTTGCGTGTATACATGAACGCATCATATGGAGAGATTGAAAATAAGCTTGGAATCTCAGCTGACTCTATTGCATATATATGGCACCAAACTGTTAAAAGGGCAGGGAATACTGAAATTCACAACCTTCTCCAACACATTTCAAAGCCACGAAGCGGAAGACCACAGACAATTCAAAAGGATTCTGAAGAGTCACTACGCATATGATTTTTGCTACTTGCAAATGCATTTGACACTTTTCAACAAGTTATTAATAAGGAAAATCTACCCTACGCACGATCAATTGTCGAACAAGTTGCAAAGAATCACTCAAGTGTTGAAATTCCACAACCTATTGTACGGAAAAACATCTGCCTCAAGCCCTACTTGGATAATATCATTCCTTCAGTACGATGGAAATTCTGCAAATGGGCACTATCCGAACTTGAAGCTGGATCAATTTTTATTTTCTCAGACGAATCATATATCAATTTCGGAGGGAATCCACATAAGAAACGACGGATAACAGTTCAACGGGGTCAAACAGCAGAGAGCATGGCAATTCAACAGAAGAAATCTTTATTTCAAGTTATGTTTTGGGGAGCAATGAGTTCAGAAACCTCTATCTTACGCCCTTCTCGTTCATGGATTCCTGAAAGTATAGAAGAGAAGCAGATACATGTGCAGAAACTACGAGAGATAAATGCATATTAGAAATCAAAAGCAGAGAATGAACTTGTTAGAGCAACAACAGTTGGAACTCTTGAGTACGGATATATGGAAACTCTAAATGCAGATATTCGGAATGGCAAAAGCAAATGGAAAAAGGCACGAGTTGCTTCACAAGAGTTTGGAGATATAGAGACATGGAGTAGAGGACAGCAATCAGAAGGGCAAGAAGTTTCAAAGGGCGGGATTGATTGGTTTCTATATCGAGAGATGGTTCTTATTCCTCTTCTCTTCCCCTACTTTCGAAAAGTAAAGGCTTTACATCCTACAAAACGAGTATGGTTTGTGGATGATAATGTAAGTCTTCATTTGAAGGCTCACCGATCATTGGAAGATTATATGAGGAAGTAGGGAATCTATAGAGTGAAATTTTGGCCTCCAAACTCTCCAGATTTGCACCCTATTGAAAATGCCTTTGATTATCTCAAGGATCAGGTTGACGGCTATACACCATTAAACGGAGGGAAGTTTGAGAGAGCTCATGCATGGGTATTTCTTGAGGAAGAATGGGGGAAAAAAATGGATGAGAAATCTACACAATTATGTGCTTCGTTTAAGGACAAGTTGGAGCGGTGTATTGCAGTCAATGGGGGGAACAACTTTCGTGGGTAGATCAATAGTACGAGTAGAGAGAGTATAGTATGTACATGCATTTTCTCCAAGTACTTACACGCCCCACTTATTACGCACAGACCCTGTGGAAACTTTTGGGCCGCACGAGTATACTGAAAATGTATAACGTGGTTTATCAGTACGTCGGACATATCAGTACCTCGGACACTTTTCATTGGCATTCTACTTTGAATATCAATAAATCAACCATAACATATTAAATTAACTATAACTAAGCGGAATCAGATGAACTAGACATATCTATAGCTTCTTGACAAGTTCGCGCATTATGACCAGCTTTTCCACAGATCCCACAGCATCGCCTAGACGGTTGCCCCTCCTTGCGACTACCCCCAACTGCACGTACGTCGCATCGTACCTGCTCATCCACATCCTTCTGTGCGATAATAGCCTGTGCATCCTCTACTATAAGTGCACCTCCTTCACGGACACGAGCCTTTTTAGCCCTGCGGCGTTTGCTAAGGGCTTCGTTGGCTGCTCGAAGGGTACGTACCTCAGCAGACAGAAGGGTGTTCTCATGTGCTAGTCGCTCCGTACCCTTTGCCAATGCAATAACTGTCCCGAAGAGTGGAGTTGGCGAGCTTCCTTGGTGACGGGCAATTCGATTTCGAACGAGGGTTGTTTGTGAAAGAGCTTCAGTTGGGTTGGAAGGGGTCTGGGAGACCCAAGGGTTGGTGTTGGCAGTAGAGGGTCTAGAGGGAGTTGGAGTCCGTAACCTCACGTCAAGCTTTGAAAGCACTGCTTGCGGGTCGAAAGGCACTAAGCCAGCTCCGCGGAACCCGGACTGGGCGTTTTGGGCTGTCATGGATTCCAGATATGCTGCTCTAAAGGCGAGAAAGAACTCGACCTTGGTAATGTGGTTGATATGAGCCTTAATGAAGGTCTCAATCTGCCGACCATATGCCCGCTTCAACACACTAAAGCACCCGACATCAAGTGGCTGAGTTAAATGAGACGAGTGGGGAGGTAGTCCAAGAGTTATAATGTTGTGTGCCTTGCAGTACTCTTGGAACTCGGCCGATTCATGACTCTCGTGCCCGTCTAACACCAGCATTCGATATGGACCCCTTGCACGAACAGCAGTATGTTTGTCGAAGTGTTTCAACCATTCTAGACCCGTCTCATTGTTTGTCCATCCATTGCTTGTCGGTTTAACAACCCAGTTGTGTGGAAGGCCGCCGTCTGTATACCAATTTGCAAGATGATTCTTGCCTTTAACTACCAAAAATGGAGGAATACTCCAGCCGTCACTGTTGATACAAGTGTTACGACGGAACAAGAAGGCTGGCCAACTACAGGACAGGAAGGAGGGAGGTCGCATGAGACCGGCCCTGGTACCTGGAGGGGCAGCGGGGAATAGTAGTTCCGAAAGTATCACGTGACGGACTCGCAGGATGATGAGAAGAGTCCTAAGAGTCCAGGACTCTGAGGACTCGAGTGAGTTCCCAGGAGTCCACTAGGCACGTGACGGACTCGCAGGATGATGAGAAGAATCCTAAGAGTCCAGGACTCCGAGGACTCGAGTAAGTTCCCAGGAGTCCACTAGGCACGACGCCACTATATAAGTAGATAGTTAGTTCTTAGATAGGAGCTTCGTGCTCAACTCAATACAGTATTTGTTATATACTAGTAACGTGTTACTTGAAGCCTTTGTGTCCGATCCCCTGCCTCCTCTGATAAGTAAACCTTTACGCAAGAGAACCTCTGTGTCTTCTATCGTTTAGAAGTCAGCGTTACAACAAGCAATCGCTGTAGCCCATTCCCGATTCCCTGGCTGAACTGCCTTACCTCTGCCAAGTCGATCTGCACGGGTAACAACCATTGCAGGGCAAATCACACCCATCATAAACCCAGTTTCGTCAAAGTTATAGAAGTCGCAGTCCAAAACACCATATTTTGCCCTCATATTTTCCACTAGTCGAAACCACGCGCCAATTAGTTCAGGATCTTCGCACAAGGCCCTTTGGAAGTCGTAAACGCGATTAAAACGCGTCTTTAATTCTGGACGTCGTTGTACAAATCGGTGGGCCCAGAGCTTCCCGACGCGCCTCCCTCCATGCGATTCGAGTATAAAATTTGCCATATCTTCTACACCAGCAAGCCGGGGTGCAAATCCTCTTGAATCCATATCAAGTATATTCCGAATAACCACCTCCTCTTCTAGTATAGTTAATTTCATCATTGCAGGCCGGCGTTCGTAGACAGTAGTTCGGCCGTTCATTCTGTCGCAGAGTGTAGAATGAGGTACTTCATAGAGCTTAGCAGCCTTCCGACGACTTAGATTTTTTGATGTTCGGATAGCCTCGATAGCTAGAATGATTTTTGCTTCTTGGGTAATCACTGACATAATAAAAGGTGGAAAAAACGCGTTGTGAAGTTAGAGGGTAGGAAATTCGGGAAAAGTGTCCGAGGTACTGATATGTCCGACGTACTGATAAACCACGTTATACTGAAAATGTATATACTGAAAATGTATATCAGGCCGATCTCTGAGCTAGGAGGGAATGGAACAGCATACGAATAAATGTCTTAAACGACACTGGCTCGGATACGATGCCAGTATTCAAACACAGACTTGCTTCAACCAGTGCTCTTCGGATTACCAGCTTCCGTCAGATTCTGCTGATGTCACCCTTCCATTCCTTACACGCCTTCTCACCACCGCCCGCTCTCACCATCGCTAATATGCTGCCCCTGCCGCGATAGTAAGCCGCACTGGCCTGACGTCGCTGAATAGGACTCGAGATCCATCCCACACTGGCAACGACCCCCCTCTCCTCCGAGTACCATCTTTCTTCCTGTGCCTCTTCAGGCGCTGCTGTTGTGGCGTGCCGCAAAAGAGAATTTGGTACTCACATAAATATTGATAACCACTTTGAATACTGTATGTAAATTGCTCTCGTACATTCAGTATAATACGGAGAGATTCCACACCGTGGGAATATCCCGTAGGAATATATAACTCTGCCTTATTAGCACTTGAATTTGCTTTAAACTGCCAGGAAACTGTTCGACGTCTGGCGATTTGAAGTCTTTAGTAAAGCCCTAAAAGCAATGCAGTCAATACTCTACATATCACTGCATCAACTTTAGGAAACAGGAAGTAACTGCTGTAAATAACTCATTTGTAAATATCTTGTATCCAGACAGACTACAACACTACATGTCTTCACCTAATCTTTTTACAACTTTACATCCTCGACTTAGTCGGGCCTGGCTCGACGTGCTTGACGCCGTACTTCTCGAAAAGCTTCGCCGACGTCTCCCTCTGCTTCGTGATCAACGCAGTAACCGCCGTATTCCTCTTGTTCTCGCTCTTGCCGAGCTGGGCGAGATGAACCTCATCAGGTCCATCAGCCAACTTCAGCGTACGGATACCAGCCCACGAGTTCGCAAGCGGGGTATCTTGGCACACACCAGCAGCACCAAACGACTGCACGGCACGGTCAATGACCGCAAGTGCCATGTTGGGCACGAGGACCTTAGCCTCGGCAATCTCGCGCAGCGCAGACTTGGCTCCGCCGGCATCGATCTGGATGGCAGCGTTGAGGACAACGAGGCGAGCAGCATCGATTTCGATACGGCTGCGAGCGACCCACTCGATGATCACGCCGTGCTCCTTAAGCTGCTTGCCGAATGGGGTCTTCTTTGGGTCGTTGATGCGCATCAACATCCAGTCGAGCGCGTTCTCGGCGGCGCCGATGCTGCGCATGGCGTGGTGGATACGTCCTGGGCCGAGACGGCCTTGGATGATCTCGAATCCGCGGCCGGGGCCGAGGACGATCTGGGAGACGGGGACGCGCACGTTCTCGAAGCTGATGTGCGCGTGGCCGTGGGGGGCGTCGTCGTAACCGTACACGGAGAGCATGCGGTGGATGGTGATGCCCTTGGTGGAGGCGGGGACGAGGATCACGGATTGTTGGCGGTATTTGTCCTTGTTGTTGGGGTCGGACTTGGCCATGACGATGTATACCTGGCAGCGAGGGTCACCGGCACCGGAAGACCACCATTTCTATCGGGGGTTAGTTAAGCTGGATTGGTTGTTGATTGGGGATGGAAACATACTGAGCCGTTAAGGACGTAGTGGTCTCCATCTCTCTCCATCTTCATCTCGATGTTGGTAGCATCCGAAGAGGCAATAGCTGGCTCGGTCATCAGGAAAGCAGAACGGATCTTGCCATCCATTAATGGAGCCAACCACTCCTTCTTCTGGGCGTCGTTTCCGTACTTAGCCAGAACCTCCATGTTACCGGTATCTGGGGCAGCGCAGTTACAGGCCTCAGACGCGGTTCTCGAGCGGCCGAGCCACTCAGCCATCAAGCCATACTCGAGGTTGGTGAAGCCGGGAGACTCCTTGTAGTGGCCCTTCGCGAGGAACATGTTCCAGAGCCCGAGTTCGCGGGCTTCAGCCTTGAGGTCATCGATAATCTTGGGGTATGAGTCCTGGACCGTGAGTTAGCTGGTTGTACACTGAGGTGGCTTCTGTCAATGGACGTACCCAACGAGTCTCGCCGACTGGGATCTGAGCGTGGAAGACGGCATCGACTGGAATACACCTCTCCTCGACGAACTTCCTGACGAGGTCACTGTGGTTATCACTGCGTTAGCTGTTGTTCATAGGCACATACTCTCGGCATGGATAGATTGCCGAGTACTGGATCGTTGTCGTCACTTACAGGGTCTTCTTCGCCCTCTCGCTGACGAACGGCTGTGCGATAATTGGGATTCTGGACGACATATTTGCTGGGTAGAATAATTTGATATATAGAGAAGAGGGAGACACTAGACAATGAGCGGCAGGGCAGTTGATGTTTATAATGGGATACAATAGCGTAGCTTACCCCATTTTGTCACCCCACAATCCCCACCCCCTCGGCCAAGGTTGCAACCTTGGTACCGCGGAGCCGAGGCTCACTTAGCTTCGGGTTGACCGAAATAGACGACACTTCCTCGATTTTACACAACAATCGATCAAAAGTATCTACAATTTTTATTGTTATTGCATTTCTAGCAGCATATAGAAGTGTATACTACTGCGAAAGAGCATCAAAAATCAAATTGTAAATTCAACGCTCGGTAATGCAGATTTTAAATCCCTTTTGAAACGCCGTTCGAATGCTCCCCCTCTCTTTACTCCCCACCCGTCCAGACCGTCATAAAGCAGTCCAGTGTAATACACTGGATCCAACTAATAACCACTCGAGCAAAGCATACCCCTCATGGATCTATATGGCCCCATCATTGAAATAGTCTGCTCTACGCTTGCCATTCCCCTGTACCCCTCCTTTGAAGTGTTTCTTACTGGTCAATAACTTGGCATCTTTTGGATCAACATCCTTCTCCAAGGCTGCCATGGTCCGTTGCTTCCGCCCACTGAGTAGTTTTCCAGAAGCGGTGCCCTGTTCAGTATACTTGTGTGCGAAAGGCATTCTGAGATGCGCATTGTTTCCTTGACCTTGACCGAAGAAGGCGCCATCCATCTTCGTTGTCTTTGGTCCCGTCTCGTATCCCGACAGCGTCGAGTCAGCGAGCGATTGCATATCATCGTGATCATCAGAGCTCATTGCATGGAGAGCGTTTCTGCGTTTCTCTGGAAGATTCCCATCGTCGTAAAGCTCGCGGTTGAAGTCGTATGGATCAATATCGCCTGGCGGTGGCATACAGAAGAGAATCTTGCCACTGACATAGTCCTTGAGGACATATCTCGCAGCTCTTGACTCATCGGGCTGGCCTTGACCAGTTCTTGTGAAACCTCTCGCCTTTGCATAAGCCATGAGCATTTCCTCCGCCGTAGGAATGCCAGTTCCGCCTTCTTCGAGCGGCCGCGTTTCAATCTTGATTCCATAGAGCGCCTCCAAGAAGTGCTGAGGGATCCTCTTCGTCACAAGGCCAGCAGGGCCAGTGAACTCACGTAGTTGATCAATAGGCAGGATGCCGTTACAGACAAGTTCTGCCTTGGTAGTCGCAAAGTTAGGGAAAACCAATCCGGGGCAATCGCAAAGAATGACTTTCTCAGAGAGATGGATGGTCTGGAAATGCTTTGTCTTTCCGGGAGTCGCGGAGACAGACACCTTTTTTGCACCGATGAGGGCGTTGATAGTCGAAGATTTTCCCACGTTAGGGTATCCGACAAGTCCAATCTGTGTCTTTCTTGACTCGTCTGTTGAATCACCTGTATTGAGTTAGCACGATCAGGTCTATTGACTCCAAATATTTGACTCACCTGTAGAGGCTGGAAGATGGCGCAGGAAAAGTTCCTCTAGCTCCTCCGTAGTAAGGATATGAGTCCGCACGTCATCATCCTTTTCGCTGTACTCTTCGTCCCTTAAGCTCAACCCCTTTGCTTTGTTCCTCAGCCCAGCTTCCTCCTCATCCTCGAATTCAGATTCGGATCCCTCTTCCTCCTCCAATCTAGCCTCATTGATCTCCTTAGCGAGGTGGGCAGAGAAGAACTTGTATGCAATCCCAGCTGATTCAAAGTGGTCGGCCCACGCCTGTCTCTGCGCCAGTGTCATCATGTCAGCCTTGTTGACTAGCAGCAAGTTCTCCTTCTTTGGGTCGACATCCTTGACATATCTTTCTAAGTCGATAGATCGGAATAGCAAAGGGTTTCTTGCATCCACAATCTGAACGATCAAGTCCGAACGCTCAATAACTCTCCACAATTGTCTCCAAACCTCCAAGTTGCGTTCGAAAGGTGTAAGGAGCAAATCGTTGTGCTCTTGTAGCTCTGCAAGCCCGCGTCTCCACTCTAAAAGGGCCTCCCTCTCCGCACGATCCAGTTGTTCCGCCGTCGTCGAGGCATCCCAATGTGGTCGTCTAGGCACTGTCAACTTGTCGGAGTGCTCCTTTTGCTTTCCAACAGCGGCTCTCTCCTCTGCTGCGGACAGCAAGTATGGGTTCTTCTGGTCGGTGTGGATAATTTTAACGTTGCTCATCTTCTCCGCTGTGAAATCGGTTCCAGCGAGTTCTGCTGTCGATAAGAACTCGTCCAGGGCAGCTTGTTCGGTAACAGAGCGCATCTTGACCCAACTGGCCTCCTTTCTCTCGTTGGTGACATATGTCTCTCCTGTTGCATGGTTGATTCTGTGAATTCCTGCGGAAGTGACTTTCTTTCTGTCTGCTCCCTTGCCTTTTCCGAAACGGTCGTTCATCAGACTGTTTCCGAGGCCGACAGCCTTCTTCGACTTAGCCAGCACCATATTGACGTAGGCTCTGTATATTTATTCCTATTTGTTGTGGTTTATTTATGTCGTGAGGAGGGGTATGATGTATTAACGAGGTTTTGCAGGTATTGATAAGGCGGGGTGGCAAAAGTTTATCGATGCCCAATTTTCTCCCCGCAGTACTAAATTTCGAGATCACCTAAAACTTTCTCTACCAAGACCTCTTGGAACAGATGCGCTGAGTAGTCCACATATAAACCTCACTCCGCCACGATTTTCAGAAGAGTCACACAAAATGGGTCGCCGAGGTTGGATGTAAGTATCGGCGGCCTCAAATGAAGCCTGACGCACTAACACGTTACCAGCGATAAGAAGTCGGCACAGCACTTTACGCTTGTCCACAGGCCGCAAAATGACCCTCTCATTCACGATGAAACCGTTTCCTCTATGATCTTGAACCCTACGGAGGTCGCAAACTCGAATAAGATCAAGAAGCTTGACGATTTAACCTCGGAATTTGGCAGCGATGGCGGAAGGATACGAGCCAACGAAGGCGAGGCTGCCAACCATGGGATTTACTACGATGACACCGAATATGACTACATGCAACATATGCGCGACATCGGGAGTGGAGGAGCTGAGACACATTTTGTTGAGGCGCCGAGTTTGCAGAAAGCTAAGAGCAAAGGGAAGGAAAAGCTTTCGTTGGAGGATGCCCTAAGAAGCTCTAGCCTTGACGACAAGTCGGAGATTGTCCTGGACGAGGAGATATTACCGTCGAAGAATCTACGGAAGGTCACATATCAAGCACAGCAGGAAGTCCCCGATGCGCTGGCAGGATTCCAACCAGATATGGACCCGAGGTTAAGGGAGGTTCTGGAAGCGTTAGAAGACGATGCATACGTTGACGAAGACGACGAGATATTCGGACAACTTGCGAAAGATGGAGAGGAGCTTGATGATCACACTTTTGAGAACGAGGCCTGGGATGAGGATGAAGAAGGATGGGAGTCGGATGCCACAGCGAAGCCGTCAAAGGAATATAAAGATGCGCCAGTTGCGCCCGATCATGTGGGAGATGATGACCGGGAGGACCACGGAGACGGAGACTGGATGGCGGAGTTTAGCAAGTTCAAGAAGGACGGCAAGAAACAGGTTGCTTTTGCCATGCCTGGACAGTCGGATATTCAGTCGTCTATGATGACTACAACTACGAATGGTGGGAGGAGGAAGAAGAGGAAGGGCGCTCTGACCAACCCGTCACAGTACTCGATGACTTCCTCGTCGGTTTTCCGTACCGAGGGGTTGACAGATTTGGACTCGAGATTCGAGAAACTTGAGGAACGATACAATGAAGACAATGGCGACGACGATTTCGGATCGATGGCTTCGTCGGTATCGAGTGTAACTGGCCCTGTTAGAGGAGACTTCGATGGTATTATGGATGAATTCTTGGGAGCCTACACCGTCACGAAAAAGAAGCACGTGAAGAAGATGGGATATCAAAGCGGAATGGAGCAATTAGATGAGGTGAGGAAGGGTTTGGGAAAAGCGATCATTAGACCTTCCTTTGTTTAGAGTTTAATATACCAAGACCTTTAAGGTGGTTTCTTCAATCTACTTGACTGTGCCATTAATAAGGTTGAGCATTGCAGACCAGAAGTAAATTATTATTATTTTATAAGTTACCACATCATTTATTTCACTTCCGCATACTTGTCCAGCGCATCATGCAACTGACCAAACACGCCCCCATGCCAGCCTCTCAGCTCCTCCCACTCACTCGCTGGCAACGTCACACGAGCCATTCTTAACCACCCACCAACGATAATATCCGCATAGCTAGCCTTCTGTCCCAGCAGAAACGGTCCAGTCGTATCTCTCACGAACAACTTGGCCAGACCCCCCAGCGTTTTCTCAAAAGACTTCTTCATCGTCTCTCGCATCTCACCAACCATTTTAAAATCTTCCCACGACCTAACACCAGCACGGTTGACAAATTCCGCTTTGGTTATATTAGCGGTTGCAGGATCCAGAGGAAGTCCGTAGGCCATGAGGCCGACATGTGCGGTGAACGCCGCGTCAATGTTCTGGTTGAAGCGCGCGTAGTCGACAAGGTCTGTCCCACGAATCTCCGACAGTGGTATGAGCAGTGTGAGACTATGGTCAACAACATAGTCCAGTTTCTGAGCAGGGAAGAGGTCACCGGCACCAGAGTCAGGGTACGTTTGCTGTAGGTAGACGGCGATGTCGAAGGAGTCGCCCTTGAAGGTGTTGGTCGCGGGGTCGTGGATGATGGGAAGGGTGTTGAAGTCGGAGCCGTCAGCGAATTTGCGACAGGCTGGGACATTGAGACCGCTGCGGACCTTGCTGATATCTGGCATCCTCACCCATGACGTCGTATAGGGAACGCCCTTGAAGTTCAGTGCCAGCCTGGATTTCCAGGGATTTACGGCGCAGCATGTCTCCGTGACTGGGGGCCGCTGGGCGATGTCGTAAAAGACAATTGGGTTAGAGGTTGTCGCCATTGTAAATGTATAGTTTTGAGATGGTTTTAACTTAAACCAACAAGGCGAAAGGAGGGGAACTGTCCTTGGCCTTCGTCTAACGCTATCCCCACTCTAAAGCCCTATTTGAGATGTGATACAAACTAATGACGTTGCTCCGTGATATAAAAATGATAATACCTTAATAACTATGATAAACAATCCGCTTTGAGGGCCATAAGAGTCATAAATCGCACCTGAGTCATAATACTAGTATACCACGGACCATAATGTTTTGTGTTTAAGTGCAATCTGTTCGATTGAGTGGTTCTCATGCGTTGGCAAGAATTATATTCGGGTCGCTGTGCCAACGCCTAAGTGTATTTACGACATGGGCTTGTTCTCTTATCTCGGCCTCGAAAACCCCGATACCACTTGACAAAATTATAAATCCAAACCTCATCTCTGCTCACTTTCCGCAATCTTCAAAGCTCCCTTAAAACAATCAATACAGTTCAACTATCAATCAACACATACGCCGAGATGTCTTCCACTGTTCTCGGCGACAAGGATGTCAATGCGGCGCAGACAGTCCATGCAACTGAATCAAAGCCGGATATCAAGAGCATGGAGTACCATCGCCAGGTTCTCCAGTCGAGGCTTGAGGAGGACAAGTAAGTTCTTGCCCCTCATCCACAAAGAATGGTTGCTAACCTACAACGTAGGGGCAAGCCAACATACGTCTCTCCCAGCGACAACATCATGTCTCCCTGCACAGCTAAATTGAGCGCCTACCGCAACAAGCATGTCATGAAGTACGTGCATTTCCCATCAAATTCCAGCGAGCTCCACAAACAAAATACTAACAATCTGCAGGGCCAAGCCAAAGTCCCTCTTCGCAAAGGCATCCAGCAAGAACCTCGGCTCCGCAGACATGTTTGCCGACAAGCCCACAGAGCCCAAGGCCGACGTCGACATGCAGTAGGCAATAATAGCCCGCTACAAACAACGTACTTGGGATGAACGAACCACAGAAGAGACATCATAACTTCTTCTTGTACAAAAAAACGATATTCATGGCATAGGCAGGGCGGCGTCACACATCTTATTCAAGGCTTTTTTCATTGGTTACGCGATCGTCATCAGGGTCTTTTACGAATCATCATCAGCAATCGATACATTTCTTTGCCTTTGGGGGACTCCGCAAGGGGCTCCTTTGCAGGGCTGGCTTGGGCTATCGTGGGGAGTTGGTGTGGGGTAATTGGGTAGGGGCTTGGCCAACTGGATGGACAGGCAGACAGGTTTATGCAGACAGGGTTAGGAAGTGAATGGATCCCTTCTATAACAGTTCTTTCTTTCATTGTTTGTCATCTCGTGAACATAATGGTGATTCTTGCCTGTAGACATGGTTGCATACTTGACCGGACGAAGAACACCCCTCACAACTTCATACATCCCTTAGGCCTTGAAGCTGCTTATGATACTAACCACATCCTCATCCGCAACCAAATGGCTCAGCCCAACACGCTGCGGAATATGCCTCGCGCTCGCACCCCACACAAGCGCATACTTAAACGTATCCTTCAAACTCCTATGAATCTGATCACAAACATCCTCAATCGACGATTTCTGGCGCACAATCAGCGCCTCTGAGAAGTCCGGATCAATACCCTTGCGCTTAGTATAGATGCGCAGCAGACGCAGATCCTTCCAGCACCGGTCCACCACGTCCGTGATACCCATGTCGAGCTCGCAGGACATGACGACGGTCTGGGGCTCGCGGGCGAGCGAGTCGAGGAAGTCGAGGGAGACGGCGTCGATCTTGTTGTAGACGTAGAGGCAGTTGATGTAGGTGCGGTGGTCGGCGAGGATGACGTCGATGAAGTCGTCGACGGTGATGTTTTCGTCGCGGACGAGGACTTCGCAGTTGAGCATCTTGTAGTCGCGGAGGATGTTGTAGAGCATCTTCTCGTCCACTTTTTTGGGCGGCGAGGCGAAGGAGATTTTCATGCCACCTGCCTTCTTTAGCTTGAGGTAGATGTTGCTGAGATCTTGTTAGTCGTTGCGCGTAGGCGTGGTTAGAATTGTGAAAGGGAGCTTACGGCGGCGAACAGTTCAGTCTGATCCCAACCGCATATAATTCAGCCTCTAATAACTCTCTCTGTTCATGTTTCTTCGTCGCGTCCAAGATCATCAGAATCAGATCCGACGTCTTCGCAGCAGAAATAACCTGTCTTCCTCTTCCCTTGCCTTCGGAAGCGCCCTCAATGATACCGGGTAAATCGAGGATCTGGATTTCCGCACCGCCATACTCCAACACTCCGGGAATAGCCGTCAAGGTTGTGAAAGAGTATGCTGCCACTTCGGACTTCGTCTTTGTGATCTTGGATAAGAATGTAGACTTTCCGACGGAGGGGAAGCCAACGAGGGCAATGCGTGCATCGCCACTCTTTTGAACGTCGAATCCCGCACCACCTGGACCGCCAGCACCTGGTCCAGGCTCGAGAAGTTGAGCCCTAAGACGAGCAAGCTTTCTATTGATCATTAGTCAGACCCTTGCAAGAGAATTTGGCTTGAATTACCCCTTCAGTAAACCCAAATGATATTCTTGTTGATGATGTCAGCTGATACTCCAAAGTCTGTGGCCGGCATAGCTTTACCTGTGGCTTTATTTTCTGTGAAACATATTAGCGTTGCCTATAAGAATAGATAGAATTACATACTTTGGGTCTTTCTCATCTCCTCCTCGATACTGGCCATGAAGTCAGTTATGTTCAACCCCTCCCCCACCTCGATTCTCCGCCAAACACGTGACTTACTCCTTGATCTTATCCGTAATGTTCACCATGGTTGAAAACTACGGCTCTTTGCCGTAAGAACCAACCTGATAAAGTAACTTCTACCCTTTTGTTGGGGTTGTCGGGTTGTATTGCAAAGTTCTATTGATATATGTCGGCCTCGACATCTCTATCGACGTCACCGCCCTGGGCAGAATATCCCGAACGGGAATAGTGCACCGAAACGCCTCAGCCTTGTAGAATTAGAGGTCCAGACATCACCATCTCGCTCGAAGCGCGACAAAACATAAACCACCATAAACCACCACCACCGCCATCCAACCCCACAACCACCACAATGGCTGAAGTAGACCAAGCACCACCACCAGCCGAGCTGGCGCAACCCGAGAATGACTCCTCCGAGGAGCCCTCCACAACAGCCCTCACCACAACCACCACCGAAGTCGCCGCCCCCGCCGAACGCAAAGTCAAGAAGATCATCCGCAAAAAGCGCCGCCCCGCGCGCCCCCAAGTCGACCCTAGCACCATGACCTCCGAGCCCCCCCCCCAAACCGGCACCATCTTCAACATCTGGTACAACAAGTGGTCGGGCGGCGACCGCGAAGACAAGTACCTCTGCAAGACCCACGCCGCAGGCCGCTGCAACATCGCCCTCGACAGCGGCTACACCAAAGCCACTTCCGTCCCCGGCTCCTTCTTCTGCCTCTTCTTTGCGCGGGGGCTGTGCCCAAAGGGGCCAGAGTGCGCGTACCTCCATCGGCTACCGGGGATACATGATATGTATAGCCCTAATGTCGATGTGTTTGGAAGGGACAAGCATTCCGATTACCGCGATGATATGGGCGGTGTGGGGACGTTTTTGAGGCAGAATCGCACGATTTACATTGGTCGCATCCACGTCACTGATGACATCGAGGAGGTTGTCGCGCGGCATTTCGCCGAATGGGGACCCATTGAACGCACGCGCGTGCTTAATACCCGCGGCGTGGCATTCGTAACCTACACCACAGAAGCAAACGCGCAATTTGCCAAAGAAGCCATGGCGCACCAGAGTCTCGACCACGAAGAAGTCCTAAACGTGCGCTGGGCGACCGCAGATCCGAATCCGATGGCGCAAGCGCGCGAAGCGCGGTCGATCGAGGAGCAAGCCGCTGAAGCGGTGCGACGGGCGCTGCCGGCGGAGTTTGTGGCGCAGATTGAGGGACGGGATGGGGAGGCGAAGAAGAGGAGGAGGGTGGAGGGGGGCTTTGGGCTGGAGGGGTATGAGGCGCCTGATGAGGTTTTCTTTGCGAGGGGGGCGAATGCGGTGAATCCGGTTGGGAGGGACGGGGTGGGGTTGGAGGAGGAGCAGAGGATGATGGTTGAGAGTGGCGTGGGGATGGAGGGGTATGGGGGGGAGGTGGCGGCGATTGAGGGGCCGGTGAGGGAGGAGAAGAATGGGATTTTTTCAAAGGCGACGCTGGCGGCGTTGCAGGGTGCGAGGGGGGCAGTGATGACGCAGTCGAAGGCGGCGGCAGCGCCTAAGGGGCCGTTGGTGGCTTATGGGAGTGATAGTGATAGTGATTAGGTTCACGGCTTTGTATAGGTACCATGGCAGACAGCATGAGAGGAGTTTTTGGCGCTGAAGAATTATGGGTAGCTTGGGATTGAGGCATTTGTATGTATAATAGCGTTGGCGGAGACCGAGAATTCAAAGTGTGGTTTTGGAGCACGATGACTGTCTTTCTATGTGTTGTAAATGGATCGTATGTGCCCGGATGCTGAGTAGTTTGTTACGTTTAGTCCCCAGATAAATTGGTGTTATAGCATTAATGTAAAAGATAAGAGTTGTATCCATCCGATTGCCCGCCTGTCCATGAGGTATGCTCGCTTCCTTTCATAAGACGTGCAGCCTCCTCTTGCTTTGTGAGAAACCGCCTCTACTATGCTAAGCGCTAATGGTATCTATGTCTAACAAAGAGTTAATATGCACCCTGCTCTATCTAAATAGATTATTAACTAGAGTACTATCCCCCCTTATAGTACTTACCACTAGCATCTACATCTACATATGGAGCTCGCAACAAAATAAAATCTGCCCTATCCCATCAAAGAAAGCCCCTTGTTACCCCTTTCACCTACCCCTTCTTGAACCACCCAACAGCAAAACATAAATTAGAAGCCAACGTGATGTTCAGACAGCATATTGTATTCAGCTCTATGCTTTAAGAGTATTTAATATGAATCATAACCTTCTCTAGTACCTATTGTCGTACCCACAAAGCCACGACAGCCTTCATCCACATTACTCTCTCCCCCCACTTTACATTTTAATCCTCCCATAACAACTCCCCTAAACCAGAACGCTCAACCCCACAGCCACCGCAGCAGCCAGCACACCGGCACCGGCACCCGCAAACGACGCCACAGCACCACCAGTGCTCTGCGACGCCATCGCCGCCGCACCAGTCTTATTCGCGCTATCAGTACAGGTCTTCGCCGCCTCAGCACCGACAATGACCTCCTTGACACCCTCGGTCTTGCAGTCTGTGGGGTCGACCGCCTTGGAGGAGAATGTGATGTCTGCACACTGTGTGGGGTTAGCTTACTGCTATTTCGCTGGTGTGCCGTGGGAATGGGGAACTGGAGAGCTGGAGTGGGGACTTACGTTGTAAAGCGCTGCGCCCATATCACTAAACGTTACAACCTGCACGGTTGCATTGTCGCCCTCCTTCGCTAGGCCCGCTGGGACAGATAGCTTTGGGATACAGAGCGTGCCGTTCCCGGTGGTGTTGTGCAGCTCGGGCGTCAGGGCAGTCGTGAAGGCTGGCTCAACTGTTCCAATACCGAGGTTGACCTATAGGTCCAATATGTCAGTTGTGCTTCTACAGACAAGATAAGAGAAGACTGGGGGGGGGAGGCGGGAGGCGGGAGGCACGAACAGCGTAGTAAGTCCACGCATGATGCAGGTGGATGTTAAGGGCCCCGCCATCGAGGGGCCAGAGAGTACGGTTCGACTTCTCCTGGGTGACGTTGGCGCAGGGGTAGATCCATTGGCTTGTGCCGTCGGCGAAGGAGTCGCCGCGCCATTTGGGGAAGACGATACTGTAGTGGGCGGTTGCGAGGGAGGCGAGGGCGGGGAGGAGGATGAGGGACTTCATTTTGAGAGATAGGGTGGGGGTAGTGCGTGGGATTGAGAGAGAGAGGTGAAGGTATGAGGTGAGGTATGAGAAGGTCTGGGTGCGGCGAACGGACGGACAGAGATGTGAGATGTGAGATGTGAGATGAAGAAGAGAAACAGAAAGACGAGATCAACGAGAGTGTTTATACTCCCTCTTGCGATCTATTAACTCATGGCGGCTGTCGTCCACGAGGCCAGTGCATCCAGAACCCTTGCGGCCATGGTCTCCAGGGCCAATGGACAGCGATTGAAGCCAATAAGAAGCATTGGCATGTCAATGAGAAGGTTAAAGATATTCAGGAACCAATCTCGTCATCGCACAGCTTCATCAAGCCATGAGTCCATCCAATGGCGAGCTCTGCGCCAAAAACCTTCTCACCTTTAAATTCCAACTGCATGTCTGAGAAGCTAACGCCGAGCAGTTGATTTCCTCAGTCTCGTCGGCGATGCCAAGGGAACAACAATGTGCTCAAATGAGGACAGCCAATGACAACCACCTCAACTCCGCTCGGGCGGAAAAGTAGGCATCTTGGCATCTTGGCATCTTGGCATCTCGGCATCCCGGCATCCCGGCAGAAGTTGGATGAAGTTTGCATGGTGGTGTATCTGGGCCACCGTATAACTTGCTTCCGTCGTACCTCGTACCTCTTCTCCCTTCTC
Source organism: Pseudogymnoascus destructans (assembly GCF_001641265.1). Lineage (NCBI taxonomy): Eukaryota > Fungi > Ascomycota > Leotiomycetes > Thelebolales > Thelebolaceae > Pseudogymnoascus > Pseudogymnoascus destructans. The sequence continues at coordinate 442,789 of NW_020167541.1, read as the reverse complement.
CGTTACACAAATCCCGCCGCTTCCTTCGGTTTGAGAATTGGATCCCCCCGCCGGCCAAGGACAAGGAGGATGGCTCGACAAGTCATCCGTCAAGAGGTAATCTACCAACGACAGGTAATTCAACTAAAAGCAACACGGACTTCCTCGGGAGAGCTATTGATTTGAGAAGAACTCTGAGATCAAGAGGATAATGCAGAACAAGGCTGCCAAGTACATGGATCGCGCCGAGAAGCTAAAAGCTTACCTTCATACTCAGGCTACTGGAATTCCAGAAAGGAGGTTCCAGCAGTTAGCATACCTTCTGTCAAGTCCATCGGCACGAATAGCCTTGAATAAGGTCAAAAAGGAGCTTCGTATTCGTGGTGTTGAGGCCCGCAAAGCCGAGCATTTAAGAAAGCGGCAGGTTACCCAGTTGTTAAAAGCAAAGCAGGAGGTGCCTCCTGATTTACTTAATCCAATTCCTGATCCTGAAAAAATTGCACAGGAGTCAGAGATTCAAGAAGAAGCCAATATTCAATTGATTTCAACAATAGGGTGGTCAGGATCACAGGTAGACGACGACGATGAGACTGGATTTATAAGATTTAGTGGACATATTTACAGACAGGACAGAAGAGAATTTGGATTCAGGGTTGTTTTAAAGTAAGAATAACGTACATGTATAGCGAAAGCGCCAAACAAGCGAAAGCGCCAAAATGATGCGGTGACCAAACCCCCCAACTAAATGTTAAATTCCTCAACAACAAAACATGCCCCATAAAAACGATGAAAGCCAATTAGTGCTAGCTATCCAGGCTATGCAAAGCGACCCAAAGTTACGCCTTCGAGTTGCTGCTAGGATCTATTCTGTGGACCACCGCAAGCTAGGTCGTCGTCTAGAAGGTGTACCTTCACGACGCGATATCCAAGCCAACTCACGGAAATTAACTAACCTAGAGGAGTCCGTCCTTGTTCAGTATATACTCGACCTAGCTGCCAAAGGGTTTCCTCCTCGGCTGTCTGTTGTTGAAGATATGGCAAGTCGACTACTTGCAACACGCGACGCGTCACGCGTTGGGTCGCGTTGGGCTTCAAACTTTGTTAAGCGGCGTGTAGAGCTCCAGACACGCTTTCAGCGCAAATACGACTACCAGAGGGCTAAGTGCGAAGATCCAGAAGTTATTAATGGCTGGTTTGAGCTTGTGCGTAACACAATTGCGAAATATGGTATCGATGAAGCAGATATCTACAACTTTGATGAGACTGGGTTTATGATGGGCGTTATCTCAACTGCTATGGTTGTAACAAGCTCAGACGGGCGGGCAAAAGCAAAGAAGGTACAGCCTGGTAATCGGGAATGGGTTACAGTAATCCAAGGCGTTAGTTCTCAAGGTTGGGCAGTACCACCATTTATCATTGTTGCAGGCAAAAACCACCTTACATCTTGGTATGAGAATAGTGGATTTTCAAGCGATTGGGTGATTTCTGTTACTGAAAATGGCTGGACTACAAACGAGAGAGGCATGGATTGGATTCAGCACTTTGAGAAGCATACAAAGGCCCGGAGTGTTGGTGGTTATTGCTTGTTAGTCCTTGATGGTCATGAGAGCCACCACTCAGATGAGTTTGAGGAGTACTGCAAGGAACACAACATTATTACGCTGTCATACTGACATTCGTTGCACTCAGTTTGCTATCAAACTCAAGAGCAAACTTAGAAATCTCCTCCTCAAACCTACAAGTCACCATACATATCTGGGCTTATCACACCAACAACAGAAGCAATACTACTCAATGATTGCTGCAAACTCTTCTACTACATCTGTTTATGCTACATACATCACGGCAAATCATTTGGACACTCATTGAACAAGTTATTAAGAAAATCTCCTCCTTAAGGGGGTGGGCCAATACTACCACATGGCATATCTCTACCAACTAGAGGCCTAGGAACATGAACGATAGCTCTAGAAGCTTCTACAACCCTCTATGATTCATTACACGTCATCGCTCCTTAGTTACCCACAAGATTGGTTAAGTTATGACATAATTTGTCTATAGGTACTCTGACCTTGGACCTCCTTTTCACTTCCTATAGGCTAGGAACCCAAGAGATGGTTCTATGGGATTCTCTTACGTTCACTACATGATTAGCAAGCTAGTTGTGGGTCGCACTTGATTTCTAATACATTTACCAAGCCTGGTTAGTCATGGAAAGTCATGGAAAATGAGAGAACTACACTCCTTTGGCATAAATAGGATTGCCCTTTCCTTAAGAAAGGGCAAGCAGGCAATACAGTAAATCGACTAGCACATACTTCTACGTCTTTTCCAAGCTTCCAAGCATTGATCTTGTTATTCTCTGTTTTTGAAAAGTCAGTGAGGTGCTAACCTCTGACTTACCCCTGAGTTCCCAGACTCAACATTTGTTGCAACTTGTCTAACCCACTTCACCACATCATACACCTGATTGCTGCGTTGTGGAATAGTCTAAGCTACAACCCTTTGGCTCTGTTTCCTAAGACAGTGTGTTGTCTTAGTAAATTCATCCCTTCCTTGGGTGGCTAGATTCTCATATCTGGTGCACCCACCATTACACCTTGCCTGCTTCAAGCTTCAACTATTTCTATAGCAGCACTTCGATACTACAATGGAGGACGACCAAGCTCCTACAACTACTGCTGAACAGCAGATGCAACAACTGTTTGCCTTTATACAAACTATAGCAAACAAACTTGAGAATTTGGAAAACACCTTTCAAGCCAACACTTCAGCAACACAATCTTCAACTCAGACACATCATACAGAGCTTCCCACAGCTCCTCTGGCTATTTCGAGTACCCCAGGTGCACTTCCTAAAGTGCAAACACCAGATTTATACCATGGAGACAGGAGGAAGTTGAAGGGATTTCTTATGCAACTGGACATCTACTTCACCCTCAGGCCTCATCAGTTCACCTCAGACATTCAGAAGATCTATTTCGCTGCCAGCTACCTCCGTGGATCTGCATTCAACTTCTTTGAGCCATATCTTAGAAGACTTAGTGGCAACAACCAAAATACCACTACACCTTTGATTACCTCTTATGACCAGTTTCAAGAGGAACTTACCAGGACCTTTGGAGACATCAACGAAACTGCTACAGCAGAAAGAGAGCTACAGAAGCTATGTCAAAAGACCTCTGCTGCTCAGTATACAACAGAATTTAGGAGAATCACTTCTCACTTGACTTGGAATGAAGAAGCCTTAGTCTTCACTTACTACCAAGGGCTCAAGAGCTCTATTAAGGATGAACTCAGCAAAGAAGAACGCCCTACAACACTTCAAACGCTTATAGAGAAAGCTGTCAGACTTGATGATAGGCTTTTTGAAAGAAGAAAGGAGAAGAACCAAGACTGGCATCCAACAAGAAATTTCAACAATTACACCTCTACACCAACTGCTAAGGACTCAGCACCTGAACCTATGGACTTAGACGCCTCTATAAAGAGATCTACAGCAAATCCAGCACCTCAGCCTACAGGATACCCTCAAAAACTGAAAAGGGGTAAACTTACCCCTCAAGAAAGAAAACACAGAATGGACAACAACCTTTGTTTATACTGTGGCAAAGGGGGACACAGAATTCAGGAGTGCTATTCAGCACGGGGGAGTGCTGATTCAAAACATATAGCAGCCTCAGACACAGTCACAACTGCTATTCCTGAAAAACTTGAAAAATCCCTAGCAGGCACAACTTCAACTGAGACTATAACTTCTCCCCTAGACAACAAATATGTGTCGATGGTGCTTTCTCAGAGTCTCACACACCTGTTAATCCCTATTCAACTCCATTTCAAACAACAGGTGTTGTCTACAAGGGCTATGATAGACTCAGGGGCAACAGGCAACTTTATATCTCAAGACCTCATCTTGACACACCAGTTACCTACAATTCCCAAACGCACTCCAGAGTTGCTCCGAGTCATTGATGGAACTCCTATCAGTTCAGGTTCCATTACCTGCAACACCCCAGTACTCAAACTTGAGATTCCCCTAGGAAAATCAACATTTTCAGACACCATCTCTTTAGATGTTATACCAATGAAGTACCCAGTTATCCTAGGTCTTCCATGGCTTCAAAGGCATGATCCAACTATCAATTGGAAGCATTTATCACTTGGGTTTAGCTCAAATCCTGAGCTCAATACTGAAAAAACCCTTCAAGCCTCAGTTACCCCTATTCAGGTCCAAGACTCAAACTTGTCCCAGATCAAGGATTTTGACCAAACTATGGACGATATATCATCTCTGATATGGGTGAAACCTTTCCAACCTGTCCTGGAGATAGCAGCTACTTCAGATTTGGAGAAATCATCTCAGGAGGTCATTTTGCCTTTAGCATACCAAGACTACCAACATCTTTTTGACAAGGCAAAGGCATCAATTCTGCCAAAGCACCAGCCTTATGACCATGAGATACCACTCGCAGAAGGCTCAATGCCTCCGTACGGCCCTATCTACTCTCTATCTGAATTAGAGCTGAAAACTCTCAGAGAATACCTAGATGAGAACCTTAGTTCTGGCTTTATCAGACCTTCTTCCTCACCAGCAGGAGCTCCCATTCTCTTTGTCAAGAAGAAAGATGGCTCCTTGCGTCTCTGTGTTGATTATAGGGGCCTTAATGCAGTCACTGTTAAAAACAGATATGCTTTACCCCTTATCCCTGAGCTCATAGATAGGCTCTCTTCAGCAAGGATCTTTACCAAGTTAGATCTCAGGGGAGCTTATAACCTGATACGCATCAAGGAAGGTGATGAGTGGAAGACAGCATTCAGAACACGCTATGGTCATTTTGAATACCAGGTAATGCCTTTTGGGCTTGCCAATGCACCTGCTTCTTTCCAAGCTCTCATGAATGATATTCTAAGACCTTACTTGGATATCTTTGTTGTTGTCTACTTAGACGACATTCTTATATACTCTTTAGATACTCAAGAGCATGTTCTACATGTTAGACAAGTCTTAGAGAAGCTATCTCAAGCACAACTCTTTTGCAAACTTGAGAAATGTCTTTTCCATATGTCTCAAGTTGATTTCTTAGGACATAGAATTTCAACAGAAGGCATTCAGATGGACCCTGAAAAGACAAAAGCAGTACAAACGTGGCCTATTCCTTCCAGCATTAAAGAGGTTCAGTCTTTCCTTGGGTTTGCCAACTATTACAGGAGGTTTATACCAAGATATACATCCTTGGCTTTACCCCTTACTCAATTACTTCACAAGGACACTTTGTATCACTGGGATAAGACACAGCAAGATGCTTTCGATGCTCTTAAAGGAGAATTTAAAGAAGGGAAAATGTTACTACACTTTAACCCCTTGAAACCTGCCACTCTTGAGACAGATGCCTCAGATTTTGCCATTTCTGGAATCTTATACCAAGCTCCAAAAGACAAACAAGAAGAGCTACAGCCTGTGGCATTTTACTCAAGAAAGCTATCAGCAGCTGAACAAAACTATCCCATTACAGACAAGGAACTGCTTGCCATAGTATGTTCTCTAAAGCATTGGAGATGCTACCTTGAAGGGGCAAACTATCCTATCACTATTTACAGTGACCATTCAAATCTCTTGACCTTTACAACCACTAAACAGCTCAATCGACGACAAGCAAGGTGGTCTGAACAACTAGGAGGTTTTGACTTTGTTATAAAACATGTCTCAGGGGCCAAGAATCAAAGAGCAGATCTCCTCTCAAGAAGACATGACTACCAAGATTCTGCTAAAACTAGCAATACAAAGGCTCTGCTAGACTCAGCAAAGCTTATAGCAGCATCTTTAAGCAACCCTAGTACTACAGAGGACTTAGGGGTAAACTTATCCCCTCAAGACCAAGTTGCCCCCATTACCTCTTCTCAGGAACCAGAGACCTTTAAAGACTATACACCCTCAGCAACACTTCTTAAAGCATTCAAAGATGCTTACAACCATGATCCCTTTGCGAAAAGAACTTTGGAATACCTCCAGAAGAAAGGTTCCTCTCTTGAGAAAGTTGGACTACAGAATTTCTCAAAAAATCAGCATGGACTTCTCTTATTCAAGAACTATATCTATGTCCCTAGGGATAAACGATTACAGCTACACCTCCTACAGCAGTTCCATGATGCTCCAGCTGCAGGGCACTTTGGCTTTGCAAAAACTTATGAACTTCTAACAAGAAAGTTCTACTGGCCTAGTCTAAGGACTACTCTTCAAGACTATATATCTTCTTGCACTACTTGCAACTTGAACAAACCTACACGGCAAAAGCCCTATGGCCTCTTGCAGCCTCTACCTATACCAGAACACCCATGGGACTCCATATCCATTGACTTTATAGTCAAGTTGCCTCCTTCTATCCCAAAAGGGGGTGCTACCCCTTATGACTCTATCCTTGTGGTGGTAGAAAGGCTCACAAAAATGGCACACTTTGAGCCTTGCAATGAGACTATCACAGCTTCTGAACTTGCGTGGCTATTCCTCAAGGTGGTCTTTAAATATCATGGAATTCCTGGACACTGGATCTCAGATAGGGGAGCAGTTTTCACTTCAAACTTTTTTAAGGAGTTCTCTAAACTCTTAAACATGGAACAACGCTTCTCTACAGCTTATCACCCTCAAACAGATGGCCAGACAGAGAGAGTCAACTCTGTACTTGAACAATATCTAAGAATTTATACAAACTATGCTCAAGACAACTGGGCAGATCTTCTCCATCTTGCAGAATTTGCTTACAACAACACAGTCTCTAACACCACAAAAGAGACACCTTTCTATGCAAACTATGGTTATCACCCTAGGTTTGAAGTGGCAGAACTGAATTGTCCTGAAAATTTCAAAAACCCTTCTGCTACTGAAAGAATCATCTACCTTAAGGGCCTCCAGGACTATCTCAAGGTTCAAATACAGCGTGCACAAGACGAGCAGGCTCAGGCCTTTAACAGGGGGGTGGTTGCACCACAATTCAAAGTTGGTGATCAAGTCTTTTTGTCTAGAAGACATATCACAACTACTAGACCTTCAGACAAACTTGATACTAAAAGACTTGGACCTTTTAAGATCACAAGGACTATTGGCAAGAATGCTTTCGAGCTTGCATTACCACCTACTTGGACTATCCATAATGTCTTCCATGCATCTCTCTTGTCTAAGGCACAAGAAAGTTCCTTAAGACCACTTCAGTCTCCTCCACCTCCTGTTCTGATCTTGGATCAACCAGAATATGAAGTAGAGTCTATCCTTGACAAAAAGACACTTAGAGGTCAGGACTACTTCCTCGTTAAGTGGAAAGGCTATCCTACAAGTGACAACACTTGGGAGCCTAAGAGAAATCTAAAAAATGCATCTAAGCTCATTCTAGAATTTCTTTCTAAGAAAGCCAACTGGCTAAAGAGCAAGCAGACAGCCAACAAACGTCCTTAAAAGGGGGATCATGTCATACTGACATTCGTTGCACTCAGTTTGCTATCAAACTCAAGAGCAAACTTAGAAATCTCCTCCTCAAACCTACAAGTCACCATACATATCTGGGCTTATCACACCAACAACAGAAGCAATACTACTCAATGATTGCTGCAAACTCTTCTACTACATCTGTTTATGCTACATACATCACGGCAAATCATTTGGACACTCATTGAACAAGTTATTAAGAAAATCTCCTCCTTAAGGGGGTGGGCCAATACTACCACATGGCATATCTCTACCAACTAGAGGCCTAGGAACATGAACGATAGCTCTAGAAGCTTCTACAACCCTCTATGATTCATTACACGTCATCGCTCCTTAGTTACCCACAAGATTGGTTAAGTTATGACATAATTTGTCTATAGGTACTCTGACCTTGGACCTCCTTTTCACTTCCTATAGGCTAGGAACCCAAGAGATGGTTCTATGGGATTCTCTTACGTTCACTACATGATTAGCAAGCTAGTTGTGGGTCGCACTTGATTTCTAATACATTTACCAAGCCTGGTTAGTCATGGAAAGTCATGGAAAATGAGAGAACTACACTCCTTTGGCATAAATAGGATTGCCCTTTCCTTAAGAAAGGGCAAGCAGGCAATACAGTAAATCGACTAGCACATACTTCTACGTCTTTTCCAAGCTTCCAAGCATTGATCTTGTTATTCTCTGTTTTTGAAAAGTCAGTGAGGTGCTAACCTCTGACTTACCCCTGAGTTCCCAGACTCAACATTTGTTGCAACTTGTCTAACCCACTTCACCACATCATACACCTGATTGCTGCGTTGTGGAATAGTCTAAGCTACAACCCTTTGGCTCTGTTTCCTAAGACAGTGTGTTGTCTTAGTAAATTCATCCCTTCCTTGGGTGGCTAGATTCTCATATCTGGTGCACCCACCATTACATACGCTTTGTATGCCTGCTCACTCTTCTCATCTACTCCAGCCACTTGATGTTGGCTGTTTCGGCCCATTAAAGCAGGCCTATGGTCGGCAAATTGAAGATATGATGCAGGCTCATATTTCTCATATTACAAAGGATGACTTCTTTCCTGCCTTCCACGCTGCATTTAACACTACAATGACGGAAAGTAACATTCGAGGCGGGTTCCGAGGGGCAGGGCTTATTCCATTTGACCCTGAGAGAGTGATATCTACACTTGATCTTAAGTTAAGGACACCAATGCCTCCAAGCTCCCGCCCAGGTACTGCTCAACCTTGGGTTTCTCAGACACCAAACAACCCAATTGAAGCTATGTCACAGTCTACATTTATTAAAACTCGGATTTCACGCCATCAAAATAGCTCTCCAACCTCAATCTATGCAGCTGTTGACCAGTTTACAAAGGGTGCATCGCAAATAATGCATCAATTAGCACTGCTAAAGGGAGAGAACCAAAACCTACGACAGGCAAATGAAGTACTAAGCAAGCGCCGGAGAGCTAGGAAAACATGACTACAGCAAGGAGGATCACTTAGTCAACAAGGGGCGCAAGAGCTACAGGATGAGAGGGATGTTGTGCAGCAGGTAGAGCAGGAAATAAGGGCAAGCCGTGGTCGGAAGCCAAGGGAAGAAACCCGTGCCCGTCGCTGTGGCAAGTGTGGTGAGACTGGGCACAATGCGCGCACGTGTCAGATTGTAATAGACACCTCTGAGGAAGAGGACTCCGAGTAGTTTCAATTGATTTCTAATGTTGTGGTAGATTTATCGCAATGTTTGTCGTGAGGGTAGATAATTTTGGCGCTTTCGCTTGTTTGGCGCTTTCGCTATACATGTACGTTAGTGTCAATTTTATTTAATAACTTAATCACTTAATTGGTTGTATAACTTAGTTGTTTAGATAGTGGTTATATTAGATTCTACATACTAATGATATCTGGCTGGCAGGATGCAATTTCGCTTTCTGGATGCACTTCGCTTTCGCCGACCACCTGTAAGGTGGTCAGTGCGAACACCTACGATTATGTGTAACACGCTTTATATAACTACCACATGTACTGTAACGGCGGCACCCCTTTACAGGTCTTATATACTAGCAACTGCTCGCTAACAAACAAAAGCCTATTAATTCTAGTTTAGGTGTAACGTATTTCGCATGCGTGTTGCCACCTTATTTTACACTCAAAATCATGAATTTTGTAACTAAATATCTCGACAACTATTTAGTAGTAAACTATAAAAATATATATTTAGCCTTTTATAGGCATTTAAAGTGCCTTATTTGAATTTTAAAGCAATTAGGCTTAACGTGGTTTATCACTGAGTTGATCATATCATAGAGTTGATTACCTACCTTACTACCTACCAACTTTAAAACGCGTTTTCTAAACAACCAACAATGGAGAGTTAATCCTAAGAAGCGTGAATCATCCTAGCTATTAAGGCTATTCAAAAATCTAAGAAACTTAGCTGTCACTCTACTGCAAAACTACCTTACTTGACACTTTCTAACAGAATGCCTAGCTGAATACATTGGCGCAAAGCTAAGGCAAATTGTCTTAAATTAACTAAGCTAGAGAAGGGAGTAATTATTCGACATATACTTAAGCTAGATGCAAGACTGCGCCCTAGTTAGCTAGTGTAAAAGATATGGCAAATTATATCCTAGAATCGCATAGGGGACAACATGTTAGCAAGATCTAGGCACATCAATTTGTATAATGACGTCTAGAGTCAAAGACGCGTTTTAATCACACCTACGACTTTTAAGGGCCTTATGCAAAGATCCTGAAAAAATTAGGGCCGACCCGCCATTTCTCATTATCAGTCGAATTTATAAGTTATCGAATTTCTCCACCAGAAGTCTCTATGTATACTGCATCGTAGGCACTACATTTCGAATATAGCATGAAGGCATGTGTCACGCGGCCATGACAATCATCACTTACCTGATCGGCGTGAATAAAGAACTCCAGCCAGGTGGCCAGCTACATGATAATAGCAGCTGGGCGCTGACCAGCTTCAATATGAATGATTTCTTACTTGCAGTTATGATATTATGTCTTTCTCTGTCAAAGTGGAAGAGGCAGAATCCAGGAAAACACGCAGAGAAGTATCTGGCTATATATTCTCAACTTAATATGCTCATACAAGCGTATGCTGTATGCGTGGAAAAATCGGCCGTGCAGCAAGGAGTCAAGATGTGTGTGGTTCCTCCGGTAACATCAATATTTTCTCAGTTTGAGACTGAGCCGTCTTTTCATACAGTAACTTCCACAGGGTCATATACCAACATCAACGACACCAACAGCCTACTACTAAATACCGCTCCTTCCTTAGGAACTAATGAAATAACCTCACTTTATCTTAAGAACCACAGTTGTAATTATTTGCGCCAAGAGAACCAACTACAACTCCCAACAAGTTCAACCCTTTCGAAGATATTTTCAGTGATTTTCAGAATGTCGATTGGACATACCTGTCTCAGTATCTTGTTGGACCTAATATGTATGATGGATGGAGCACTTTTAGATTATAATATATTTTATATTATAATAGAGATCATGGTGTTCGAGCTTCGGATTTACATATTGTCATACTGACATTCGTTGCACTCAGTTTGCTATCAAACTCAAGAGCAAACTTAGAAATCTCCTCCTCAAACCTACAAGTTACTATACATATTTTGGCTTGTCACACCAACAACAAGAGCAATACTACTCAACGATTGCTACAACCCTCTATGATTCATTACACGTCATTGCTCCTTAGTTACTGGGCCGATATGACCACATAGCATATCTCTACAACCCTCTATGATTCATTACATGACATCACTCCTTAGTTACTGGGCTAATACTACACATGACATATCTCTATCAACTAGAGGCCTAGGAACATGAACGATAGCTCCAAAAGCTTCTACAACCATCTATGATTCATTACACGTCATTGCTCCTTAGTTACCCACAAGATTGGTTAAGTTATGACATAATTTGTCTATAGGGTACTCTGACCTTGGACCTCCTTTCACTTCATATAGGCTAGGAACCTAGGAGATGGTTCTATGGGATTCTCTTATGTCGACTACAGTTACCAAGCCTGGTTAGTCATGGAAAGTCTTGGAAAACGAGAGAACTACACTCCTTTACCATAAATAGGATTGCCCTTTCCTTAAGAAAGGGCAAGCAGACAATACAGTAAATCGACTATCACATACTTCCACGTCTTTTCCAAGCTTCCAAGCATTGATCTTGTTACTCATTGTTTCTGAAAAGTCAATGAGGTGCTAACCTCTGACTTATCCCTGAGTTCTCAGACTCAACATTTGTACAACTTGTCTAAACCACTCCACTATATCATACACCTGATTGCTGCGTTGTGGAATAGTCTAAGCTACGACCCTTTGGCTCTTTTTCCTAAGACAGTGTGTTGTCTTAGTAAAATCATCCCCTTCCTTGGGTGGGTAGATTCTCACATCTGGTGCACCCACCATTACACTCTAACTCTATATCATGCTTTGACCGCCGTGGAATTCCGTTGCTAAGCCACGACCCTACCATTCATAACCTAGGTGGTTCAAGAGCAGCTTTTATTATCTTCGAAGTGTGATCTTATGACCAACTCGTGACTTTTGAAATACTCCAACTTTTCGAGAACAAGCCCCTGCGACTTGCATATTGGGTGAAAACACCCTATCTTAGCCTCCGGGTCTCGTCCTTTAAGGTGAATGTTTTCAACATGATTCATCATCGTCGCAGGGTGGCAAAATTCACCTATCCTCTGTTCGTAGCTCTTCGATTCATCCCCGATGCAGAATGGGCACTGCTTCTTGCTGCAATCAAGGGGGAAAATGGGATCGAGGGGCCCGAGCTCAGGGGACTCTTCTTTGAAGATACTTGGTGGAGGAATGCCAACGCGAAGACGGTATCATGAGGGAACTGTCACAGTTCACCAAGGCATAGGGCGCCAGTTGGGTATTATGAATTAAACTCAATCTAGAGAAGAAAGGAAAGAGAAGAGGAGCACTCGAGCAGTGGCTCGATCTATATACAACTAGTTCTGAGAATTCACTCCACAACTGATAACTTCGCTCCAACCCCGGAAAGCTCCCCACACCCCTGAACCCCCACTCGAGCTGCAAGGCGCACTTGATATCGTAACAGGAACCTCACGGCATTTGCAGAGAGACAGCATGAGTTCGGCGACCTGAATGCGACGCTTGACAGCTGTAACGCTGACTTCTAAACGATAGAAGACACAGAGGTTTCTTGCATAAGGTTGACTTGACAGAGGAGGCAGGGGATTAAACACAAAGGCTTTCCAAGTAACACGTTACAGTATTGTAAAGAATACTATATTGAGTTGAGCACGAAGCTCCTATCTAAGGAAATACTATCTACTTATATAGCGGCGTCATGCCAAAGGGATACCCGTGAATAACATGGATAACATAATATCCATAATATCCAATGTTATCCATCACGTGAGGTTGCAGCCATAAGCGCTAGCTATAGCACTAGCACTTAGCCATAACACTAGGTCCCCCCCTAATAGGCCTAGTCCCTAGGTCTTGGTAATTAAGTAGTATGCTGACTACTTAGGTAGGGTGGTGCCCACCACTGTCCATAGACAGTCAGGTGTTACGGCTAAGTGCTAGTGCTATGGCTAGCGCTTACGGCTGCAACCTCATGTGATGGATAACATTGAATATCATGGATATTATGTTATCCATGTTATCCACAGCGATCCATGGAATGTCATGTGATGGATAACATTGAATATCTTGGATATTATGTTATCTATGTTATCCACGGGGATCCACGGAATATCAGGTGATGGATAACATTGGATATCATGATTATTATGTTATCCATGTTGTCCACGGATATCCCTTTGGCACGACGCCACTATATAAGTAGATAGTATTTCCTTAGATAGGAGCTTCATGCTCAACTCAATATAGTATTCTTTACAATACTGTAACGTGTTACTTGGAAAGCCTTTGTGTCTAACCCCCTGCCTCCTCTGTCAAGTCAACCTTATGCAAGAAACCTCTGTGTCTTCTATCGTTTAGAAGTCAGCGCTACAAGGAGTTCTGCTTCTAGAACCTCAAGGTATGAGTTTGCAGTATATCCAAACTTCTTTGACTCAAAGTCACGGTCCATAAGGTATAAATTGCTCTGGCGTTCTGCCCAAAAGGCCCCCCAAACCATGATCTTGATGTTCTTCTTTGTACTGTAGGTTTGGATCATCTCCCGCTGCCACTTCTGAGCAGGTGTGCGGAAACACCACTTGCTCCTGCTACCCCGCCCCCGCTCAACAGAGCACTCATCACTCCACACAACTTGACCCCAATCCTCTGCTGTCCAATACCTCCATGCTAAACACCATGCAAGCTGTTTAGCTGCATGTATTGGCAGTAGGAAAGGGCGACACTTTGCACGCCAATTGCTTATGCCTGCTTCTTGTAGTATCCTCTTTATAGTTGATGTTGAGCAAGCAACATTACAAGCATCCTTTACTTCTTGGTATGTATCCTTTGGGTTTAGGCATATGTAGCGGAGTATAAGGCGTTGCTCTGCTTCTGTAAGGATGCCTCCTTACCTAGATACTCGAAGAACCTGTCTCAGAACAGTTATGGTCACTACAAGCATGAAATCTGACTCGGTGTAGTTTCGAACCAGTAGAGGAGCACATAGCGAGTTACACTATAGTGGGGGACGGTAAGGGTGTAGGGTTCAGGGTCGATGCTGACCTGTTGCGGTGGAAGGATCAGGGCTAGGGTTGGGATAACTGAGTTCAGGTACTCAAGGAAACAGACTCAACGGGGTTCCCCCTTCATCTTTTTTGTATCCTTCGTAGTAGACCTATAGGATAGCATCCGTTTAGCCTCCGACTTGCACTCTCATATGCTATTACTGTGAGCTGGGTGCCCTGTGTCCTTACATTATACAAAAAAGATTACGCCTGCCGGGGACGGCCGTACTTAAATAATATCCCACACCAGAACGACTCAGGAGAACTACCGTTACACCATCGACTGCGACTCGGTGACGTTTCGGAGGAGAGACCTGACAACTTCAAATAGCCGTGATTCCAGAGATCTCATGGACAGCCAGTGGATCAGGGTTTGATTCTTCAGAACAAGCTGGTAAAGTCGCTGACGCGTTGGCGCCAAATAGGATACGAGATCCTTAAGAACCCCCTCCTAGCACAGAGGAAATTGTGGACAAGAGCGTTGATAGCTACAAGCTACCGGAAGTCAAGCTCTTTCGTATCGGTACCGATACACACCAGAGGCAATATGTCAAAACTGACATCAAACATACCACCCCAAGACAACGACGGTCAACTGCCCAGAATGACTACCAGACAAACCACCGCTGCAGCTACGACCGCTGTGCCATTCGAAGACATCCCGAGTCGAATGGCCCATCTCGAAGCACAGATACAGGAGGTCAAGGGTCTACTAGTTATCCTGTCGGCATCCCAGACCAGAATCCCATCCACACCACCGGTGGACGCCCCCATACCCACAGTCGAAGCCACGGAGCAATGAACGCCTCACACACAAAACACCCCGAGACAGTTCAATTGCCACCTCTTCAGAACACTCGTTCTCCATCGATTCCAGGGTCATCACGAATGCACACCGAGGACCCTCCGAATCGCTATAAGAAATCAACCATCTCTGAGAAAATCCTTCCTCTCAGCGATGGGATAGAACATACCTTCTTACAATGGAGCGCTTCGATTCGGGACCGACTCGTAGTCAATGAGGACCACTACCTTACCGACGTCTCGAGAAGGGCGTTGATATGGGGAACTACGACCGGCCTGGCGAAGACCTACCTAGAGCCCCAATACCTGTCCGCTACGCATGGGTTCCTCAGTGCTGAGGAGATGATGGATCTACTAGGTTCATACTATCTCACAGGCAACGAGACGGAACAGGCCAGGAACCTCTTCGACAACCTGCAAATGGGAGAGAAAGGGCATGCTAGCGAAACCTTCCCAGAGTTCAAGGCTCGTTTCCAAAGTGCAGCTATCACAGGACAAGTCTCCGAGTCAGAATGGTTTCAGTACATGTGGAACAAGTTGACTCCCCAATTCCGCAGCCGCGTCGCGATTGTCACGGTTCACCAAGGCATAGGGCGCCAGTTGGGTATTATGAATTAAACTCAATCTAGAGAAGAAAGGAAAGAGAAGAGGAGCACTCGAGCAGTGGCTCGATCTATATACAGCTATTGTGGAGTGAATATCTTTAGCGAGACCAGTTCTGAAAATTCACTCCACAACTGAAAACTTCGCTCCAACCCCGGAAAGCTCCCCACACCCCTGAACCCCCACTCGAGCTGCAAGGCGCACTTGATATCGTAACAGCGATCATCAAAAACCAATAAAATGGAGACTACCAGACCATGGTACAAGAACTTACCACCTTCGATCAGGAACAGTGCCGGAACAACGAATTGAATCTGCTACCCGCTCTCGCAAGGACGTCCACACGTACCACGGATACGGCAAAGGAGTCAGCGGCAAAGCCGACTCGAGCCACATCTGCTCTGTCCACCCGAACTGCGTTCCTCCCCAAGCCAGCCATACTGGTGTGAGAACTGCAGTCCCTGCGCCCTGAGGAAACTGTTTCAAGTGTGGCAAGCCCGGCCATTTCCAGGACAAATGCCCCCTTAACGCTACTATCAAGGAAATGGACTGTAACGACCCTGAGGCCGAAGAACAATGGGAAGAAGCTGTGGAACTTCAATCGGATGCGTCCCTCGAGGAAAACGACGAGGCCTAGGAGAAGGCTCCTTCCTAGGTCTATGCAAATGTGACCTGCGAGGACTAGACTTACGAGAACTCCTGGGAGGCACCCAGTTCTTAGTCAACATGACCCTGAGTATGAATGGACTCGGGGTGCAAACGAAGTCCCTAGCAGACACAGGAGCAAATGGCTACCTCATCATTAACAAGCCTTTCGCAATACGACTGTCGAAAGCGCTTCAGAGCCCCATACGGAAACTACCCTACTCTGTACCCATACATGGATTTCAGCGCAAAATCCAAGGACACGTATCGGAGTATATTCGGTTACACTTAACAGTTGAAGGACGCCGGATATATAACTGCCCCTTTGTACTCCTGGACCTCGGAGCACAAGATGTGATAATTGGGAAGAAGCTTTTCAGCCGCTTCCGAATACTACTCGACTCTGCAAAGAGCTGGTTAGTATGGCCAAAGGAGTACCCGCCCACTCCTAGCTGGAGCAAGGAGATCACCTTGCCCTACCACTCACACGAAACATCCATTAAACATCCTGCATACCAGTCGGATGCAAATCGCCGGGATTCCGCAATCCACCACGAAGACAGACATCGTGCAGGCGGACACTCGATGGAAATGAAAGTGATAATTTCTGACTACGAAGAGATCACCGATACGCCATCGAACCCACTATGAAACCAGGAGGTTTCTCCCCCACCGCAGAAAACCCTAGTACAGAGGTTTACGCCCATGCATATATGCGAAATCAGTGCAAATGCTTTCCACTACGAGATGATGCGAAGCGACTCCGAGTTTTTTCAGACTAGCATCTATGAAATCGATCAGATCATTCATGAAAAGGAATTGGACGAGGATGCAGAAACACTTCACCTCATCCAACAGAAACTCCCGCATATGCACCGAAGCTATGCCGATGTCTTTTCGAAGTCGGAATCAGATCGGATCCCTCCGCACCGCATATATGACCATAAGATACAGCTCGAAGCTCCTATACCAAACGCCTTCTCCCCGCTATACCGACAAGGCACCAAAGAGCTTAAGGCTACCAAGCAATACCTGCTGGAAAATCTGGAAAAGGGATTCATCATCTAAGTACTTCGTCCGGGTAACGTTGCAAATTCAACGTTACCCGGACGAAGTACTTAGGATATATCCTTACTACTTCTGGTGTTGAAGCGGACCCTGACAAGATTGAGCCCCTTCGCAACTGGATCCGACCGACTACCGTTACAGGTGTGAAGTCCTACCTAGGCTTTTGTGGCTTCTACCAGCAATTCATTCGAGATTTCGGCAAAATAGCAAAGCCCCTCACAACTATTACTAGTCCATCGGAGCCGTTCCGGTGGACAGACGAATGTGAGGATGCGTTCAAGGAATTGCGACGACAACTTTTAGCAGTACAGGCACTTCACCACTTCAACCCCGAATTGCCTAGACTGACTCCTCTGACGGAGTGGTAGCTGGTGTCCTGTCTCAAGAACACCCTGACAAGCGATGGTACCCCATAAGCTTTTACAGTCATGTCTTATCTGGACATGAGATCAACTGGGAGATCCACGACAAGGAACTATTCGCAATAGTAAAGGCCTTCAGAAAATGGAGGCCCGAGTTGGCTTCGGTGCGCCACCGAGTCGACGTGTACACTGACCACCGTTCGCTGGAATATTTCATGTCTACCAAGGTTCTCACCGCGAAGCAGGTTCGATGGATGGAGCTACTCTCCGACTTCAACTTCTGCATTACGTACACCGCGGGCAAGAATAACCAGAAGGTAGATATTCTGAGCCGAAGAGACCAGGACTTGGTAACGCAGCAGAAAGTCAAGCTTGATAGTAGGGCGAGGGTATTGTTAGGTCCAAGCCGCCTGCACCCCCGAATCAGCACCGAACTCGCCGAGAGCTACATAGCATCCATTAATTCGATGGACACCCCCAAGCCCCAGGTGCCCTTCAATTTAATAGAGGCGCTATGTGCGGACAATCAGAAGTCGTTCACCGAGACTCGCGCGAAACAACCCCTACCGGACGGATTCGCGATGAACGACCAGCTCCTCCTGTACAAAGACTGCCTATGTGTGAATCGCCACACTGACCTATGTACGAAACTGATCCGGGAAGCGCACGATCAAGTGTCGTCAGCACATCCAAGTGGCAGGAAAACCTACCAATTGCTCGCTCCAGAGTATCATTGGGTCGGGATGGAAGCAG
This sequence comes from Pseudogymnoascus destructans, assembly GCF_001641265.1. Taxonomy (NCBI): domain Eukaryota; kingdom Fungi; phylum Ascomycota; class Leotiomycetes; order Thelebolales; family Thelebolaceae; genus Pseudogymnoascus; species Pseudogymnoascus destructans. The sequence continues at coordinate 424,390 of NW_020167541.1, read as the reverse complement.
ACTGTTTGCGGTATGTACGAAACTGCGTGACATGCCGGCTTTCTCACACCAATGTCACTAAGCAACAAGGATTCCTACACCCACTACCCGTACCCGAATATCCTATGCAACACCTCACCATGGACTTCAAGGAGTTCCCAAGGGACAAGCATGGATATGATAGCATCTTAGTGTTTATGGACCGACTCGGAAAGAGTTCGGTGACCATACCTTGCTACAAAACCACAACTGCCCGGCAGATGGCGCAATTGTTCATCGAATGGATATACCAATTCGGACACACTCCGGAGTTGGTTGTAAGTGACCGTGGACCCCAATTCATATCATCCTTTTGGCAAGAGTTCTGTCGAATTATCGGCGTTAAGGTTAAGCTGTCGACTGCCTATCATAAGCAGACCAATGGGCAGACGGAAATCATGAACCGATACATTGATCAGAGACTGAGGCCTTTCATATCCCATTACCAGGATAACTGGAGTGAACTCATCCCCATAATGGACCGCGTGCAAATGACACTCCCCCACGCATCCATTGGCATGACCCCCTACCGACTCAAGTATGGAACCGATCTGCGCACGAGTTGGGATTGGAACACTCTGAAAAGCACCAACCCCCGGGAGACCCTAAACCAAGAGGAAGCCAAGGCGGTTGCAGACCGAATGCATACAGCATGGGTCCACGCAAAGGAAAACATGGCAAAGGCACAAGAGAAATGTCTAAGCACGCGAATCGATGCTGAAGAGCCATCGACTGGGACGTAGGAGATAGAGTGTACCTATCGACCAAAAATTTGAAAAACTCTCGTCCTAGCCGCAAGCTGGGCCAACAATGGGTCGGACCATATACGGTGTTGGAATGGATTGGGCACGCATTTCGATTGGAACTACCTAGCGGTTCTCAAATACACGATGTGTTCTCACCAGACGTACTTATGAAGGATCCGAACAATCCCCTACCTGGTCAGGATCCGCCTTGGCCTAGCAGCGAAGTGATAGATGGCGTAGAGGAATGGGAAGTGGAAAAGATCCTCTCCGTAAGGCTCCACCAGAAGCAACTACAATACCGGGTTAGTTGGGTCGGATACGATCCGGACCCGGCGTGGTACCCAGCGTCAAACTTCACGAACTCTCCCCATAAACTCAGAGAGTTTCATACAGAATACCCAGATTTACCAGGACCACCTCAAGAACTACTCGGAGGGGTTATGGCAGGGGAGACGGGAAAGGAACATCATGGAGGGAAAGACAAAGCGGAAGAAACAGAGTCGTTACTGTCTGCGACTCTAAGCTAAAATACCCTCCGAGCCAGGGCGCACTCACCACCGTAACCCTTGCGGGAGCCACCCTTCCCAAACGTCTCACCGGCGTCGCAACAAGCAGCTACCACCATGAGAGACGAAGGGTCGAAGTGACCCCACGCGAAGGGCCAGGCCCGAGTCCCCTCCGACACAGGGTCTTCCCCCACCTAGGCCCCGTAGGCCGCCCCAACTTCCCCATCCTCCCCCTCCCTCCTTCCATCACCCCGAGTCGGAGTGACCGCGGGAGCGGCAGCGGTGGGCAGTTTGCCCACAGCAGCCACCAACTCGTCTGGAGATGGCACAGCGATGACCGAATTTGCTGCCCAGAGTCAGCATCAAAACCACACCGAGTCCCAAGGGGAAGGGGGTCTACTCACGGCCAGCCCCAACTCGAGGGCAGCCCGAGTGGCGCGTGCCTCCTTGTAGAGGTCACGCTCCGCCTCGGAGCGGAACTTGGGCACGCTCTGGGCGGCCAGGAGGGCCACCTGATTGGCCTCGGTGGCGGCGGCGACAACGTCAGCGGGAATGAGGGGGGTGGCCTCTTCGGCAGCCAGGAGGGCCGCAAACTCTTCCCCAACGAACCAGGGCAGCTTTCACCAAAAGTCAGCAATGGCCAACCAAACCAAACACTGAACCCCATAAGAAAACCTACCGGGACACATGGCGAGTACTGCGCGGTGCAGTACCCACACTTCGAATTGGTCGGGGACCAGACGCAGTCGTGGGACTGGATCCCACGGGCTTTGGCCCGAAGGCAGTGCAGACAGAGCACGCGGAAGGCAACCATAAGGGCCCCGGAGGGGGTGGGAACTGGCATCTTCAATTTTTTGATCTGCGATTCCGTCAGCCAAGCCCAAGTTATCACCAGCGCGCCAACGCGCTCCCATCACCTACTCGTTCGTGCGGATTGTGTAAATACTATACAATCAGTTAGTAAACGATCAGGAAACGGACGGGGAGTGGCCACTTACTGATCTTGGAGGGCGGTTTGTGGGCGTTGTTGTTGTTGTGAAGCAAAGAATAAAAAAACGAGAAAGTGGGCGAAGCTCTGAACTCAGATTTGGCTTACAACAATGACACCCGAATCGGGTTAGCGCAGCCACCCTCCTTGTGCGATGGGGAACTTTCGACGCCTACCTGTAGCGGATATCTCCCAGTGCTAATTCGGACCATCACCACTAAGCCAGAGATCGAACAAAGAAAACAAAAAGTAGTCGCATACCAGACGGAGCTGATATGGTATTACTGCCCCAGGACTATTTTTCCATCTCCCGTCACATCAGACCAATGCGGTTGTCACTAATGCGGCCACGTGCGCAAACCCTACGACAAAGAACGCCTAAGCTCACAGACGCTACCCGGATGGGTTTCGGGCTATAGGCGGGCGGTGTGCTTTGCAGACAAAGCACTCTCTTAAGACGGGGGGTAGTGTAAGGATGCCTCCTAACCTAGATACTCGAAGAACCTGTCCCAGAACTGTTACGGTCACTACAAGCATGAAATCTGACTCGGTGTGGATTCAAACCAGTAGAGGAGCACATAGCGAGTTACACTATAGTGGGGGACGGTAAGGGTGTAGGGTTCAGGGTCAATGTTGACCTGTTGCGGTGGAAGGATCAGGGCTAGGGTTGGGATAATGTAATGGTGGGTGCACCAGATGTGAGAATCTAGCCACCCAAGGAAGGGATGATTTTACTAAGACAACACACTGTCTTAGAAAAAGAGCCAAAGGGTCGTAGCTTAGACTATTCCACAATGCAGCAATCAAGTGTATGATGTAGTGGAGTGGTTTAGACCGTTGTACAAATGTTGAGTCTGAGAACTCAGGGATAAGTCAGAGGTTAGCACCTCACTGACTTTTCAGAAACAAGGAGTAACAAGATCAATGCTTGGAAGCTTGGAAAAGATGTGGAAGTATGTGATAGTCGATTTACTGTATTGTCTGCTTGCCCTTTCTTAAGGAAAGGGCAATCCTATTTATGATAAAGGAGTGTAGTTCTCTCATTTTCCAAGATTTCCATGACTAACCAGGCTTGGTAACTGTAGTCGACGTAAGAGAATCCCATAGAACCATCTCCTAGGTTCCTAGCCTATAGGAAGTGAAAGGAGGTTCAAGGTCAGAGTACCCCTATAGACAAATTATGTCATAACTTAACCAATCTTGTGGGTAACTAAGGAGCGATGACGTGTAATGAATCATAGAGGGTTGTAGAAGCTTTTGGAGCTATCGTTCATGTTCCTAGGCCTCTAGTTGATAGATATATGTCATGTGTAGTATTAGCCCAGTAACTAAGGAGTGATGTCATGTAATGAATCATAGAGGGTTGTAGAGATATGCTATGTGGTTATATCGGCCCAGTAACTAAGGAGCAATGACGTGTAATGAATCATAGAGGGTTGTAGCAATCGTTGAGTAGTATTGCTCTTGTTGTTGGTGTGACAAGCCAAAATATGTATAGTGACTTGTAGATTTGAGGAGGAGATTTCTAAGTTTGCTCTTGAGTTTGATAGCAAACTGAGTGCAACAAATGTCAGTATGACAAGAAGGATAAAAGCCAAATATCTCTAGTGTTCTGCACCAATGCTACAGGTAATGACCGATTACCTGTTTGGATAATTGGCAAGGCAAAGAACCCTCGAGCTTTTTGATGCATCAATGTTACGACAATGGGAGGAGAATGGAGGTGGAACAAGAAGGCTTGGATGAATACAGTGATTATGAGTGAGTGGCTTCAAGCCTTCTATCAACACATTGGGAGGACTCGAGAGATTCTATTAACAATGGACAACTTCTCTGCTCATTACACTGCCCTAGAGTTATCACCACCGCCCTCAAATATTCGAATCTGCTGGCTTCCAGCCAATTCGACAAGTCGATTTCAACCCCTTGATCAAGGCATTATACAGAGTTTCAAAGGCTACTATCGATGGCAGTGGCTCTCTTTCATGCTTCAATGCTTTGAATCAAATCAAGACCCAATGAAGTCGATGAATCTACATCTTGCAGTTCGCTGGACTGTTCGGAGTTGGAATCACCACATAACAAACACAACTAGCTATAACTGCTTTCGGAAATCAACACTCCTTAGCAACCCAATATCTCTTCCTACATTAATAACTCCACCAAATCTATCAGAGCTATATGCACAGGTGGCACAAGCTGGCAATATCCAGGATTCTATGGCAATATCTAACTTTCTTAACCCGGTTGAAGAGTCTATAGTAGAGGATGAAGGAGCATTAAATCATGATGAGATTCTGCAAGAGATTATATCAGAACATCTTGAAGTTCCTGAAGAAGAAGAAGAAGAAGAAGAAGAGGTACTACAGCCACTAGTACCTACCATTCAGGCGGCTAGGAATGCCTTGAATATTCTTATTGAGTTTGCGGAAAGTAGTGGAGATATCAAAACAGGTCATCTACGGGCTATTGAGAGTCTTGACCAGGAATTAGAGGCTTTGGATCAGAATGGGCGCATGCAAAGGACACTAGATAATTGGCTTACATAAGTGTGTATAAAACGATAACGTGGTTTATCAGTACCCGGTTAATATCAGTACCCGGTTAACTTTTCGCGTTTTCTCTACCCCCTAGCTTCAATACGCGTTATTTCAATAATAAAGTATGTCTGTTCATACTCAAGAAGCTAGAATCATCTTAGCTATTGAGGCTATTCGTACGACTAAAAATCTTACTCGTCTTCATGCAGCAAAGATCTATGACGTACCTTATTCTACACTTACCGGTAGAATGAACGGTCGTACGGATATTCGTGAGCGACGACCAGCTGTCCAAAAATTGACCGAACTTGAAGAGGAAGTAATTAGTCAACATATAATTGACTTAGATTCAAGAGGATTTGCACCCTGGTTGGCTGGTGTTGAAGATATGGCCAACTATCTCCTCGAAACGCGTCAGGGAAAGCGTGTTGGGAAGCTCTGGGCGCATCGATTTGTACGACGATGCCCAGAACTAAAGATGCGTTTTAATCGTGTTTATGACTTCCAAAGGGCCTTATTGTCATACTGACATTTGTTGCACTCAGTTTGCTATCAAACTCAAGAGCAAACTTAGAAATCTCCTCCTCAAACCTACAAGTCACTATACATATTTTGGCTTATCACACCAACAACAAGAGCAATACTACTCAACGATTGCTACAACCATCTATGATTCATTACACGTCATCGCTCCTTAGTTACTGGGCCGATATTACCACATAGCATATCTCTACAACCATCTATGATTCATTACATGACATCACTCATACTACCACATGACATATCTCTACCAACTAGAGGCCTAGGAGCATGAACGATAGCTCTAAAAGCTCCTACGAACCTCTATGATTCATTACATGTCATCGCTCTTTAGTTACCCACAAGATTGGTTAATTTATGACATAATTTGTCTATGACATAATTTGTCTATAGGGGTACTCTGACCTTGGACCTCCTTTTACTTCCTATAGGCTACGAACCTAAGAGATGGTTCTATGGGATTCTCTTACGTCAACTACAGTTACCAAGCCTGTTAAGTCATGGAAAGTCTTGGAAAATGAGAGAACTACATTCCTTTAGCATAAATAGGATTGCCCTTTCCTTAAGAAAGGGCAAGCAGACAATACAGTAAATCGACTATCACATACTTCCACGTCTTTTCCAAGCTTCCAAGCATTCATCTTGTTACTCCTTGTTTCTGAAAAGTCAGTGAGGTGTTAACCTCTGACTTACCCCTGAGTTCCCAGACTCAACATTTGTTGCAACTTGTCTGAACCACTTCACTACATCACACACCTGATTGCTGCGTTGTGGAATAGTCTAAGCTACAACCCTTTGGCTCTGTTTCCTAAGACAGTGTGTTGTCTTAGTAAATTCATCCCTTCCTTGGGTGGCTAGATTCTCACATCTGGTGCACCCACCATTACACTTATGCGAAGATCCTGTGCTTATTGGAGGGTGGTTTGAGCTCGTATGAAACATGAGAGCTAAATATGGGGTGTTGGATTGTGATTTCTACAACTTCGACGAGAGAGGGTTTATGATGGGCATGATCTGTCCTGGAATGGTAGTTACGCGCTCCGATCGACGTGGCCGAGGCAAGGCAGTTCAGCCTGGCAATCGTGAATGGGCTACAGCAATCGTGTGCATTAATGGTGAGGGCAGAAGTGTGCCTCCATTTCTTGTCGTACAAGGGGTTAATCACCTTGCACATTGGTATACTGAAGGTGGCTTACCACACGGCTGGGCTATCAAACCAACAAGCAATGGATGGACCGACAATGAGACGGGTCTTGAGTGGTTAAAGCACTTCGACAAGCACACTGCTCGTACGGCAAAGGGCCCTTATCGAATGTTGGTTCTTGATGGACACGAGAGTCATGATTCAGCTGCATTTCAAGCATATTGCAAGACCAACAACATTATACCCCTTTGTTTACCCGCTCATTCCTCTCACTTAACGCAGCCACTTGATGTCGGGTGCTTTAGTGTATTAAAACGGTCGTACGGTCTTCAAATTGAGCACTTTATTAAGGCTCATATTAATCATATCAGCAAGGTTGAGTTCTTTATCGCGTTCAAGGCAGCGTACGAGCAGTCACTTTCAGTCCAAAATGGTCAGGCTGGATTCCGCGGAGCTGGATTAATACCGTTTAATCCTCAAGTGGTATTATCAAAGCTTGATGTCAAGTTACGGACTCCAACGCCTACTAGATCCCCCTCTGCCGACACCGACCCTTGGATTTCTCAGACGCCTCATAACCCAACCGATGCTCTTTTGCAAACAACTTTGGTAAAGAATCGTATTGCACGTCATCAGGGAAGCTCGCCAACCCCTATTTTTGAAACAGTTGCGGCGTTGGCAAAGGGTACAGAGCTGTTAGCCCATGAATTGACTTTAGTACACGCTGAAGTCCGTACTCTTCGCAAGGCAAATGAAGCACTTAGCAAACGCCGTAGAGCTAAAAAGACACGTATTCGTCAAGGGGGTGTACTTACTGTCGAGGATGCGCACGGTATTCTAAGTCAAACTGAGGTAGACGAGCAGATTCGACGTGATAGGCGTTTAGGAGGGGGTGTTCAAGGCAAAGGGAATCCGACCGTACGACGCTGTGGCACTTGTGGAGAGACTGGTCATAATTCAAGAACGTGTCAAGGTACTATTACTATATAACCTTTAGTAGATCTGCAATTAGTTTAGTTAAATTTACTTCGTTGTTGTTATTTAATATTAATTCTTCGTACGAAGGTAGGAAAAAGTTAACCGGGTACTGATATTAACCGGGTACTGATAAACCACGTTATATGCTTTAAGACGATATGAAAATGGTGGCTCGAATCCATCGTCTTAACGGTGTTTGACTGTATAATAGAGTTGGATAAGTTGATAATTAAAGGTCAGAAGGTCAATATTGCGAATATCGAGAATTGAGTGCGAAAATCAATTGGTGCTGAAAAAAATATCGACTTAGCGGTGTTATCGACTAATCCGACATCGTCTTGGCGAGAGTGGACTGTATAATTGTCTCTTGTTGTGTTTTGTCACCGTCTAGCCCCATATAGATTCGCCAAACTCCGACAACAGGAAAATTAGTCAGCGCACGTGATTTGACGACCACTACAGCCAAAATGGGAAGCTATCAAACACCCTCGATATAAAGCTCTACTATGCCACTTCCTACGCGCCCATTGCCATTGTAGCCTGTAGATCTGGTTTAGTGATGTATAATGTTACGGGCCGAGAACAATGCACCGCGTGAAAACCAAAACATTCCCGAAAGACCTCACGAATTAGCCTCCATAGCACCAACGGTTAGAGACGATGAAGTCAGAACGGCAGAACCACGTGGGAGAAAGCAAAAGAGCGTTGCTTCCCAAAATAACCACTCCGATGGCGCCTTATATGATGTTTCAGAAGGGCTCGCAAACTTGAACGAAGTTGACGCGCCCTCACCTGACGAGAATCCACATGAGCAGCTCCAATACCGGAGATCTTTCCTGGAGACCATTCGGCCACAGCAAAAGGAATATCAACGGGATCAAAGGCGTCGACGACTGTCAGCCGTAGGCAAAGGCCAGGAAAGCCCCTCGGGAGAGCCAAAAGAAGCCGTTCCAGGCCATGAACGTGCTTCGAGGGTTGCCACTGAGATATATATACTGTCATATCTGATACTCTTTTCCATCCTTGGTACGCTTGCCCGAGTAGGTCTCGATGCCTTAACAAGGTACCCAGGCGCCCCGGTTGGCATCAGCGTCCTCTGGGCCAATTTCGGTGGGAGTCTGCTCATGGGTTATTTCAGCGAAGATAGGAGGCTTTTCATGGACAGTGATAAAAGCCAGAATGGTACTACACCAGAAGAAGCAAGGTTCGAGAATGCGAGCAGTCCGGAAATTGGTCGTGGAGGATCCGGAGGAGCCGTCGCCAACGACCCCGACCCAGAAGCCGTGAGGATTGCTGCTAGGAAGGTGCACCTCACCTTCAAGAAGACGATACCGCTATATATCGGTCTCACGACCGGTTTCTGCGGCTCATTTACTTCGTTCTCTAGCTTCATTCGAGATGATTTCCTTGCGCTTTCGAATAGCTCCCCAACAATCATATCCGCAAGCGGGTCTTCGTTCGTCATTCCCCGAAACGGTGGATTCAGTTTTATGGCACTACTCGCTGTCAATATCCTCACTCTCTGCATCTGCATTGCAGCGCTGAAGTTTGGAGCTCATCTCGCAATCGCACTCCATTACATCGCTCCGTCTATCCCAGTTCGTCTTATTCGGAGGATTTTCGACCGTATGACAGTCATTGTCGCGTTGGGCGTTTGGCTCGGAGCAATCTTTATGGTTATCTGGCCCCCCGATCGACCATCTGGGCCCGCCGCAAATGGACGGACAACATGGGCTCAGGAGACTTGGCGAGGAAGAGTCTTGTTCTCCCTTATCTTTGCTCCGCTGGGCTGTATCGCCCGTTTCTACGCGTCGGTGAAGCTGAATGGACTGAAGCCATCATTCCCCGTAGGCACTTTCGTGGTCAACATATTTGGAACTATCATCTTGGGAATGGCATGGGACTTGCAGCATGCTCCTCTGGGTACTTTGGGTGGCCGAATAGGAGGCGGATTGACCGGGTGTCAGGTTCTGCAGGGTGTCATGGATGGGTTCTGTGGCTGCTTGACCACTGTGAGTACGTGGGTTCTTGAGCTGACGAGTTTGAGGAGAAGACACGCATATACCTACGGTGTCGCGAGTGTGGGCGTTGCTTTGGGGTTTATGACGATTATCATAGGGAGCTTTCGGTGGACGAAAGGATTCGCTGATCCGGTATGCACATCGTAGAAGACGCAGAGGAAGACATGGCACTGTCGGAAGTATTTTCGCGATTGGATGTGGTTAGAGACACTTGGTGCTGTAATATAGCCTGTAAGTTTATATAAGTTAATGATCAAAGATTTGATAACTTCACCTTCCTTGCCATGATAATTGTCATCTAGCCCAAGCTGAGGAATCTACTGGAAATGGGAGCAGGAGTGGGAGTAGGGGTGAAGAAAGTAACGATATAGCAGAACCCTAATATAAGAATGTGCTTGGGACCGGGATATGAATAAGAATACGTAAGGTATTCTTATATTAGGGTACACATGATTGTATTATGTCTATGTACCTAGTTACCCTGCCTTTGAAAGTAGTTTTGAATAGTTGTCTATTATGTAGTCGTGCCTAACTTGTGCCATCTCACAGCTGACACAATCAAGGGCATGGATATGTCCAACTTATCTACGCCCTCTTGCTATAGCTTCTATAATCTAACTGTATCTAAACATCGTAGAGCTTCTATTATAGTGATTTTTTCCTGCTTAACATCACCATCTCCACTTCCCCTTTGCTTGCTACTTAACGACTGTATGTAACGCTAACTTCTAAACAATAGAAGACATAGAGATTTCTTACATAAGGTTGACTTAACAGAGGAGGCAGGGGGCTAGGCTCTAGTAACATGACCTAAGAGGTCACGTATAATGCTGACTTCTTAAACGATAGAAGACATAGAGGTTTCTTGCGTAAGGTTGACTTGACAGAGGAGGCAGGGTATTAAACACAAAGGCTTTCCAAGTAACACGTTATAGTATTGTAAAGAATACTATATTAAGTTGAGCCCAAAGCTCCTATCTAAGGGAATACTATCTACTTATATAGTACCATTGTGCCTTATGTAATGGTGGCTGCACCAGATGTGAGAATCTAGCCACCCAAGGAAGGGATGATTTTTCTAAGACAACACACTGTCTTAGGAAAAAGAGCCAAAGGGTCGTAGCTTAGACTATTCCACAACGCAGCAATCAGGTGTATGATATAGTGGAGTGGTTTAGACAAGTTGTAACAAATGTTGAGTCTGAGAACTCAGGGATAAGTCAGAGGTTAGCACCTCACTGACTTTTCAGAAACAAGGAGTAACAAGATCAATGCTTGGAAGCTTGGAAAAGACATGGAAGTATGTGATAGTTGATTTACTGTATTGTCTGCTTGCCCTTTCTTAAGGAAAGGGCAATCCTATTTATGCTAAAGGAGTGTAGTTCTCTCATTTTCCAAGACTTTCCATAACTAACCAGGCTTGGTAACTGTAGTCGACATAAGAGAATCCCATAGAACCATCTCCTAGGTTCCTAGCCTATAGGAAGTGAAAGGAGGTTCAAGGTCAGAGTACCCCTATAGACAGATTATGTCATAACTTAACCAATTTTGTGGGTAACTAAGGAGCGATGACGTGTAATGAATCATAGAGGGTTGTAGAGCTTTTGGAGCTATCGTTCATGTTCCTAGGCCTCTAGTTGATAGAGATATGTCATGTGTAGTATTAGCCCAGTAACTAAGGAGTGATGTCATGTAATGAATCATAGATGGTTGTAGAGATATGCTATGTGGTCATATCGGCCCAGTAACTAAGGAGCAATGACGTGTAATGAATCATAGAGGGTTGTAGCAATCGTTGAGTAGTATTGCTCTTGTTGTTGGTGTGACAAGCCAAAATATGTATAGTGACTTGTAGATTTGAGGAGGAGATTTCTAAGTTTGCTCTTGAGTTTGATAGCAAACTGAGTGCAACGAATGTCAGTATGACATTGAGGAGGAGATTTCTAAGTTTGCTCTTGAGTTTGATAGCAAACTGAGTGCAACAAGTGTCAGTATGACATATGCGTAAGATGAGACGGAAACACATGTAAGTGTATATTGTGTTGATGTGCAAGTATTATAAACTCTGGAACTTCATGTGAGACATGAGAGTCCATTATTAACAATTTCGTTCTTATAGACTGTGTATGTTGAATAAAATGCTGTAGATATTCCATTGCAAGCTCAGAGTTTGTATATCCGGAATTGGATACTGCAACTTTCTCATTACCGTGTAGATTGTCATGGTACCAACTTTCCATGTGTAATTTTCCTTGTATAATAAGGAACTGTGGAAGTGCAATGCTAGCAGCTGAAATTGTCTCTATAACTGTAAGACTTTGTCTGTTCTCTGGAGCTTGTATATAAAGCTATAAATATTAGAATAATATAAAGTAAGATAAGTAGAAACAACTTACCTCCTTTACTGTAGATGGTACCAACACATTTTCACCAGTGCTCATTCCTACATGGAATCCAACTTCATCAAAGTTGTAGATATCACCCGCAGTAATATCTCATAAAACCATTCTTTAATAGCTGATACTTCATGAGATGCAACCCGTGCTGCTTCAATTAGCCGGGTTTTTATTGTATAAGTTGTGTTGTTGTGTCTTAATCCATGTCGGAACCACCGTATAGCTGTAACTTGTACATCAGACAGCACTCTGTTCTGGCCTCCGCGTGGCACAGCGGTGCGTTGTGGTGAGCGTGTCATTTCGTAGTCGTATAGTCCGGAGTGTACTTGGGTTTACTCTGTACATCCGTGCTACTTACTGTAGCACTCTTCTCTGTTGGGTTTTCATTTAAAAATTCAATGGCATTTAAAAGAGCTTCATTTTTATTTATTTCAACTACCGGAGAACCAACGATTATAGGAGGCCTTCGTTAAGCAGAACCAGCCTAACGTATAATGCGCCCTGCCCCCCCCATCACACCCCCACCACCAAAATGCGCATCGGCTGTCTCCAATTCGCAGCCCAGCTCGGCGAAGTCAAGCCCAACATCGCCCTCGCCGACAGCATCCTCACCCTTTCCGCACCCCCTAACCTCGACCTCCTCGTCCTCCCCGAACTCGCCTTCACAGGCTATAACTTCAAGTCCCTCCACGCCATCGCGCCCTTCCTCGAGCCCACGACCTCCGGGCCCAGCGCGGAATGGGCGCGCCAGACGGCACGGAGGCTCAATTGCACTGTTGTTGTCGGATACCCCGAATCTGTCGATGTGAGCGCGGAATGGCCGGCGTCGCCGGAATACTATAATGCTGCGGTGGCAGTGTCGTCCTCGGGTGCAACGCTCGCGAATTACCGCAAATCGTTCCTGTATTATACTGATGAGACGTGGGCGCTAGAAGGGCCGGATGGATTCTTCCATGGGGAGTTTGAAAGGCTGGGTGATGTGGCGATGGGGATTTGTATGGACCTCAACCCGTATAAATTCGAGGCCGCGTGGAACGCCTGGGAATTCGCGTATCACATCATCCATGTCGAGGCAAGGGTGGCGATTGTATCGATGGCGTGGCTAACGCGCGAAGAGGCGGGGCCGTATGGAGAGCATCCCAAGGAGCCGGATATGGAGACTCTTGCCTACTGGGTGGCGAGGCTGGAGCCGCTGGTGAGGAGGGAGCAGGAGGGCGAGATCATTGTGGTGCTAGCGAATCGGGTGGGCGTGGAGGGCGATGCGGTGTATGCGGGCACGAGCACGGTGCTGGGGATTGAGGGGGGAGAGGTGAAGTTGTATGGGGTGTTGGGGAGAGGGGTGGAGGATCTGTTGGTCGTGGATACCGAGAAGGGGCCGTTGGGGAAGCTGGTTAGTGCGGCGGCGGCGGCGGCGCAGACGGAGAGCGACGTGTCGAGGAGTGGGGAGAGTGTGGGGAGCCCGTTGGGTTCGGGGCAGGATGAGAGGGATAAGAGCTCGTCGGCGGAGACGTCAGTTTCGCCTGGGAAGTCTGTGTCGCCCCATTGATACCGTGGAGGCATACGAGTGGTCTAAAATTGGGTTTCAACGGTTTTGAGCGGAGGAGTCGGGTGTTTTGTAGCGATTATGCTGCATGTGAGCGTTTTTGTGTGCACGGTTATGATAGATGAAGAGACGACCAAAAACCTAAATGCAACAATGATAAATGAAATCCGATGCTTCTGGCTCGTTTAAGGCGCCGTGAATGCTCAACTTGCAGATTAACGGCCAGGAAAGCAGTTACCAATAGAAGAGAGATGGGGTCGCCCCCTTTTTTTTCGAATTAGCTTTCTTGCAAGGCCATCTATCTGGTCCGTCGGATCGAGAATTTACCTTTCTCGTTCGCCCGGCGACGACAGCAGAGCACGCGGTGACAAGAAGATACCGACGGCAAGAGAGCTTCGACAGCAACACAGAGTTGACGGTGAGAGAAAACACAACGTCTTCAAAGTCTGACAGGAGCGCAGAGTTATCGGCCTTGATATGAACCTTGGATCCACGCACCAGCAAGAGCTTCACGTTCCGTCGTATGCCACTGACAGTGCGTTGCTGTACGTTGGTGGATGTAAAACTCAGAATGTGTGCTTTGCCGTAGGTCATCTAATGTTATACTCCGCCGAGGCAGCCTATCTTGGATGCGCTTGGTTGGAGACGACCTCTGTACATTCTATTAATCTCGATCTCATATATACACCATATTATACAAACACATCATCAACCCCCCTTACCCATCCTCACAGCGCACCCCCCGCAATCTTAACCATCCACATAGCAACCCTAACTCTAACCCCCACCCTCCTCTCCACATGCTCAAAATCCCCCTTCCCGACCTCCTCCGCGAACTCCCTCAACCCCCTCTCCTCCTCCCCCAACCTCCTCATCAACCCCTCATTCCTCGTCACCACAAGCACATTCGCCTCAAGATCCAAATTATAACTCCGCTGCGTATAATTACTACTCCCCACCAAACTCATACTCGGCCTGCCTTCCTCCCCAGGCATACAAACCCACAGCCCCTTCGCGTGGTACGTCCACCCCCCCGGCTCCCCGACGCGTCCATTCCGCCACTCGAGGAGCTTGATTGCGCCGCCCCGACCGGCGCGCGCAGCTGCCTCCATGAAACGCCGCGCATAGAGGGTGTATGCGCCTGGGAGGAGCCCAGCGGGGCCAGAGGCGCCGAAAAATCCGTTCGCGTGCTGCGAGGCGGTGATGACGGTTCCGCGGGAGGCGGAGGAGATGAGAAGCTTCGTCAGCGAGGGGTCGGGGTTGAAGTAGCCGGCGGTGAAGGTCCAGCTGCTTGTAGCGAAGGCGGGGGCGGCGAGGGCGCGCAGGATGGAGGTTACGGCGGGTAGCTCGGTGCTGGTTTCTGGTTTTAGGAGCTGGGTTAGTTGGGCGAGGGGGTAGATGGTTGTGTCGGTGTCGGGGAGGTGGGAGAGGGGGCGGGAGACTGGTTTGATGAGGGGGGCGAGGCGGGCGGTGGAGGCGGAGATGTAGTCGCTGGAGCTGGTGAGGGGGGAGGGGGCGTCGTTGGAGGTGGGCCAGACGAGGGTGTAGCCTGCGGGGGTGGAGGGGGAGGGGACGACGAGGAAGGAGAGGGATGAGACGCCTGAGTGGAGTTTGTGGAAGTAGGAGGTTATTTCGGAGGAGGAGAAGACGTGGTAGCGGTCTTGTCGGTTTGTGAAGTAATCGTTGCTGAGGTTGGCACTATGGTTTATTAGCTCTGTAATATCTTGAAAGAACGGACGCAGTTAGGACGAATAGCATACCCAGACATGATAATCTCATCATCCATCCCATATAACTTCATATGCTGCAAGCCCCACCCCTCGTTGATCCGCCTCGGCACATATTTCTTGCGCAGTCCCGTCAGGTTCGGTGTATGGTACATGCGGATCTCTACTCTCTCCGGCCCAAATTCTTCGATCAAGGGGGCGAGCAGAGACGCCGAGCAAGTTGAAGGCGTTTCTCGTGTCCCGCGAAGGGCGTCGGTGAGGACACTAAGCTTCAATTCTGGCTTTGCGCGAAGGGCTTCGGCGAGGACGGATATCTAATGCTTACCGGTCAACAATGCACAATCGTAGAGCTGTGTTTTAGGAATACTGACTAATTCATGTTCAGTCTTGCCTATATACAACGTCGAAAGAAAGATGTGCTTCTCCGCCTTTCGTATTTTATCCTACCCAACATCGTCAGCACTAATCCATCCCCCCAATACAAGAGTCTAGTCCAGGCAAGCCACCCACCTTCAACGTCTCATAAAACTCGCTCGGCGTCTGCAAAACCTTCACCTGGTCCCCTCTAATATCAAACCGCGGCGCAATCTTATCCAACTCCTCCGTAAACGCCGTAAGCATCGGGGCACCCTGCCCAGCAGTGCTCTGTACGCCTCCCCCAGGCACACTCGACGAGGCTGTCGAGTACCTCCTCCCCTTCGCAGCGCGCAGCCACTGCCTACTCACAATCCGTCGCGGAGCAGCACATCTCAGCAAACTCCTCGCAAGCATATCCGTAACCCTTCGAACGTGGGTGCTTTACAACAAAGAATAGAAATAATAAAAATAACCGCGGTTGGGAGTTAGTGAGGCTCAATATCAGCCTTACACCCAAGCTGATAATATTTCAGTCCATTACTGGACCGAAAAGTGCTGCGACGCGCTAGTACGTTTCGGGCGCTTAGTCGCCAATCCGCAGACGGGCGATTGAGACGACGTCAAAGACGCAGAAGAGGTGTATTGAACAGTGCCATTGCGACAACGTCAATATGTCTACCGTGCTCAGAACACTGCGGAACCTCCGCCGAGCAGGCATCAAGGTATGTCCATCCCGCACTGTCGCGTTGTAGCGTCGCTAATGGTGGTTTCACAGGATGCCCTCCATCAAATGCAGGTATGTCGAGCGAGCAGCACCCCACCACTTTTCAACCGGCTGTCTGGAGGCAATGGCTTCTAGGAGGGATTGGATGGGTTGGAAGGGATAGATAGGAAGGGACTAACACCTACTTGTAGCACATCGGCGACACCAAAGCCGGGACGCTAATCGGCATTGACAACTTCGGCAACAAATTCTTCGAGAACATGGAGGAAGAGCTGCCACTCCGCACCCGCTGGGTCGACTACAAGCAATACGAGTGGGATCCGTACGCCCCCCTTCTCCCTTCCCCCCTCTCCAACTTCCCCCTTCCCCAATTCCCGGAGACACGCGCTTACACCCCCCACAGGTCCCAAATCGAGCCCGGATGGCACGCCTGGATCTCCTACGCGGTCGACAAGCCACCGACCCAGGACAAGATCCTGCAGACGATGCAGCGTCCATGGGAGCTGCGCGAGCACCGCATGAACCCCACCCAGTCGAGGGGCGCGTATAAGCCGTATAACACTGTTATCCCGAAGATATCGGCGTGGGAGCCGAAGGTTGTTGCGCGCTAGATTGTAGGTGGGAAAGATGTGGGCGGTGAGGGGGAGATGTATATATTGAGATAGATTGGAGTGGAATGGAATGATGGAAGTTAATGAGGTGTGCTGAATTTGCATGTGATGTGAAATTTGTGCCGGGTTGTCTTAAGAGGGTGCTGAATTGCACCCGGATTGGATGGAGCAGACTGGGGGAGAAGACTATGGACTGATGAGACTTGGGTTACAGGTGGGAAATACACTCGCATTGTGCTGGTATGTTGTCTAAGATGGTGCGGGTTTGCATCGGATTGGACGGGGTAGACTGGGGGGATTGGGATTATGGTCAGACGAAGCACACCTGCACTTGACTTACTCGAAAAGCAGGAGAATATTCGGAATGGACACTGTCTTGTAGGAATGATAAGACGCAAACAGAGGTCCCATTCTTCTTCCCCGACAAAGGCCACCAAGCAAAAGCGGCTCCTGGATATTTAGAAAGAAGAGACACGTATCCTACGTTTTAGCCTGCATCTTCCTCTATCATAATTCAATTGCGGGAATATAGGCATATTATAAACAATTACCCCCCAGAAGAACCATCCCAGCAGATCTCAAAGCAGCTTTTCTTAACGCATGCATGCGAACAGGTCATGCAAGCAGCACTCGATGGGCATATAGGATACATACGACATTGTTCAGAAGCCGTCCCATTTATTATATACCCCAAAGGAGTCCTATATCGCGCCATTCCCTTTTCGCCGCCTTGCTGCCAATCCCCCAAAAAAAGCGGAAATATAGCCAATTCAGCCCAGCCGGTATTTCCAATCTTCACCTATCTACACACTTCCTCTCCCACCATATCTACCACCACTCCTTCGAGTTTCCTCAAAAATCCAGGGATTCACTACCTTATTTCTCTCTTTCTTTCTTTCGTTCTCACCACTTACTCCTCCGCATCACTATCAACATCCACCAACCTTCCCTTCTCCCACGCCATCTTCGCCGTCTTCACAAGCGCCTCCAACTCCCCACTCGTCTCACACATCCCCCTAAACACCGCCCCCTCGCCCCTCTTCTTCAGCAACTGATGCGGGTGATCAAACTCCACCACGCGCCCCTTATCCAGCACCAACACCTTATCATAATCTACAATCGTCTGCAAGCGATGCGCAATCGTGATGATCGTGCTCATCAACTCCCTAATCGTCTCCTGGATCTTCGCATCGGTCGCATAGTCGATACTAGCCGTCGCCTCGTCCATCATCAGCACGCGCGGGTTCTTGAGGAGCGCGCGCGCGAGACAGAGGAGTTGCCGTTGGCCCTGGGATAGGTTGTTGCCGGATTCGGCGACGGGGGAGGAGAGGTTGAGGAAGATGTTTTTGTTAGTCGCTGGGGTAGAAGCGCCAGATGCGCCGGAGGCGAGGACGGTGGAGGTGGTGGGGAGTGCGGTGCTGGTGTTTGCGCGGCTGGTGCCGGGGGTTACGGGGCGGGATGTCGATGGTGTCTGCGCGGCGGTGTCGTTGCCGATCAGCTGGACGCGGTTGAGGGCTGTGAAGATGTCTTCGTCGGTGAAGAGGTTGAAGGGGTCGAGGTTGCTGCGGATGGTGCCGGTGAAGAGGGTTGGGTCTTGAGGGACGATGGTGATGGACTCGCGGAGGTCGCGGAGGCCGATGAGACCGATGTCGATACCGTCGATTAGGATATTGCCTTCCTCTGCTTCGAGGCCGCGGAAAAGAGCGAGGGCTAGTGAACTCTTGCCGGCTCCGGTGCGGCCGACGATGCCGACCTTCTCCAGTGGATTGATTTTGACGGTGACATTGCGGAGAACTGGATCCAGATCGGCTCTGTAGCGAGTTGTGTAGTTGATGAACTCGACCGATCCCTGGCTGGGCCAATTCACCGCAGGTTGTGTCTTCTCGTTCTCGGCCTGGGCCTCTTGCTCGACGTCGAGGTATTCTTTGATTCGCTCCACCGAGTTCATGTTCTGCTCATAAATGGCATACAGTCTCACGAGCCACAGCACGTTCTCGGTGAAAGTAATGGCGTATCCGAGAGAGAGGCCTGCGGACCCGGCATCGATGCTGCCGATGCTGAAGATGACGAACATTCCGGCGAATAAAGCAACCAGATCTCCAACAACATCGATACGGAAGGAGAGCCATCTGTTAGCTGCCCAGAGGTAGATGAATGGGCGGTTGTAGGTGTCGACGCGAACAGCATTGTCGCGAATAAAGCGCTTCTCATCACCGTAGGCACGAATAGTAGTGATACCCGTTAGAGTCTCGCCAAACTGCTGGAATAGTGGGCTTCTTTGCACAGACTCCAATCTCTTCAAATCTCTCGATGACCTGAGGTAGAATCGTCCAATCAGGAAGTAGATGACGCTGATGAAAGCCGCAGCAATGAGGAAACCGGGAGTGATTGCGCTGATAAGGGTAATAGTAACCACAATCGCTAGTGCACAACTGGCAACGCCGATAGCGACAGGTGCAATTTGCTGATCGATAGACTCAAGATCCTTGGAGAAGCGGTTCATGATCTGTCCAAGAGGCGTGACGTCGAAGAACTTGAACTGCGCGCGGGTGACGGAGTGGATAAGATCCTGATGGATACTCCACGAAGCCGTGAGCGATCCGTAAAAGAGCCAAAGATCCCTGAAGAGAGCCACAAACATCCCACCAAGCCCAATTGCAGCATACACTATGAGGTAGTACTTGACATCCACATCGGGAGCAATGAGGGCCTTGAGCGACCACTCATCACTAAAGTACGGAATGAACCTAGCGAGCCCCTGGGTATTTGACAGTGCGTTCGAGGCGGCCGGGTTAGCAAAGAATCCAGTCGTAGACACGAATTGCTTCCCGGCTTCTTCTGGTAGGTCATATTGGTTGGCCCACTCCCTGATCCAGACATTGCTCGAAACCGCGGCCAGCTGCTGCACGCCGAAGACAATGACTGCAAGAACCCAGAACCACCAAGGGCCCATAGCCTTTAAGTAAATAACCGTGGTTTCGAATTTGACGCTGCCCACGGCCTTGGACTCTTCCATTGCATCTTGTGGCTTGTTGACTTTCTTCGGGGGCTTTGCTGCATCTGTCGTGCCGTCCTCGTTCGCTTCGGCAGGAGAATCAATCAACGTCTGATCACTCTGTTCACCGACAGACGATGGCACACGAGACGGGATCTGGGAAACCAGGCCAGCACTGCTCAACTGCAGAGGCAAGTCCTCGCCCAGCTTTCCAGATGAGATAACGCGGAGAGGGTTCCCCTGAACAGATATTCTTCCGTTATCAAGAACGACAACGTGCTCAGCGGAGGGAACACACAGTGCGAGGTTGTGGGAAACCAGGATACAAGTTCGGTTTCTCATAAGAGGGCCGGCGATGCAGTTATCGAAGATCCATTTGGCAGTGTGAGAGTCGACAGCGCTCAAGCAGTCGTCAAGGAGTAGATGTCTGGAGTTCGAGTATAGAGCTCTAGCAAGGGAAATGCGTTGTTTCTGTCCGCCTGAGAGGGTGATGCCCTTCTCGCCAACAAGGGTCTGGTCGCCGTTATCCAAAATATCGAGATCGCGCTCCAGTGCGCAAGCGATGATAACATCTCTGTATCTCTTCTCATCAAGTTCCTGTGCGAATAGAATGTTCTGCTTGATATTCGCATTAACGAGCCAAGCTTGCTGCGCACAGTACGCGACGCTCTCGGTGAGACCAGTATCGGGGTCGGGACGAACATCTTCACGGCTGTAGCCTCCAGGAAGATGCACCTCACCGCTGATCCTGGACATCTCGCCAAGAAGAGCCATGATCAACGAGGTCTTTCCAGAGCCGGTTGGACCAGCGATGATATTAAGCTTGCCAACAGCGAATCTGATGTCCAGGTCCATCAATCGGAAAGCGGGGGTTCCACCTTCGGCAACCACTTCGTCTTTGCTAGCCCAGGAAAAGCATCCGTTGTCGAATCCAATGATCTCGTTTCCATTCTCATCAACGTTATCATGTGCAAGCTGATCGTACTTCTCAGTCTCATCCTCGTTAAGGAACTCTTCCACACGGGTGATAGAAACGCTGGATTCGTTGACGTGGGCAATCATGTCACCAAGCTGGTCGAGAGGCACTCTCAGAATGTTGAAGAGCGAGATAGCCGTAAATGCAACGGAAGGGTAAAGTGGCTTCTTCTCAACCATTGTGTAGACGAGGAACGAGAAGAAGGTGATTGCCACAGGCACAGTATTCCAAACCGCCACGGCAAAAGACCAGATGATAAATCTACCGCGCAGTTGCTTGAGCTCGGCCTTCCTCTTCTCGCTGATGAGGTTGCTGAAGCGATGCTCCCAAGCAAAAAACTTGATGACGCGGATATTTTGCAGGATCTCGTTGGTGGTGTGGATTCGTTTATCTGTTGCCGCCATAATCTTCTTCTGCGCTCTTCCGAAGGCAAATGCAAATCCAATGTTGACGGGAAGTAGGAAGAGCATGACGATGAGTCCTGGGATTGAGCTCCAGCCCAGGACTTGGTAGAGAAGAATGACACTGACGACCAGTTGGGTTGGCCCAGAGGAGAGCAGGAAGTGAAGGTAACTGCTAATCTCAGCCACCTTGAAGGAATCAACGGACATCAAGTTAATGATGGTTCCAACGTTAACTTGAGCGTCACTATCACTCTTGGCAGCACCGCCCACCAACGCCTCTGGGGCTTGCGTAGCAGACTTGTTATCCGGTTCCTTCTTCTTGGCAAAACCAAAGAGTCTGCTTAGTCGGCTGGGCTTCTCGGCGTCTTCCTGGCCTTGCTTCTCTCCCAGAACCGTATCGCTGCTTGCCGCTGCCTTACGACGGAGGGCCTTGGCATAGAGCTCGCCGATGATAATGGCGCGAAGCTGAATGCACACCCTTCTCCCGATCCATAGAGCTTGTTGGTCGAGTAAAGATCTGATTATGTCGGTGAAGGCGAGAAGGATAACATACAGCCAAATGACGTTCCTCGGCGTCTCACCTGGCTCTTCAATGTACTCCAGGATGGATTTCAACAGCAGGGTTGGAGCAAAGGTGAACCAAGCGGAGAAGAATGCGTAGGCGCATTGTGCAAGCAGCTTGCCACGGAAGAAACGAAGGAGGTGCCACATAAGCTTCATGGTCTTGGGTAGCTGGCGATAGCGCTCCAAAACGGCCGCAGTTTTATCCTTTGGCGTCAGGTTCCACACATCAGTTATCTCCAGCGTCTTGATGTAGCCCGTATATACAATAGAATCCACCCATGAAAATGTGGCGAGGGAGAATAAACTGGCCAATGGCTCTCGGGAAGGCTCAATGTCGCCATCCCATTCCATAATAACTGCCTTGTTACCCTTCCGTGTTGTGAGGGCGATGCCGAATAGTAGAGTCGTGAGGGAGAATTCCAAGATAACGAGAACCTGGGTCAATGTAGTGCGAGGGTGGATCAGCACCGAGCGGAAGATGATAATCTCGAGGATCCACATCGTCGTGTACAGAACCGCAGTATGATCCCAAAGCCTCGGTATCCTATATTTCGTATCCGAAAGCACCAATCGAAACGTCGCCAGAATGAATAAATACACCCAAGTCAAGCCCTGAGACACCGCCGCCTGCCCGCCATTCGGCCCATAAGCCTGCGTCGCAAATGCCGTCGCGCTGACAGCAATGAGTCCCAGGAGCGCCAGCTCCTCGATTATAACCATGCTATACTGGGCCCTCGGACGGTCGAGCACGCCCACTGAGCCGGGGGGGGGGTTTTTCGCCAATGCTAATCGCCCGGCTCCAATGGTCAAGGCCTCCCCCTCGCTCTCTCTGTCGGCGTCCGAGTCCAGGTCGCCATTTTCGCGGTGCTCGGACACGCCAAAGGCGGTGTTGCCATTGCTCAGCGGCTCGTATCCGCCGACCCGGTTCCTCCGGGCAGCGATCTTGCGCTGGACGGCTTGGAATATGATTAGAAGAAAGGAGAGCGAGAAGGCGACGAGTGGGAGAAGCACTTTTAGGTAGCTGTGATATCACGATCAGTAATGCGTCGGGCTTGGAGAATTCAGCGGGTAAAACTCACTCTCTCTGGAAGCAATTCGAGAAGTCATCGACCTGCCAGATGGGCCATGAGCAGCTGCCCAGCTCATGCTTTTGCCCGAAGTCACCCTCCATTGGCAGCAACTTTTCTCAGAGCCCAGACGTTGACACCCAGATGTCTTGTCGGTCCTGCATACACACGATAAACTTCTTCGTGTATCTGCTGCGGGGTGGACCTTTTATGGAGTGACCTATCGTAAGAAGAAGAAGAAGAAGAAGAAGAAGAAGAAGAAGAAGAAGAAGGGAGAAGAAGGGACAAGACACTGTTTTGGTGGTGGTGGTTGAGTGAGATATGCACTCTCACCCCAACGGGTCGCGGTTTACTTTTGGGAAGGTCGCGAACAAAATTTGGGCGGGCGTTAGTGCATTTTGGTAGTGAATTCACCGGTTTTGTGACCACGCAGCGGAACGTTGATAGCGGGCCCCGGGTGAAAGTATGTAGTACTTTGTGGCAGACGCAGAGAAAAGGTTTATTACCTAGGTAGGCAAGGTTTATTAGGCAACGAGTACCCCAGTACAGCATGTATGTGTGATGATTATCTTATCCCTTGCATTTACACTCTTCTAGGCCCCGACTATTTTTTTATTTTTTTGTTTTACCAATACATAGTCGGGTGATGATGCAAGATCGCCTGCGCTACGAGTACAGAGGATGTTCGAGCTTGTCCTAGAAAGGAGGGTCGGCGGGGCTCTTCGGGGGGGCTCTTATCAAAATCATCCTACACGGGCGGGAAAGCTACCCCTCGCTCCAAAAAAAATGGCAATTCCATGAAACCCCAATGCGTCGTCCTATGAGACACGGCCGTTCGTGCAGTAGTGCTGTGTCACGCATCGCCAAAACTGGGTGCGGCTCTCGACAAGTGGGGTTTAATATTCTCTTCTTCTACGTATCACCAACCAAACACCACCTCCCCTTTTACTCAATCACATCACAACAGCAACCTCGGGACCCCCAAAATCGTCATCCGCCCCCCTTCCGTCCCCCGCCCCCTTCCAATCTCCATCCCTGCGCCTCTGGCTTACACACCTAGAACTGGCGAACTGGAGAACCCGATCCCGATCCCGATCCAGCCCTCTATCCGCCCATGCGACGCCTTGCATATCCCCTGGCTATATGCGCCGCCAATGATGCATCCGCCGCGCTCAGGGCTGCCGCTTTGGAATACGGTCAGAGTAAGCATCCCGACGGGCGGTGTCTCAGCTCAAGGGCGTGAGTGTCTCAGCTCAGGGGCGGTGAGTGTCTCAGCTCAGGGGCGTTGCGTCCCGTGAAATCCAACCGGATCCGTATTATGGAGCTGCAAATGGGATTACAGTCACCGTACGTAATGTGTATGTGCAAAATAATGAACTGGCAAGCACGCCCCACTCCCTTCGCTCAGTTCGGGGTAATATAGATACAAACGGGTTGTGCGTATGGTCTATTAGTATATAGATGTCCCCATCCACCGCAAATGCATTTAACCCTTTTTCTTTGTCATAATAAACTCCCACGCTTTGTGCCATAGATTTACATAGGCCCTCAGGAATCTCTGATTCTGGGTCCCTTATTGTGACAGTATATCCCATCCCAATATAATGCCCTATTAGCCCATAATCATACCCTTCATCCCAGCCATGTCGCCCTCCTTCGCGGCAATCTCAAAGTATCCGTAGATAATACTGTTTAACAATTAGTAATTGTTCCGTTGTCACAATTCGGGGTATTAAACTCACGTGACAGCCAACAGGATACCAGTTCCAGATCCGAGAGCTCCCATAAGGTCGCTCATGACAGACAGACCACCAATGCATGCACCTCCGAAAGCAGCGGCAGTTGGGATGATTCTCTTCAGCTCCTTGTACATGCTCTGCTCTCTGTGGCCAGCCATAACGAGTCCTTGGTCCTTGAGCTGCTTGGCGACGTCTCTTGGGCTAGAGCCGGAAACCTCGATCCAGGTCTTGGAGAAGACGGCGCAGGCGATAAGCATGTAGGCGATGTAAACGGCGGTGTGGACAGGGTCGAGGAGCGCCTCGGTGAAGTTCAATGGAGGAGACATGTAGTATGCGACACCGGAAGTAGCAAAGAGCTGGGCAGATCCCTCCTTAGCCTCCCAGATACCGAAAAGGCGGACGAGGAGGTTCTCAGAGAAGCGCGAGTAGAGCATCTGGGAGATGAGGAAGACGTTGGAAGACAGGGCGGACTGCAGCATAATGGGCATGTTCGAGGTGTAGAAGAGGCGGACTGGGTAGGATCCGCGAGCGCCACGCTGGCGGGACGACTTGACAGGGATCTCGACACGGAAGCCCTGAAGGTAGATGACAGCGGAGAAGACGAGGAGGGTTGCGATCAAGTTCATGATGTTGGGGAGGTTTTGGCGGTAGAACGCCTCCTGGAGAGCGCGCTGCTTGTTGGGCCAGGTGAGGAGGAGGTGGAACAGTGCAATGACAGCTCCCTCGAACTCTGGGCCACGTCCAGTGTTGATTGTGGTGGGCGAGAACGCCTTCCAGATGATAGACTCGCAAATGTTGGTAGCAATGAAGAGAGAGATACCGCTTCCAAGTCCGTATCCCTTCTGGAGAAGCTCATCAAGGAGGATAACAATAAGACCAGCCACAACCAATTGAAGGATGAGGAGGAAGACAACGCCGGCGCCGAGGTCAGATGGCTGTCCGTAAAGACCGGTGAAGACATACACGGTGGCCTGTCCCATAGAGAGGATGATAGCGAAGAGCTTCTGAGCGGTTTGGTACAGCTCACGGTCGGACTTCAGGTCAAGGTTGACATCGATGAGGTGGGTGCCAGCAAGGAGCTGGAACACCATGCCGGACGAGATAATTGGCGAAATACCCAATTCCATCAGAGTTCCTCTGTTACTCGCCAGCATCATGCGCAGCCAGTAGAGAGGATCGGAGGTATCTGAGGACACAATGCCGTATAATGGCATCTGGCTCATGACCAAGAAGATCAACAGCGTCAAACCAGTCCACATCAACTTTTGGTTGAATGGAACCTTGGTTTCCGGCTGCTGAACCTCAGGGAGGAACGGCGTAAAGGGCTTGATGAGGTCTAGGAATCGGACTGCAGAGAGATCAAAATGTTAGCCATTGCTGTGCAATTGGGCGCCGCTGATGCGGAGATCTCATTTTAGGGAGGCATAAACACGTACGGCCACTCATCTTGGCGGTTTGTTTTCTCAAACGTCGCAGACGTGGAATGGAAAGAAGAACACCAGTTAAGGAACGACAAGAAATGAAAATGTCGGTCTCCTGCTTGCTGCCGCGAATCGCAATGTGTTCTCGTGTGATGTGTCAAGATGGAAAGGCACGGAATAAGTAAGGTTACAGCTCAGGGAACTGACCTTCGCTTCAGCGTTTTGTGGGGATTGTAGAAAGACACATTTACCTCAATGGGGAACCACGTGATGTCTTAATATAACGTCCCTATGCTTTTCGATAAGCGATAAGAACCTAACGGTTTTCTAATTCTTGGTCATTGGGGGTGGAAACCTGCGAACTTTGTTTACTGGTTTACTTTCGATGAAGACCACACATTTATTTGCCCATAGTTGAGATGGGCTTCTCATGTTCCGGCCACTGCTCAGGTATCTTAAAGATACGATCATGCCACGCAAACCGCCCCATAAACCAGTCGTGATTGTCCTCGGCGCAACAGGTACAGGAAAATCGCAGGTATGTTGTGCTCTTTATACCTATCCCTGGCCTCGATGTTGAAAGCTGACCCTTTTTAGCTAGCAGTTGACCTGGCTCTCCGTTACAATGGCGAAATCATCAATGGTGACGCGATGCAGATGTACACTGGGCTGCCCATCGTAACCAACAAAATAACTCCAGCAGAGCAACAAGGGGTCCCACACCACCTAATAGGGAATGTCTCGCTGGACGAAGAGCCATGGCACGTTGGTGTCTTTAAACGCAAGGCAGAGGGTATCATAGAGGAAATTCGGTCGAGGGGCCGGCTGCCTATACTGGTTGGCGGCACCCACTATTACACGCAATCGCTGCTGTTTGACGACCATTTGATTGAGGAGACCGACAAGAAGGTAGAACCTCCACAAGATGGAAATCCGAAAATCGACGTGTCCTCGCAGAAGCACCCTATTCTAGCGGCAAGCACAGAAGAAATCCTTGCTAAGCTGAGGGAAGTCGATCCGGTCATGGCGGATAGGTGGCACCCGAAAGACAGGCGGAGAATACAACGTTCGCTGGAAATATACTTGACCCAAGGTCAGAAAGCTTCGGATGTTTATGCAAAGCAAAGGGAGCGTAAGAGTGCGTCACAACAAGATGGTGCCTCTCCGAATGTGGAAGAGCAAGATCGAATAATCTCATTGGAGTCAACACTCCTCTTCTGGGTTCATGCTGAACAAGAGGTCTTAAAGAGCAGGCTCGATGCCAGGGTTGACAAAATGGTTGAAAATGGCCTCATAGAAGAGGTACAGACGCTCCAGAAACTCCTGGAGCTCGAAACTGCTGCCGCGCAGCCTCCGGACTTGACGAGGGGGATATGGGTATCCATTGGTTTCAAGGAGTTCAGTCCTTATTTGTCAACTATTACAGATCCAGCAACGACAGAAAAAGATAAAAGTAAGGCTTTGGCCCTCTCAATCGAGCAGACAAAAGCAGCGACTCGCCAATATGCGAAGCGGCAAGTCCGTTGGATCCGGCTCAAGCTGTTGATAGCTCTGAAGAGGGCAGAGTCACTTCGCAACCTGTATTTACTGGATGGGAGTGAAGTTAGCAACTTCCAGCTCGACGTTTCTAGCCAAGCTATAAAGGTTTGCGGGGGTTTTTTGGGCGGATTAGACTTACCGCCGCCGACAGAAATGTTGCCAGCGGCCGCGGAGTTCCTGACTCCTAGCAAGGACTTTGATTTCGGAGACAGGCCGGACCTCTGGATACGCCAGACTTGTGATGTCTGCAATGTAACCGCCGTTACAGAGGCGAATTGGGACTTTCATCTGCAAAGTAGGGGGCATAGGGGGAAGCTAAGGAAGCTGAACAGGCCGCCCAGGGTTCCAAGACAGCTTCAAACTGATGTCACAACAGATGACTCGAAGGTTAGATCTATTGCCACTGATCTTGGAAGCGAAACTACTTCAAAAGATACCCCAATTTAAATAAATAAAGGGCATAAGTTTTATATACCCTACATAATATGAAACCCCCTGCGACCAGTAAAAACCCCCCAATCCCCCCCCCCGTAGCCCCCCGTAGCCCCCTCGCCGTCGAGTGCCTCAGTGAGGGCAGCGGCTAGCGAGTCAGCTGGGACAGCGAGGAGGGCGATGGCGAGGGGGAGCAACAGCGAGGGAGGCAACGCGAGGGAGGGAGGCAACGCGCCGAGCGCGTTGAGTGGTTTCTTGCTTAGTAAGAATCACCATGGTATATAAAACTTATTTATGAACTTACCGGGTATATAAAACTTTTGCCCTAAATAAATATATATTTTAAAGTTTTGCAGGGATATTTAAATATAATTTCTCAACGAAGGAAATATAGTAATAGAAAACGGGTAATTTGACGAAGTGGCCACCTTGATATATTCAGTGTTCGGCGGATCGTATCCGGATCTGATCCGTAGCTGTCACGGATAGGATCATGATCCGGTCAACATTTGACGGATAGATCCGGGTTATATTCGGATCTTCACGCTAAAAGTGTGACAGTAACAGTTGCTAAATTGCTCTATTTACGGATTTTATATGAGGCTACTTATAGATTTTGAGCCTCAATATCCTGTAACAGTACTTAACATATTTGGTAAGGCGTACCTAATGCCAAGGTGCCCACTCCGGCCCCACGTGCCCAAATAGGAAAGGGGACTGTCACACTGTGACGTGACAGAACTCTGTCACACTGTAACAGAGCCATTTCTAGCCTAGTAAATTAGTAGTATATCGTATGTAGTTAGCCATAATCAACAATTTGAATGACATCCTATTCTAGAAATAGGTAAATACTAATATTACTCTATGATAACTATGGAAGCCAACCCTCATGGCAGACCGAGGCAAAGAGCACCAAACGCTTAGCCGGGCTGTAGCTAAGCTTGTCTGCGAGCATAGGGCGTATATCTGTCATACTGACATTCGTTGCACTCAGTTTGCTATCAAACTCAAGAGCAAACTTGGAAATCTCCTCCTCAAACCTACAAGTCACTATACATATTTTGGCTTATCACACCAACAACAAGAGCAATACTACTCAACGATTGCTACAACCATCTATGATTCATTACACGTCATCGCTCCTTAGTTACTGGGCCGATATGACCACATAGCATATCTCTACAACCCTCTATGATTCATTACATGACATCACTCATACTACCACATGACATATCTCTACCAACTAAAGGCCTAGGAGCATGAACGATAGCTCTAAAAGCTCCTACGAACCTCTATGATTCATTACATGTCATCGCTCTTTAGTTACCCACAAGATTGGTTAAGTTATGACATAATTTGTCTATGACATAATTTGTCTATGACATAATTTGTCTATAGGGGTACTCTGACCTTGGACCTCCTTTTACTTCCTATAGGCTACGAACCTAAGAGATGGTTCTATGGGATTCTCTTACGTCGACTACAGTTACCAAGCCTGGTAATCATGGAAAGTCTTGGAAAATGAGAGAACTACACTCCTTTAGCATAAATAGGATTGCCCTTTCCTTAAGAAAGGGCAAGCAGACAATACAGTAAATCGACTATCACATACTTCCACGTCTTTTCCAAGCTTCCAAGCATTGATCTTGTTACTCCTTGTTTCTGAAAAGTCAGTGAGGTGTTAACCTCTGACTTACCCCTGAGTTCCCAGACTCAACATTTGTTGCAACTTGTCTGAACCACTTCACTACATCACACACCTGGTTGCTGCGTTGTGGAATAGTCTAAGCTACGACCCTTTGGCTCTGTTTTCTAAGACAGTGTGT
Source organism: Pseudogymnoascus destructans (assembly GCF_001641265.1). Classification (NCBI taxonomy): domain Eukaryota; kingdom Fungi; phylum Ascomycota; class Leotiomycetes; order Thelebolales; family Thelebolaceae; genus Pseudogymnoascus; species Pseudogymnoascus destructans. The sequence goes on along the minus strand of NW_020167541.1, from coordinate 394,585 downwards.
TGTCTTAGTAAATTCATCCCTTCCTTGGGTGGCTAGATTCTCACATCTGGTGCACCCACCATTACAATATCGCCGAGCTTGATAGCGGCGAGCAAGACGCCCAGTCGTCTATGACAGACGCTCTGGACTCCTGGATCACCATGCTTGACTGTTACGGCTAAGTACTAGTGCTATGGCTAGCGCTTACGGCTGCAACCTCACATGATGGAACATGTTACTTGGAAAGCCTTTGTGTTTAATCCCCTGCCTCCTCTGTCAAGTCAACCTTACGCAAGAAACCTCTGTGTCTTCTATGGTTTAGAAGTCAGCGTTACATTGACGCTCGAGAGGAGGTTGTAATGGTGGGTGCACCAGATGTGAGAATCTAGCCACCCAAGGAAGGGATAAATTTACTAAGACAACACACTGTCTTAGAAAACAGAGGGTCATAGCTTAGACTATTCCACAACGCAGCAATCAGGTGTGTGATGTAGTGAAGTGGTTCAGACAAGTTGCAACAAATGTTGAGTCTGGGAACTCAGGGGTAAGTCAGAGGTTAACACCTCACTGACTTTTCAGAAACAAGTAGTAACAAGATCAATGCTTGGAAGCTTGGAAAAGACGTGGAAGTATGTGATAGTCGATTTACTGTATTGTCTGCTTGCCCTTTCTTAAGGAAAGGGCAATCCTATTTATGCTAAAAAAGTGTAGTTCTCTCATTTTCCAAGACTTTCCATGACTAACCAGGCTTGGTAACTGTAGTCGACGTAAGAGAATCCCATAGAACCATCTCCTAGGTTCCTAGCCTATAGGAAGTGAAAGGAGGTCCAATGTAATGGTGGGTGCACCAGATATGAGAATCTAGCCACCCAAGGAAGGGATGAATTTACTAAGACAACACACTGTCTTAGGAAACAGAGCCAAAGGGTTGTAGCTTAGACTATTCCACAACGCAGCAATCAGGTGTGTGATGTAGTGAAGTGGTTCAGACAAGTTGCAACAAATGTTGAGTCTGGGAACTCAGGGGTAAGTCAGAGGTTAACACCTCACTGACTTTTCAGAAACAGAGAATAACAAGATCAATGCTTGGAAGCTTGGAAAAGACGTAGAAGTATGTGCTAGTCGATTTACTGTATTGCCTGCTTGCCCTTTCTTAAGGAAAGGGCAATCCTATTTATGCCAAAGGAGTGTAGTTCTCTCATTTTCCATGACTTTCCATGACTAACCAGGCTTGGTAAATGTATTAGAAATCAAGTGCAACCCACAACTAGCTTGCTAATCATGTAGTGAACGTAAGAGAATCCCATAGAACCATCTCTTGGGTTCCTAGCCTATAGGAAGTGAAAAGGAGGTCCAAGGTCAGAGTACCTATAGATAAATTATGTCATAACTTAACCAATCTTGTGGGTAACTAAGGAGCGATGACGTGTAATGAATCATAGAGGGTTGTAGAAGCTTCTAGAGCTATCGTTCATGTTCCTAGGCCTCTAGTTGGTAGATATATGCCATGTGGTAGTATTGGCCCACCCCCTTAAGGAGGAGATTTTCTTAATAACTTGTTCAATGAGTGTTCAAATGATATGCCGTGATGTATGTAGCATAAACAGATGTAGTAGAAGAGTTTGCAGCAATCGTTGAGTAGTATTGCTTCTGTTGTTGGTGTGATAAGCCAAGATATGTATGGTGACTTGTAGGTTTGAGGAGGAGATTTCTAAGTTTGCTCTTGAGTTTGATAGCAAACTGAGTGCAACGAATGTCAGTATGACATCCAAGGTCAGAGTACCCCTATAGACAAATTATGTCATAACTTAACCAATTTTGTGGGTAACTAAGGAGCGATGACGTGTAATGAATCATAGAGGGTTGTAGAGCTTTTGGAGCTATCGTTCATGTTCCTAGGCCTCTAGTTGATAGAGATAAGTCATGTGTAGTATTAGCCCAGTAACTAAGGAGTGATGTCATTACATGACATCACTCCTTAGTTACTGGGCTAATAGAGGGTTGTAGAGATATGCTATGTGGTAATATCAGCTCAGTAACTAAGGAGCGATGACATGTAATAAATCATAGAGGGTTATAGCAATCATTGAGTAGTATTGCTCTTGTTGTTGGTGTGATAAGCAAAATATATATAGTGACTTGTAGGTTTGAGGAGGAGATTTCTAAGTTTGCTCTTGAGTTTGATAGCAAACTGAGTGCAATGATGTCAGTATGACAGATACTTTGGACTGACGAGACGTTGGTAACGGGAGGCCGCCATACTCGTACGTGGGTTACTCGAAAAGCAGGGGAAATGTGGGATGATACGTGTGTTGTAGATAGAGTACAACGGAGAAGGTAAGAGACTCCTATTTACTATAGGATTTACTAACAATCCCTAGAGGTTGGATGTTCTGGGGCTGCTTCTCAGGTGGTCTTGGAAAGGGTCCTATACTATTTTGGGAGAAGGAATATGGGAAAATAGGAGCTGAGTCCTATATGGCTCATACTGTCCCTCTAATCCACGGCTGGCTACGCCTACACCCAGGCCTTACATTGATGCAAGATGGAGCTCCAGGTCATAGAGCAGGTGCAACATATGAAGAGTTGAGATCCTGTGGTAGTTGCCCTATAGGGGTTTGTAGATGGGTACGGCCCCTGCTGGAAAGATGCTTGCCGGGGTGCTTTGGGTCTGGCGTCTGCGAAAACGTCGAAGGCATCTCGGAGTCTTGGTCTTCATTATTTCCGGTCCTCATATCATAGCCAAGTGCACGCATGCCAGCGTCACCTGTGGAACTGTACTGGTTAAATGCAGGCATGCCAGCACGTGGAATTGTACGAGTTAGGTGCAGGCATGCCAGTACCGCCCTTGCGATTGTGTGGGGAACGTGGGTAAATAATGTTGGGAGAAAGCTCGTGTACTTTGAAATCTCGTCTATCATCACCGACTGGTACCTTGTGTTGCTCAACAATCTCTAGTCGGATTTGTAAGGTAGAGGATTTGGGATCCTTTGAAGGTATTTGAAGTGTTCCTTTTGCCAGTTCATCATCAGCACTGTAATATGAAACCAAACGGTGCGTTCGTGGGCCACACATCGTTTTCTTAATGAGCCGATCCTCAACGAAGTCACCATCATCCATTAAGAGTCCAACAGCACTCTTTTCGAGATCAGCCTTGGGTTGTGGCAGTTTATCATGTCTGACCGTATCAAGGTTCGTCATTGCTTTTCGTATCGGTAGCCTCGCTTATACGGTCCTGGGAAGACCGCGTCGCTCTTTCGATGTCAGCGAGGGTTTGAGCTCGACAACCCCTTTTTGCCTCGTGGGCGTTATTTTCCGATACACGAGACAATAACCGTCTCTTCTGTGGCGTCTCCAAGTCATGCCATCGGGCCAGCGCAAAATACCGGTAGCCTTCTCCTCGTATATAAAAATATCTCCTCTTCGAGGGACTTGCGCTCTCTCTTCTTTCTTCTTTAATGGGCCGACGAGATACATGACTGATATCGCCACGGAGGCAAGCTTCAAGAAGTACCATTCCGTCTTTTGCTGAAACAATAATCCCACGATGTGAGGGTTGGATGGCGGAAGGCAAGGTGGCCTTGTCCTCCATCCTGAGTATAACCTCGTTTCTAAGATAGGCCTAGCAAGGATAATGATAGTCCGCGAGTTGCGAAAGAAGTTCCCAAGTGCCAAATTATATTTTGATGTTATTCAGTCTAATTCCCCAGTTGGTGAGCTGTTGGTAGTTCAGGTTTACCAAGGCATGCATAGCGAATAAATATATTTCCGTGGAAGGCCATACTCAGACGATAAAGTAAGCAGGAGCGATGAAGCAGTGCAGCTAGTACTCGAGGAAGGCACGATTCCGTCATGAGTTAGGGCTAAGGTGGGTAGAAGAGGAAATAGTAAGAGTTAATGGGAAGGCACGACCGCGACATGTGTCGAAGCCGACCTGGCCAGATGAGGAAAGAACGGAGGAGGCAATGGGAAGGAACGACACCGCCATAGGTCAAACCAAAAAGAGGAAAGAACAACGAGATCTAATGGGAAGGAACAATATGGTCATAAGCCAGGCCAGAGTTGGCCAGAAGAAGAAAGAGCGAAGGAGTTAATGGGAAGGGACCGCATTTTCCGGAGCTAAAGGGGCTGTCAAATCTTACCGTTTGAAGACCTAGTTCTAGGCCTAGTCATTGAGGCCCCGAAGCATTATGAGAATGTTCAGTGCTCTATTCTGTCACCAAGTCAACAACAATGAATTGGAAAGAATGCTTCAATAGGAGCAGCAAACCCTCAAATTCCGTTCCTACCCTACCATTATTAGGGCATATAACGCGGCAATTATGGTTCTCTATTCGATCGGCAGTACGGATGAGGCTCCGAGGTTTGATGTCGACCCTCATGAAGACTGTTCTAATAAATATCAGCTTTAGAGATCAATGATATCTTACGCGAGCCAGTGCCCCAGAGAGGCCCTCGTACCTGATAATCTCTGTTCTTCCTCGTGGCGATCATGGCGACCCATCTATTATTTCCGTCTCTTGGCACCCCTCCTGGCGTAGTGATCGGACCGGTAGCGAGCCTGCTAATGACCAACTGAGTGCCTGCAAATAGAATCAGAGCAGCCTAGTGCATAACTTCTTCCAAGCCACAGCTCAGCTACTGTTCATTCCTGAACCAAGGGCGACCCTGCCCATATTCCAGGCCTGGATAATCCATCGGAACCGGCACTACTCCCTCAAATATTGAACTTATATCGATATCGTGGTCCTGCGCAGTCTGTCGGGGCATAGTTGCTGGAGTGTCTATGTTTTGTGATGAAGCGGATCGGTTCACCGGGATGACGACTCCACACTCCCAATTCCTGCAATATAACTTCACCTGCTTGGTGCTCTTGTTTTTCGTGAGGCGCCCCCAAGCGCTCTCCGAGAGGTTGGCACTCCCGACATACGCCCACGCTTTGCCCCGGTCTCCATCGGCATTCATGTGAGTTGGTGCGGTGAAGAGCAGCTTGCTGTGCAGCAATAACCCGGCCCTCTTGCTCTTGCAGTCGCGGAACAATTCCTTCGGAAACTGTTCCCGCTGGTAATATTTCGGATCAAGGCATATCGTACCCCCCGAATTCGTGCCATTTTTGCTTGTTCGGACGGTCTCGTGGCTTGGAAACATAATACGGAAACCTTCTTCCATCTCCATTAACAGCGTCTCCTCTTTAGTAGTGCGCTTTCTGTAAGCTGGGGAGGTGCTCGTCCGCCAAGTAAGTTCTGTCAAGCCATCGTCTCCTAAACAGTATTAGCCTTCCATACACCAATATTCATCGCAGTGGCAGTTGCATACCTTTGCAAGCCAGAAGAATGGCCAGCACGAAATCGTCCGTGAGTGCACCGATTGATGCAGACTGGTTGGGTCAGCAGGTTTATCAACATATGCTGATGGGCTGTTCACTTACAACGAATGTTACATTCAAAGGACCGGTGTTGGCGAGTCCCAGTTCTTGAATTGCAGAACCAAGACCAGGGTAGCCGATGGTTTTCCAATCGTTTTCCGTGTGGTTGCCTCCTCTGTATGCTTATTAGTGGCTTGAAATAAGAATTTGTTCTCAAACTTACATCGAATGCACAAATGCCAGACCTGCGGTTTGCGAGAAATCAAACTTCAAGAGACTATCGGTAATTTTGGAGTCCAACCCCTGAGCTTTCAAAAAGCGCCGAAGTTCTCTACAAAATGGTGTAAGGTTTTCAATGGATACAACCTTGTTGGCTGCCAACCTGGGCAGGTCAATCAAGAAAACGGTCTACAGAGAGTCAGCAAATTCTTTGATATTAACAAAGATCAAATATAGCTACACGTACGTTTTCCATTACTCCTGTTTCTCCCCAGTCGTATGGAACGAGATTGGCACTTGGTACGACGACTCTCAAATGACTCGGGTGAGCAAGCAGCTGCAGTTTCGAGTGCATAGTGCTGACTGTTTCATCCTTGTTGGAAGGGAAGCAGAATCTCACATTACTTGGGGCGCTCTTTCTGACTTCTTCTTGCTATATATAGGGTTAGTTTCAATGGCCATAAATAAGAACATTTATTTCACAATAGTATTGTCCTAGACCATTGTTCAACATGATAAGAAGTGCAACTTTTTGCCCGACCTTCCCCTCTTGCAACTCCAATTGGGTCGGGGAAGATGACAGATAGCATAGAAAAATAAACACAAACTTACATCGTCTCTAGGTACTGCTTGAGCAATGAGTATTAGTTTAGTCCTCGCCATATCCAATTTCGACAGGATCCATTCCTGATCCCATTGGAATGAGCTAAGGACCGCCAGATCAAGATCGTTTTTCTGGAGAACCTCCTCAATCTTTATGTCCCCCGATCTTGGAAAGCCAAACGCCCACGTCTGTTTGACGACACCATGTGGATATTGGACTCCAGATCCCATTCGAGGCTGCTGGTCCTTGGATGGTTGGGCCTCTGGCATCTTAGTGCGGCTGGTCTCTTCCAATCTCCGGGTATCATCTGGACCAGGGGTGAAGCGCTCGATATCCGCAAGCATTGCTGGCTCCGACTTCATGAGCTGAGATGGAATCAGAAACTCAGCCGCAGTTTTCACGTGCGTGGGATGCAACGCTACCTTGGTATCAGATTTGCCTGCCACGTTTCTGCCACCTGGCTTGTCTGTGAGCGGTCGATCAGACATTCCAGATGACTTCAGGCCTGGGCCTAATATTGCCTTCTTCAACGGCGGTTCGGCTACATCACTGTTTTCTGGCTGTGACGATATAGCCTTTCGTTTTTCTGCTCTGGCGAGCCTTTCTTCTTCCATTTTCTTCCGGTCAAGGCCACCAAGACCTGACATCATGGCTGTTGGTTCCTTAATATCAGATGGTTTGGAGAGCTCTTGTCCACTTTGATTCACGGGCTTGGCTGCGGCCTGGCTATTAGCGTGCTTTGTTTCAGCGTTTCGGACTTGTGGCCTTATCACCAGAGATTCTTCTAGTTTGATCTCATTATCTGGTACAACGGAGCCTTTTTGACCCGAGCCTGACGGAGGCTTATCACGGACGGCCGGTTGATCAAGGTCGTCAGTATCTGTATCATCATCACTGATAAGATCGATCACCACGGGCCGTTTTGGTGCTGGTGAAGAAAGCTGTTCAGCGTCTTGCAAAGATAGAGCAATTGCTTTGTTCAGGTCATCATCCTCATCACTCGATTGGTAAGACATTGCATATCAACTATCATCAGAGCCGGGTGAGCTGTGGTATTGTTTTGTTGTGTTGAACAATCAAACGCGAGTCAGCAAAGAAACAGATGTCCAATGGCAATATTCCGCGTCGAAGCACCTTACGATCGGCGGCTTTGAAGTATCAAATTATCAAATGTCATCCAAGACCGCACCCCGATGTCAGGTATGCCAGGACCGGTGTAAAACGACGGCAAAAGGAATAACAAGTATAAACTTCCAAAAATAAAATTCAGAGGACAAGAGCTTTGAAGCAGCAACTTTTGTGCACACTTTTGAGTTGATATCGCCCGTAGAAGTGTTGTTGTTCACCGACTTGTGATGTTGAATGCTTATTTACGGCGGAGGTGTTGTTCATAAGTTTTGTGAGTGGGTCGGGCTAGGGCCCCCTGCGTAGGCTGGCTTGGAAATTCTGGCCAAAGTACCGATTCTCACGCGTCACGAACACTTGAGTGTGAGAGCAATCAATTCTGTAGAATAATGACAATCAATTCTGTAGAATAATGAGTAGAGTAGATACCTAAACCCCTATATAAAACTATACTATAAGCCTAGTACTCTGTGTGCATACCATTTGCAGCAATTATTGCTGCCATACGTGTAGGCATACGATTAAGGAGGAGTGAGAAGCAGAGAGTGGTGAGAGGGAGGGCGTTAGGATTCTGCGGGTGTGGGCTCTGCACTGCATTGATAAAACTCCTCCGGTCTCTTGTTCACAAAGAATGCAAGGTAACCTGGTAAATAGGAAGAATAGTGACCTCCCCACAGAAAAGCAGAACTCGAGTTGTTTATCGTATCAGGTCCTATTCCCCATAAATGCGCTCCCAGAATCGTACGGTGAGAGATATTTTGATCGCCAAACCTTTCTATGCAATAACATCTATAATACCCTCCACGCCTTACAATGTCCAATGTACATGCCATATAATACAAGATCTTTCCTTAGCCTCTGCAACACTCACTTCTTCGTAACCTCCTTCTTCTCGTCCTTCTTCTGGTTTAGAATCTTCACCGCATCCTTACTATACACATAACTCGCCCCACTCCAAATCGTCGTCGCCGCAACCAAATACTGAAACCCCGTCATCGTTGCTCCCAACTCAAACGGTATTAACGGCATCGCTGTCGTCGCTCCAATCAGCCCCAGCTGCAGTGCCGTATTATACTTGCTAATCGTCGTCGGTCTGACCTCCGCGCTCGGCAGACTAAAATCCCAGTACCGCGTCAGAGTCTTCGGTGGCGGCAGACTAATCCAACGGTAATATATGGCCGAGATCCCGAGGCCCACGTCGCGGCCTAGAATGATGAATGCGAGCCACACAGGCAGCATCCCCTGCATCGCCAGCGTGACCGTCAGAACGGTCATCAAAATCTTGTCGGCCAGCGGGTCAATGATGGTCCCCACCACTGTTTGTAGGTTCCATTTCCGCGCAATCCAGCCGTCCACGAGGTCCGTGATGCCGGCATAGGCGAAGAGCCCGAGAGCCCAGGCGTGCGCATCGTTGAGAACGAGGTAGCCGACGACGGGGGCGGCGATGAGGCGTGTTAGGGTTAGGAAGTTGGGGATCGTGTAGATGTTCTCGTGGGGCGTGAGTTGCGCTAAGGCCTTGACGACGTTGGATTTCAGGGGCTTGAGACCCTTTGGGGATGAGACGTCGCTGGAGAGGCGTTAGTGAGGGTTGGGGGTCATGTGATTTCTTGTGGGGTAGGGGCAGGCGAATTGCGTTCTGGTGGGATTGAGATGGGAAGAGGGCCATTTCAGAGGCATATGCCACTGAATATATTGGAGAGTAGCAGTTGATTTACCTTTCCGAGGTTTGCGGCTTCCTTTCTGGCTCCGAAGAGTAGTTCCGGTGCAGGCCGAGCCTGGGAGTAAATGATCTAAGTCAGGAGAAATCAGAGCCAAACTCCCCATAAGATAGTGTTGCAAACGCAAGAGGTAGCTAACCCATTCGATAGCTTCAGAGATGTGACAGTGGGTGTACTTGAAGATATGCTAGAGCATGTCCAGAGATTCGCCCTGGACTGCCGAGAGAACCGTGATGCAACAGACTGAGGCTTTAGGAGCAGCGAGGTTGGCGTCGGAGAAGACCGCACAGCTTGGAACAGGGCGACATGTTGGCGATTAGGCTGACGGAGCAGTTGGAGTGTCGCCATCGGACGTTCTTCGTCGTCGTCGTCGTCGAGTTCAACGGCGGACGTCAAATCAAGTCACGCGACCTGAATTACACGAGGCTGAATGCCGAGGCTGGGACGTCTGCCAGGTGTAAATGGGTCCTGAGCCAATCATGGCCCGTGAGTGGGGAAACATCGTCCAAGCTGGGATGACGTTGAAGTCGCGAGGCTGTAAAAAAGTTAACTACATATCAAAAGCCGCCCATAATTGCCCAGCGAAGTAAAGGCAGATTTCAGAATAATACTACTTCTTGGAGCTTATAACAGGTGCGGTTTATTATTCCTTGGGCTCTTTCTGCCTATCGTATCGATCGGCTCCAAGGAGCTTGCGATGCCCTCGAGAGCCAGGCATTGATCCCCCCACAATGTCGACGAACACCGCCCCTATACACCATGAGTCCTCGTAAGCACCCCTCCTATCATATCCCACACTCGCCACGCATATGCTTAACTCTATCCAGATTATCATTCACCCAGGGCCTTCTCATCGGCCAACTCTCCATCGTAATACTCATCGGCGCGTTCATCAAATTCTTCATCTTCGGCGACCCGCCATCTCCCGACCTCACGGCCGCTCTCCGTGCCACCGAGCGCCGCAGCCGCACACTTGCACATAAACGATCGCTCCTGTCCCTGCGCCCACCATCTGCTCATTCACACTCTCACACCCAGAACCTGAGCCGAAAGCGCTCCTCCGCGTTGCGAAACCCGCCTCCTCTTACGATAGGCACCATTCTCTCAAAAACATACTACAATGTCGACGCGCACCAACCCGAGTCGCTTGACTGGTTCAATGTTTTGATTGCTCAAACCATCGCCCAGTTTCGCGCTGACGCACAGCACGATGATGCGATTTTGACCTCGCTGACCCGCGCCCTGAACGGAGCTTCTCGGCCGGATTTCCTCGACGAGATCAAAGTCACAGAACTCAGCCTCGGCGAAGACTTCCCCATCTTCAGCAATTGCCGCGTCATCCCCGTTGATGACGATGGCATTGCAACCTCAGCGCCCCACGGCTGCGGCCGCGAGAGCAAACGTCTCCAAGCACGCATGGACGTCGACCTCTCCGACTTCATAACCCTCGCGCTCGAAACCAAGCTCCTCCTCAACTACCCCAAGCCCCTCACCGCCATCCTCCCCGTCGCCCTCGCCGTGAGCGTTGTCCGCTTCTCCGGCACGCTCTCCATGTCCTTCATCCCCTCCTCGTCCTCTCCCGCGCACAACACCGCAACCACAATGGCCTTCTCCTTCCTCGACGACTACCGCCTCGACTTCTCGATCCGCAGTCTCGTCGGCTCGCGCTCGCGCCTCCAGGACGTCCCTAAGATTGCCAGCCTCGTTGAGAAGCGCCTACACGACTGGTTCGACGAGCGCTGCGTCGAGCCGCGCTTTCAGGAGATCGCGCTGCCGAGTCTGTGGCCTAGGAAGAAGAATACGAGGGGTGGAGAGGAGACGCCAGAGGCGGCGCCGGGGCCGAGTATGAGTCGCAAGGAGGCGAAGATGGCGGCGAAGGAGGTGGAGAGGGGGATTATGGCTGAGGCGAGGAGGGAAGTGGAGAGGGAGGCGGAGGAGAAGGCTGAGAGGGAGAGGGCGAGGCAATGGGAGAGGGATGCGGTGGAGGAGGATGAGTTGGAAGGTATGGGTGGGGTGCGGAGGAGGAGGAGGATGACGCGGGGTGAGGAGTATGCGATGCCTGGAAGCATGCCCATGGGTTGATGCTTCGAAGTTTAGATATTTGGATTATGGAGACGGGAAGGGGATGGTTAGATACGGAACAGCATTGTTGGCGCACTTTATGACACACCATAGAATCTCATCTACTCTCACAATAATCTTCCTCTCTCATCGGGAATAAGCTTATATCGTCTATTCGTCTATCTACATATACATATAAACTACCACTACTCCTTATCACTCTCGGCATCAACAACCCGCAATCCTAACGGTTCTCTCGCATACCACACCCTCCTCTCCCTGGCACCAAGCAACGCATCCATCATCGCTTCTGTCCCAGCTCTCTGTCTCCCAACCTTTTCTCTATTCCCAAAATCTCCCCTCTCCTTCTCCACGCCCCACAGCCTCGTCTCCTCAACACATGCCCCGACCTCAAACTCTCCCTTGCACAGCGCCGTCATCGTAACACGCACTTCTGTCGTCCCATGCGCAGCCAGCACCGGCAGCGTGCGCTGTAGTGTCCCATCCCAGACCACCTTCTTGGAGAGATCGAGCGCGTGCCCGTGCGCGTGGTTGCATAGACTAGGTTGCAGTCGGAGTAGGGGGTAAACGGGTGTAGCGGAGCGGTTGGTGATAGTAACGACGAGATGCAAAAAATCGTCGACCTCAACAGTTGTCTGTGGTGTGCGGCTCGGAGGCCCGCCGTTGACGCGCAAACTGATGCCCACGTCTTCGATCTTGAGGGCATCAATCGTGCGCGGCACGAGGCGCATACCGCGAAGCTCGATAACACCCTTGCGTTCTGTGCCTGAGGTGGTGCGCCAGGTGCCGCTGAGTGAACGGAGGATCTCCTCGCGGTACCAGAAGGCTTCGCGGCTGGCCTTCTCGGAGTCGACAGATATGCGGCCGGAGCTGACTACGAACTGACGCTGTCTAGCTGGGTCAAGGACTGGGATGGCTTTGTGCGGGTCGTCGAGAAAAATTCGTTTTATGGGGAACACGACCCTTGAAGTGCTGCCGGGCAGGATTTCTTCTTCAATGGAGCGGCCTGAGCCCACTTCAAGCCTGGCGCGGAGAGGTGATGGCCAGGCATTGCGAAGATCTAGCACCAACAGGCAATAATCCCGTGCGTCGATGTCCTCGGTATCTCCCTTTGCAGCTTCACCACACAGGGACCAGAGGTTGCTGGGGATGTCGTGGCCCAATGGTTCAAGGTCGATCCGAGAGAGTTCGACTCCTGCGTTAACAGTTACCGTTATCGGCATGCTAACTTGCCTTGTATGAAAGGGTCCCTTCACTTTGCTGGCTGGCTGGCCAAGATGCGCGTAATCAATTAGAACAGCCGCGCTTGTCAAGCCTGGTTTGCCAAGAACCTCGAAATCAACCGTCTTTGTGGCGCCAGGAGGTATGTATGTTTCATCGCTCTCTCCTTCCCTCTTTACGTACCGCAATGCGGCCTTTCGAGAAAGTACAAGCTCATATTCGTACAGTTCAGCAGGCGAAGCATCGCGTTTGCTAAGGGCTGTCTGTAGAGGTCCTTGGGTGGAATCTTGGAAAGAAAATAGTAGTAGGTCAACGGGGGTGGTTGTCGAGAGGTTCTTGAGTGTAACGGAGAAAGTTTGACGTTCGCCTTCAAGAACCATGGCAGCTGCTTGGGAGAAGCTGGTGGAGGTGATCACAACCATTGGTTGCGGAGCGATTGCCGTCAACGATAAAGATGATGGCTTGGGAAGGCGTGGGTCGATAGCCGGACGTTTCGATAAAGATGCATCCGATACTGGGCGTTCCCCTCTCTTTCTCTGCACCGCAAGACCTAAGGCTTTAACCTTTATATCTGAGAGAGGCGACCACGGCTCTAAAAATATAGGAAACCTGCGTTCCCTACAACCTCTGAGTTTGACCATACAGCCTGTGATCTTAAATGAACCTGCTGCTCGAGGCGTCCCTGAAACGTTCAGAATCTGCGTTCGGTAAGGCCCAACTACAGTTTCTTGCGCTGCTGATTCAAAGTCGCCTCCATTAGCTTCAAGACGGATCCTGTCAATCACTATCTCAAACTCATACGGGTTCTGGAGAGTGACTTTGAAGGTGGCGCTCTCGCCACAGACCAGTAGCCTTTCCACGGCTTCGGTGTTCGGCCTCTTCAAAAATGGATTATAAATAAATGGGTTCTTCCCCCCAGCTTCTGCAGTTTTTGCCGTCCCGCCAAGATCAGAACTCCGGTGTGGGTTCGGGGTGCGAGAAGCTGGTAGGGCTTCAAGCTCGACGCCACGGACGAGGAACTCGTCCCAATACTCGGCCTCTAAATTTTGCAGCCCGATTTTAGCAGCGGCATCAAACGTCCTCGAAATATTGATAGACAGTCTGACTTGCTCGTCTCTCGACATCATCGGCGACGCATTCTCTGTACGAGGCCCTGGTGCTATCCCTGTCCCAGCTGTCCGCAGTAAATCGGCACTAAACCTAAGGACACCTTGAAAATCAGGGAGAGCTTCACAAAAGCCAATGCACGCCCGAAGAACATTCATCTTCATGGATTTGCCCCCAAATTGACGTGCTGCTGTGTTCTCCATTATGCGTGCCACAACGGCCTCATCCGAGTCATCGCATGGTTTGTCGCCATTTTTGGCATCACCTCTTGGCGAGGACGGGAAGCCTACTACACCGTATGTTTTTCCCACGAGGCCTAATAGTGCATCCATGCCACTTTCAACATCACCTTCTCCAAGGTCCAAAGCACCAGCCCCAGTCGTATTACCATTAATATGGCTCAGTGCAGCCAGTCCTGCCGCAGGGTGTATACCCATCTCTGCTGCGCCTGCAATTCTAGCACTCACAAGCCCGGGGATAAGGATTGAAACCAGTTCCCGCATCACCATAGCCTTCTTTCTATCGTAACCAAGAAACCCGAGAACAGACGCAATGCCAGCCAATATGACAGTACGGTCGATTAGAGAAAGCCCCTTCGCCGCGGCTGATGACGGAAATGCCCGAAATAAGGTAGTAGCAATTACTGATCGAGCTGGGTGAATATTTAATCGTGGGGTTCGAGTATTAGGTTTGGCAAAGAACGGGGTGCCCAAGACCAAAAGCTGCAAGGAGCCATCGTCAAGTCTACCTCCGGCAAGATGCACGGCTGATAGGAGCTTCGAAAATCGAATCGCAGACTCAGAGAACGGGAGCTGCGGTAACGACTCGCCAGTAAAATTTGACGCGCGCTCATACAGGCTGAGTATTCTGTCCAGCAAGTCTGGGAGAAGTACAGCGAGATTTTGTAGAACTGCTAACCGGTTGATTGTCTCAGGGGAATTCTGCTCTCCAGGTGTTCCAGGTGTTGTTGGGGTTGGCGATTTTTCGGGCACGACATAGCAGAGTTGTGGAATCTGAAAGTCTAAGCCAATCCAAGCAAGCATAATCATTGCAACTACAAGTCCTTCCATGGCTTTGGCATGCCATAGATGATCATTGTTGGTCTTAGCAATATATGCGCCTCCAACCAATTCTTTCATAGCATCTTGCCAACGGCCAGCCTGGAGGTATAGGCCTCCAATTGCTATTGAAACGCGGCCTTTTCCTTTATTTCTCGACCTCTCGCTGAGGCTACCTGATCCAAAACCTTGCGTTGAGATACGGCCGCGGCTTTGCTCTTGAATTTTGTCCGCGACACTATTAGACCGACTTAAAGGCGGGCTCATGGTACTTGAGACGCCTTCACTTGGTGTGTTGGGTCCTGCGCTGGGTGTTGTTTGGCGTGGCACAGACGCTGCGCGTAAGTGCTCCCCCTGTTGTGAGCCGAACCGTACAGGCATGGACATGCGGACCTGGCTCCTATCAGCTTCGGGCGTCGCTGATCGAGAATCCATATCAGGGATACTATATTGAGAAGCCCGCCTCGATATAGTTCCACTATCTCCATTAGACCACGAGTATCCGGGGCCCTGCCTCCCATCTAGAACCACATTTGGTGATTCCATCATAGCCATCCCTTGCAATGACTTGGCCATTGTAGTCAGCTCAGCCAGTAAAACAGAAGACAAATCACACATGATTGTCTTCATCGTCGTTATATTAGACGCCTTGACAGAAGGCACAGGTATCAAGCCATCAGGCAGTGCTGTAGACTCCTTCTGATGGTGATAGTCGAAGAGCAGGGCCTGATGCACCAAGGCTTTTGGATACTGGTCTCTGATAGTCTCCAGCTCTTGGTCTAAATCTCGAATATGTTGTAAATGCGTCTGGTAATCGTATCCATTAGTTTCGTTCCCGTCCTTATCTTTATTTGATACATGATTGTGTTCGGAGCCATCTGCAATCGCAAGAATGACAAGCGGGGCGCGGTATAATTCGAAGGGGGCTAAGGCGAGGTGCGAAGTAGGTGGAAGTGAGGTCGTAAGGTCATAAACTATCATGCCAACTGGAAAGGCCAGTGGGGAGAACATGTCTATGATCGTCAGCAGTTGGTCAAGGGTGATCTCAATCGTCGTGAGGCTTACTTCTATCAGGTCGTTGATCGGGACTAATGTCCCCCAGTCGAACGACATTCTCAGGGTATAATCGCTGAATAAATGTCTCAAAGTGTGCTCTTTTCACCTGTCCAAGAGGCAGTATCAACGCCTTGACCCTCGCTGGCGCGATGGGCGACAGAGGGTCAAACACCATACTGTCATTTGGAGGTGCGGTTGCACAGCGGAATTGGGTGGAAGATGGATGCTGGTTATTCTATATGTATCGCGAAACTATAACGAATCGAATCATAAGATTCATACAAGAAATCTGGTTCGTAGGTTCAGAGCTATGATAGGGAGCTCTTGACAGTTGCGATCCTGCCACTCCTATCGCGGATATCCCCACAGTGTGCAACCAAAGCACAGCCAAGCCCCTTCCCGCCGCTAGACACATTTAGGCATTCCCCATCAGATGAACAGCTTTCTTCAACACTCCAGGGTTCAACTTTATCAAAATGCTATATTTTGGGCCAGCCAGCACTTCTTGGGATCTGCTAGCCTGGGGCTCTTTAGACAATCTTTTCGGAATAATAAATCAATCAAAATAATTTGCTGCTACTCGAAACTCTTGAGCTTTATCTGTACTTGAAAGCTAGGCTCTCTCCGTTGATGTAGGCATCTCGTATGACTATCTGAACCCCTCAATCCCATTTCTGTGGTCGCGAGACAATGAACCTACGTAAACCACCTCGTTAGGGTCCAGGTGAGGTAAGATGTGGATAGCATGCAAGGTAACCTATGCTCTCATATTATCTCCCAATCTCATCTACTTCATTCAATTCCAAAACAAGCTCGTTGCTCTCTCTATTCCTCCTATCCATACCAACACAGAAACAACCAAAATGGTCAAATCAGACGATTCAATACCTAGCAAATCTTCGACGTCACGCTCCTCGCCGTCATATACCTCCCAAGCCTTAGCACTCCACAACGGAATGGGTGGTCCCCATCCCAGCGCTACCCAAACCGTCCATCCCATAAATGTCGCCGGCGAGATCACCGACGTGATCCCATACCGTGACACCCCCCCAGCTCGTAGCGCCAGAGGATCAGGATCTCACCGTCGGCCATTACCAGGGTCTTCACATAGTTCTGGTTCTAGCTCTGGATCCGGGTCCTCAGGCGCTGCAACACCACTCCAGTATTCGCCTCCTGTGTCATCGGGGCACGCCCAGGCGCAGGGGTTGCATATGGGGATGGCGTGGGCGCGGCCTCATCACATTCAGCCGGTTTGTCTATCTGTACCCTTGGCGGGTTCCCTGGTGTGGTTGGAGCTGATATCAGTAGAAACCTCAACATCGGATGGAGGCTGTTCCGCAATCGGAGGCGGGGAATATGCGAGGCTTTGGACGAGAGGGTCGAGAGTGGACATTGTGTGGGCTTTGCGAGCCATAGGGAGGACTCTGTTTATACCATGGTAATGACATAAAGTATACCGTACCTGATGAGACCCTATAATATTTTGCTGCATGGGTATGTGAGACATGAGAGCACCAACCGCGGAATATATCAATGGCATTTTATTTAACCTAGAGCTATTTAAGAGCTCATTTTACCCCAGTTCCTAGTCCTCTAAATGGTATCTTAGATGGTCTTCTCGACCATGGTGATGCCGTACTTCTCGAGCTCCTTCATGAGCGGGTTGTTGAGCTTGCCGTACATCGGCGCCAACACACCCTTCTCGCTGATAGTACCATCAAGCACCTGCTTAACAGCCACACCGCAGGGAATACCAACGGTCTTGGCCATGGCGCTGTAGCCCTTAGGGTCACCGTACTCGCAGAGCGTCGACGTCCTCGTCTCCTTGCGGCCGTCCTTGTGCTCAATCTCGAACTTGTGCTGGAGCATGACGAAGTCACGCTCGCCGGCCTCAAACTGCATCTTCTTCTCGAGAGTGGCGCAGAGGGTGTCGAGCGGGTTGCCGCGGGGGATGGTGGCCTCGTCGGAGAAGAGTCCGATCCACTTCAGGCCGGAGATAAGACGAGCCTCTTCCTCCTCGCTGGAGAAGCTGGCCTTGGTCTTGATAGCTGCCGTGAGGTCAGCATCGCTGCCGGACTTGGCGGCGAGGATCTGGGCGGTAGCATCCTTCCACGCGATGGGGGTGGTAAGGTAGGAGGCGGGCTCGTCGGAGAGGAAGCCCATGTCGACGAGGACCTTGATGAAGGCGGGGAAGCCCTGGTAACGGAGAGTGCCGCGGATGATGGTCTGGCACTCGGGAATGTTGTAGCGCTCCTTGTATGGGGTGGAATCGCGGTTGGGGTACGCAACGAAGGCGTAACCAGGGTAGATGAAGTATGGCTTGGCAGCAGCCATCAGCTCCTTGCCCTCGATCTCAACAATCTTGCCATCCTTGTAGTATTTGGCAGCGTTGCGAAGAGCAAGGAGGACACCACGGGACGACCAGGAGAACTTGTATCCGAGCGGGTTGTCGGAGTTCTCTGGGGATGGAAGACCACCGCAGTATGACAGGAAAGAAAGGATCTTTCCACCCTCGGCGTGAACCTCCTCAATAGTCTTGACGGCGTACAAGTGATCGATTCCGGGGTCAAGACCAATCTCGTTCATAACTGTGATTCCGGCATCCTTGGCAGCCTGGTCGAGCTCCAGCATGGCTGGGGAGACATAGCTGGTTGTGACGACATGCTTCTTGTTGCGGATCGCAGACTCGATGACCTTTGCGTGGAAAGTGTATGGGATGAGGGAAATGACAAGGTCGTGCTTGGCTACAGCGGCATCGAGGGCAGCTGCGTCGTTGACGTCAACGGAGACGGCCTGGGCGTTCTTGACTCCTTCGGCGAGCTTCTTGGCGCTTTCGAGAGTACGGCAAGCTAGGGGATGTAAGTAATGGCCCAACAATGAAGCTCGAAGGTATCCATACCAACAGAGACCTGGATTCCAGCGTCGCTGAGGACATCCAGCGTCGGTTGAGTCACAAACCCAGCTCCGAGCATAAGAACCTTCCTATAAAGTAAGCATCAGCTATCCATGGTAATTACCAGAGAATATGAGACATCTTACTTATCAGTGAAAGAAGACATGATGACAATATCTTCAATTTGTGATATTTCAATAATTGTGGTTGATAGAGCACTACGTAGTCATAGTCGGTGTATGGAGGATTTGCACCAAGAAATGTTGGCGGGGCTGTCCGGGATCGGGGGGGTTTCTTTGGTGGGATGTGGGATGCGGGGCAACGCAATGATGCAACACATCTCCAGCGTCCATCCTCCTCCCCACCTCGCTACAAGAATAGGTCGGGTAAATGAAATTTACAAGATATAGCCAACGCCCTTTTTTCGTGGGGGGAATGAGGGATAAAAAAAACTCATGGCACTTGCCACGTCATACAATTGAGGAGGTCAGAGATCAATTCTCCATATAACTCACCTCACCATATGTAACTTATGAGCCACTGCGCGAGTGTGGTGTGTAGTGTGCCCTGTGGCCTTGGCAGTATTTACTGTAGAACAGCGAACAGCGAACAGCGAACAGCGAAGTTCATGAACAAATTGACTCGCTTTCGAATCAAATCAGACCAACTGGTCCCGCATACAACCCCTTTGGGGAGAACCTCCGAGGCACCACCCTCTACTAGCAAACCTGACACCATCCTAACTGCCGGGGAAGGCGCTCAGTCAACGGGCCTTACAGCCACGCAAACACGCAAGAACTGCTCTCCTAGGGTCATACTCTGTACATAAACCCATAGCTTAGCACGTCCCCATACCGTTCGGGAGGTCTTGGGGCCGCGGGTTACTCCCGCGGCCCGCTGGACGTAAATAAATATCATCGTCATCATCACAATAAATACTGCCTTCTATAGTAGTAGACTAACCCCTAAATTCCCTTACGCAAATTTTATATTCCCTTAATACTCCAGTCATTTTATGCTCTATTCATATCAAGCTTGCAATTCTATCCGCGAAGAATCGCCGGTCTCACATACCAGCAATCGATCCAAATTGATGTTTTAACAATACCACTCCCTTCTGTTTCTTTGCCGTATTGTAGTTTAGGCAGGATCGGGAACTCCTCGTCTTGCTCCACGGGATTCGTGGGCTCCGGCAGCTGGAAATCAGCCGGCCTCTGGCACATTGAACCATTGGTAGTTTTCTCGATCATTGTTCGGGGAGTATATAAACCCCAGGAAACGTCTTAACGGCGGAAGGAAATTTTCAAAATAGTGCAGCAGGGATCGTGAGAGGCACAGCAAATTCTTCGACAAACAGGGGGGCTGCTTTCATGATTCCCCGAATACGACCGAACGCAGGGCAGATTTCTTGGCTAGGAGGGGGGGCATCCTCAAAATTCCCTGAATATGACCGACACCGTCCTTTCAAGGCTGGCGGGTGAATAATCTGCTGCTTGAATGACAGTTGGGAAATCGTCGAGGCGCTGCCATGACTCCGACGACGAATCAGCTACCACAATAATTACCCTCGTGTCTTCTCCAGCTGTAGCCACCGTAATATGCGCATGCTCGACGTTGATCTGTGGCATTTGGCCCGCAGCCTCACCATCGGCTAACACGAGAATAATCACGTTCGACTGTATGATGAACTGGCGATGAATGCCTGTGATTCCACTGCTGTTTTGGTAAGATCGGTGCCGAATTCGATGATGGCGCGACTCGAGAGCCCGACCAAAACACTCAAAGGGGTCAGAAGTATCATCTGGGTCCCCACTAACTTGAGGCACCGAAGGAGTCAGGATCAGAACAACATCCGTGTCCTCTAAGTCTCCAATGACAGCTAATGAGTTCGTGGCATCTCTGGCAAGAAGGGAGGTTTGTCCCCCATTTTGCGTGGGAGGCGAGTTCAGCCCTACGCCGTTGGATTTCTGCGGATGCCTTGCGCCATTCCTGGCAAGCGCATGTCAACAGCTTGCCCTAAAATTATCGAGGGAATAACAAAGGAATACTAACTCCTCGCCCCTTTCCTGGTGAGCCTCCGGAGACTCGTTCATATTGGGCGACATGTTGTAATCAAACGTTGGTAACGCTTGAAAACCTGAACGTTGATGAGAAGAATATTGTGACAATGAGAGAAGATATAACCAAAGTTTGATACCGCGCTCATATTAATATTGCTGGCATTGTGTAAATTAGATAAGACCAAGCTAGCCGTGGATGCTGCGCTGCTATGCCGATTGTGGACATTGAAAGTAAAATGCCTAGCCAGCTGATGTGGTTAAATTGAAACCCAAACATACTATGTATTCGCGCATTCGAGAACTGGCCTACCGCTCGCAGAAGATCTGCCTGGGATTACACTGCCTAAACGTTTTCACACAGAGGGTATATGCTGAGACTGAGCGTATGATTGAAGTGGCTTAGTGACACGGTATGGCTTGGTTCAGCTTGTCAGGCTCTCTGTCAGGAACGGGCCATAGTTCCTTGGCTATCTATTGGGCCTTCACATAGCGGCGTGAGCAAGGCGAAAGGATTTGGGAGCAATTCAACGCAACATAGTGTTAAATCGAGGCTGTTTCTGACTTTCTACCTATTGATATTTCGCCCAAGCCAGTTGCGGTAATCCGTAGTGGTTGGTAGTGCATAGGAATCATCCTGGGAACGGGCAGCTAAATCAGTATGAGCCGATACTAAACCGTTACAACCTTCCCCCGAATATTCTTCAGGACCGCTGGGACCCATAGTTGGGCTAACTTACATAACCTAGAACCTAGATTCACTTCGGCCAAGCCTTGACAGCCAGGGTGAGCGTGGTCACCCGGGGTGGTACAACACTAAGTATTTTGGCTTCCTTGGGCGGTAAAGCGCAAGTAAGATGGAAAGAATTTGTGGAAAATGTCCGAGAAGGGTCTTGGGAACCTCCTGGACGACACCTTGGTGGTTGCGTGAGTTTGCAGTTCGGACAAAGGTACCCTGTACTGTGCCGTAGAACGTAGAACGCCACCATAAGATAGTGAACCATGCTTCTCACCTGGGGATACTTGAGATGCTTGTGAAACCTAACATCCCATCTCCTAAATCCCATACCCCATCCAGTCCCGGCACCTGGGAACGTGGAAAGTGCATTTCGGTTTTCGGGTCAACAAGATCCCTGGACGTGCATTGGCGAGATATACGGCCCCAGGTCGTACAGTACAAATATATGCCATCTGCCACCTGTGGTATCACTCCTCGGGATATATTCCAGAAGGAGAAAAAAACGGTGTTCTTCTCATGTGTCTCGGTCGCTTTGACCATATCTGGTTCCCCAAGTATTGGGCGTCCAAGCTGTCTCCGAGTCACAAATCCGCTACCTTTTCCCTTCCTGTACAGCGCAGGGAGAGTTCGGACGCATAGGTGAATGGTAGACCTCTTCGCATCTGACACCGAGATGGGTTTTCCTTAGGTTTGAATGTACAGTACCTCCATTGTAGGTAGCAGCTGGGCTTGGTGTCGTCAGCTAGGTCAGTATTATCAGGTATGGCATCGACAGCTGCAACTGTCTCATAAGCCACATGCGCCTTCATCGGCCAAGCCGGTTACCGATGAACGCCACATACGTTTGATAAACCATAGGCTGCTAATGCTGCAAGAGTTGATCTATCAGACCACATTGATCAGCATGGAAGCGAACTTAGAATCTCCGTTGGGGAGTACTGATGGTTGGCCAGTCTCGCCTGTATGTTGGTGACCATGCAGTTGGCCACAAAGCTTGTCTTTCAGCTTTCGCCATCGTCCTCATGCTGCCTCTGAAACGCTGTGCACGCTCCAGAAGAGCACAGCTGAGTCATCGCCAAAATTCTCTCTGGGCGTGAAGCCGACCTGCACAAAGAGAAGACGCACACATTACTCCGCACACTTGACCGCGAGAAGAAACACTTGGACTGTATGAGCATAACTAGAGTAGCAAATTGAATAATAGTACGCATAAAACTGACCCAGATAGAGAGACTGTAAAGACCTTCTATGAATATAAGAAATGTAAATCGCGACACAGAGACACAATACCATATATTAGCAGAAGGGTCTGTAAATAAGCGCCCAAAATAATGGGGGCAGGATGTTTCGTAGGACGTTTGTTGGTAGTGCCCATTTGATTCGCTTGTTATCAGACGAGGGGTTAACTTATTGTGATTGTGCTTGTGTGACATGAGATGCAGGGCGACTACAGCACTGTGCACTAGAACACCACGCATCACCAAAACACCCAACATATGCATCATACTGTATAAAGTCACGTTCATACAAGAAAAATCACGGTGGATAATGTCAAGGATATCATAATGCAGTCTTCTCCTCCGCCCCAAGATGACAGGAAGACAATTGGACTTCTGTTGACAGACCTCAAACATGGCAAGTCGCGTTAGGAACCGCGTCTGGTCACGTGTACTAATTGGGAGTTATAGCTGCTCAGATACCGGCGAAACAGAGAGCTGTTAAAATCAATGGGACTGTTGAAAGAGTGGCAAATAAGGCCTTTGAGGATGGGCTCTCTGAAGCGTCCTTGGACGAGCTTGTTGACATCGTAACGCTGCCAAATGAGCTCGACCAGGCCAGCATCGCGAACATTATCAGAAATTTGTACCCAGCCGCACAAATATCGGATGATACTCTTGTGAAAGTTATAGGCTCTTTGGGCCATGGACAATCCAGAGCGGCTTTTCCGGTGCAGTCACTTCTGTTGAAGTGGCTGGTTATGGTCTACGACTCCATGAGGAGCCCGAAGATATTATCTCATGCATACAGCTTCCTGTTCAACCTGCTCGATACAATTGCCATAAGGTTTATTTCGCTCCATCATCCTCTGTCTTCAGATGCTAATAGCAAGCAGATCGCCCCTGTGCCATCTCCTGTCGCTGATTACTCGCCGGAAACACGTGAGACCATTCCGAATTCAATCGCTGTAAGTAAATGCGCTACAAGCTTGAAGCCTGTTGGCTGACACGGCCTAGATTGGAATTAGCAAGGCGTTCCGGCAGTGAACCACCACTTGTCGGACTCATCAGAGTCTACAAGGACTATTATCCAGATGTCATTGTTGGCCAGCTGACAGCGGGAAGATCATCGGTGTTTACGGTAAAGACCAAAGAACCTTGCCCAGACGGTACCACATCTAATAATTTACAGCATCCAAATCCCCAGTGGAAAGCCAGGTTGGCAGAGATCCAAGAAGCATATGTTCAGAAAACTGTAGATGAGCAACAATCTCAACGTGACACCTTCCGAGTTGTGAGACGTGGCATAAATGGGGTAAAGAGAAGCAGGGTCTCTGTGATACCAGAGGTGCACACCTCTAATGCTCAAGAGGTAAGCATACGCATAATTATTGAACCTGAGTAGTTTTGTAACTGGTGCAGACATCGGTGACATTGGAAGAAATTGAGAATGTTAGCGGCTTCGTTGGCGTGCTCGAGAAGATAGAACTGCCCAACCAATTGGTAGCTGTCATGGGCGACCCCCTACTACAAAAGCTCCTGCAGCTGAAATCTACAGATGCGGTGAGGCAGCGAGTGGATAACTGGCTTATGGCATTCTTTAAAGACCAGCTCGAAGGGGGTGGATCATCGGAGAGCGCTCTTTTGGACATGTTAGGTTCAATATTGGAGTATACTCGATTCACAAAGGTAAGCCTATATCAAAATCACACCTTCGAATCCGTGCTAACAGGTTAGGATCTCCCACCGGCTTGCGCTAAATATCTCCATTCCCTACTCGAAGACTGGAATGGGCTTACAGGGCGCCCGGTTGTACTCGATCTTCTTTCATATACTCCAATTGCTCCATTTGAAGGTATGGACACGCTCGCTATAAGGGGTCACCATGATGCTAATGGTTTCTAGAACTCTATTTATCAACCTTCCAGCCTCTGGAATGGGCAATCCTAGACGACACCCCGACTTCGCAGATAGATCTTCTCACATTCTACACCTCCATCCTCAGAAACTGGACTTCTGCTCTTCTCTCCAGCACCCCGCCAGCCTTCACAAGCACCACAATTAGCGCTCTTACTACCCACGTTAATGTTCTGGCTTTAACGATAGTCCAAACAGGCCATTTACAAAGCACCATCACCCACCACTCGGTCCTTTACTTCTACGAAGCCATGGCAGGCCTTCTCAGCCAACCCTCACTCCAAGCACATGTGCGCATCATAACTCCGCCATCAGCTCTAGTATACACACTCCACTTCGCACCATCACTATCAACCTTCTCCCGCCTCTGTACCATCCTCGCACTATACAAACGAGCCTTCGAGACGGCAATGTCGAAGCCCATCCCCGCGCGACCAGACCCAGCCCAAGGAGCAACCCCAGAATCATACCCCAAAGAGTACGTCAACCATTTCAACGGCTTCCTCATGGACATCTGCAACTGCCTGTGGCGATCACGCGCGTTCAACACGACAGACACGAACGCCCTCGGTTGCCTCCTTCCGCCTCTACTACTCCCGAAATTTACATCCTATGTCTCCTCCCTGGACACCGGCCTCACACTGCCATTGCTATTCACTCTCTCATACTCTCCCGTCCTATGCAACCTCTCGATCTCGTATCTGCGGGAGCTGGAGGATAAGGCGGATCAGGCAGAGGGCGGGATTAAGATCCGGCACGCGGGTCCGGTGACACAGAAGAGCTTGGTTACGCTTGGGAAAGACGGGGGGCTGCAGCTCAGCTGGGCGGATTATAGGTTAGGTGTGCTGACTTACTTGGAGCGGAGGGGTGCCAAGGGGGTGGGTGAGCTGATGTATAACACGATGAAGCATTTGATGGCGGCGAGAGAGACAGCTGCTAAGGGTTGAGAGATAGTGGCTGGGATGAGGGTATACCAGCTCACATGTCGGTTCTGAATTAGAGCACAATGACAAGCGCATTTTGACATATAGTAACGTGTAGGCTCGATGCCGAACCCTCTCAATTTCTATCCACTGTGCATTAAACATTATATCCATCGAGCGCTTCCGTCCCGGTAGTAAAGCTCCCATCTCCCATCGTCTACTGCAGTAAAGATGCCCCTAACTCCCTGTCCCATAATCGGATACAGCCTATTTTATACATGCGCCAGGCACTTCCTTTCCTCTAACCTCCCCGCACCATATGTACCTCTCGTGTCCGTCTATCCGTTTGGTGTATTCCATGTCGCCATGCCACTACAACTCTTTCTGAGCCGCAGTCGCAGCGCTCGCTCTCGCCGTCTCAACCACAGCGCGGAGTCGGTCTCCCAGTGTCGTCGCCACTGCGACGCTCGACGAGAATGCATCCTTGGAATCCGCGTCGCCTTGGTAGTAGAACCAAGCCCGGTTCATGAGGAAGGTGATGTGTTGCGGGAGGTAGAGGCAGCCAGCGATCAGGACCATGGAGAAGATGATGAATATGCAGGAGTCTAGAACTGGGATCAGAACATTGTCGCAAGATGAAGCGCTTTGGGGGTTCGAAAGGGGGTCTTGGTCGAGGGGAACGGAACCGCCGGGTTTAGGGGCGCGACGGTTATATGGGCTCAATAAAACCGGGAGAAAGGGTAGACATACTGAAGATGAACTTCTCCGTCGGCGTCAACATGTACAGACTGAATGTGACTTCATACTGATATCTCTTGCGTTGCAGCCATCGGAAACCCGACGAGACTACGGAAGTTTCAGAAGGCATTGCGCCGTTTGTCGAGGGTATAGCTGAACAAGTATATTTCTTAGGGCGTGTCGTGAGTATAGATAATATCGTATCGGCAGTGTGAGGGGTCGTCGAGTCGTCGGATTCTGTAGTTGGACAATGTGAAGTTGGCGATTTTGACTTCCCGTCCCTGTAATCCGGACCCCTGCATATCGGCCCCCTCAGCGCCGATAGCCTCGTGCCTTGTCTCAATCCTACGCCTTACGACGCCACCGAGGACAGGGAATGTAGCACCGGATTTAATAGCAATACTCTCTATCAACTAGGATTACGGATAGATATGAGCTGAGCCAGTAATCATGCTGCGCACCCTCACACCCCACGCCTGGGCACCGCGCGCCAAGGCAGCCGCGCGCCTCATCTCAACCACCACGCCTCGATGGGTGAAAGCCATGCCACGGCGCCCCACGCCACTGCCAGAGGAAGAGTTCACTGAAGCATTCCTCTGCGGGTCCGGCCCTGGCGGCCAGAAAATTGTACGATATCCCGCCATTGCTCAGGGTACGAATGACCGCTAACTTGTGCTCCAGAATAAAACCTCCTCTGCAGTCCAGCTTAAGCACCTTCCAACGGGCATCGTGCTAAAGGTGCAGGCGACACGATCAAGGAGCCAGAATCGGAAGATTGCGAGGGAATTGCTGGCGGAGCGGGTGGAATTACTGGAGAAGGGGGCAGAGAGCCGGGTGGCTATTGTGGGAAATGTGAAGGCTAAGAGGAAGAGTAGTGCAACCAAGAAGAGTAAGAGGAAGTATAAGGCTCTGGATGATGCGAAGGCAGAGGCCCTTGAAGCAGCCAAAGCTGCGGAGGCCATCAGTGCTGCCAGTGAAGATTCAAATGGGCATTCACAAGGGCCCAGCTGAGTGATTTGGGCTTGAATATACAACCCCCTCTCAATGAAACATAGACAGCTCGTATACTGTCATACCCAGCCAGACCTTCAGACCCCAGGCATATATGGCAGCTTTTGGGCCCCTGGATGTAACCACACCCAGGGCAAAGGTGTCGAAGGCGCTTGGAAAGCATGTCACAGGTGGCAGGCACAAGCCCCATTAGGATAGTCTCAGACATAATAAATCAAGGTTCCGACTCCCATTAGAGATCGTCTATGTTACAAGCATGCTCACAATAAAAAACTGACATCAATCCCATCATCATCGTGGCCGCCCCTCCCCACGTCCCCAGGCCACCCACCCCGTATAAACACCTCTATTACAGAGCCAGGTTATACGCATACTCATCCTCCATATTCTGCGAAATCCACAACAGCACCGAACTACCACAAATTAGCTCAACCCATTAAATCGTCATGCGTAAGAAACTTACCTCAGCATCACCCCGGCATTCGCCAACACATTCGCCAACCCCATACCAAGCGTCGGCCACGGCACCCCTGGCACAATATACTTCATGACAAACACAGCGACGCCCCCAGCCATGCCGCCCGCAAGGAACGCAAATCCAAGGAACAGGACGACGCGCGCCTTCCACGCGACGCCGGACCCAGAGTATGAGAACGAGTCGGCGGAGAGGCGCGACTTCTCGATCGAGTTGATGATCAGCATGCCCAGCGTGGAGAAGATGAAGGGCAGCCAGTCGATGAAGGTGATATGGGTGTGGAGGGAGCCGTTGAGGGGGGACTTGGAGTAGACGGCGGCGTCGAGGAGGATGTAGAAGGCGAGGGAGAACTAAAGGGCATAGCGGGTTAGCTTGCGTCAAAGAAACGGTATGGAGTTGTGAGGAAGTAGGTATATCTTCAAGGATAGAGCGCTTGCCCGCTATCAGAGATGGAATTCTCGCAACCCGGATGGTCTAGTAGAGCTTGAAGAATAGCGACGAAGCTATATAGGAGCTATAGATGAACTCACCAATCCACCAGCGGCATACACGCCCGCGCTCCGCACCATGGAGCTATTGACCCATTCCGGGATCTGGAACTTCCAGAGCCTCTCTTCAGACATCGTCGCTATCAGTAAGCGCCTGCTCGTTGTTCGTGGTTTGGGAGTCGCAGATCAAATATCGACTGGGCCTGAGCCTGGTAGAAAGCCAATATGTTTCACCTCTGTGTAGGAGGTAATGCTCTGTGTAGGAGATAATGGCGGCTTGGTGGTATTCGTGGATGTTGGTATCACGGTGTCTGTCGTTTGATCATAGGTTGAAGCGCCATGATCCGCCCGCCCAGCTATTGGCGACGACGTCTCTCGGCGTCAATCACAAGTCACGTGCCTACATAGTTTGGTGGCGTTTTGGCTCACAACCAGTCCTGATTTTAAAGAAGCACTTCTCACAATCAAATTAACAAGCATTTTACACGTCAAATGATAATCGCGTTTATCAACTATTCATCATCGAATTCAAGACAGCCGCTACCCTTAATCTTGCGCCCCATTCCTACAATGCTACACACTGATCTAATTCCCACATGCACAAAACGGGTTGCGAAAAAGTCCCCCTCCCATATTGCCTCATTGCCCCTATACTGATTACCCAGCGAAGTGCTTGCCAAAGCGCGCTGCTGCCTCGAAGAAGAGAAATAACGAAAAGTCGAGTTCTATGGTACAACGGAAGATGATGTGAATTCAGGGAAAAACGTCCTTCCGACTATAGTGACTCCATTAAACCGTCAAGGCCAATCAAGGTTCCGCCGTTGCTTCATGTATGTATCAATGCCAATGAAAACTGGCCGTGGTGCATATACGATATGTAACCCCCATTAAAACTGCAGCAGCTGCAACGATCCCAGTACGCCGTGATTGCATCTATTGGACTAGAAGCAATTCCTCATCTCATAATCATATCTCAATGGTCTTCATGACGCTGTCGTCCTCGACCGTTGCCTGCTTGGCCGCGTTGCCGTTCAACTTGGAGTCTGAGGCCGATGTGCCATCCGCCTTCACGTTCTCCTTGTCGTCTTTGGTCGGAGGCGGGTCTAGCAGGGACTCCATGGCCTTAATGCGCTTCTCCTCGTCACTGCCTCGAGGAGTTCCGATTTCAACAAGCGGTTTGCTGGCACTGGACACGTCTGTGTTCACAACTCCCTGTAGCGGGGAGGCAACTTGTGCCGATGGGATTTCCTCGGCGACTTTCGATAAGGGGCTTGCCTTTGAATAATTGGGCCTGTTCGGGCTTGACACGGGAGAAGCGCCGCTGAATCGTTGCATGGACCGTCCTCGTGGCTCGCCAATCTCGGCAACCGGGCTATCGTATGGGGAGCCTGTTGGAGATCCAGCACCCTTGGCAGACCCGTTCTGCGGCCGCCTCCGTGGACCTCTTCGGCCGTACTTCTGGTCGGATCTCCATCTGAGAATATCCAGATAGCCTGGCTCAACATGCAATGTCTTGAATTCACGAAGCTTCAGCTCGTTCGTGTCCTCGTCGATAAACCACTTGCCGCTGTTCATGTCGTCGGCGACAGTCGCCAAAAATGATGCCCATGATCTGGAAACAACGTATTTGCAGTCGTAGTCGCGGCCGAAAAGGATAACCTGGCCCCATTTTCCGGTAGGGCCAGGCGCCAGGTCCACAGCCAAGTTATTTCCTCCCCAATCACGAGCTAATGGGATCCAACGGGGGTGCGCATAGACTCTCTGGATTGCTCCTGGGGGCTGTGACTCCTGCTTGGCTAGGAGGTCCTGGCGCCACATCGGGTTTTGTGATTGCTGGGGCTTCTTTGTGGGTGCTGCTGAGGAGCTTCCGCCAAGAGCTGTGGCCGGTGTCGTGGGCCCGGATGTCGATGGTGCATTGAGATATTGCTCGTTAACCGTTTTCCAATTCCTCCACTCATGTACAATCTCCTCACAATCAAGCAGCATACAGCCAAAAATCATGCCCGTCGGCCGGCCGCCCACCTCTTGTCCATCGTGGAATTGTAGAGACTCGCGCACGTCCATTGGCAAAGAGCAGTCGAGTTGGTGTTCAAGGTCGTTCAAGTCGTTGCTTGTGCATCCCTCTCCAAGCTCCTCAAAGAGTTCCTCGTAGTGCTCCTCAGCCCACTTATCCATCCTCCTCCATGAATGTGCAACCGGTGGGGGCGGTGGCAGCCCTTCCTGGAAGGCCTGCATCTGAATTTCCGCAGCGCTAGTGTTTTCCGCGAAGTTGTCATTCTGTCTTTTTTGAGCCGACGAAGATCTCATTCCAGGCGAGTATGGAGATGGAGAAGTATTCCCTGGGTTCCGGGCGTATGCGGGCGACGGAGGGAAGGCATTGCCATTTAGCGCTGATGCTGAGCTCGCTTGGTCGTCGAGGTAAGGGGATGAGATATCAGCGCGAGACTCGGAGCCATCGGTCGCGACGGAGGTAAGGGGGTCGTGTCGACTCTGAGCGAGTGGTACATGCTGTCCAGTGCGATATGGGGAGTCAAAATCGGAATCTGTATATAAATCATGAGCATAACGTCGCAGTAGCCACAGTAGATTCAGGGGTGAGCGTACGGCGATCGTAACTTGTTAGACTGTGCCAAGCAGATCGGAATGCTTTTCCGAATCCAAGCCTATATCGCAGAAGCTAGAGTCAGTACAGGCAAGACATGGAGGTTGGGGATGAGAAATGGGGTAGAGCTTACGAAGCCATCGGGAAGAGCTGCAGGAGCGGAGGTTGTTGATGGAGGGAGGTATCGCGAACACCAAGTCGTTCAATCGTAGATTGCCTGCCAGTGATGGCGTTGGTTGACTGGCAGATAATCTTACTTGTGCCTCCTGTAAATGATGCAAAAGAGTGTTGTATTGAGAGGGAAGTTAGAGAAAGATCGAGAATCAGGGTGCCCTCTGGGTGTCGCGTCTTTAGGAGTTTGGAACTGGGAGTAAGTCGGCTACAGATAATATCCTTTCCTCCTTCCCTCTGTGCCTATCCACCTATCGCTCTATTAGGGTCTCCGCGCTAAACAGTAACGGTCCGACCTGGAACGTTCAGCAGCTTAATCTAAATACTGTAATTTACTATATGTATAAAAAAGAAATGAGAAGGCGCAGAAATACTTTAGTGAGTTTAAACATGAAACGAAATAAATATTTGGGAGTGCGCTTCATCTCAGTGCGGCGCGGTACGAGTAGATGATTAAAGGGGACGGGGACACCAGGTTGCTCCGACAATTAGCCACAGGGCGACAGGCTGGTTTATTCTTAGGGTCTTGGTACTGTATGGGGGAATAACTAATGAATGCTTGATACTTCAATCACTACTGACGGGTTTGTTACTGGGTTTCTTCGTTCTGTCAACTTACATTTACAGAAAATGAGGATTTAATATTTCAGCATATGGAAGAAGGGCCAAAACTGGTTTCGTTCCTTGCCCGTCTCACTTACCCATGTAACTTACATATTAGTTGTTCTATGTATAGATCGCTGTAACTTATGTATATCCAAGAGCGGCGAAGGGCTATTCTCAAACCCCAACGTCATTCCCTACATATTACATCACAGCACGAAATCATTTCCAATTCCCAATCGCCTCAACAGAAGAAACATTCCCTCTTCACGATCCTCAGGCAGCAAAGCTATTGGCCTTTCCATTGAGCTCGGCGTAGGACAGCATCTCTCCTGAGGCAGTGCGAATATCAGACTTTGACTTCCCACCAGCCCTGCAAAAAAAACCCATCGCGGCACGCAAAAACTAGGAACAGCAAATGATGTGCAGCACCCACCATCCATCCCCATTTCCGCAACCCCATTTTCCCAGCTCCTCTTCTCCTCCATACCAAACAAACGGCACACACACACGGCCCAGACAGACCCAGCTCAGATCAGCGTGGCAAAGGCCTCAGAATCCCCATGATGCGCGCCGAAAGGGGGAACAACAAAAGTACGGAGTACACTAAAAAGGGGGGCGGCGGTCCCAGTTATAATTTACAGGCTAGCTCGGCTACCCTCGTAACGTAGGAAGTTCTCCACACAGCAGCTAGGCAAGGGGAAGATGCAGTTGTGGGCTAAATATTGTGGCGCCGAGGAATGCGTACTGATAAATGGTGCGTCTGCGTTTGCTCAGCCTCTGTGTCAGCCACCGTCGCACTGATCAAGCCGCGAGCCGGTTGATGGTTTAGGGGGCGCGGTGGAGTGGAGCACGCGTTTGGCATGGGAAATAATCTGAAGTTCTGCATGGTGCGAAGGAAGCGCCAGCTGCCTGCTATTGTATCCGTACTGTATCCTGAATGATGCCCGCTCTCCAATAGATGTTACACGCCCAGCTCTCCTGCCAAATATCACATCGGATATATATAATGTACTGTACAATCCCACCCAATCAATCCGCCAGGTGACCCGTGCCCATACGCCCGCCTTCCCCCTGAAATGCTTCCAACACCGATGTCCCATCAAATCAGCTCTGCCACATATACTCGCTGAGCTGCAACAGGAGATCCCCCATGTTCCGCTTCGCTACAGTGCTAACCCCTCGCTCCGGGTCGGCCATCTGCTCGCTGAAGCAGAGCTCAATCAGAGTCTTCAGCTCGTCGTAGGTGAACTCCGGGTTTCCGTCCTTACCCTTCGGCTCCTTGGCCTTCTTCAGCACGGCGGCGGAGCCGTCCATGAAGAGGTCGTAGTAGTCTGCGGAGCGGGTGAGACTGGAATCCGGCTCGATGTTTTTAAGGTTCTGCTGTAAGACGAGGATGTTAAGCTGCATGCGTCCGCAGCCGTTCGCATTCATCGGTTTTACCATGCCAGCATTGGTGACGAGGTAGTTGTCTATGAGGAAGGCCAGGCCTGTGCGGAGAAAGCTTATTTCTTTGTCGTGAAGGTAGTGGCTGGTCGTCTCGTCATAGGACACAAGCTCGGCATTGAGGGCTAGGATGCGAGGGTCGGGGTCGCTGACGACTTGCTCCAGAAGGTAAGGTGCGTTGGAGGGGGAAAGAGCGAGTGCGAGGGTCTGCACAATCTGGCATCGGCTTTCTACGTGCAAGTTCAACAGGACAGTGCCCGCGAGGTCTTGATATGACGAGACGATTGAGTCAAAGGCACTAGAACTGTTAGAATATACAATCATTTAAAATCAGTTGGTAGAACTTACACAACAGTCTCTTGTGTCATCGGTATATATACAGAGCCCTTGTCACCAGGCCCCCCTGCGGCCTGAAGTAAAGTCCAGCGACGGCTTTGTGATGCACGCATTTTTGTCCGTCGGGAAGAATCAGCGTCATGATGCGTGATATTCCGAAGCTGGTTGATCTTGCTAGCCAGCCACCTCATACTCGTATAAAGCAGACAAAGAGATGTAATTATCTTCCGATCCAGTATGATATCAGAGTCAGTCAGAGGGTTCTCATTTGTTTGCAATATTAAAAGACCGCTCTCTTTATCCAAAAGGCTGCGGTTCTCCTCTCCATCCGTCCAGAGCTTCTTGACGGTGTCGTGAATCTCGCCAGGCCCCATTGCGATGGCAGCCGACGCTTTCGGTGATGGGCCATATGATTCTAAGTCCTGAGTGCGCGACACCAGCGCTTGGTACCAGTCACAGCATCTGTCATAATAGCTGACCATCTGTGTAATAATAAGCTGACTGAACGCTTGGTCGTGCGGAATAGTGTCCAGCATGCGACAGAACGCTGTGATAAGGTCGAAGAATGCTGAGCAGCCCTTGAGGATAGGGCGTCGTGCAACTTCCGCCCACTTGGGGTCTTCCTGAAACGCATCCCCTTCCTCGAACGTTTGGCTGCTAAACTTCACCAAGGTCTCGTCAAGCTGAGGAAGGAACACGTTGACGAGGAAATCGTCAAGGAACGACGTTAACGACTTCATCTTCATTTCTGGCGCTGGAGGCACGATGTCTTTAAGCCTTTGCAGGAAGGCCAACGACGGCGGTAAGAGGGCACCCATATTGAAAACGCTCGCGTCGATCAGTAATTTATGCCCAGTAGCAGCTCCATCGGTTTTAGGAGCTTTGTCGTCCGAAGTAGTGCCCGTTGGACGTTTGGACACCGAAACTAATCCAGGTACAGATGTCTTCAGGATAGATTCCAGGTCATCGAATTCCATATTCATGATAGATGACTTAGGATCAATATCCGATAGGCTGAATATCTTCTTCCCCTTATTTCGCTGCCCCCGTTTGAACACGTCCGCATCGTGACTAATTGACTGGCTCATTCGGTAAATATTGGTGTCTGTCGCGAGATAGTCGTGTAGTAGGGAGCGTATCTCGTTTTGATACAGCATCCACAGCTCCCTAAAACTACCCGTCAAGGATTCCGGTTCGCGGATGTTCTCGCGCTTCGCTATTCCCACCACAACATCGTGGAAAACGCGGTGTCCTTCGGCAATAGACTCGAATTTTGCGTATAGTGTCCATAGAAGGTCGCTAATAACAACGTGCCTGACATCGTCATTCTCAATACCAAGATCAACTCGGCTTTTCTGATTATTGCCAGTGCCTCGGGAGACGTTGGGGTGTCGTCGGTCAACTTCGTTATTGGTTTTATCCACAACCCTAAAGAGCTCAACAGGTAGTCTCTGCTCAATAGCGTTCACAGCGACGTCTAGTCGATCCATTTTGTTCAACGACTCAACAAGTAATTGAATATAATAGAAACTGTCAGCCTCCGAATTTTTCGTCGGGTCTTCTACCATGGGGTTTTCTGTGTCGAGTTCGTCAAGGAAATAGTATAACGGTGGCAACTCAGGCACGGAAGTGTCACGACCTTCCGAGCTGGCGCCATTGCTGATCTCCTTGACATGGGCCTTCCATCGGTCTTGGCAGTAAGGTGATTTCAAGTATAGATGGCTGTGCAGCTCCTCAATCAGGATGTCCGTCAAACTCGTCTCTTGGTTCGCTAGATATGCCCGCAGGTCGCTCAAGGCGCCAATATTGTCCATTTCGGGTTTTCTGAGTAGTCTGAGCGCGTCTTGAAGCACATCAACCGCTGTCAGGAATCGCTTCTCTGATATCCTTGCCTCCAGCTTGTCCGTCACCAGCCGCAGATGCTCGATCTGAGCGAGGCATTGGAGCATCTCGTCGTAGCCTTGTGAAGTCGAAGCCAACCCCTTCAATTCTGGGCGTGTAGTCGACAGGCCACTTTTAGCTTGCGACAGTGATTCCCTCAGTTGCCGTAACCTTGTCTGAGACGACTGTATGCTCGATTGGATTTTATGGAATGTACCGATCGAACTGTTGAAACCTTGATGGTGTTCATTGACAATAGCCTTCAGCGCCCGTTGTAATTGCTTATGGGTTGCTTGAAACTCGCTGTATTGGTTCGCTCGGCCGAGGGAGCTCGAGTCCATGAGTTGAAGCGCGACCTGGACGGGAACACATTTGTCTTGCGCCATAAATGACCATTCGGACTGGATGTAATGGAGAACATCTGCGCGGAACCACGGATTAGCCTTGTATTTCTTCCTTCGTGACGACATGGAGCTTTGCAACAAGTAGCAACTTCAACATGAAGCTTCACAACAAGGAGCAGCTTCACTATATGTACCCTGGCATTGAAGGGGGTGTTCTCTCCAAGCAAGGGGTAGTGACAACATTACTAACCTTCAATCTGTCTCGTCCCACTCCCACCACCACCCCTCGTAACAGCTCTCTCCCTATCCCTCGAGACCGAATTATTAGGACCACCAGAGTACGACCTTTCCCCCATACTCGGTTTCCTAAACTCCCTCGCGGCCGGCCCATCAGGCGGGCCCATACTCCCATCCGACCTCCCATTCCTAAATCCCCTCGACTCATCCGACGGTCTCCTCTGCGACTGCTGCGCAGGCGCCGGCAAATTCTCTCTCGACCTATTATCCCTCCCCCCATACGGCTGCTGCTGAGTCTGCGACCTCGGCACCGGCAACGGCTGCTTGGGCGACGGACCAGCGCTCGCCGCCGGACTAATACTCTGCGCATAGAACCCTCCATACCCCCCCGCGCGCCCCTGCCCCGGCGGCTGCGGCGCCTGTCTCTGCTCGCGATTCGCAGTCTGGGACGGCGGTGGGGTGCCTAGAGGCGGCGTGCCGTATCTGTCGCCGTACGGGTCGTAATCGTCTGTGCTTGATGTTGCACCCGGGCTGCGTTCCCGCGACGGGTTGGGGGTTGCGGCGAGGGAGTCGCTGCTCTTGGTGTACGGGTCGGCGGAGGCATTGAAGCCCGCGTAAGGGTTTTGTGCCATGGATGGGTGTTTACGGCGATGGGGGCATGTCGAGTGGGCAATTCTCGCGCGCAATGGGCTGGACTGGTTGGGGGGCTTCGTCACGGTGCTGAAGCTATGGTGGTAGTTACATAGGTGGCATGGGTGACGGGAGTTGCCGAGTAGTGCAGGTGGGTTGGCTGTGATGACAGCTACCCCAAAAGCTATAGGTCCAGTACAGTATCATTGGCAGCAACATCTTCGATATCTGAGTATGACGATTATTTTACGTTCCACCAGTGAATGAATAAGGCTTTGTCGTTACAATGGGAAGTGAAGTTTGGTTTGTTGTTCATGAATTCGAAAATAAAAAAATAAATATGTAAAGTAAAAAAATTATAACCATGGTACAATTATTTATTCCTATGCAATACACGGTCTATATAAAAGCTCTCTTTTGTAATATCAGCTTGTAATAATATAATACTGGGGCCATATACTGTTTAGACGAGCAGATACCTCATGTATTCATCTGAAGTTTTACTATACACTGTGCCTTAATTTATTTCTCAGCAACTTCACACCTCTCTTAAAATACAAACACACCTCGAGCTTTATCATGTAATCCCTATATTTTAAAAAGGTGAAGTAGGGGGCGCGAGCTGTAGTCATGCACGAAAGCACACAGCAGCGAATTACAGGATAACATATATTTTAATATTCTCCTCACTCCATTATTCGGTGACATTATAGCACATACAGAACACAGCATCACACCAGAGAACACAATATTTAGAGAACTGTTGCATTGATACTTCTATGAGCGCTTTGACTACACCATGGAGCTGTGCCATTAAAATCACAAGAGGAGCAAAGCGTCCGGAACAACTCGCGCCGAAAGCATCAAATCCGAGGCATATTCACCTATTTTAAGAAAGGCTCTCCACCAGCAATGACCATCGAATAATAAGCTTATCTAGAAGCACTTCCTGTGAACTATGGATGGTCCACTGCAAAGCCGTTAACAAATGCATCAATACACACAGGGTTAGGAATGCACATACCTCTCATCGTACTCTTGCTTAGAGATCCACATTTGCTGGAAGGTCGAGAGGGAGGCGAGAATGGATCCACCGATCCAGACGGAGTATTTACGCTCCGGTGGTGCGATGATCTTAACCTTCATGGAGGATGGTGCAAGAGCAGTGATCTCCTTCTGCATACGGTCGGAAATTCCGGGGTACATGGTGGTTCCTCCAGACTGTGACATATGTTAGCATGAAACAAATTAAACGGGCCGGGTGTAATAAGTACCATAACGATGTTGCCGTAAAGGTCCTTGCGGACATCGACATCACACTTCATGATGGAGTTGAAGGTGGTGACGTGGATACCACCGCTCTCAAGACCCAAAACGCTTGGGGCGAACAGAGCCTCAGGAGCACGGAAACGCTCGTTACCAATGGTGATAACCTGTCCATCAGGAAGCTCGTATGACTTCTCCAAGGTGGAGCTCTGGCTGGCGGTCTGGATCTCCTGCTCGAAGTCGAGGGCAACGTAACAAAGCTTCTCCTTGATGTCGCGGACGATTTCACGCTCGGCAGTGGTGGAGAAGGTGTAACCGCGCTCAGCGAGGATCTTCATCAGGTAATCGGTCAAATCACGGCCAGCCATATCGACACGAGCAATGGCGTGAGGAAGAGCGAAACCCTCGTAGATGGGGACAACGTGGGTAACTCCGTCACCGGAGTCGAGAACGATACCGGTGGTACGTCCGGAAGCGTAGAGGGACAGGACGGCCTGGATGGAGACGTAGAACGCTGGGGCGTTGAAAGTCTCGAAAACAATTTGTGTCATCTTCTCTCTGTTGGACTTGGGGTTGATTGGCGCCTCAGTAAGGAGGACTGGGTGCTCCTCAGGGGCAACACGCAGCTCGTTGTAGAAGGTGTGATGCCAGATCTTCTCCATGTCGTCCCAGTTGGTGACAACACCGTGCTCGATTGGGTAGCGGAGGGTGAGAATACCACGCTTGGACTGTGCCTCATCTCCTACGTACGAGTCCTTCTGGCCCATACCAATCATGATACTTTGGAACCGTTAGCACTCATTTGCGTTAACAGACGAAGGCAAATGAAAATGAACTTACCCATGGTGGCGAGGACGTCCAACAATGGAAGCTAGAAAGTTCGTAAGTGTCTGAGTACGAGTATTTGCGCTCACAGGCTTGGGGGTGGTGCTGACGCTACAAACACATGTGATGGGTACTTACGGAAAACTGCTCTTGGAGCATCATCACCAGCGAAACCGGCCTTGCACATACCAGAGCTGCAACAATCGTCAGTATGGTGCCCAATGCCGAATAGGGTAGCCAAATGTGGTGGTTGAGGGCATATCGCGGGATGGTGACGGAGGTTGTTGGGTAGAAGCTACCCCACAATCAAGTCGGTGAAGGGGTCTAATGCGACAACTCACCCATTGTCAATGACGAGGGCTGCTACTTCTTCTATTGCGATGGAGTCGTATTAGCATGAGCTCCCTGAGATCTCGAAGAGGTCTATATGCGCATTGCGCAAGATTGGGGGGAGGGGGAGATGGTAATCAGCTTACCTTCCATGGCTGCGGATTACGTTGAACAGTCAACAAATGTGCAATATGTGCAAAGGTACGAAAAAGAGCTCACTTCCTCGATAAGAGCAAGTGAATAATATACGAAGATCACGAAAAGGAATTCGTGGTCGATGGGAGGAGTTCTTGATGTAATAGAGATAGAGGCAAGAGGGAAGGAGGAAGTCGTCGGCGACGTGACGATGTTGTAGTAGTGTTGTAGTGTGGGCTAGGCGAGAAGGGCAGTTGCCGCCGCTTTACTGGCTGGGGAGTTGGGGTGGTTGATCCTAGAAGAGAAGGGGGGTAACCAACATTTCTTCCGATCCTACTCCAATTGAAAAAAACATTCCACTCTCATACATATCTACGTTTTAATCTTATATCTTTTATACCACAGCATATTTTTGTTCATTTAGGCTTCCAAATAAGAATCTCCCGTAGCAGGCAGCACCATTTTGTCCACTTTGCCACGAACGCGCGTACCCCGACTCAGTAGGCAGAGAGAGGGGGAGGTGTACTGTAATGTATCGCCGTTCAGCCCCAACCAACAACTTCAGCCCATTGAGCAACGTCATGTCTCGATAGTACCCCTCCATATATATATTGTTCAGTGTAACTATAAAGGAGGCTTCAAGATTTGGCGGATCGGCTGCGTCCTGCCTCCTTAATGGACAGATGGCACGCTGTTCTTACGGGCTACACGGACCCTCCAGCACTTAATTTACGGAGGTATAACTATACCTCCGTAGATAAGGGAGGGGCAGCCAGTAGTGGGGTAAGGTCCCAAAAGTAAGCTGTCCGGCGCAATATTGAGTATCAGTATCGAGATGAACGCGCTCAGCCATATAACGATCCGTTCATAATGCTAGATGCTATGGGAATTGTCAATTCAATGCTGCATATAGTATGTATGTCAAATCCTATATTGGACTTTGAAGGCGCATCATCGTTTTTGAACCAACTTGGTTCGGTGGGTTGGTTAGACGCATCGCCCAATAAATAACTGGTCATCATCGACCCAGGTATTTTATTTAATGCCTCAGGCATCAGGCACCAACCTGACGTATACGCCTATACCTACAGAATGTCTCGGAACCTACAGGAAGGGACGAGATATTCGGCTTCAAAACAATATGTAAAAAGCTGAATTTCACGTAGGATTAAAATTTAATCAAACAATTCATTATACCCCTTCCTCACCGAGAATATAACCTGCGCCCTACCAATAATTCTCAGTTTACCTAGGCAGCCATTGTTCGGACGGACGCTGCTGTGCAACGTTTCCACGTGCTTCCTTATCGCTCTTATCAGTTCCTGGATTTTTCTCAGAGCCACAAAGCCTTGTCCCGCGAATTTCATACTTTATTTCGCAGCCTCACCACACAAGCCTCACCTCACAAACCCCTCCCTCTACAAACCCCCACCATGAATCCCCAACTCAACAAGATCCTCAAATGGAGCGTCGAAAACTCCGCTGCCCCCGCCCCAGGCGCTGACCCCTCCGCCGCCCCCCCCCGCAGCACCCTCGACCCCGAAGTCCTCGCCTCCCTCTTCGGCGGCCCCTCCGAAGCCGACCTAATGAAAGACTCCATGTCCGCCATCCTCTCCACCGACCCCGAAATGACCATGGAGGCGCGCATGATCGCCTTCGACAACTTCGAGCAGCTGATCGAGAACCTCGACAACGCAAACCTGATGGAGCCGCTGAAGCTGTGGCAGCCGCTCATCAGCCTGCTCTCCAGCGACGAGTCGCAGCTGCGCATGATGGCGGCATGGTGCATTGGCACGGCGGTGCAGAATAATGAGAAGAGCCAGAAGATGCTGTTTAGTGAGGGGGGCATCCCGCCGTTGGTGGATTTGGCGATTAGTGAGAAGGAGACGAGGGAGGTCAGGAGGAAGGCGGTGTATGCGCTCAGCTCGGGGTTGAGGAATTTTCAGGAGGCGATGAATGAGTTTGTGGATGATATGAAGGATAAGGGCCAGAAGAACTATGGGATTGTGGATGCGGGGGATATGGATGCTGTTGATGGGATTATCAATTACTTGAGAGAGGAGGCGTCGAAATCTGCTTAAGACCAAAGCTTTATAAATGAGAGCGAAAAGAGGCGTTGGGGAGTTTTATGGCGGTTGAATATGAATGATGGCATATGGGCATTAGAATGCCAAAGGCTGTTTGCCTGGTTGGCAGGGTCTGCTAGATATAAAGATTCAACAGGATACAATATCATGCACTTTTACTTGTCATAACTAATTTGTCTGACTGATGCTATAGTGATACATGCCATTGCTGCCAGATCTTCGAAGCTTGTAAATAAATTGTAATGATAATCCTGAATACACTTAGTCTTGGATCCCAGGTATATTCAGTGTATGGCTCTGTCTATTCGGCCTTTCCAATAGATAGATATATAGATACATATAACCTACATCAACGCTCCCAATGCTATTCATACAAATTTGTCCAACCACCCTAGTTCACATATTTACCATGGAATGGTACACCAAGAGCCTTAAGGAGAAGTCTAGCGTGACGGTCGGAAGTCGCCGTCGTCTTGCAAATAACGTGGAATCCGGGAATATAATTTGGCGGGTACATCTATAGATAGTTAGTCCTGCGCACGAATAATATCACTGCCAAACATAAAACTTACATCGTAGTTGACCTCGACCTCTGGGAACAGGTTCGTCGAGTGCTTGTCGATACCCCATGCGATGTTGCCGCTGTTGTCTCCGGAAGACCCATTGACACCTGGCCAATCCTTGATCCTGGGTAAGACAAGGTTGACACACTTATCGACGAACTGCCACGCATCATCTCCTCTCATGGTGCACGTCAGAGAAATCGGCATATCCGCCCTAATTCCGAAGTTCTGGACGGTCTCCTTCACTCTGTGGACCTCGGGCCTCACTCCGGTGATCGCCTGCAGCATCATACCGGCAACATGTAGCGGAGCGGAGTTTCCGGCGGCCTCCTTCACCATGCAGTGAACCGTCACTTCCTTGATCTTGGGGATGGTCCTCCAGTTGATATCCTTCTCGAGCAGCCTCAGAGTATCGCCACCACGGGGCCCACGCTTCGGTCTGTTCTTCATATATGGAGACGAATCGTCCCAAGATCGCAGACGGTCTG
Source organism: Pseudogymnoascus destructans (assembly GCF_001641265.1). Lineage (NCBI taxonomy): Eukaryota > Fungi > Ascomycota > Leotiomycetes > Thelebolales > Thelebolaceae > Pseudogymnoascus > Pseudogymnoascus destructans. Next base: position 352,649 of record NW_020167541.1, on the reverse strand, counting down.
CTCTCGGCTCCTTAACCGTGCCAGGAGGTGTGTGGGAGTATGCGAGGGTCATGAGATCCGCCGCGACAGTGGACTGGTATGTCTCGACCAATCGGGGTGTGGAGAATGGACCTGGAACGAAGAGACGAGATGCTGGATCGGAGGTTGGAGGCGGTTGATGCGGATGCAGAGGTCCACGGAAGTATCGTGGAGGCCTGTATTGATATCTGCACGTTCAAATTAGCATTCTGCGCCGTCAAGTACGATTCGCGACCCATACCGACTGCGAGGGAGTTGTGTCCTGCGCGCCTCCGCTCTCTTGATCGGATCATAAGATTTGACCTCTTTCGCACTCGGCTTGCCGGTCAAGAACGACGATTGAGACTCGAGGTCCTGGAAATCCTCGGATTGCTCCTGAGCTGGTTCTGCGGCATTGGAGGCCGCACGCCTGCCATTGTGCGAGAGTGTTTGAGCAGAAGGACGAGCACCTCGTAATACTAAGCGACTAAATGTCGACGGAACCTCTTTTAAGGCCATGGTGGGACGCTGGGGGAATGGTCGAGATCCTCGTCCTTCGATCGTGGCACGTCCGCGATGCTATAAAATTATTGTCGGGAACAGCCGCGACAAGCGCTTGGGAGGCTAGCGCCAATTTACGTGCCAAGAGTCGAGCCTTCCTTATCAAATTAGCGAGCGTGGATTCAAATGAAGCACGTGACCAAAAGTAACTAACCCATATTGGGGTTGGGCGAATTTCGCGGTTGCTAGGAGGGATCTAAACCCGAGACGTCAATAAATCTGGGAAGCTTGACCTGACGCGACTTCACATTCCACGCATCAACGCCAACGGTATTATCGCAATGGCTGATTACGATCGCAGACCTCGTGGCCGTGGTGGTTATGATAACAGGAAGAGGCGTTATAGAGGTAAGAAGCGCATATTCGCCCTGGAATGGAGTTATAAATGAGAGAGAGAAGCGGTTTCTGACAAAAGCGCCTAGATGACGATGACTTCGATCGCAGACCTCAGCGCAGGCGTTACGAAGAGCCCCTACCAGTTAGGGTGCGCAAACAGCTGCTCTCTATCGCCGAGTCCCCACTGAAGCCCGTCGAAGAGGAAGTCCACTTACTGGCTAAGCTGGTTTCCGACAACTATGACGATGTCGAGATGCGAACTTCTTACATCGACCTCACTCTCCAGGTTGTGGTCGAGCAGCCTTTTAAGACTCCATTCGTCGCGGCGACTGTCGTTGTGCTCAACGGCATGAACAGAGGCGAGGAGGCGGTCGCATTGATCCTTACAAAGGCGGCTGAAGAAACTGAGAGGAAGGTTGCCCTCGGGGAGTGGAGAGAGGTGAAACTGCTCTTGAAATTTCTGGGGAGTTTGCAAGGCCTTCTGAACGATGAGGGAGTCTGGCCCATTTTATCAGAGCTCTTTGAGAGAGCTGTCGATCTGCAGACTGCCTCCTCTGAAGATGTGAGTTATCATAAGTCGACAATTATTCAGGCTAGGGGCTAACGATACGATGAAAGACTTTGGGAATGGAATTAGTCAAGGTCATCCTATTTACAATCCCGTACATCATGGCGTCGTCTGCCACCGAATCTCAGGAGCACGCCGCCGGCCTTCTCGACAAGACTGAAATTCTGGCTGGTACACCATCACCACTGGAGGCATTGGTCGACCCATACCCAGGAAATGGCATTGATGAAGCGGCCGAGCCAACAAGCGTCATCAGCTTATTGCAGAAGCAGCTGCAGAACGAGGCGGCCAATGGGTGGGTGCTCGCGTGCATCCCAAGGCCGTGGAAGATGCCAGTCACAGGCGACGAAGAGGACCCTCTTGCTGCGTCGACGAAGCACACATTGCCACCCATTACTATCCCAGAGGCTGTTATCCCTGGCGAGAAGCCTCTTTTCCCAGAAATCTACTTCTCTGTTTACGCCAACCAAGATATCGAGACGGTGCCACCGATCACAAACATCGCGTCCTGCATTCTCAGAGACTCAATTATCGATACCATCAACATTTTGGACTTTAATAGAAATTCTACTGCGCGTTATCTCATTGATATCGACTGTTATTTCACAGCGGATACTTTTGTCAAGAGAGCCACGCCTTTTGACAGGTTAAAGGATATTGAAGGAGACCGATCAACCTGGAAGCCCGAGGATGTGGCTGTCGATGCCGTTTTCTCGCAGCTCTTTCAACTGCCAACCCCTGAGCATAAGCTCGTCTACTACCATTCTGTGCTCACAGAGGCATGCAAGATCGCACCTGCGGCTATTGCACCGAGTTTGGGACGTGCAATTCGTTATCTGTACAGGAATTTCGATAAAATGGATCTGGAACTTGGTTATAGATTCATGGACTGGTTTGCGCACCATTTGAGCAATTTCGGTTTCACTTGGAAGTGGACCGAGTGGATTGACGACGTTGAACTCTCACCACTGCACCCAAAGAAAGCGTTCATCGCGGGAGCTTTGGATAAGGAGGTCAGACTGAGCTTTGCACAGCGCATTAAGGGAACTCTTCCTGAGCCATACCAACCGCTTATCACTGAAGGCAAAGAGAAAGATACTCCAGACTTCAAGTACAACGATGAAGGTAATAAATATGCGCTATTACAAGAGACCAAGCTAACCAAACTAGATACCCCTTTTGCTGCCGAAGGGCGGGAAATTCACACCCTGCTCAAGCGTAAAGCTCCCGAGCCAGAAATCCAGACCGTGATTGACCAGATCCACACTCAAGCAACCACAATTGCCATCCACGAGCCCCTTTTATCATCCACAGATGTGTATGTCACTTCTATCTGCTACATTGGATCCAAGTCGCTTTCCCACGTGCTGTCCTGTATCGAGCGCTGCAAAGAGCGTCTTCTATCGATCGGGAACACCTCGGAGACTGCGCGCCGCCAGATCATTACATCCGTCATGGCCTACTGGGTCGACCAACCCGGCATCGGCGTCAACATCGTTGACAAGCTGCTCAACTACACCATCCTGACACCGCTCAGTGTCGTGGAGTGGGCCCTCCTAGACGACACCAAGGCAGGCGATAAGCTCGCCGAGCCCTTCGTATACGAGATGGTTGCAGGCACAGTGCAGAAGGTCACAAACCGAATCCGCCAGATCGTCGCGTCGAGGAACGCACCGGGTCTGGAACACGAGCAACGCCTCTTACTCGACGAGACGCTGCTGAGGGAGAGGGTGGCTATGAAAGATATGTTCAAGGTCATGGAGGATGCGCTCTTCAGCTGGGCTAGTGGGAGCAAGGACCAGGCCATAGAAGCGGGCCTTGGAGAGACCACTGACGAGGCCTTTATTCAGAGGTGGGGCGAGAAATGGTTGAGGGTTTTCAGGAGGAAGATGGCTGTTGAGGAGGCGTTCCTGCTGGAAGTCGGGAATAAGACGGCCAATGAGAGTAATGGGGCTGAAGCGGGGGAGATGGAGGTCGAGGTTGATGTATGATGGGTTTTGAGGGGGGGTTTAGTTTTATTCTGGTAAAGGGGAGGGATGATCGTTGCATTGTATACTAGGACTAATTCAGGCTGACCTGGCTGGTCGAGAATTTCTCACATTCGGACGGACATAGGCAGGAATAAAGATTTCTAAGCTCAAGGGCTTCCTGTTATATCATAATAATACAAGGCTAGCAATCTGAAACTCATTATCTACGTATTTCAGCAAGGGCTACGGTAATTGCTATCTTACACTCAAAACAGTCCAAGCATCAAAACGCAAGCCACCCGTGCAGCATGTGTAATATTTGAAGGACGACTCTAAGGAAATTAATAAACTAAGACTATATTCCAAAAACTATTCCAAGCAATTTTTGTTCTCTTACAGCCTTAGAGCTGGAGACTCCGTTATCGTGTAATTCTGGACCTGATGCGCGAACGGACATACGTGGACTGGGTGCGTATACAGTCTCTCAACGTCTTATCGTAAATAATCAGCAACGCTTATTCCATAATAAATTAGCGCGCAGTTTTATTTGTTCCTGAGCCTTTCGAGGGTCTTTTCATCGAATGATTTGAGAATTGTATCGTGAAGTGAGTCTTTCGCTTTCTCGGGGGTCACAATCTTAACGGCCCCTTCATGGATCCTTCTAAGGGTATTGTTATGAAGGTTCGTCTTGATCGGCTCAGCTGGAGACCCTATGCCAGAGCTCGGAGTGACAATGCCACTCATGACAACTGGAAGCTTCAGGTCTTCGGGCGAGGAGGGGATGATATGAGGTGGAAGATTGGGAATGTGGATGCGCCTGGCTTCATTCTGGTAACTCGCGGGTACAATCTGCGGACGAGTTAGCAAGTATCTGACAAAGGGAAGGCGGTTGGCTAACCTCAATAATCGTATCACGGGGGAAGCGAAGTTTGGGAATGGCCATTGCGTCGCAGGCCATGAGATATCCGTACAAGACTCGGAGGACAGATTCATGGGCAATGATAAGGAGGTCACTCTTCTCGCGCTCTAGCTCCAGAATTATGGGCTCCATTCTAACAGCGACATCGTGGTATGACTATAGAATATTAATATGAGCTGATGCACATAGGGTATAGATCCTACCTCAGCACGCGGATAGCGGTGGTGGTATGGGTCAATCTCGTGTTTTGCGACCTCTTCGGGATACTGTGCGCGAAGTGCCTCCTCTGGCATCTTCTCACAGACGCCTGGGTTTAGTTGGCTCAACTGGGGCCTCTGGGTGACTGTGTATCCACGATGCCCAAAGAAGTCAGCTGTTTCAACAGTTCTCCTCCGAGTCGAGCTCCATACAATCAGGGGCTTCAGGTCGGCTTCAGTACCGCCAGCTTCGAGATAGGCCTCATGATCCTTCTCCCTATGCCTCAAGAGGGTTTCTCCCATAATGTTTGAATATTCCTTGCCTTCTGGGGATAGGTGTGCATCGGCCTTAAAGGAGTCCTCCTCTCGCGAAGTGCCTGCCCGAACAAAGAATGTCCTCTTGCTCTTGTTGTGTAAGTTCATTAAATAAAACACAACTCTCATCGAGAGGTAGCCAAAGTTCACATTATTTGTCTCAATCCTTTGACCAGCATTAATTAACTTCACAAAGTTGAGTTCGTTTTCCGCCATGGTCTGGAAGTCGGGGATTCTTGTGAGAATTCTCCTCAGATACTCTTTGGCAGCATCATTTGGGTCCCAGTTCGCAAACTTCCGTGAATTAGCATTAATAGATAAACAAAATAGAAGATTGCCTTACGTCTGGTGAAGAGATCTTAACGCTACGAGCATTTTCCTCGAGAATCGACTCGTCTGTCACATATGATTCAAGAAACAAGGTCTATTCTGGGTTAGAGTCTTCAAAATAAAGCAGGACGGGCATCATTATCTATAGACACATACCTGTACATCGTGCTTTGCAAACTCTTTTGCTAGAGCACGTCGACCGGATGCCAGAGGGTTGACCGCATCATAAATCGCAACCTGGCCATTCTCATGGTTGAGCCAGTTATAGATGTCTCCACGGCACCTCTTGAGAATTATCTGACGCAAAAGGACAGATTCGGGAGACGCACGGATGAAGAAGTAATCTTCCGGGAGCTCCTTGCCGGGTTCAAGAGTGGCACGGCGGTAATCACCCAAATGGAAAATTCTGGTCTTCACGCCCAACCTATATTTAGTTTAGTATGAAAATGCTTGCATAGCATGTGTTAAACTCACCATCTCAAATATCTTGCTAGGGAAACAGAAATATGCCTGGTAGGTTAGTGACAATCACGGGGCATGGGCAGAATGAACTCACGTTTTCCCACGAGCAGGAGGTCCAACTAGTACAATTACAATCCTACCAGAGTGAAAGAGCCGGCCAGACATCGTGCTATAAAGTTGGGCCGGAGCCAACTCGGTCTTCTCGGACTCATCTGGAAGATCGTGGACGCCATCGATGAAAGTGCTTGACCTTCTCCGGTACCTTGGAGAATTCGCAACTATCTCTGCAGTACTGTGTCTATGTTAGTAACAAGACACGTAGTGGTCTCTGCTAGATCCAATGCAAGAGGCTAGGTAGCCTTTATCATTCAAGACCGTGGCTCCCGCGTCAAAGCAGCCCCGAGAAGGCCATTTGGAACAGCCAAGATCTCAGCTGAAGTGATAAAGGCTTGGCCACTTTGAGGAAAATTCTTAACTAGAACCATGGCCAGGACAAAAGAGGAAAACACAGACAGTGTCGATGGGATATTCAAAGTCGAGAACGAGGTTAAGTGAGTGATGGAAAATAACTCACAGTAAGGTGTCCATGGTTACAGGACCTGGAGCCCTCGTCAGACGCCAGATGACGACACTAGTTTCTATAACAGAACAATAGGTTCTCTTTAGAAAGCAAAGCCAAACTAAGCAAAGTTTGAAGCAAGACTGATCCTCAAACGGCAATTGACCAAGTCTACAAGGAGTCGTAGTCGTGGTTCATACTCAGAAGAGCAATGACTTGCTTATTATAGAGGTAACTTCACGGCCATTAGTAGTGAGAAAGCTAATTGGTGAAAGGACTCACAAGATAAATAACACAAGCAATTCGAGGACAGGCAGCTGGTGTTTGTTTATAAATGAGGAATCTATGAGGTCAATGGGGTTGCTTTTGCCATGGTCGAGCTATCAATTACCCGATAAGATAGAGATGATTAGCGCTTTAGGTAAATACGCCACACACGTTTCGGTCCTGACGTAGTTGGCCTTGGCGCCTCAGGCTACAACAGTCATCTGCTTGAGAAAAAGATATTGGCGACCTCAAGGCCGGAGCATATTACGATCACCCGCTTCTATCCAACGACCACCTCCGCCCTTCCACCCCCCTCTTTTAATTTTCAGCTGTGCGATAATGTCTTCCATTGGGCTGGAGAAGGAGTCGCCTCTGGCGTTCCTCAAGAACAATGCCATCACCAACGCCCTGTTAGATTCCTACCAGACCTTTTCCGCCAGGAGAGAGGCTCTGGGGCTATCGAACCCGGGTGCGGTGGATAACATTGCGAAGGAGGTCCAAAGGGAAGTGTTCCTCACAAACTATACCTTCACTGGTCTACGTGCGGATCTCACGAAGGCGTTCAGCGTTGCGCCTTTATTCCAAGTTTCCCATGCCTTTGCCATGGGATCACAGGGGCTCCCCCCATACACATTTGCTGCCCTTTACGGCACAGGAAAGGTATGTTGATACAATAATTAACATTTAGTTGTCGTGATGACGACTCTGATGACATGATGCTGACGATTGTTATATAGGTCTTCCTCCAGGGAAACGTCGACAATGAAGGTCAACTGATGGCACGCGCCAACTACCGCTGGAGCCCTCAGTTAACTACGAAGACAAACATCCAAATTGCACCAGGCCAGAGCCAGACAATGGCACAAATCGATAACGAGTACATCGGCAGCGACTTCACCGCATCCCTCAAGACCGTCAACCCGTCGATCATCGAGGGTGGTCTTACCGGTATCTTCATCGCCAGCTACCTCCAATCTGTTACCCCCAGCCTTGCTCTCGGACTCGAGGGTGTCTGGCAGCGCGCAGCCCTGAACCAGGGCCCAGAGACAGCGATCTCATATTGCGCCAAGTACAAGGGCAGCGACTGGACCGCGTCTGCCCAGCTCCAAGCACAGGGTGTCCTCCAAACATCGTACTGGAGGAGGCTGTCCGAGAAGGTCGAGGCTGGTGTTGACCTCAACCTTGCCCTCCAGGGCGGAAACCCCATGATGGGAGGACCAAGCAAGGAGGGCGTCACGACCGTTGGCGTGAAATACGCCTTCCACATGTCTACTTTCAGGGCACAGGTTGACTCGACAGGCAAGCTCAGCTGCCTGTGGGAGAAGCGTGTTGCACCACCAGTTCAGATCACCTTCGCTGCTGATATGGATCACTTCAAGGTTAGTTCATCCCTCCCTCTAACCCCTTGCTTACCCAATAAATTACATCTGCTAACTGCCTCCCCCACAGCAACAAGCCAAGATCGGTCTTTCCGTCTCCATCGAGGCTAGCAATGAGGAGCTCCAGGAGCAGCAAGAACTCTCCCAGGGACAGTCAATGATTCAAATCCCATTCTAAACTCACCCCTCACCTCCCCTCCCGCACAACTCTCCTCCTCGCCCTCGTTCATCCACAACACCTCGACAACCACCTCTTCACATAGCGGCCCCCCCCAACCGCCTTCTCAACCTGTCTTATTATAACCCCCCCCCCCTTTCGCCGCCTCACGCCTACCTCTCAAAAAACATCACAAGGCGCGCGCGCTCGTACCACCATCATCCATTTCTTGTCTCTTTGTTTCGGTTAATCAGGGTTTGCATACGGGATACGGACGGGTTGACGACACATCATTTTCCATCTTCCTCAATAGTTGACATGGACGGGCCGGCACGCACGCTCTCGAATCTTTGGTTGTATACTAGCTTTACGTTTTGGTGGCCTCGCGCGCGCGCCTGTGGTACTTTTTTTGTTCTCTTACTCTCTCTCTCTCGCTCTCTCTTGCTTTGCGCGTCATGGGTGGGCCGAGGCGGCGGGGGGTGGTGCTGTGCGGCCTGTAGATAGATACTTGTACGAATAGCAACGAAATATTGCCTCTGGATATTGATTGCCCCTGCATCGGGATGTGATGGTACCTGGGCAAACAACCCAGCTTTCTACATGGCCCAGCCTTCTGACTCCAGTGACCGCACAAGCATGCACGCCTCATCACCACCCCCTTCTCCACCTCCCCCCCCCCCCAGCCTTGCACAGCGACTCCCCGCCTCCTCCCTCTCTCACCGACCCCGACCCTCCATCCATCGGCACCACCACCACCACCACCCATTCCCATTCCCACTCCCGAGACCAGCCACCTCCCCCCTTCCCCATCGGGACTCCCCCCCACCGCTCTCGTCAGCTCAGCCCAGCCCAGCCTCGTCATCTTCATGTCTCATCGCCTTCTTCCCTCGCGTTGATGGCGCTCGCGACCCGAGCCCGTCTGGGTCCTGGCGTCGATAGTAGGGTTCTACACTCCGTGTCTTCCCGGCGGTCCGCGATCTAGATTCTCCCCGTCCGCGCCACGGCCGCACCACGTTGGCCGCGCCATGCCATACCCGAAACACGGCGTGGCCTCCGGCCGGGCGCTGACGGTGTCGGCTGAGGTGAGGGTTGGTTCACCGGCCCGTGGCAAGGAGGGGGCGAGACCGATCTATCCACACACCCGGTGAGAGGAGGAGGGGGATCACGATCGATCGCAGGGAAGAGGGGATATGGTGGTTGACAGAGACTGACCGTTGAACACGCGGCTGGGGCGGCTGGGGGGATCGATTCTCACTCCCCGCCCCTTCCAGCTCTGGGCAACTACCAACACCCCATCCATACCCACAGCACTCAGCGTATCCATCCTCACCTCCCATCCTCACCCTATCTCCCCCCCAACTCCCTCGACTCCCCCCCAAAGCCCGGACCCCCTTCCCACCTGACACCTCTTTAACCCGCTTACAGCGGCGATCCCACCCCCCAACCCCCAGTCCTCACCCCTAGCCCATCCCCCGTCGTCCGCCACCCAACCGGCGCCACCCCCGCCCCGTGCGCGGCGTGCATACAGCGCAGTGAAGTGCAAAGAATTTTCATTCTCACCTGGTTTATCGCCATGCAGGACGCTCGATAGGGATGCTGGGGATCTTGGGGCATGGGGGTGGGTGTGTTATGTGTGTTTCGGGGTGGGCGGGTTGTGTTACTGATTACCTAGCTGTACCGAGTTGTCAGGCCGAGGAGTGGCTTGAATCGGGAGAGAGCTGGGATACGGGCTGAGGCGTCGTCCGCTGCCATGGCGGTTTAGGGGGGGTTACGAGGAGGATGGGCAAGGTGCACGGGGCGTAGGAGGGAGGTGTGATGTGAGGATTGTTTTCCCCGGTGAGGAAACGGGGATGGGGGGGGAGGGTGATACACAATACGTGCTGTGCTGTAGGTACAGTACATACATCCCCCCTATCTTGCGCCATAAGCTGTCCCATCCCAGCTCCTCCCAGCCCGCTGGATATCAGGTAGGTGCTATGGGAACGGCTCGGGAATAACAATCTCACCCCCATCCATCCCCATCACGCATGTCAGCGTGCCCAAAATAAATAAAAACTGCAGTCCTCGGGATTTGAGACCCCCTCGAGGCCAGAGTCGGCATGGGGCGGCACTCGCACTGGGCACTGCCAAACACCCCGGCGGTGCCACCACGCGCGCGGGCTCGCGAGATAGAGGTGAGCCCGCATTCCAGTGCGACGCTGTGGCACACGGGGCTCACATGTCGGCAGCGAAACAGCGCGGGTGGGCGCAGGTTTGGGATCTTGAGGGGGGAGGGAGGCGGTTTGGAGCGGAGAGTTTGTGAGGGGGGGAGGAGGGAGGGCGTCGTACGTAGATACGATACGGGCTGTTGGTTGTTGCGGGAGGGGAGGGTTGGGGGTGCGGGTGTGTGGTTTGAGGTCCTGGGTGAGAGCGAGTGTTGTGAGTGGTTGTGCTAAGCGCCGTTGGAGGGTGAAGGGGGGGGATGAGGGGGATGGATGGGGAGATTTAGATATTAGCATAGAACTGGAGCGAAGGGGCGGGCAGAAGAGGGGATTCCATGCCTTTCCTGGCTTACCGTGCCTGTTTTCCCCGGATCTGGTCAGCAATAGTGAAGCCCATCTTTTATTGCAGGCTCTGGCGCTTAACAATCGACGCCTCACCCTTACCTACCTGCATATCCTCACGTGTTGTCATTGGCTCCCCCCTTGCCCAGGGCATACTTCGCGCGTCAGGCTTATGCATCCTGTGCTGTACAGTAGTAGTAACGGCCCTGTCCTGCGTGTACGTGCGTGTACGTGTACTGTATTCTGTACGTACAGTACACGTACACGCAGGCCAGGGCCCCTCCACTCCGCCTCCTCCGTCCCCTCCATCTATCGCACACGAAGCCCCGATGGATGAGGAACTGGCGAGGGTGCATCGGCGCACGAGGGCAGGGCGGTCACGAGCCCCCTATCCGCGCCGCTAGCTCGCATGAGGCGGCGACGACACGGATCCGCCCTGCCACCGGCGTAATCCAATATTGGAACCCATCCCATCCTCAACGCCCTCAGCAGTTCCCAACCCTCCGTAATCGTACCCTCCCCTCCCTCCCGCCGTGCCCTTGCGTAGAGTACCTACTTATCCATAACTTGCAGTTCTGTGCGTTTATTATTTTTCAGCCCCAAGGGTCACGCACAGTTGCAGGTAGCCGTCTTTGGAATGTCCCAGAACTGGATTCGACTGCATCGGGCTGTCTGCATCGCAGTGAGGGCGGCACCCCGCTGGCCGGATGGGCGGTCGTGTCGTGGTGGTAGTGGTAGTGAGTGGTAGTGGCAGTGGTAGTGGTAGTGGTAGTGGTAGTGGTAGTGGTAGTGGTAGTGGTAGTGGTAGTGGTAGTGGTAGTGGTAGTGGTAGTGGTAGTGGTAGTGGTAGTGGTAGTGGTAGTGGGCGATGCTGGTGGCCGCCGTAGATGCGTGTTTTTGTACTGAATGTTGTATGTCGTATGTACAGTACCAGCGTACAGTATTTTACTATTGCTGTGTACTGCGCTGTGTACCCCGAAAGTATCTTTGTACGTACTCCCTGCTAACTCTGTAGTGCGAGGACGTGCGTGGGAGCGGAGCGAGTCTTAGCGGCTTATTTGCAGGATGGGGCGGCCCCGTGATTGGGTGGGTCGTGGGTCTGTGGGCGTGCGAATCGGCTGTTTTGGGGTGGTGCGTGAGTGCATGCCGTGCAGTAGTAGAGTCGGAGTAGTAGGAGTAGTAGGAGTAGTAGGAGTAGTAGGAGTAGTAGGAGTAGTAGGAGTAGTAGGAGTAGTAGGAGTAGTAGGAGTAGTAGGAGTAGTAGGAGTAGTAGGAGTAGTAGGAGTAGTAGGAGTAGTAGGAGTAGTAGGAGTAGTAGGAGTAGTAGGAGTAGTAGAGTAGTAGGAGTAGTAGTAACAGTAGTAACACCTCGTTTTGCTTGCTTGCTTGCTTCCTTACTTGAATGCTTGCTTTGCTGTTGTGAAGCAGGAGGGGAGGGAGAGTGATTATGCCCAATAAGCATCTATAAGCATCGCACCAAAACCAACCATGCAAACAGACATACAGCGCTCTTCAATAGCCTCACCACCTCTGTATATACCGTATTTGAATTTCCCATTGTGCGCGAGCTAAGTGGTTAGCGGCGGCGGCCACCTAGCCAAGGTGACCGACCGGCTTCGTAAACACGAACCGCTGGTTTGTTTGCTCCAATGTCCGATTTGGCATTGCCCAGGATCAAAACCGACCTTGGACATGGATTCCGACCTAGAGTAGTCACAGGGGGGAGCCTCAGAAACGAGGGAGCTGATTAGCTGTTGTCCGGACATTTCCTTCACAGCCCCACCGTAGGGGTTCCATCGCTGCCGATCAATGACGCTGTGTGCGGGCCCGGCGCCCCTGTCGCTTGGGCAGACCAGCGCCCGCAGCCCATCGCACAGGAATGTCGCGGCGTTATTGGGGACACATGGCATTGCTCCTATGAGCCATATGCAAAGGGTTTAGCCGTCTCTGGATGGGATGTGATGGGACGTGATGGGGCATGACAGTTTGGAGCTGCTGTTGGAAAACTGTTGGAAACCTGTTGGATGCAGAGCTCATCGTTGTCGAATCGAGTGGCCTGTTGGATGCTGTTGGATGCAAGGCTACCAACGTCTGCAAGCGCGGTGGAAGGAGAGCTTGTCAGGCACACACTTTTTTCGATTTTCGACGTCGTGCGATTCTACTGGATTCCGTGCAAGGGCAAGACATGGCTAGCAAGAGACATCTCTCGCTTACTGAGACAACTGACCCTCCGCTGAGTCTTGTCTCACGGGCCCTGGATGGAACAATAATAAGGCGTGAATGAAGAAGTCTCAACTCGTGTTAGCCGTCCCATGACCAAACCTATTTTTTCTCTCAATAGGCGCAAGACATAATAGCGCCATCCACCCATTGGCGCCGCTGACGCTTTGCCGGATTGCTCGAGTGCCAGCCAGGCGGCCAGGCAATAGCTCTGCCTGGCCGCCTGGCTGGCCGCCGTTCCACTCAATCTGACAACGTCAACGTCAACGTCCAAGTCCCTCCACTCCCGGTTTTCCGTAGGACAAACGAAGGTCAAAAATAACTACAAGTAACCCACATTCCAACAAACACAGCTATGACGCCCTTCTCCACGCTAACTGTCCAAAAGCCCCCAGGAGGAGCAGGAAGAGGAACAAACAGAGCTGGAGCATCATGTCCTGCAGCAGTGGGGTGACACGGTGGCCCAGGCCATTAATCCCGCGCCGGGACGGAATCACTCCTACGATCCTGCGGCGTCCCATTGTGCGAGCGAGCGAGATTTCAGATCAGCTGGGTGCCCATTGGGAAGGGCCAGGCGCGCAACCCTCTTTCAACCTCGCCCCCGATCCCGCGATGCATTTCCGGCTCTTGATTCGCGCCAAGGCCTTGTGGTCAGTTGTTGGAGTCACTGGGGGTTTTGCGAGGGGGCTGGATCTGCACCCTGAAAGGGCTCTCAAGGCGGGAGAGAAGGACCGCCGTAGATTCAGTTGGTGCACGTACAGGACCAACCACCGTAGTACAATCCATTCATAGCCACATGCATGGCACAGCGCCGAACAACAATTATCCGAAGCCGCCCAGCTCCCCCCCGTCCCTGGTTCCCTCCAACCCCAGGACCTGCGATGCTGATTAGGAGCATATACTCCGTACTGCACAGGAGCTGTCATCCAACCCTGTCCAGTGTACGCCACCACACTAAGATGCTCAGACGATCGCTGGGGTCACCACCTGCTCAGCGCCAGCCTTGGCCCGCTTTGCTTGCCAGCCGCTCCATTCGCTGGCGGGGTGGAGATGGAGCTATGTACGGGTTGGGGCAGTAAGTTACTGTTCTTGTACCTCTGGGCGGCGACCAAGGTCGAGCTGTGTCCGGCCCCCTCCTGTCGTCGCAGGGGAAAAACGAGAGCAAGAGTCGGAGTCGCTCAGCTGGGTGATCGGCCGCGCTTCTGGCTGGTGTTGGTGTGTTTGTTACCCTCTACGTGCGTCTCTGCTCCACTTGGTCAGACGGAGTGCAGGAATTGTGGGTGTGAAATGTGGTGTATGTAGTTGTCTGTACAGGAGCCAACAGAGACAACATATGCTGAGGGAGGTGAGTGTGCATATCTGAGGCATCTTCAGGCATCCTTCCTGTGTGTGCGTGCGTCTCCCTCGTCTATGATTCTGGATTATGATACTCTACTGCCTACTGCCTACTGCCTACTGCCTACTGCCTACTGCCTACTGCCTACTGCCTACTGCCTACTGCCTACTGCCTACTGGTCTACTGTACCGCGACATTCGATTGTCAGGCCGTGAGAGAGAGATATAAATGCGCATCCATGCAGTGGCACGTACTTGGCATGCAAGTCAGGACTGTCAGCGGGCTCCCACAGGCTTGCCACTGGCCGTTCCAATCGTCATCGCCAACGTTTAAATCCGACCACAGGGCATGGGGAGCCCCCTAGCTTCGCGCCCGCTGGAGTCCGGCATACAGTACTGTACTGTACCAGACAAGCAAGCGCCTTCACTCGTTTTGAAAAAGGGAGCGCGTGAGCATCCCAGCTTCTTCCCTGGCCCACCTTGCCATCCACCTGCCACCCAGAACAGTGCTCTTTCTCTTCTCCCCTAGAAAAAGGATCCCCACTCTCCCTTTTCTTCCCACTCTCGTGGGAATGTGTGGGAATCCTCCCATCCTCCCCGACCTCCAATATACGGTTACGGGTTCGATTTGCTCCAAAAAATAAATACCTCTCCACACTCACCCGAATCGACTCGCTCCGCCGTCCCCCGCCCGTCATTCATCCCAACATATCCCAGCCTATCCCATTCCTCCATATCATCCCTCTCCCCCTCCTTTCCCCTCGAATAACTTACACATCTGAACTACCCTGCACTACACTTGACTATATCCCCCTACCCTCAGACAACCGCCGAGAGTATACAGCTAAGAGATCTTACCCACCTCCATCCAGCCTAACCCACCAACCCATACATACAACAATAACCGAAGCTCGATCCCCAGCAAAAAACCCCCGAGACCACTGACTCTACGATACTCTCTTCTACTACATCCGTACGCTACGGCTCTGCTCTGCGACTACCACAGCCACTCACTCACTTCCCTTCACCACCACTACGACGGAACTAAGAACCTTTTTCCCCCTCTGGCTCTACGTGTATACGCCAAAGCTCACTCTGTCGTCTATACACACCCGATCCCATCAGCTTCAAATCTGATACTCTGATACTCTGATACTCTGATACTCTGATACTCTGATACTCTCTCCCTTACTATATCTCCTTCACCAACGCTGCTTACTTGGGTTCAAGTACTTCTCTCTTTGTCTGCCTGTACAATACAGTACGAGTACCTGCACTACGAAGTACCTTCCTTGTACGAACAAATACAGCGCCTGTCTCAACTCCCACCAACCAGAGCGGGTTTAGTGAGGAATAGTCGACCTGCGAAACCCATACTACCAACACATCCCTCCCGTTCTTTCAATCGCCTCCCACCACCACAAAACCACCCCAAAACCACCCCAAAACCACCACAAAACCACCCACAACCACAACCCACCCCAAAACCAAAAAACCCACCACCACACCCCAACCACACACCAAACCACACACCAACCACACACCAACCACACACCAACCACACCCCAACCAAACTACATCTACCACACCCCCCTCCTCTGGTTGTCACGTTACCAAATTGCACCCTCATCCCAGTAATTCCATCTTGCGCACCTGGACATCATCATCAACATATTCACCCCAACCTCGAAACCACCTCAATTGCCCACCACGGATTCAAACAACACACCCGATCTATTACCACCCTTACTCTCACCACCTTACACCTAGCTTCAGCTCCGCTCCCCCGTTCCCGACGACCACCTACCTCGGCCCTCAGCCATGTCGCAAAATCGGCCCGCCGCCTTCTCGAGCCTGAGGATGGGAGGTAAGATCACAACGTCATCTCTCTGCATAGCTACATTCCTGTCGAGCCCCCACCACTAACACCTATCTTGCAGAGGTTATTCGCGAAAAGGTCCAGGACGGCATTACGGGCGAGACGAGGGATATGCAGTACACACAATGCAAGATTGTCGGCAATGGTTCCTTTGGTGTCGTTTTCCAGACCAAGCTGTCACCTTCGGGTGAGGACGCGGCCATCAAGAGGGTTTTGCAAGACAAGCGCTTCAAGGCAAGCATATCAGCTCTTTTACAGCGGGCAAATAAGCTAACTGGTTGTTGTGTAGAACCGTGAACTGCAGATTATGCGCATTGTCCGACACCCGAATATCGTGGAGCTGAAGGCCTTCTACTACTCAAACGGCGAGAGGGTAAGAGCTCACCCATAGTTTATTTTCGCTGTTCTGCTTTGCTGACCCTCCCCCTCGCAGAAAGATGAGGTCTACCTGAACCTGGTGCAGGAGTTTGTCCCCGAGACCGTCTACCGCGCGTCGAGGTACTTCAACAAGATGAAGACGACCATGCCTATCCTCGAGGTCAAGCTCTACACCTACCAGCTGTTCCGCGCCTTGGCGTACATCCACTCCCAGGGAATCTGTCACCGCGACATCAAGCCACAAAATCTGCTGCTGGATCCCAGCACCGGCGTGTTGAAGCTCTGCGATTTCGGTAGCGCCAAGATATTGGTTGAGAACGAGCCAAACGTCTCGTACATCTGCTCGCGGTACTACAGGGCGCCGGAACTGATCTTTGGAGCGACGAATTACACGACCAAGATTGGTAAGCAATACCGACAAAATACGCTTTTGGACGTTTTTTGAGATCCGGCTAACGGTTATATATAGATGTGTGGTCTACTGGCTGCGTGATGGCCGAGCTGATGCTGGGCCAGCCCCTGTTCCCCGGCGAGTCGGGCATCGACCAGCTCGTCGAGATCATCAAGGTGCTGGGCACGCCTACCCGCGACCAGATCCGCACCATGAACCCGAACTACATGGAACACAAGTTCCCGCAGATCAAGCCACACCCATTCAACAAGGTCTTCCGCAAGGCTGATGCCAACGCCATCGACCTCATCTCCCGCCTGCTCGAGTACACACCAACCGAGCGTCTGTCGTCCGTCGACGCCATGGTGCACCCATTCTTCGACGAGCTGCGCGACCCTACCACGCGTCTCCCCGACTCCCGCCACCCCAACGGCCCGATCAAGGAGATGCCCGTCCTCTTCGACTTCTCCCGTCATGGTATGTCTTGTAACCACCTTTTATAGGCATTTGCTAACCCCCCCCAGAACTCTCCATCGCCCCACACCTCAACCACCGCCTCGTCCCGGCTCACATGCGCTCCGTGCTCGCCGCCAAGGGCCTCGACATCGACCACCTCACGCCCATGCCGAAAGAGGAGATGATGGCCCGCCTCGACTGAAGGCCCGAGCCTCAGAAACGACGTTTATGAAAATCACGCCTTCGCCCGCGCCCGTCGCCTCCTCTCCTCTCCACACAACAACAATAACGACAATAACTACCCCCCGGAGTATTGACACAAATAAAAACGTCGGCAGCCCCACCCACCCTTTTGATCGATGGACAACGCACAGATACCTTTTGGGAGAGAGGCGGCCTAGCTTTTGGTGGGGAGAGAGGCTGCGGAGATGCGGGGGAGAAAGAAGAAAGAGCCTGTGAACAAAAATCTGGATCTGGATATGGATCTGGAGACATGATTGATGGTGGTTGTGGTTGGCGGGGGGCGCGGTTATGGACCAAAAAAAATATGAATCGAGAATGAATGAATGAATGAATGGGGGCTTGCTTGGGTTCTTTGGGGGCTGCGCGTCGCCGCGGATGGACCTTTGGTTGGGGGTGTTTGGGAATGGGTGGTTCCAATGGGGAACAGTTCAATCAATTCTCTCGATCCCCGAATCATGCAGGAAATGGAAATAACATCATCGCACTCAACTCACTCTCGCTCTCGCAACCGCCCCAGTCGTCTCGTCTCGTCTCGTCTCGTCCTACCCCCGCTTGCCCACCTTGTATTTATCGATGCACGCCCGTCCGCGGCCTCCCTCTTCATTGCTTCAAAGCGCTTTTTTGTTAGACCTTTTTTTTTCATCCGCATAACAACATGACCCCCCTTCATGGATCGCGCAAGCTCTTTTTCTTCTTTTTATGATTTTTCTTACTTTTTTTCTTCTACGGCAACAAACAACGGCGTTCTCGTCTCGCAACTCTCGCACAATGCCAATCAGACTGCTGGTACCCCTCACATCCTCGGGACTGAAACCAATGCAAACTCGCAACGCAATAAACGCTTACGCTTCGATTAACGCCGCTTATGTACGCATACCCCCTCACTCGCTCGATCGCTTCAACGATGCCGGAATACGAATTAAACAACGCAACGCAACGCACTTGATTTTCTCCTACGATTTGGTTCTTACAGTCTAAAGCCAGAAATAATTACGCGCTGGGACGTCAATCAGACCTTGGAAGAGCTGTGGTCATGTGCTCTTTGTCTGTGATTCGACCTGTCTCCTCGCTGTCCATGTTTTCAAGGTTATCGCCCATTGTTCGTCGGGCTGCTGATTACTGGCTGTTGGTTGGTGTGGCTCCACCATTCGTTCGGTCGTTTGCTCGTTGTTTTGCTCAACTTCGGCGCGTGGGGCGCATCGTTTTGCGATTGCCGTTTGCGATTTGTGGTTGGGGGGGTCTGGGAATACCTGGCTAACGAAAACGTTGCGTGCGGGATTTGGTTCAGGGGTTATTGTCGTCTTTTTTTTCTATTGATCTTTTTTTTTTGTTTGGTGGGAGGGGTGGATGGGAAACGGCGGGATGGGATGGGAAGTTGAGATTGGCGAACGGGAGTGTGCTGAATTTGAGCTGTGCGGATGGGGGGGGATAGATGTTAAGAGGGCTTGCGATGGACAGGATGGGCATGGGATGAATTAGGCCAGAGGGGTAGGGTTAGCTGGGTGCATCGTGTCGTTTTTTATTAGGGCGTGATGATGGGGCAAAAGACTGTGTTTTTCTCTCACTCTTGATGGCTTGAGTGCTCTTGGGTTTTTGTTGATGCGGGAGCTTTGTTGTGATGTGTTTTGTGATATGTTGTGGGGCTTGCTGCGACGTGAGATGTGTGTGTGTGGTCGGGCTGCCTCGATGGTCGTGGGGGGACGGCGGATCTGCGTGAGGAGTGAGAGGGCAGGCAAGCAGGCTGGGGGGCGTGATACATCTCACGCCTGCGGTTTCTTCAGCACTCACTTGGATGGGTCGGGAAAGGGGACGAAGGGAGGGAGGGGGGAGGGACAGACGGGAATGGATTTGTTTTTACCATCTCCCATTCCACAACATAACATGCAAGTCGTGAAAAAGTGAATATAAAGTGTGAATGCCCTTTCAAATATCTTTACCCCTCCCTCCATTAAACCCCTATTTCCCATCACCCCCCCAAAGAGACCCCGTATAAAACTTAGATCCCCCCCCAAAAAAATCTCAGTACAGTTTGAAGAGGTCACGTGATATCACCACACCACCTCGCGCACCCCCTTCGTGGCGGGGTGCAAATCGGCCTCTCCTATACTTCCTACTCAGCAACGAAGACGCAGCACCACTGATTACCGGTTTAAAATATACCAGTACCCATCTTGTATCCGGTGTCGGAAGGCGTGACTAGGTGGAGAAGTAGAAGAAGACAGACAGGATGGCGACGAAGGAAACGAATGGTGGGGTGATGGATGTAGTCCTCGAGTTCACGTGAGTCCTTCTCTGACCTCCTTTTTCCCCTCTATCTATCCTTTCTCTTTCTTCTCCCCTTTGCTCTGCCCTTGCTTCCATTTCTCTTTTCCTTCCCTCTCCCCGCTTCCTCTCCCTGCTTCCTCTTCTTGCTGTCCTCCTCGCTGCCCTCCTCGCTGCCCTCCTCGCTGCCCTCCTCGCTGCCCTCCTCGCTGCCCTCCTCGCTGCCCTCCTCGCTGCCCTCCTCGTCACTCCCCCCCCCAAACCCTCAAACTTAAAAACACAAAACTAACAAACCCAGTGGCGGTCTCGAATCCCTCACCTCTTCAAAACGCACACACAAAGTCTCTATCCCCTCCTCTCTCGAGGGGCGACCAACAGACGTAGCAGGCTTAGTAAGGTGGGTGGCGAGAGAGATAATGGGTGGTGATAGGGGTGAGATGTTCATCCAAGGAGAAGGAGTGTACGTATTCTCCTCTTTGTTTTTCTGGGTGATTTTCCACCCCGGGGGGGGGGGGGGGGGGGGTTAACACACCTCACCACTCTTTGCTACGGAAAGAGAAAGGCGGAGAGAAGCCAGGAGAAGAGCCGTTTCAACGAAAGACCAGATGGAGTTGCAAGGATGCCACAGGGAAATCCCCAGCCAAAGCTTCTCTCGCTATTACCCCATCCTTCACCATCTCCCGCCTCCGCATCTCCTCTCCTATTCCCTCCCGTATTTTGTCACAATACAAACCGGACACCAGACTGACGCTCATTCCAGACGTCCCGGGATCCTCGTCCTAATAAACGACGCCGATTGGGAGCTTGATGGGGGGGAGTCATACCTCGTCCAGCCGGGGGATAACTTCCTCTTCGTGAGTACTCTGCACGGCGGGTGAAGCCGACTCACAACTTGCTAGCGGGGGTTGGATCGATGGCGAGAGGTTTAGTTGCGCGGATGCATCCATGCGTGGGTATGGGGGCGGGAGATGGGGGGGGGAGCCTGTCATGTCAGGGATCAATGGCATATATCTATATATCCGCA
This sequence comes from Pseudogymnoascus destructans, assembly GCF_001641265.1. NCBI lineage: Eukaryota > Fungi > Ascomycota > Leotiomycetes > Thelebolales > Thelebolaceae > Pseudogymnoascus > Pseudogymnoascus destructans. Next base: position 331,901 of record NW_020167541.1, on the reverse strand, counting down.
CTATACATCTCCCCCTTTTGTTCAAAGACGCCAGCGTACACAAGGGCGTAGACACAAAAGGTATAAACAACACACGTTCTATGTATATATGTATATGTACACACACTAAATCCCAACGCTACAACCAAAGCAAAACGCATCTATAAACAAAGTGTCATGAGCAAGGGGTATAACATATAAACAAGAAATCGTCTCGTCCGTGAGGACATGCAACCAAAATTTCAACCACCTGCACCCACCAACCCCAGACCAACCAAGTAGACCAACCCAAAGAAAACCCCCCAACCCCTCCTCCCCCCCCCTATCCCCGGCGTATGTAACCGTCCTGTATGTAAAAAAAAATGCCCACCCATCACGACCCTCAATACATCCGATCCCCAAACGCCAATTCCCCCCCCTCCTCCTCCTCATACGTCCCCCCCACCTCGTACAAACTCCCCAAACTACTAGCGCAGGGAGACCCAATCCCAGAACTGCTCCCGTCGAACAGTTCGATCCCGTCCATCCCCGGCGCCATACCCATGCCCATTCCCATCCTGTAGTGTGCGGGAATACCGCCAATGTAGGAGGATGTGGATGTAGGAGGCGAGAGAGGGGGGGAGGCGAGGGAGGCGAGGGAGGCGAGGGAGGAGAGGGAGGCGAGGGAGGAGAGGGAGGAGGTTGAAGAGCTGAGTGAGGGTGGGGTGGAGCTGGTAGAGGTGGTGGAGGCGACCTTGCGGCCTTTTCCGCGGCCTTTGATGCCTTTGTTTGCGTTGCGGTAGAGACTCCTGAAGTAATCGAGGAGATCATCTTCCTCCTCCTTCCCCTCTCCCTCCCCGCCATCCCTCCCCCGCTTCTCACTCTCCCCAAACCTCACCGTCAACCCCCTCAACGTCTCCACATGGAATTTATTCATATGACTCTTCAGATTCCCCAACTGCGTAAAGCACTTCCCGCACCCATCCAGTCGACACACAAACTTCTTCGCCGCCCCCCCCGCATCATGGACAGCAGCGTGGGCGCGCACGTTCCCACGCTGGGCGAAGGTTTTGCCGCAGGTCGGGCAGGCGAAGGGGCGTTCGCCGGTGTGGCGCCGGAGATGGGTTTTCAGGTTGCCGAGTTGGGAGAAGGCGTGGGTGCAGGTGGGGTGGGTGCATGTCTGGGGAGGATTGTCAGTTACAGTCCTGCTTCCGATTCTTGTCTCTACTGGTGGCTTCTGGTGATCCTGGGGGATGGCGAGGGGGATGGGAGTAGGGAAGGGAAAGAGGAGGAGAAAAACGTACATATGGCTTCGCCCCCGTATGCGCCCTAATATGAATCTCCAAATGCGTCTTCTGGAAGAACGCCTTCCGACACTCCCCAAGATGGCATTCATACCGTTTCTTCGGTTCCTCCCTCCCGTTTCCACCATTCTTCATCCCCGTCGCGCCTCCTCCACGACTGGCGTTCTTCTCTCTCTCCGCGCTGACATCCCTTGTCCTCTCAGCTGATGCGACTTCGCTGGCGCTGCCGTTATCACCGGCGGGTTTAGCTTGAATGGCCCGCATCAACGCATCAACATCCGTACTCTGCGCCACCACCTGTGTCTGCATTTGGGATTGCTGATACCCCCCTACTTGCTGCTGGTGTTTTCCCCACCCCTCACCCGCAGGCGCAATCGCCGTAGTCTTCCCATACATCGACTGGGCGTTTCCACTCTGATAGCTCCTCGGAAGCTGCTGCTGCTGCTGGGGATAGCTGCTCTGCTGCTGCTGCTGCGCAGAGGTAGGCATCTGATTCTGATACCCCTGATGGCGCCTCAGATACGTCGATTGTTCCCCCTGCTGCTGCTGCTGCTGCGGGTGAGAGAATGGGAAATCATACATCCCCTGTCCCTGCTGCTGGCCCTGCGCCTGGTGGTGTTGGTGATTGTGGTGGTGTCCAATAGCGATATAAGAGGGCGAGGCGTAGGAGATGGGGAGGGAGGTGTAGGGTTGCGCCGCGGGGAGGCGGTGGTCGTATGGCTGTTGGTGAGAGGTGTGGTGGTGGGGGTGAGATTGGAGGAGGCCGCGGAGGTCCATTGTGTAGGGTTGGGCGGGGTGGGACCAGCTGGTTGTGCTGGTGGTGCTGGTGGTGCTCGTGCTCCCCCAGGTGGAGGGGGGGAGGGGGGATGTGAGAGCCAGGGTTGCGGTTTGCGGTGGTGTCGTGGGAGGTGGGTGGGAGGTGGGTGGTTGGAGATACAGGTAGGTAGGTTGGTGGTGAGGTGAGAGAAGTGAGAATGATGGATTGATTGGTTGGCTGGTCGTTGATTGGGTTGATAAGACAAGACAGACAGGCAATGGCACCAAGCAAAGCACGACTCAAAACATCAAGGAGGTAACCGTCTCACGCTCGTAGTGACACCCTTGAAGACGACAGCGACGACGACGACAGAAGCGGACATATCGAAGAATAGAAAGAGGAGAGAGAGAGGAGGAGGAGAGAAGGTGGGAAGGGGGGTAGATGGAGACACAAGGGGTATATATGCGTCTGGCCTGGACAGACATCCCACGGACGTCGTCCATCGGTGGGCGGTTTGTGAGCAGAGATGGAGCGCGTGGGTGGTTTGTGGGTGGTTTGGAGGGGGAAGGATGGATGTGGGATGTGGATTTGGGGGGGGGGGGGGGGTGGGGATCTGGGCGGCAGGGGAGAGGGAACGGGGGGTGGAGTTGGAGTAGTCTGATGTGAAACAGGGCAGATGGGGAGTGGAGATGGGGAGTGGAGATGGGGAGTGGAGATGGGGAGTGGATGGGGAGTGGAGTGGGTGATGGGTTGTGGGTGATGGGTTGTGGGTGATGATGGGGGTGGTGGTGGTGATGATGGGGGTGGTGGTGGTGATGATGGGGGTGGTGGTGATGGATGATGGGGGTGGTGGTGATGGATGATGGATGGATGATGGATGATGGATGATGGACGATGATGGACGATGGATGATGGATGATGGATGATGGATGATGGATGATGGATGATGGATGATGGCGGGTTGGGGCAGGTACAGCACTGTAACTGTAGAGATTGGGGGGTGGTGTAGCGTGCAATCGAAGGAAGAGAAAGTCGCTCACGTCACTCACTCACACGAAGAGGGTTGGGAGGTACGGTAACCGGTAACCCTTGTGGTGCATCCCACTCGATCGGATTATGCCAGTGCGTGGGGGTTGGGTGGGGGATGAAGAAGGATGTTTGAGGGTGGTGGTGGATGAGGGTGGTGGTGATGAGGGTGGGGTGGATGAGGGTGGTGAAGGATGAGGGTGGTGAAGGATGAGGGTGGTGAAGGGGTGAAGGATGAGGTGGTGGTGGATGAGGGTGGTGAAGGATGAGGGTGGTGAAGGGTGAAGGGGTGAAGGGGTGAAGGATGTTTGAGGGTGAGCAGTAGAGAGGCAACAGGAGTGGGAAGTGGGACGGGGAGGGAGTGGGAAGTGGGGTGGGGAGGGAGTGAGAAGTGGGATGGGCGTGGGACGGGAGGGAGTGAGAAGTGGGATGGGTGTGGGACGGGAGGGAGTGAGAAGTGGGACGGGGCGTGGGAGGGAGTGGGAAGTGGGACGGGGCGTGGGAGGGAGTGGGAAGTGGGACGGGGCGTGGGAGGAAACAGGCATGGGACGGGAGTGGGGGCAACAGGCACAGGAACAGCCAACAGGAACAGCCAACAGGAACAGCCAACAGGAACAGCCAACAGGAACAGCCATCAGCCAACATCCAACATCCAACATCCAACATCCAACAGCCAAGAGACGGTGGCCTCTATCCCATCATACTACAGGAACATCCCACCTCCTCCACCAGACCGCATTCAACCTACACGCACGTGCCTACCTCATCTCCCCTCTAGACAGCCTCACCAAGACAGCCTCACCAAGACGACAAGACAGCCTCACCAAGACAGCCTCACCAGGACAGCCTCACCTCACAGCCCCACAGCATAACCTCGTCCCCCCTCACAACCTCTCCCTCCCCCCTCCTCGCTCCGCTCCGACCCGCTCCCTGTCGCCGATCCTGCTGTTGGTCACATCACATCTACTGTATGTATCATCATTGTCGGCGTTGGATGAGTGAGACGGTGGAAAGGAGGTTTCGTCATGGCCGTGTTGCTGGCGAAGAGACATCCAGAACACCTCTCCTCCCTCCTCTCTCCTCCCTCCTCTCTCCTCCCTCTCTCTCCTCCCTCCTTCCTCTTTCTCGCCACCCCATCACATCCCTTTCTCTGCAGTCACTGAGCAGTATCCAACACCGCCAACAAAGACCACACGTGCACTCCCCCGTCTAGTCCATCTCACACATCTCCCGTCCATCTCACACATCCCGTCCATCTCACACATCCCGTCCGTCCCGTCCATCCCGTCCATCTCACCCCGATCCCCACCCCCCGTCTCACCCCGATCCATCTCACCCCGATCCTTCTCACCCCGATCCATCTCACCCACCCTCCCCCCACGGGGCGATGGTAGATGCCGTCATCCTGTCGTGCACCAGGACCAGCACCGGTGCGGGGGAGCGGTGCGGGGGAGGTACGACAGTACAGAAATAACCCAACTAATACCCCCAACTAACGAGAATCCCCCACGCACGGCAAGGCGAATAAGTGGTTGCCGACCAATCACGTAATTGATAAATTGTGCAATATCGTCTTGGGACGTCTATGGGAGCCTTCTACCGCTAATATACGGAGTACCAATGCAACCAATGCAACTAAAGTCTAAACACCCATCGCGACCTCCGTTTCTGTACAGAGTACTATACCCTTATTTACTGCACAACCCTACCCTTACAGTGCAGGTTTCATCTCCAGAGACAGAGAGACAGAGAGACAGAGAGACAGAGAGACAGAGAGACAGAGAGACAGAGAGACAGAGAGACAGAGAGAGAGACAAAGTTTACCCCCCGCCATCTTCCCCATCAAGCCCAATACATACCCCCCACACCGCCACCGACCACCCAACCCTTCTGTACGACGTGGGAGATGCCAAACTGCTGCTGTAACTACCGTACAGCCGATGAACCCCCGCGCCGCCGTAGTCATCGAATTGTAGCTATGCATGTACGACACGCACTGCAGTTGGATCAGCCTTCGCGGGGGTTAAGGATGCACTGCAGTTGGATCAGCCTTAGCGGGGGTTGAGGATTGGGGTACAGTACGGGCTGGTCGTGTGAGGAGGCACGTGAGGGAGTCGGTGTAGGGGGGTAATTATAGGGAGGATAGGAGGGATAGGAGGGGATAGGAGGGGATAGGAGGGGATAGGAGGGGATAGGAGGGGATAGGAGGGGATAGGAGGGGATAGGAGGGGATAGGAGGGGATAGGAGGGGATAGGAGGGGATAGGAGGGGATAGGAGGGGATAGGGAGGGGAAAGTTGGTGGGGGGAATGGAAATGGAGGAGATTTGGAGGGGGAAAGTTGGTGGGGGGAATGGAAATGGAGCCCTGGCTATCCGTATGTATCACTGCTTAACCACCCCCCCCCTACCAGTTGAGCTCCAGACCACCTCTCACTTTCTCATTCTCATCCGAGACACGGCGTTAGAGGGATGTCGCTGATCTACACTGCGCCGACTGGCATCGAGCTGAACTGAGGATCATGAAGTGGGAGGCGTTGGAGAGGCGAGATTGGGGGAAGGAGAGTGGGGGAGAGACACGTATGCTTTGGAGGAGAGTAAATGTCTCAGTCCCTGCGTCGGTCGCCCATCCACCCACTCACTCACCTATCTCTACTGAGCAGATCGTTTTTTATATCGATGGATTCGATAGATAATGAGGCCCACTGAGCTGGACAGAGGCACGCTGGATTGAGGTATGGCGAGGTGCGTTGGTGTTGGAGGGGAAGGGGAGAGTGGGGTGTCTCGAGTGGATGTCGTCGACATCCACTCACTCACTCAGTTTCTCCGCTGAGCGAGATGGTTTTATTATATCGATTGATAGATTGATACGATTGATACGATTGATACGATTGATACGATTGATACGATTGATACGATTGATACGATTGGTACGATTGATACGATTGATACTGAACCAAGCTGCTATCATGAGAGAGAGTACCCAGAGACGTTAGGTGTGGGTAGGGGAGAGTAGGGTGTCTCACTTTCCATCCACCCAGTCCCTCACTTTCTCCGCTGAGCGAGAGAACTATTTTATACCGATAGATACTGAGCAAAAACTGAGGCCCACCGAGTTGATTGGGCCGAGTTCACGTGAGGTGTGGCGAGCTACCCAGACGTCAGACATACAACGGCTCGGGGAGCACCGCACATCTCCCCGCCTCTCGTCGATATCCACTCACTGCCTCACCATCTCCGCTTGCGCTACGTGACGGGGAAGGGGCTTTTGTGACAGAACCCTCGGTTCTCCGAGCCGGATCCAGGGCTGAATTAACGCGTGTAGAGTAGACGTTAGATGGCAGTTGTGGTCCGGTGCCGCGAGACGAGAGAGTAGTATGTCTCACCCAGGACCCCTTATCCACTGGGGTATCTCCGGGAGAGGGGGGAGAGGATTCTCATATCGCCCAAACATCGACAACAGGTACCAACGGCGCAACCCACCTATCTCCGGTGGGAATTTCTCAAATTGGGAATATTGGATAAGCACCGGGAGTATATCCCGGTCGGTACTTTCTCAAAAGGGGGGGTTAGACTTCAATAATTACGAGATCGGGGGGGGGGTTTCAAGTTAGAAGAGCTGTCAACCCAGCATAGCTAATCCGAGACCACGGGCGCGGACGACGTGACGTTGGTTCAATAAATCCCCTGATCGTCCGGCTGTCAACCCTCGTTCGACCACGGCATTGGAACCCACAAACCAGGGCACCAACGACGCGATAGATTGACGAACTGACGCTGGTTCGTTCATTCAGTATCCTCCAAGACAAAGGGGCCGTTATCCTAGCACAGCTAGTTTGACATGGTCTATGGCATTGGGAAACGGGGAACCGGAGAGACTCCCCGCCGTTCAATATTCCCAGGATCATTCCGGCTACCAACACGGCACGACCACGTTATTGGAAACCCAGGTCTACGAACCTAGCGACACAACCACAGTATTGGGAGAGCAGAGACGGCGGCGTGACGGGATTGGCAGTGCGGCTGGAGGGTGGAGAATGGGGGGGGGGGTTGGAAGGTCGGTTAGAGGCGGTGGCGGTGGCGGTGGCGGTTTAAGGGATTCGCAGGCACGCAACACAGCACGACGCTGATGTGAACAGTTTGCCCATTCCATCTATCCATCTGCTCATCCACATTCCCACACATCCCCCTCCCCCTTTCTTTCCCTCCAATTTCTCATCGATCCCTGCGAAATAAATCCGATGCAAACACGCTGCATAGTATACAAGACTCCTCCTCAACAAAGAACGCCATCCATGCCCTCCATACATCCCACCTAAACTCCCATCCTCCCTCCCACCCTCCTCCCGTTCCCTTCCCAGACCCCTCCTCACAATAAATCTACCTCCTAAACCCAGGCGGCATCCCCGGCGGCGCCCCCATCCCCGGTGCCATCCCAGGAGGCGGTCCAAACCCAGGTGGCGGTGCACCCGGCGGTGTCCCCAAACCCGGCGGCATCCCCCCCGCCCCCCCAAAACCCGGCGGTGGCGGCCCAGGCGGCGCCCCTCCAAAGCCCTCCGGCCCTCCATACCCCGCCCGACTCGGCGGCGGCCTTTGCGGTAGTCCAGATGGTGGGGGAGGGAGGGGAGCGTTAACACGCTGTGGTGGCGGCGGGAAGCCCTGTGGCGGACCGCGCGCGTACGGGTCACGGTGAGGTGGTGGTGCGTGGTGCATCATCTGCTGCTGCTGTTGGGGATCGAAATGCTGCTGCTGCTGCGGCGGCGGCGGCGCGAGGGCCGGTGGTGCGGACGGCGGCATTCCAATCATCGCCTGTGCCGGGGGCGCCTCAGGTAATACACCATGCGCCTTTGCTTGTGCGGCTAACATACGTTCCGCCGGATCACCATGGCGTTCTCCCTTGCCGTCTTTCTTATACGCGTATTGAACTGATATAGCGCGGTCGAGCAAGGTCTGGCCGTGCATATTGGCCACCGCGTCGTCGGCGGCGTCGAATGAGGCGTAGGAGAGGAATGCATAGCCTTTTGAGAGGGCGGTGGTGGGGTCGCGAGCGATCTTGGGGGGGGCGAGGAGGGCGCCGAAGCGCGAGAAGGTGTCGTAGAGGGAGTGTTCGTCGAGGTGGGGGGAGAGGTTGCCGAGGAAGAGGTTTGCGCCTACGTCGAGGGGTTTTTGTTTGTCTGCTGAGGCCTGGGGAGGGGGGGGGTTAGGTTAGCTTTCTGCTTGCTGCTGTTGGAAGAGGTGGGGAGTGGGGTGGTGTACCTTGTTCACACGAATTGGCTTCCCATACAAGCGCACTTGATTCATAACTCTCGCCGCGTACTCCGCATCCTCCTCGCTGATAAACTCCACAAACCCATATCCCTGATGCGACTGCGTCACCCGGTCTTTGGGGAGATGCACGTTGACGATGCGACCAGCCTGCAGCATGAGCTCCCACACCAGACTGTCCGTGACGCGCTCGTCGATGTTGCCGACGTACACCGTCGCTTCTTTGTCCTGCTCCCTGCGTTCAAGTTAGTTATATGCCGCCAGATAGCTGGGGGGAAGGGGGGGGGTACCAATGCCTTGCTCCTGACATCTTGACGGCGGTGGTGGAATGTTGGGCGGATTAATTGCCCGTGGTATGTGAGCTCAAGGCGTGTGGTGGTTAGCTGTGGTGTTCTGGAAAAAAGTTCGCTTACGTAAGGAAGGCGGCGTTTGGATCGGGGGTGAGATTGAACTTTTGTTCAGGAAGGAGAAGGGTAGATTTAATTGTACATCACGACCCCGACAATACAACGTTCCTCTTCACAGTAAGTCGATGGATGGGATTGTGTTGCAGATGGGGATACTGATGATGTTTGTGTAGTTCAACCAAATCAAAATGGCCTACTCATTCCAACTGTCCGAGGAGTCGAAGGTGCGCGCGCCCTGGAGTTTGAGACGCCCGGATGGATATTGACTGGATTGTAGGAGAGAGTCGGAAAGCTCATCGATGTGTCCCGCGTGGTCATTCACTAGTATGTTTATCCTCTCCCATACTGCGCAGCATTGTAGCAGCTGCTAACCTCGTCGCAGCGGCTTCCTCCCATTGGTTGTCTACATCGGTACGAACGCCTGACATACGAAGACGAGCTTGACGGACAGGACTGATATATATACCAGGATACACTCAGAGCCAGCCTCGCCCATCTCTGATTAGGTATGGTCTACCTGCTGTGTGTATGCTGCGGGCGATGCTAACCTCCGCAGACTATTCTCCCCACTCGCATAAACGAACGGCGGCAGATGAACGGATGGATGGATGGATTATGGGGATGAAACGGCTCTAATGAAGCGGGTTGTACGATTGTTCAGGCATCAGAGGCGTTTTGATATCTAGTCAATGGCTATCGAATGGGGGCGGGAGGCAGTGGACATACGGTCGTTCGTGGGAAAGTTGTATTGTAAAATCCGAAAATACGGAATCACCACTTGTGCCAAACTTGTATTTGGCACTTCCAATGCCATTGTATATCCCAAACGTAAACCAAACCTATACCCAAGTGCAGTAGAATTGCTCCCAAAAAGTTGTCGATCGATAACAGGTAATTTATTTTGGCGCATTGCATCGGCCGCCTCGGCAAACGTTGCGCCTCAACTCCGTCGTCGACAAATAATTTCTAGACTCCCTCTGAACACCGCCAACCCCCAAGCCATGAACCGCTCCACACCCTTCGAATGAATGAAAATCATGCGCGCCTCTCCCCCGCGCTGGTCGAGACCTGCGCTGGCCTCAGCGCCGGCGCAATCTCCACCCTCGTCGTCCACCCTCTCGACATAATCAAGACACGCCTACAAAGTACGCCCCTCCCCCCTCAACTTCCCCTCTCATCCCTTCCGTCTCTCTCCCACCTCCTACAACCCCCAGCTAACCCTCCACCTAGTCCACCGCACACACACCTCACACACCCCCACCACCTCTCTCACCCTCGCCCGCTCTCTCCTCACCCACCCCCACCCCCTCACCTCCCTATACCGCGGCCTCACGCCCAACCTCCTCGGCAACAGCGCCTCCTGGGCCCTCTTCTTCTACTTCAAATCCCTCGTCGAAACCCCACTCTCCCGGCACCGCGCTCGCCTTGCCAGCGCCCTCACACCAGCGGACTACTTCCTCGCGTCCCTCGGCGCCGGACTCCTTACAACCCTCGCCACGAATCCGATATGGGTGCTGAAAACCCGCATGCTGTCGACAGACCGCGGCGCGGTGGGCGCGTATCCGAGTATGTGGGCTGGAGCGCGGGCGATAGCGCAGACGGAGGGGTGGAGAGGTTTCTATCGCGGTATGGGCGCGAGCTGTCTCGGCGTCAGTCACGGGGCCGTGCAGTTCGGAGTCTACGAGCCGATGAAGCGCGCGTGGCTAGCATATGCGGCGCGGCGAGGGAGGGAGGGAGAGGAGAAGGGTAAAATAGGATACGAAGCTACATTAGCGATTAGCGGGGCGGCGAAGATGGTGGCGGGGTGCGCGACGTATCCGTATCAGGTTGTGAGGGCGCGGTTGCAGACGTATAATGCGGAAGCGAGGTTTGGGAAGGGGATTATGGGTGTGGTGGGGCGGTTGTGGAGGGAGGAGGGCGTGAGGGGGTTTTATAGGGGGTTGGGGTTGAATATGGTGAGGGTGTTGCCGGCGACGTGGGTTACGTTTTTGGTGTATGAGAATGTGAGGTATTATCTGCCGAGGGCGGATTTGTAAGATCGATAGATGGGTATGGCGTCTCTTGGGTGTGGGTGGTTAATAGGGGGTTTAGATTGCCTGGGCTCCGTACTATTTTATGTATTTTTATGGTATAACAGGAAGCTCACGATGGATGGCAAGGCTTATATTGAAGACAGAGCATGGTCTAAGTGCGTACGTCCATCAGCTTATACGAAGTTCACATTATCAAACCTCTCTGCTACTCTATACTCCTCCAGCTCAGCACTCGGGACCTCTGCATTGCCAGGACGCACCGTAAGCAATGTCTTTATCCCCGCCTTGTCCGCAGCCTCCACTTCCTTGACATTATCACTGAAGAACACCCAAGCGTCGGCATTAATCTCAACCCCCTTCTTCCTTTCCTCCTCCAGGATCTTCTGGTAGCTGCTCTCCTCATTCTTCATTCCAGCGTTAACAGTGTCGTACCACCCCTCAATGAATTCCCTCAAATCACCTCCATTCTCGATTTCTGTTGTGTATTGAAGTAATAACTTCTGCGCCGCGACAGATCCAGAGCTGTAGATCAGGATTTTCTTCCCCTGAGTGTGCCATTGCCGGATTGCAGGTGCAACATCAGGAAACAGAGGACAGCGTAATGCGCCTGATTGGTAACCTGTGAGCCAGAGATGGCCTTGCAAAGATTTTAGATATGCGATCTTGACGTCTCTGGCCATAAGGTCTTGGACGTGCGATAGGAGTGCCGAAGGGCTGCCGCGATGGTCAGCCGGGAAGGCGTCACGGAAGGGTGCGAAAGATGGAGAGTCCCATGACGTCTCAAGAACTCCGGGAAGAGATTCTAGAGCGTAGGGAAACTAATAAAGTCAGTGCCAGGAACGTTAGGGGTACAAAGAAAGTGATAATCTGATATTAAAGGGAAATCCGAAGAAGACAACGCCAAAAATGATGGTGAGATACGTTTTCAAAGCAGAAACAAAGTGATATCTTCAATAGAGGAAGGCCTGCTCAGCACACTCCAAGGCGTGAAGCAGAGAACCTTAGTGCATAACATATGGACGCTCAAGAAAAAGTAATAAAGCTCAGCTTACCAAAACATCTTTAACAAATGATATCGGGCAAATTGTTCCCTCTGATAACGGGTTAGCCTTCTAATTTCTTGGGCAGCTAGGCAAATAAAATGTTATTTTAATTGCCCTAGCTCTTATAAAAACTTACCAATATCCAGAATCACTCCCTGAATCCCAGGAACATCTATCTTTCCCGTAGCTACGGCCATTCTGCCTCTTCTGAGCAGTTGAGAACAGTGAAAAAGGACACCGTAAATTATATTCCCTTTAACAGAAAGACGTCAGTAATAGCTCATCGCCACATATCGCGTATAAATGTACATCGTGTAAACTGCAATCGCGGAAACGGACCTTCGTCTTGGAGGGGTAACGGAGTAGCAGGGTATGCACCTTCTGTCTGTTCACAACGTACTTTAGCTTGATGGACAACTTGATCCTTTAGCAGCTTAAAATTAAAGCAGTGCCACTGAATTCCGTATTATTAGGTACTATGGCTAAAAGTGTAGAGGCAATGAGGCCGATTGTTTGGACCGTATTTCTACCCATCTAACCTCGTGTTGGGCCTGTGGAGCATCCCTCAAAAATTGATTATGTAAGGCATCGAGAGGCAGCCCCAAGCGAAGATATACCACCTTATCCTCCCTCATCCTCGACTTCATACCCCTCACTGATCATTCACTAATACCAAGTCTACTCAAACCTCGATCGCCGTTCAACCGCAACGGGTCATAAGGGCCCGTAAAAAGCAATTCCACCTTGCCCCCTTCCAACATCAGAACCATGTGCGCACCGTGTCTTTCCCAGACCTTATACTTCCAACCGCAACAGCTCGCTGTTGTCGTCGAGCCTCCATAGACAAGACCAGCGCCAACAACAACAGCCTTACTTGGCTACAGATACCATTCAGAACCTTTTCACTCCCGAGCTCAATGCAAATCTACCCTACGCTCCTTCACCCCACCTTATCGATCCCGTGTACTCGAACACACCATCTTTTAGCTATTTTCAAAGTCCAGCCTCCGAGCAAGTTTATTGGTTTCAAAATGACAATTCTGTCACCGACGGTGACCTGATACCACAGCCGGGATACCATGTTTCTTTCGATGACCAAGCCTTTCACGACCCGGCTTGCATTATAGACCCCTTCGCATTCGACGGTGGCGCTACCTACCAGTCAATCACGAGCACACCTCACAACCAAAACGGCCTAGATACTCCTCCGGAGGCCCTCTCGATCCTCGGGAATCTTTCGGAGCCTTACTCAACGTCGGACAATTTTTCAGAACGCCAAATATCATATGCATATCAAGGTCAGTCTCTTAAGTCATGGAACGTTTTGATCCAGTCTAACATATATTTAGCCAACTTCTCACAACACTCATTACAGACGGTCGCTAACAGCCCTTCTCCATTTTCACAGTCAATCTCACCAGACTCCCCGGCCCACATGCCCACAACTAAGTCCACCACCTCTCCCGGCTCCACCATGTCCACCACAACCACAATAACCACTCAGCCCAACTCCGCAATCAGAAAGCGCAAACTGAACACCCTCGCCGCTCGTCGGTACCGCCAAAAGCGCGTTGACCAAGTCACCGAGCTAGAAACGGCACTGAAGAATACGCAGCGCGAACGAGACGACCTAAGTGTTCGGGTTGCGCGGTTGGAAGGCGAGTTGGGAGCGTTGCGACAGATGTTGAATTCGGGGAAGTAGTACTGGTAGTGTTGGTTATGGTTAGCCAAGGAACAAATGGAGTTTGACAAGTGTATTTAGAATATAGGGGCATGTCGACAGTAATTCAAACGATGTCGGTTGCTATTAATCAAGTTCCAGTTTTTGAAATGGAATTAGATTGGCAAAATAGTGTTTTTTTTTTCATTATATGCGACAGTCCCGGTTGGGAGATGAATGGGGATTTTGGCAGAGTTGCTGGATTGACTTACTTCATAAAACTTGCAGTCGCGTTATTCAATTACATATGGCTTACTGTTAATTGATACTACATACAGTTTACGATCATTATATACTATCCAAGTGAGCGCTATTCTATCTATCTTCACCTTTTACACTGCGTGAAGTTCAAATCATTCAATATCACAATGGGCCATAATGAGTCGAGATTCGAGTCTCTATCCTCCATTATCACCAGAGTCCTCAGCCAGACCCAAACACTTGGTACGGTCATCATGTATCATAATGAGTCGAAGTGAGCGAACAGGAATTTTCAAGTAACCCCTTTACTCTTTGTTCTGGGTTGAGCGAGCTGACAGCGTGGAACACTCAGAATGACTCATGCTTGCATATTCGCAATACTAAACCTCTCGATCGACAACAGCTCCGAGACCTCCGAGGTTTAAGAATAGGCACTGAAGGATTCCGGCCAACGCGCTCGAACCTTTGTGCCAAAATTCTCCCTTGACAACCTCTTCCTTGGCCGTTTCTGGTCGCTCTGAGATCTCCACGTGAGAACCTTGATCCATCGGTCTCACAACGCTCCTTCGACTTTGCATCGAGAACTGGAATGAAATCACAACAATTACCCCGCCACTACATCATTTTCGAGCCCTTCGGACAACTTCTCGCTGGAAAGTCAGGCCACCCTGCGAAGATGAACGTTATATCATCCAACTCGTCACCATCATCATTCATTCACGAGACTGAGTTAGGTCCGAAACACATATATATCATTGGAATGAGGGTATTTGGGGTAATATGACTTGTTATGTAGGATAAGAAACATTCGCAAATCTGCTGAAGCTACATATTTATACCTCCTCCTTGAAACGAGCAAGCTCATTCTCTGATTTGAGCCGCTCAGGGTGAGTAGCAGGTTGCACCTCTTCTTTAATCTTCACCGCATGCTCCATGAGCTCTATCGCCCTGCAAACTTGCCCATTGGCATAATATGCGCGTGCGAGCTCGTGCTGAGATGCGAGCCGCTCAAGATCAGTAACATGCAACACCTCTTCTCGGGCCTTTACCACTTGCTCAAAGAGCTCTACTGCCTCTTTAACTCGGCCCCCTTTAGCAAGATATATGTGTGCAAGCTCGTGCTCTGAACACAGCCGCTCAGAATTAGCAACAGGTAGCACTCTTCTTGAATCTTAACTACTTGCTCTAGGAGTTCTATCGCCTTGTCCACTTGGCCATTGGCATGATATGCGCATGCAAGCTCATGCTGTGACAAGAGGTGGTCAGGGTTAGTAATAGGTAGTGCGCCTTCTCCATTCTTCACAACATGCTCAAGGAGCTTAATCGCCTTATCCACTTGCATATTCTTATGATATGGGCGTGCGAGCACGTGCTGTGACATGAGCTGATGTGGGTGAGTAATAGGTAGTATGCCTTCTTTGATCTTCACAACTAGCTCCAAAAGTTTTATTGCCCTTTCCACTTGCCCATTCATAGCATATGCGCGCGCAAGCTCGTGCTGTGACATGATTGTTATGGTTATCAATAGGCAGGACCTCTTCTCGGATCTTGACTACTTGCTCTAGGAGCTTTATAGCCTCTCCTGTCGAATCTTTACTACTTCCTCTAGGAGCTCGATAGCCTTATCCGCTTGCCCATTTGCATTGTATATGAATGCAAGCTCGTGCTGTGACCAGGGCTGGTAATAGTTACCAATATGTAGCACCTCTTCTCGAATTTTTACTACTTGCTCTAGGAGCTCGGTAGCCTTATCCACTTGCCCAGTTGTATGATATATAGTTGCAAGCTCATGTTGTAATATTAGCTGATCGTGGTGGGTAATAGGCAGTACTCCTTCTCTAATCTTCAGAACTTTTTCTAGGAGCTCCATTGCCTTATCTACTTGCCCATTCCTATAATATGCCACTCCGAGCACTTGTTGTGATGTAAGCCGGCCAGGGTTAGCAATAGACAGGACCTCTTCTCGAATCCTCACTACTTGCTCGAGGATCTTTATCGCCTTTTCCGCCTGGTCATTCACAAGATATGCGCGTGCGAGCTCGTGCTGTGACCCGAGCAGGAGTGGGTCAGCAACGGGCAATTCTTCTCGAAGCTTCACCACTTGCCCTAGGAGCTCTATCGCATTTTCGGTTTCCCGGAGCTCAACATATGCGCTTGCGAGCTCGTGTTGTGAATTGAGTCGGCTAGGATGGGCAACAGGTAGTACCATTTCATTAATCTTTACTATTTGATTCTGTAGTTGAAGGTAGTTTGCAAACTCCCCGAGATAACTTAAACTCAGTGAATAAAGTTCGTATATTCGTAGGTACTCCATTGATGGCTCATCACATTTGATTTCAAGAGTGCCGAATATGTCTTGAAGGAGCGTATTAAGCCTTGCGTTGTCCCTGTTTATTGCCAGGTTATGGCCCCAAGCGATAGAAATCGAGATCACCGTGTGTTTTGGTCCAGAGAGAACGCTGTCTTGACTTCTATATTATTGAGCAAGGATTGCAAATGCAGTACGAGATCCCTATGATCATCATTATCGTCGATAGATAGTGCAACAATACAGGCAGCGGCGATCCAGGTTTGACCCTGCTGGACCAACTCCTGGCGATCTTTAGCCCAGGCGTGAGCTAGCGGATGCTTAGATAGGCTAGTCATTCCCCAGCTAGATCGCTTCGCACGACGAAAGAAAGCGAAACAAGCAATAAACTTGCTTTGTTGAGACGGTGGGGGTCCCGTTCGTTCGTTTCGACTTCCATAAATTCTGGCAACTGTAAGGCGTGCCATCGAAGAGATCTCCTGCTTCTGCCTCTGTGTCACTAATGTCGATAACATTCGTGAATAAAGGCATAAACTCTACCGGCTCATTTTGCCCGTTTTGTTTTGGGGCTTTTTTATCTTTCCTGGTCCATAGCTTATCCACAAGTTTCCTCGACGATTTACTTTCCGGGGATTGCAACGGAAAGTTGACCCAAGTGAAGAACGGATGAGAGCCTAATCCTTGGACGCCGATAATACTATGACGAGTTGGCAGGTTACATGCTGGTATTTGTAGGCTGACTTACTCCATTTCTGTTGTGGACCCTGACAGAGCGCCCGTAGACCATATATTAAGGCCATGAGACTTAACCGTCTCTTTCGTACAAGCCATGGTCAACAGCCACAAGAAAGTAGTGATATATCACAGTATAGGACGGAGTAGACAGTGCAGTTTTGCATGACTGACTTTTTAAGCACATTGGGTTCATAAGGCGGGGCATTCGTAATGCTGGGGGAATCCTTCAACAACTATATTTAGCCTCAAGGTTTCAATCGCCAAGTCATGCACATTAAAATCGTTTAAGCCCCGTATTTTGTAGACCGTATAAAAACGTGACGAAAACTTCCAGCTGAACTGTACTATGTGGTATAAATAGGATTTGGTCAGTGCGCGGCCTGGAACAATCGTGGCGATAGGGGATAGGGCCGTACATGATTGGCGACCAAAAGTCCTGTAAATCACTATCCACATGTGGAGGAAGCTCCGCGGTAATATCACGATATATAATTTCTCGTATTGTATCGCGTCTTGCTTCGCATCGATCAATAACATTTGACGGGAGTGCCTCTAGGAGTATAGCTTTCCCTGCGTGGCTCCTCAAGAAGTTCCTTCTTCCTTGATGGACGACTGCGTTGAAACATAGTCCACGAAGGATGTCGAACAGTCTTTCAGCAATATGGACGTGGCTTTACCAATATAACTGCGCCCTCATAGTATGCGTTGTGCTATCAACTTACGGACTTTCTATCGGCAGGCCTATGCTTCAAAGTAAGCATCCTATCACTGCATATTCCGGTCCACCAATGCTAATACGCCACAGCTGGTGCAGTGCAGTTACCATATGCTGAAGTCCTACGATTTGCCTTTCCCCTTTCAACCACACTACTACAGCAATTGATTGTGAGCATTTTTATACTTTTGAGCGGTTGCATTCTCGTTTTCCTACAGCCGGTCCAACGAACATTGCTATCGGCATTTTATAAACCTATACCCCCAACCGACACCAGGTTAGACGACTACTCCTATGTTGATAATACCAAAGAAGTCCTGCGCCCAGCATGGAACCCTGATGATGCTCGAGGAATTGTTGCGTTGGCTGGGATTATTGCTGCTGAATATGCTCTGACCAGCTACGCTTTTTGCTTTGCTCCATTGGAGATATATGTCATTTTTCGTTCGCTTGTTCTTCCGATATCGATATCGATATCAAAACTCGTGTTCTCAAATCAAGACATCTTAACAATAACGGGGAAGACATATCCATCACTTTTGCTGTCACTAGGGACCGTCGTCGCGGCTTATCGGCATGATCTTCCCTGGCCATCCGATGCTGTTTGGTGCGCATTTCTTTCATCCATACTTGGAGCCATTTGGCCTGTTTTTACACAGTATGCCTTTGCAAGTACTCCGGTGCCCGAGAACGACAGCAGGCACGTTGATGGTTACTTTGAGCTTCCTAGAGGCTCGAAACCACAAGACATGCCACAAAGCATCTTTACCTTTTGGAAGTATACCTGCTACGTATCATTATCATGTGTAACCCTCTTATTTGCTGCGGTTCTTATCTCAACAGAGTCACAACAAGTTTTTCGAAACTTCTATGTCAACGGCGTACTCTTTCAATGGCTCCTACTCCAGATACAAGTTGGCTTCTTTCGCTTGATCTTTTTCTGCACCACACTTCTGCTCATCCGGGCAACCTGTGCGACTACAGCCAATTTCGTCATTGTTCATGCATACGCGTCACAAATGACTGTCCTAACGTTCTCAAGTCTGTTGTTTTCGCAGAAGTTCGGGATCACTGTCTGCATTGCTTCCGGAATTTGGTTCTTAAAGAACCAAATGCAATCCTTGGATACTCTCTTTTCTTGGATAGAGAAGCCGTCGCTTCCTCGACACAAAGAATATTTCAGGTTCTTCACTCTCCGGCGTGTACTCATCACAGCTATAGTTATGGTATTCTGCCATACTGGTTTCCAAATTCGAGGCTTCTATAGGACAGAAGCCCGACCCCCTACTTTTTCCCCTCCAACGCCAGATCATGACGCCTACCTTGGTCCACGTGCTAGACCAGATATATTGGCGAACCTAGACCTCCTGGTGGATGAATGCCGAGGACCTTACGAGAAACCAGAAAAGTTACGGGACGTCCGAAGCTGTATCGACTACCTAGCTATCCAGCAAGATACGTATTTCCAGGTTCCAGAGACGGGCCAAGCGGTGACTGCTACAGTTCCTGAACAAGGTCCTGATAATTCAAATTGTGGAGGTCCTATCATTCTATACCATGTCTGGTGGTCTGGACCACCATCATGGCGCACAGAACTCTTTATAAAATCCTACTTCTACACTCAGAGACTTGCCTGCTCTAGGCTTTGGATCTGGATAAACGTCGATCATCACCCCGGTGCCTTAACAAACTGGATCAAGCATCCAAGCTTCGCGAAGTTCCTCTCATTTATCGAAACCGGCGAAATCGAGTTGAAGGAGTGGCGCCTCCCCTCCCGTGTTCCTATCTCCCCAACCATCGACCCTCTCGACAGAGCACGCTACTACGCACAACCTGGCCAGCCAAACTCCCAGGGCGAGGTTTTTGTTGCAGATTCAATTGTCCGAGATACTACAGGACAGGAGTATATTCAGTTCTACAAACCAGGCGATCAAACCCAACTCGCATTCTATACCGTCGCCTCTTCCGACGCTGCACGCCTCATCATCCTTCATCTCCATGGAGGGGTATATCTCGACATTGACATGCTGCTTCTACGCGACATGCGTCCTCTCCTGCTAACCGGCCGCCCGTTCTCAGAGCGCTGGGGTGCACACGCCGACCCGACACTGTACAACAATGCTCTAGTGGCTCTCCCAGCGAACTCAAGCATGTCATCCTATCTACTGACGGGCGGGACGCGGATGGGGTTAATGTATCACTTCATGATACTGGGTAGAATGATGGTTAGTGAAGGCCGCAACGAGGCTGACGCTGAGCGTGGCCTGCTGAAACTCGAGAGCGCGTTCTTTGACCCCTCCTGGCCTGCTATGGATGGCATGGCGACTGGGAGGTGTTTGGTGCCTTGTTTGAAGGGCTGGAGCGATGTCTTTAAAGCCCGTATCTCAGACGATGAGTGGAGTGCGTATGATGGAGACATGGCGCCCGAGTCGGAGCATGGAAACAACCGGACGATGGAGAATTTCTTTCGCGGTGCATGGGCGTACCATATGCATAATCAGGTATGTTGTCGCAGAATCTCCATGTCAATGACACGGGAGAGCTAACGGCGGATAGTGGAATGCGGTGTACGAACAAGGGTCCTGGATAGATGTCATTGCGAGAAGTCACGATAGGTTTTTTGCTGGAGCTGGAACGAATGCATATGGGGAGAAGTGGGCTGGAAAGACACTTTCGCAATATGGAACCGAGAGTTAGAAGCACAAATTCTCTTCAGGTCTACCTGGATAGGTAGATCTGAACCTTATACCTAGACTGTTGTGTTTGGGATATGTACTGCCATTTAATGAAGACGCGAGGTTGCCGGGGTGGGAGCACGGGCACGATTTAATAATAATATTAGGCAAACAAAATGACTTCGATTTCCATGTCCACCAAGAGAATATAAAGGCTTTAATTGCAGCTCTTACAGTTGTAGCTATCCATAGTATCCAAATTTGCCAAGCTATCTACCACGTTTCGGGCCTTTACATATCACTTCCAATGCTATCACCAAGGCATTAACCTTAAAACGGCGCAGTGAGGGTCTCATTTAGCAGGTGGTGTAGGTTGCACCGCAGCATTTCCAGCACTTGGTGTATGCAGCACCAGTCTTGTCTTGACTCTTGAAGGTATTCCAGCAAGTCTCGACGATAGGACCAGCGGGACAGGTACGTGCTATGGGTTCAAGTCAGCCAAGGAAAACATTAAGCTACCAAAAGATGGGTGGTAGGATATAATTAACCTCAAGGGCTGCAGCTGTGGCTGGCTCAGCAACTGGTTCAGCGGCAGGGGCGGCAACAGCGAGTCCAATAACAAGGACGATAGTGGCAGAGGAGATCTTCATTTTGACGGTGGTTTGTTGGGCTTCAAGAAGGATGGTTTGCATTGTATTGGAGATGCTCTTTATTGATGCTATTCCTCGAGGAAAGATTACCATGCTTCTATAGGTCTCCGTCTCAATAGACAGACATCACTATTGGCTACAGTGTTAAAGCAGACACGGCAGGCAGGAAAGGAAGAGGCCTAATATTGCCACATGATTAAGAGCACCGGATTGTTTAGGCTGAAATGATGAAGCCAAACCCTTGATTAAGAAGATAGGAAACTGAAATGGAAAGAATGAAGCACGGTCATTCTAATATGATAGAGCAGAGGCGGCACTAGAGGGCGTCAAAACATACTTTGGTTCTTGGTGGCTAATATAGATCATCCATGTCGAGAGTGCTTAGGTGCCATCAGCCACTGGCCAATGTTCAGCCAATGTTGAAGACGAAGTTAAGCATTGACTGAGGATTTGCACAGAATCATACTTTACCCCGCGAATGTTTCTGTCAGAGGTCCAATTGTTGCCGCGTAGACCGTCGCCAAATAACGTACATCCTGACTGCTAAAAGGCGACGATGATGATTATGATGATATTTATTTACGTCTCACCTAATCCAACACCACTTGAACTAACCAATTGGCGCACAAATGGGGCTCTTGGAAAGCTTCACAACATTGTTGTTTTTGTACAACGGTTGTTGTAACGAATTGCTAAATTTAGAGAGTATAGCTAAGGCAGAAGGCTTGAATGGGACAACTAAACTCGTTAGAACTCATGGTCTCATATGATTGGCTACGCTCTACGGCCTGGTGTTCAGCCTGTAATTCGGATGTTTTGCTTAGAGCACAAGGACGAGCTTTGGGATGATACTTTGACTACTAATGAGTGGTCTCATCTTGAAAAAGTATTTAGGATTCTCGAGATCCTAGAACAAACTACACCTAATGTAGAAGGCTCGTTTGGCTCTCTTAGCAAGGTGATTATGACCATGGATTTTTTGCTTAAGCTTTTCGAAGACATTACAGAGTCAAAAACGGAAATCAAATATTCAGATGCAATTAAATCTATGGCTAATGACGCATGGAATAAGCTTAACAAGTACTACATATAACAGAGGCAAGTGGGGTGTAATGCTAACTTCTAAATGATAGAAGACATAGAGGTTTCTTGCGTAAGGTTGACTTGACAGAGGAGGCAGGGGATTAAACACAAAGGCTTTCTAAGTAACACGTTATCTCCCAATTGAGGCGCAACCCTCTCCCAGCTCCAACCGTGACTTAATTTTGGCTCTGCAGACTCTCAAAAGAGAGCTGGAGGTTCGTAGGATGCACCGCGTACAGGTGTTGAGTCTTCGCATCCTCTGCTAAAAGGCGATGGCTTACGAGGGCTTTCCCGCAAAGTCCAATCAACCCCCGAGGCTTAGAGCAACAGTCATTTAACCGGGTAGTATATCGATATCTGGCATGCCCTCAACTTTTTCATTGTCAACAACTATCCTTTTCATCTTTGAACAAAATTTAGTAATGTATTCCAGTGACAACGTGGTAATTAGCCAGATGGCTAAATACCCAGAACCGCCACAGAATTGAGAGGTATGCGTGGAACTTCCCGTTCGCATGTACAATACAACAGAAGAAAAACAGCGAAATCTGAGATAAATATAGTAATGCGAAAGGAAACGGCCAAAGAGCCTTGGAACCAATGAAGATGGCACTTATCTAAGCTGAAAGTGCCGCCAGGACAAGCCAAAACGGTAAGCTACGGCATCCATATGCAACCAGAAGGCGCTTATACGTGCTATATCCACGTTCTGACAAAGTAAACAATCACAGAAACCCCTTTATGCTCTGGTCGTAGAATTCTCTTGACAACGTGACGTCGTTGAAGTTGTGTGGTAGAATTGAGGGGGCCCTTGACTGCAAAGCACGCTAGTGCGGCTCCCAAATCCATGGCACTTCACCTGGCTCCTGAGGATGCAAAACAGATAGATTCTTTAACCGTGGATGGATATCTTGTTTTAATCAGAATAAATTGTTGGCCATCTCATGCCATATTGTAAATAGTTTAAGCCTCGGGCACTTTAATTGTTGATGGATTCTATGGATGCCACACATGCCGATAAAGGCTGGCCCGAAAGAGGAGACGGAACAGGCCCCCTGTTTCCTGCAACCACTGCCGGATCAGAAAGTAAGATGGCTCTTGAGAAATTCGAGGGGCTAGATATCCCCTATCTCCATCAATTCGTATCCGGCATACGCGATACTAACTGTGTCGTACCAGACTGAAGTGCAATCGCGTGCAACCATGCGGGGCTTGCTCCAAATCTGGAGATGCCTCCACATGCCACTTTGAGTCCCGCGGCACCACCAGAGACGACCAAGTCGTTATGGATAGAACCACGAAAAATGCTCTAACTGCTCGTATTAACAAACTAGAGTCCATTTTGCGGTCTGTCATGGGGGCCAAAGACCAAACCCCTCAGTCCGATGACTCGAGTCACGTCGAAGACCAGGAATTTGATGGCATTACTGAGTCTTAGGGGCTATGAAAGTTGATAAGTCGAATGATACCGAGTACCTTGGTTCTTCGCACTGGGTATCAATACTGGCTGAGGTTGGTGTCAACCCCCTGAGCAAAAAGCCCATTATATCATTATCTTTGTTGGCTTATTCCTCTATCAGATTGACGAAATCCGTATGTTCTTTGCGTCAAACCACGAAGACTACGAGCGCAATGCCTTAAAGTATAAGGAGCGTTCATGGGATGCTAAAGGCAGATCGGGCCTTCTTCGTGGGACAGGCATATAGTTAGCCAAGAAGAGCTCGTGGCTCAGTTACCTCCGAGACCTGTAGTCGACATACTTGTTGATCGTTACTTCAGTGTCTATTCCTGGATAATGCGTATGTCGCCCTGGTCACCTTTTTGATCGTTGCTGATACTCAACAGCTATAATACACGAACGCACATTTCGTAAAGAGGTGAGCTTCCATTACTGGACCCGTTGGAGTTTGATGCCTAATAAGTCTGCATTAGTATAAAGCTTATTGGGAAGGATCCTACGCAACGGCGGATTGTGTGGCTTGGCCTCCTCTTTGCCATGTTGCATCTAGCAGAACTATCTTATGGAGACCGACAGAAATGCCCGCAGTCTTAGCCGATGCCCTTCGCACGCCTTGGGAGTTTGGAAAACGCACAGTTGAATGCCTCCTAGCTGCGGATTATACCAATCCCGTCCATTATCCATTATACGATTGAAACTCTGATGTCGTATATCCAGGTCGAATGGATGACTGCCCAGGATACTGGCATGGAAGGCTATCTGGTACTTGGCGTCACCACCCGTCTGGCCATGTGAATGGGAATACATCGCAACGCAAGCGACCATCGAAGACTCAGTCCGTTCCAGGGAGAAATGCGTAGTCGACAAGGGCTGTCATACTCCGCACCGATCTACTCTACTCATTCAAACTATCATTTCCCACCACAATTCGCAGATACGACTATACCTGCGCGATTCCACGAAATATCTCCGACGACGACTTCGACGATCCTACAACAGAGCTCCCACCTTCAGAAGCTTTGGAGGAAGCAACAGAGGCTTCTTACACAATAGTCAAAGGAAGACTCATACTTGTTCTTGGGGGTATCATTGAACTTATAGGATCTCGTACTAAAATCCGGCGCGAGGACCTTGAAAAACACGGCGAGGCCCGTTTAGAAGCCAGAGAGCTGATACCTCGGTATCTCCCTGTCCAACCATTTACCCCCACGGCCAGCGACACAGCAACTGCGAAACTACAACGATCACGCATCGATGTTGACAGCGTGTATCATCTAGGCCGCTGTCTCCTGTTTAGGAAATTTGTACCACAAGCTCGTCGCTACCCAGCAGCGATCGAATACCGTGATAACTGCATAGACGCAGCCATGATCTTGCTAAGCCATCAAGCTGCACTAGCCTTGGACCACGGTGCTACCTGTCCGCGAAATGTCCAGAAACGACACTTTCACAGGCTAACGACGCACGATTTCTTCCTTGCTGCGATTATAGTCGCGGTGGATTTATATGCGGAAGTTTAACACGGCGCCAGTGGCCAGATATCAAGTGACGCTTCTCGTTGGGGCTCTAATCGAAAATTCGAGATGGTGAATGCGCTGGAGACAGCCATTGGGCTCTGGAGGATCGGAAAGGATAAGTCTGCAGATGCCGCCAAGGCTATGGCGTGTTCTCGTTTGTGCTGGATAAAGTGAAGGCAACGCAATGGTCAGTTGCGGAAGAAGGGGATACAAAGGTTCAACTGATCAATGATGCTGTGCATCATCTGGAGCCGGTAGTCCTGCCGCAGGAGCGGACCAGATGTTACGGGCTTTGAATGGGTAAGATACAGCTCTATCTTCTTCACCTCAAGCTTGAAAACTAGATTGCTGACCTTCTATTCTTCAGGGCATGTGGATGGTAATTGGAACGCTGTCGATGATTACTCGACACTCCTCCAGTGGCCGCCAGTAAGCACTTTTGACAACAATGCAGCACTATAAGAAGGGCCAGTGGTAGGCAGGTTCTCCTGGCCATTCTGGGATAAGAAATTTTAGCCACAGAGATAATATCCCAAACGAAGTATCGGGACAAGCGCAGATCCTACGACGGAGAAATGAGGCGTTCCTGTATTTTGGTAAGATCACCCGGTCAGGGAGAGTGACTAGGCGCTCCTTCGCCTTGCAGCGCAGATTCAGGCGCAAGCGAGGGAGGCTGGATAGTGGTAGCCGCAGACCAGCCGCCAATACCAACGCCGACGGCCACCGAAGGAATTGGTCAGTGAGCACGAACACCACGAGGTTGATAGAGATCACAGGATCTTGGCCGTCTGTTTCGGACCCTGATGGCTGGGATATTTCCCGAATAATGGGCTGGGTGAGACATTGCTATCTTAGCATGACCATCTAGAGCTCTTATATATCGGCTAGAAATGATGGCTGGGGGTTTTTCTCCAGAATATTGCACCGCGCGGGTAATTACGGCCCGATGCTCCCATGGTTTAGTGTCATTTATATATCTAGGGCACGAGTGCTGCAAATTTTATAGAGATCATAGCTGATGTTTCAGACTCTGATGGCTGGGAGTTTGTGAATGATGGGAAGGTAAGACACGGATGTCTTACAATGACCTTCGATTTGGAGATAAGCCTCATAAAATTATATATTGAAGAATAAAGATGGCTGGGGTATTTACTTTAAATTTACTGTATTTGGCGTTTTTCTGCAGCTCAATGATCTAATGACTTTGGGCCTCATGTATCAGAATCATGCATCAGAGCACAAGACGCCTCCACCGAGCCCATAGTCAGTCACTACAGCAAGGCCCAGATGTAGTTTGCATAGCCATTCATAGCTAATATACACGGTTACGAGTCAAGCTAACAGCCCGAAATTAATCATCCTCGAAGTCCGATCACCCCTCCCTTCGGCACCTCCCTCCTGCCCCTTTCCCCGCTCTCTCTCCTGACATCCCGCCACCCCTCCTTCCCCATCCCCCTTCTCCCTTCCGCCCCCGCTACCCCGCTGTGGCGTTTACCTTCTGCGGAGTACTGGAAGGTGGGTAAAGGTGGCTCTACAGGATGGGCAGAAGTAGGCACGCACAAAACATTGCCATGCTTTTTTTGGTCACCAAGACCGGTTGCTTTGGCGCTGCTGGGCGGAGTTTGTATAACTTTCTGACATGACGATGGAGGCGGATATCTAGAGAGGGTGCAGCGAGGTGATTAAGGTGTGGCTTTTCAGCTATTGGGGTGGTATCAAACTCCTTTCCTCAACACCACTCCCTTTATCTGAGGAATATATAAAACTCGTCTGAGAAATATCCGTATTATATTTGAGATAACATAATGATAATGCCTCACCACATGGAGAATAATTCGATATAAAACCAATACCTGAATCCCCGAGCCTATTTTCGAACTTGATACCCTCAAGAAGCATCAATAATGTAAAAATAACTATCTCCAAACGGATCAAGTTTCATGAGTTCTCACACATTGCCCCACGTCGTCCGCCTTGGCCAGCACGCGAGTACTGTGAGCTTCATATGTCATGTGATCAATTGTTTTAATATTTTCTCTCTGTTGCATCTCTCATCTATAGAAAGAAATTCCAGAAGATCCCAATCTTCCTTTGAAACTCACCACTTCTACCAACTTACCTCGTAACCATTCTCGTAATCAACCAGCCACGTGATATAAAAACCACTCTCATCACGTGCTTACTATCAAGAGATTTTCTCAAAAATCTCAAAACCAGCGACGACGACTCAACAGCCCACCATGGCGGCGGTCAGACCCGAAAGCAGCAGAAATGAAGCGCCAACAATCCTCCCTTGAAAACTCTTCACTCCCCCAACCTCCCCCTCCACTCCTCCCCGTTACGATCCGTGCCGTTTACCAACATGGCACCAGAAACGACAGCTCAGCTCTCACCTCCATGCCCAATTGAGCGGTGAACGCGTCCCTCCCACGTGCATCGATCCATAAACGCTCTTGGCCCCCCCTCGGCAACACGTAAGAATCGCGTCTTCCCTCTGGACACTGTTAGTGTCCAACCCCGAAGAAAACTCTGTGCTGCTGGGGAAAAATTCGTATTAGGCAAGCTTCATCGACCTCTGATGGGCCTGGATGATGCGAGGAAGGGCCTTACGGCTGAGAAAGGGAAGGGGTGTGGATGAAAAGGGCTCGATAGTGCAGATGCAGGCCGAGATTAACGTAGCGGTGAGCAAGCGCTAAGTTGGGAGGCCGACACATCTATGCGTGAGTCCTGGCGGGAGGTACAAGGGCGGAGGGCATCGCATTGGCCCACAGCGGGGCCGCGCGCGGCGAGGCTGGGGAGAGCTGGTGTGGGTTTGATTTATGGGTGGTGTGGAGGGATGGGGATTTGAAGGGGTTGTTTACTATGAGATTGCAGGAGCGGTCAAGAAAAGTTATTTGAGAAAGGATTGAAGATATTTTTTTGAGGGTGGGTATGGGATGTTGGATATCGATACCAGATAGTGTGGCCGTTAAACTACCTCTTCCAATGCGATACTCACGGTCGTCGCAAAGTTGAAGTTGTTGTAAGAAGCCAAACGGCCACGATGTCTCACCGCCACCCTCCCCATCATGAATGAATGACCCAGCACCCCATCCTCCATGCGTGCCCCAGCACCCCATCCTCCATGCGTGCCCCTCCTGTTCACCAGCCATCATCCGGCCTCAATCCCCAATCGAGTAATTCAACCCCCCCAAACGACACCAACCACCAGACGCCGCCAGTCACGCCTCGGGAACCACCTGCGAACGCCTCCGAGGCCTGTCTCGGGTTTGCATGCGCGGGTCGAGTCGCGGCCCCGTGTAAGGGCTTGGAAATTGGCGGCAAAGTTCTCCATCCCGATCGTTTCTCCGATATGCTTGATTCCACTGAGAATTTTTGATGCTTCAAGGTTTAAAAGCTGAGGCACTACTGCGCTAAACTTCAAGTCAGACCATACTCACGTATAACATAATGATTAATATTGGCTTGACTCCATAGGTAACAACGCGACTGTGAAAGATTACTGAATAGAAACGAGATGATGTATCGCGTCTGTGTTGTTTTAAATGGCAGGAGCGATGGTCACTAAAGTTGCATGACCATTTCTCGAGACACCACCAGCCACGGAGCGAAGATGACCTGTCAGAGCCACCAGTGCGTGTCACGACACCAGGACCCCCTTCCAAACCACCTCACCCTCTCTCAATTGCCGGAGTTGAGAGTGGGCGAGATAAATGGCTGGCAGTCTGGTAGTCTGGCCACACACACAAGCCCGACGTTGGCCTACAGCTCTTAGCCTCCACCAACCACCCCATCCATTGGCCCCCCAATCCCCCCAATTCCCCCCAATCCCCCAATCCCCCAATCCCCCAATCCCCCAATCCCCATGTTGCTGCACGGCGAGGTGGTTGGTAAACGGCATCCATCAGCCATGCGGGTCCAGAGCCCGCTGTGCAACGACGCTTGAATGTGGGAAAGGGTGGGAAAGGGAGTATGTATGCTATTTTCCCGGTTGGGCATGTGTACTCCGTACGGTACATGAACTTACCTCCACGTAATGCGGGGGACTGGGTAACGCGGTGGATTTCTGAAGACGACGCAACTCCTTCTTCAATATGGATGTGCGCTTGTCCTTTTTTTGGTGAGGTCTTGTGTCGCTTTTTCCGCCTCCATCACCGCATCACATAATTCTTGCGTAGTAATGTGAAAATGACCCTTCCATACAACCCTTTTACCCTTCGTACGGACTGTACGTCGCTTCATAATCGCAGTTAACATCAGGTTGGTGGCTCGAAGTTGCTCCGACGCAACTGTGGGTTTTTGGATGCATGTCCGCACCAGTGTTGATGGCACACCACCATCATTAATTGTCGCTGTAAGGAGTTCATTTGCGGTGCGCATCCATGCGTACGGACAACCTGCAGATGGGGATGCCGTTTTATGAATCGCTGTACCTAGTGGTAACCAAGGGAGAATCGTGGTTGGGGCGGAAGTGAGTTTGGCGTCGCGTCGTCAAAATTGAGTGACCGGTGCGACTGGATTTCTCAACCACTGATTGTTAGGTTCTTAATCCACTTCAGAAGTATCACCTCTTGTGCGCCTGACAAACTCTGTTGTTGCTAGCGGGCTTAAGAGCGTGTCAAACCTCCGTTGGCACGACGCGTCACGGAACTCTTGGGTAACCCCAGCACTTTCTCAGCGTGATATGCGCTCTTGTACTTCCCAGATTTGACATCTAATACTGCTTGGGCTAGTAAGGTTTCACGTTCAGCAATACCCAGGTGTTCACGATTCATTGTTGAGTTATCTACAATTATCTGACGTTGGTGGGGTAAATCCACCGCGTTACCCAGTCCCCCGCATTCCACCGTCACTTACGTTACGTAAGTAAGTAGCCCCTTGAATCCTTCGAGGCTTCCTGGCGCTTGCTAAGTTAAGCGGCAGAGCAAGGCCTCGTCAGTCGAAGCGGCTGGCACGGCATGTGCGATTTGGAATGCAGCTCACGGCCTCGAAACGGTCTCAGCAGGCCAAGCTGAGCCATGCCTTGAGGAAATGGGGAAGGAGAAACAGCGAGAGTTGAAGCCGCACTGGCGCGGCTTCAACGAGTGGTCGGTTAGCAAGGGCGGGTAGAATTGGCTAAAACAGCTGGTCATGGCCTCGCCCGCCCCAAAGGACGAGTTGGTTGGTCGAGACGGAGGGAAGGTGGTGGTGTACTGCGCGGGGAAGTTATTGGTTCGTCATGCGTGCCGGGCTGAAGGTTATTTGGACACTTGAAACGAGGATGGGACTAAGCACTACATAAGTATGAAGCAGCATTTCGCCTCTTGAGCAGGTTTTGCCCCGTCGTCGGTCCCGCGATACCGATATGGCGATAAGAGGTTGGTTGGAGGTTGGAGCTTCTGGTCCCGTCTGGAGATAAGGGGTTATGGAGTTCGAGTTTGAGATTAGGTGAGGGGGATGAGGGGATATAGAAACATTGGACCAGAGAAACATTGGACCAGTTTAAGTCGTGATGCTTAATGCGAGTTACTCTATCTGATGTGTTTGATCGTTGGGGAAGCGGACTCATGAAACGGCTTCTGGGCAAGGTCAAGTGCCTGACTAAAGTCGTCGTGGTACTTTGTGTCTTTCACCCAACGTTGCGGGGGAGGGAAGTACCATTGCACGCTTCCCCCGTCAATGGAAGAGTGAAACAACGACGTAGCACGGGATTCGCGGCCCCTACATACGATAGTACAGTATAGTCGTAGTACTGTACCAGTATAGCGTTTTGCACTTGCACTTCCCTCGTCGTACTATGAGACAATGTAGCCGTCGTGATGATGGCACACGATCACGCCAGTGTGTCGGACCTGCCGTTCAGAGGCGCCGCGGGGATCAGCGATCAGCCACCGATGCAAGCACGAATTGCCGTCCTTGCCATGCTGGTTGCTGCTACAGTACATGGTTGAACAGCCTGGCTTGTCCTATTTCAGTAGCGATGATGCCATGGCCTATGGGAAGCATTGTTGCGTTGCTTTCCCCCACATTTTATAGATCACATTCTAGATGGCCCCTACCCGCCGCGAACTTTGAATGGGAAGGGGAAGGGAGAAGGGAGGCGATTCAGGAGACGCGTGGTAAGAGGTACTGTAACTCCGTACAGTACTCCGTGGTTCACAGTGCGAGTAGGGAGGGCGGTTCGCAGGTAACGGTTGGCTGATGACCTGCGCTCCTGATCTAGACGCGCTGGGCAACCGGCTATCCGCCTCGTGTGGTTACGCAACATTCGTCATCTAAGTTTGGAACAACGGCCTATTCGTAATAATCCGCTCGCTCAAGACGCCGAAGATTCCAAACTCGGTAGAGATATGGCTAGTTGATGGAGATATACTGTTCCCCAGCCGTCAGTGCAGATTTATGTGTAGAAGGTGCTGGAAGAGTACTTGGTTACTGGACTGTGAAAGCGGCAACGGGTCGTGTCTGTTGTTGCTGGGCCAAGGTGGCTGATCAGGGCTCATCGATTGGTCTCCAGACCTCAGAGGGGACGTGCATTGAGCCAAATGGTTCATGACACGTGTGGGTACATTTGGTACAGTAGTTTGGTTGTGCTGGACACGGTCAGGACCAACCGTTGGGGATACGGGGATACATACACCCCCAAGTGTACACCTCCTGTGATCAATCTCCCGCAGGTCTCAGGTATGGTTGCTGCAGGAGTAAAAGTTATCCCATCGATGATGCCGAACATGCATTCATCATCATCAGAGACTCTCCCTCCCTTCAATCCCTTGCTTGTTTACTTCTGGAATCCATTATACGAATTGATGCCGATTGTACTTGTAGATCTTCCCCTCATGTTTGTACTGTATCGTAGCACCGTAGCACCTTCGTGGAGATTGAGGTCGAGGTGAGTCTTGGTCGTGTCCATAAACCCCCAACCGTTCATCTTCATATTCACACGGTTGGTATGGTTACGGCCATCTCAATCTCAATCAAACGGGCGGGGCATGTACTCCCTTGCAGCAAATGGAAGATTGGCGGTTGCTCCAGCACCTTCTACTGTACACCTTTTGCCACCGTGCCACCCTCCGACCGCGCTAGTGCTCAGCCTGCGTTAACGCTTCTTTGACCGCCAGCAGTTCCCAGCATTGCCCACACCATACCCACCTTTTTGTACCGTTCCCGCATTTATTCCTGCCTCAGGCTGCCATTACCTCCCAGCCGCCGGCCTCAGGTCAAGTACACCCTGATATCCCCATCCATGACTGACCCCATTTCGTCTCCATCCGACCATCCTCCTCTTGCTTCTTCCTTCTCTCATCACATCACAACTTCATTTCATCTTCCATATAGGACTGGACGCAGCTCGATTTCGTGCACGCAGTTGCTCATCCATCCTCCTCTTTCTCCTCTTCTCTTCACCCCAATCTCACTCTCGACCCTCCGACGCATCCCCAATCGCCACCTAGAACCCTCAACCCCCCCCCAAATCGTCAACCGCTTGTTGAGACAAACCACCAACGAGGAATCAACAACACAACAACAAACATCACCCTCGACATCCTTTGTGTCACAACAATCGAAACTCTTTCATCACTCTGCTCGATAATTCAAAGCCGCAACTGTTCAGCATAAATTCCGGTTTTGCTTCGTCTTGCTCCGAGGCTCCACGCGTACTCCACCATCAAGGTTGTCGAAAAAGTTCGTGAACACGGCGGCCGAAGAGTCACATCTTCGACTACCTGTTCTAACAATCAACTTCGTCAGCTGATGACTGCCGCTCTGCTATCAGCCTCCTTATAAAAGCCTGCTGGCTCATTCTCCCAACGATCTCGCCGACCGCACCATCGATCGAGTCATACCCCCCCAGCTCAGTGACCTTCCGCCATCACCATCTACCAGACACCTATTCACGGCGGCCTTCGATTCTCCAAGGACAACCAACATCCCCGTTGATTGACCTACTCCCGTTCGCCACTGCTTCTTTGTTGGATTCGACATCCTCCAGCAAACCAAACAACTCTTTTTTTCGAGACTTCCATCACTCGTCGAACCCCGTTCGCAGTTCATCCGATTTCTCATGTCATTATAACGATATATATTATTTTTTTTCCTTTCCGGACACTCGTCCACCTGTCGACCTTCATCCGTTTACGATCAATCGATCACTTCTCTTTTGTTACCAGCAATTCGATACCACCCCATGAGCCACTGACACTATACGATACGGAGTTTCAACTTTTTTTCCTCTCAATACTATACGGAGCATTATTATCTTAAGCAACACTATCAATCACTCTCAGCACCATCCTTTACATTACTACGTCTTGTCCGCCATACATTCAGCATAAGACTGCCATCCATCATCTTGTTTCAACAGACAAAAGCATTCGACATTCATATTGCCCTCGTTAGGCTAATACGTTACGAATCGTTTGGTGTATACTACAATCAACCACCCCCTCTCAATTAATCGACGCTATCCTCAATCCCTTCTTCTCATACCTCGACGGCTACCACCTACAAAATGGATTGCTTAAGAGATAACTTCTACGATGGCTTGGTTCTCGACGGCCGGTTCCAGACCGTCTCGCCTTTGAACCATGGCTCTTTTGGCATGGTTTTCCTGGCGAACGACATGCTCACTGGCGAGAATGTTGCCATCAAGTGCCTCACCAAGAAGTCTGCCGCCAAAGACGTTCAGTCCAGCTTTGCCATCGATGAGAAGTCCGAGGAACTGGCTTGCCACAACATTCTCGGCGATCACAAGAACACTGTCAATCTCATTCATTCTTTCGAGACGGACAACCACGTCTACCTCGTCCTAGAGTTTTGCTCCAATGGCGATTTGTACGAAGCTATTCGCACTGGTTGCGGCCCACTAGAAACTGAGCACGTTCGGGATTTCATGATCCAGTTAATCGATGCGGTTGAATACATCCATTCCAAGGGGATGTACCACCGTGACATCAAGCCCGAGAACATCTTTCTCATGAAAGATGGCAGCATGAAGCTTGGCGACTTTGGGCTGGCAACCAAGGACACTTGGTCATACGAGACTACTGTTGGTAGTGACCGCTACATGGCCCCAGAACAATATGACTCAGCTGGCGCTGGATATTCGCCAGCTCAGGCCGATATCTGGGCCATCGGCATCATTTTGCTTAACATTTTGTTTTCTCGCAACCCCTTTACGACACCAACTGAAGCCGACCCACTTTTCCTCGACTTCTCACGGGACAACCAAGCACTCTTCGATGTCTTCGCGGACATGTCCCAGGACACTTTCGAAGTCATTCTTAACTGCATGAGCTTGGACCCCAAGAAGCGTTCCCTCCAAGGCGCTCGTGATGCCATCGACCGTGTCGTCAGCTTCACCGTCTCGGACGAGCTCGAGGATGACTACCACACCATCTCTCGCAAGCCCATTGCCAGTGCCAACCGCGAGCCTCTCCGCACACCAACCATCAAGACGCCCCAGATCGAACCCTCCAGCGCCTTCCCATGGGCGAAGGCCTTGCATGCCAGCCCACCTGAGCCAATCCGCCAACTGTCCATCCCGGACACGGAGAGCTACACCGAGGACCTGTTCCCCAAGTCCGAGGAAAGCACCAAGGATTGGTTTTCAATCGGCGCCCAGACTTCTTCGATGGCATCTGCTATGAACTCGTCGCTTGGAGGCTCTGTTTTCTCATTGGCTAACAGCCGTCCCATGATGAAGAGGTTCTCTTACTTGGCACCCATCTCTGGCTCTCTGCCAATCAACGTTACGAAGCAAAAGGCTATGCCTTCTGTCTTCGGCAAGAAGGAGATGGTTTCCAAGAGCTGGAGCGACATGTACGATGAGGAGTTTGAAGAGGAAGAGCAGGATCATCAATTCAGCAGACAGGCCCAGAACGCTCGCACCTTCAGCCACGACGAGATCAAGCTCGAAGAGGATGAGACTGCTGCACAGTTCAGCGATGACGAGGAGGAGCTTGTACTTTCAACCAAGAGCTCTTCAGATGTAAATACCAAACCAACTGTCAACGAAGTCGAGTCCGACCAAGAGAATATCAGCGATATCGATGGCGACAATGTCAACGATGGATTCTTCTTCCAGAATTCATCAGCCAAGAATTCAGCGGAGCTGTACTCTCCACCATGCAAGCGCAAGTCGAACCCCCTGGACAAATGGGCCGCACTTGGTGCTCGTCGCCGAGCATACACTGGACACAGCGCGGAGAAGGGCCCGGAGATTTGGCGCGGTAAGCGATCTGTAGGAATGGCATCATCAGCAACAACTGCGAGCTCCGGATTCGGAGCTCTAGGCGTTTTGGATTACAAGCCGGCGGCGACCGGCAATGCGCACAAGGCAAAGGATGCATCCTGGCTACGCAAGGATACTCATCACACACCAATCTTTTCGCGAACGACGGCAGTATATCATAACCGCACACCTGCTGGGGAGCAAGAGAATGTAGATCATACTGCCAGGGAGGTTTATTGCAAGGATAACCTCGGAGACCTCGAGTGGGTTGGGGGCTGGGGCGACAGTGTCGCCGGCCTCCAATTGTAGTTTGGCTCTCTCTACCTTCCGAACGACGACCCTTTTTTATATTACCATTCTTATACGTTTCAACCATACATACAACAACACACACACAACCTTAGACCCCAACGACGGACGTCAACAAGTAACGAATATTTCAACACCCAAAAAATCTCACTTATCACTCTTTGAAAACGCCACCAAACAACTCAAAAAACGAACCCAACCAAAAACCACACCCCCAAAAAAACGCTGTTTTCAGAGACCTAGCCTTTTTTGAGATTTTTTAGTTAACACACATTATGGACGAACCGTTGCGCGCAGGGATTAGGGGAGGACATTAAATATGGATGGATGGAAGTGTAAATAGGACTGAGGGATTGAAGAAGAGGCAATAGGCAAATTGGGAAGGGAAGGAATGGCGCCGTCAATGGACTTGATGTCAGGGCCATTTGGGACTCAGCTTAAACTCGCGATTCTGTGTATAGATTCCCCCTTTTCACTGGGGCTCCCTCATGGGGAGCCGTGGGGTGGGGGGGAGACGTGGAAATACCAGAAATTACCCGCTTATATCATTATCTTGTGTGTTGTGATTTGATAGTATGTGTTTTATGATTATGATGTGTATGTGAATGATGTATGTGATTATGTATGTCCATGTTCCATTCCCAACTACCTTCCCTCCACACCCTCCCTCATCCTCTCAAGCAACCGCCCCACCTCCTCAATCTTAACCACCTCCCCCCGTTCAACCATTCCCATCACCCCTGCATTAACCCCAACCCCCACCCCCATCTCCTCTCCCCTCCCCACAATCCACCCATTAATATAACCAACCTCCGTCCCCCGCCCCGCCTCAACATCCTGCAACATCGAACTCCGATTCCCCCTCGTCGCCTCACAAACTCCCTCCACCATCGCCGCGAGCCTGGCGACGCTGAAGCGCTCGGCTTTTGAGGGGGGGAGGGGGGAGTCGGGGTGGAGGGCTGAGAGGTGGGAGAGGATGACTAGACTGGTTTCGGAGGCGAGGGCGGTGCGGAGGGGGGTTAGGGAGGGGGAGAGGACAGAGCCGTTGGGGATGCGGAAGATGGCTGTGAGGGGGTTTATGACGGCGTTGGCGACGAGTTTCTCGAGAGTGACGTGGAGTAGTTCATCCGCTCCCACCTCTGTCGCTGCCAATGCCTCAGATGATAAAATCGTATCAACCAGCCACCGCGCCGACGTCGAAAGTTCGCTGGTGCGCCCCGAGACGGGCCCGATCTTCAGATCCGCCACCCCCGCGTGCGTGGCGCTGAATTGACCGGTTGAGAAAACACCGTGTGTTACTATGGCGGAGAGATATGTTGGTTGCGCATCAGCGGGGAAGAGAGAGGAGACTTCTTCAACGGCACCAATCCCATTCTGGGTAAATAGAATGGTGGAATCGGCAGACAGCCGCGGGAGGAGGGGGGCGACAGCGGCGGCGGAGGAGGGCGATTTTGTGGTCAGGATGAGGTGTGTGATTGCCGGCCCTTGGGGTGTGATGAGGGAGAGTTCCAAGGGGGGGGATGGGAGGGGTGTGGAATTCCGGGTGAGGACGAGGGTGATGGGGGAGGAGGGAGGGAGGGAGGGGCGATGGGTTAGGAGCGTGAGTTGGGGGGGGTGGGGGAGGAGGGAGAGGGAGTGCGCGAAGAGTTTGGCGAGGTTTCCGAGGCCGAGGATGTGGATGTGGGGTGTTGGTGAGGGGGAGGGCATTTGTTGGTTTGGTTTTGGTGGATTGGAGATAGAGGAGTTGAGGCGGTGGTGTGGTGATCTAGAGCTTTGGCGTGGTGAGGAGGGCATCTGAGAGGCGAGTGGCCGGGTAAGAGTTGCCGACGGCCACGCAAGTCGGGATAGGGCCCGTAATCCGCAAATGCCCTGTCGAGGAGCCATACACTCCGTTCGCCTCTGAACGCAGATATGACCTTAGGTGTGAATCGAGATGCACCTCCCACGTTGTCAACTAGTCAAGTCAACCACGCACACTAGCGGCCGCAACCGTTAGCTCCAGGTACCCCACGTTCGCGCAGGGACCCACATAGCTTAATCCGGTCTTTCTTTCACTGATAAGGATCAAGATAAGGGTGGGATGGGAGTCTGACGACATCACGCAAATAACAACGATTTGTTCGATTCACCTAATGCATTCATGGCGGATAGTAGTGTTAGGACCGAGGCAGTGCAGCCGCAGCTGATTGAAAATGAGATCGCGGAGTTGAAACGGAAACTCCAAGACGCGGAGGAGAGGTTGAACGCTGTCACCAACGCAACTCCACGTGCCCTCCCATCCCAACCAGCCGTCTCGAATGATGGTATCTCTCCTCCCACTCCTTTCCTCCCACACATCCAAAAGCTAACCCATCCCCCATAGTCTACAACCCGACAACCTCCTCCCATTTCCTCCTCCTCCTCGCCGACTCCGCCCTCCCCCTCGGCTCCTTCGCCTTTAGCTCCGGTCTTGAATCCTACCTCTCGCACACCCGCCCCCACTCCTTCGCAACCTTCCTAACCCTCTCCCTCTCCTCCCACGCCTCCGCCACCCTCCCCTTCGTCCTCGCCGGGCACCGCCATCCAGAACGCCTTTTGGAGCTGGATGACGCGCTGGATGCAGCCACCATGTGTACCGTTGGTCGGCGCGCGAGTGTTGCGCAGGGGAGGGCGATGTTGAGTATTTGGGATAGGGCGTTTAGTTCGGCGATTCCGCCATCCAACAATGCCTCGGAGGGGACTCTGAAGGTCTTGAAAGGGTTCTCGGTCTTGCTGAGGTCGGCAAATGCAAGTACGGACGACCTCCCCCCCGCCTCCGCACACCTCGCTCCCCTCTTCGGGATCATCGCGCGGATCACCGGGGTTGGGGAGCGGGAGATGGCATACGTGTACATGCTCTCGCACGTCAAAGCTCTGTTATCCGCAGCGGTAAGAGCGAGTGTGTTTGGGCCGTACCAGGCGCAGAAGTCGTTGGCGAGCCAAGAGGTGCAGAGGGGGATTGAGAGGGTGATTAGGGGGAATTGGGGGAGGAAGGTGGAGGATGCGGGGCAGACGGTGCCGGTTATGGATTTGTGGATTGGGAGGCATGAGTTGTTGTATTCGAGGATTTTCAATAGTTAGGTGGGGGATGGAGAGGGGAGGGGGGTTGTACGTACCATTAACGTTTGGGTGGGGGGATTGGGAATTCAGATTGTTATTGAGGTTTTGTATTCTTTGAGGGACTACAAGACTGCATAAATCGATGATATTATTCACGGATGTTACCCATCTTCTACGGAGAGTTCTATGTTGTTCTAATATTGGCGCAGGTGGTGCCTCATGGTATGGAGGCTTCCTGCATGTCCCCGTTCGTTCACCCAGTCTCAACCGATGAATTGGAGACGCAATATTAAACGGTCCTCCGAAGCAAGTCTTTTTGCGGAGGTAGTACCGTACACGGTTGCTTCATACAATCAAGAGTGTCACACAATAAGGCTGACCCCCACAGCTGCAAGTCCAACAACATCAAGAACCTGCATACCCTCCTCATTGGTCCGTGCAGGCCGCATCTGAGGCCTAGGTCGGATAACACCAACAGTCTTGTGTTGGGCATCAATATCATTGACGACATTCCCATCCCGATCACAAGAGAAAGACAAAGCAACTTTGAGCATAACTGTGTCAATATGGCGACAACCTTACAACCTTTTAAACCTTCCAATGCCTTCACTTCCCTGATCCAAGTATTCCGATTCAACATCTCAGATGTCCCATCCGTGGCCCTCGAATGGATCGTCGCCCACCCCGGCCAAACCGCCATACTCGTCATTGAGGGAGTCGGGATTTTCACCCCCGCTGCTCTCAGCGGTCCGCTCCTCGCATCGATGGGTTTCGGCGCCACCGGTCCTGTTGCTGGTGAGTTCTGTCAGTGTTGTCGTTTACAGAAAGTCGTTTTAATATCACGCCAGGCTCCGTTGCGGCTTCACTTCAGTCAATGCTGGGGAATGTTGGGGCACACCGCGTATTTGCGTATTTGCAGAGTGCGGCGATGGGGGGTTATGGGGTTTCTGCTATTAATGGGGTGACACAAGCTTGTGCGGTTATTTCGGGGTGGTTTGTCTCGAAGCTCTAGGTTTGGTGGGTGTGGGTAGGACGGGGTAGATTGGGGAATAATCGATGAGCTCTCTTATTGTGATCTGATCTCCATGATGATCTGTCGGGCGATGATCTGTCGGGCGATGATCTGTCGGGCGATGATCTGTCGGGCGGTCGTAGTTTTAGCATCTTTTGTCCTTGAGCTACCTGAATGGACTTCTTTAGTTGCTGATAAACATGGTATCGCAAGGTTAATATGGTCTTCCATTTCCATTTCTAAGACTGCCAACTAGGCAGTTAAATATATGTACTTCCTTCCCACTCGCCACTGCAATGGCCTTAGGTAGCCCCCCTTAATTCGGAGCAAAATCACCTCGCAGTGTCCATCTTCTATTCTCGCCACATCCAACCCAACCTTCCCAGTGCGCCTAGCCTGCAATGCCGCAATTCCTTTCATCGAGGAGCCGGTAACTCGTACATTGGGGTTCCATGGGGACTAGGTAGCTCTGCGGTAGTGTGACTTATCATCATTTCGGGATGCAATCCGTCAGGCTTTGTCTCGGACTTCGGTTGAGGTCCTAAAGGAGGCGACTTTTGCCTTCTGCGTCGTCGTAAAAAGAATGCCGCGGCGGCAACCGCTATTAAAGCTGCCCCGCCGACTCCAACTCCAACGCCAATCGGAACTGCAGAGCTTTTGCTTCCTTGAGATTGCGAAGTATTTGCAGGCGTGCTGCTTTCTGGCGCAGTGGTTGTTGCTGTTGGATCTTTAGATGTTGAGGTCGACGAAGAGGTATGAGCGATAGAGGTCGATACGCCGAGATCTATCGTAGCAATAACAGAGCCATCTACGATAGTGACAACCTGCCTAGCGTCGTTGCAGTTGCATCCAGGCAGCCCATAGCAGCAATATCTATTTTGGCCGCATTTTGTGATGCCTTGGTGGGATTCTACTTCGCCGTTAATATTTATCGACAAAGACATGCACGAAGGGCTACGATAACTGAAATCTAAATATGCTCACCATTGAAGCATTGCGAGAGGCACTTGGGGTCTTTAAATGATGGATCAGAGCAACTATCCCGATAGAAATCGGTTATAAAAGTACCCTTTGGATGGGCGTCTTTCCGGGCTTGACTAGGAGAGCAAAGTCCATTACTGTAGCAGACATCGCCTGCTGCGCAACAGGAGGAGATTGTGGCATCCGGTTCACATGGGTAGTAGTTTGTATTCGGAAGGCCTGTCGTATCATAGCAGATTGTAGATTGCGCACCTGGGACTTGGGACAACAGACATGCGAGGACGACGACGGCGCGAGGAGAAATCGCGATGGACAGAGATGAACGAGCTGAACTCATGTTAAGAAGCCTAGGATTGCTGTCCCAATTAATTGGGAGCCTAGGGATGTACGGAGCATTTTAACGGGGGAGAGCAGTTCCTTGACAGTAGATAAGTTCGTCGCTAGAAACGCCTCTTTTTGATCCTTCGGTGTTTGTAGCCAATCGCCAATGGATGTTTCCTGATGTGTTCATTTGTCCGGTGTGTCTCGTGGTTTTTCAGCTACAGCGAGGCTGACCTATGTGATCCATTAAATGGCGCCATTGGTGCAGGCGGCTGGGCTAGGCGACTCAGAATGAGACCGTAGAAGGTGCGAAAATGTTGGATAGATGGCGGGGCAGACAGCTGGAAGAGGGATGCCCCTTTACAGCTTGGAAGCAGGAAATTTATATGTTTGAGTAACTTAAATATATGAATTAAAAATGCTAAAACTTATAATTTAGGACGGAAGATATTTATATTATATGCATTTAGCCACTAAGGTACCAGAAAAAAGCCCCATATAGGAACACAAAAAGAATC
The DNA here is from genome assembly GCF_001641265.1 of Pseudogymnoascus destructans. Lineage (NCBI taxonomy): Eukaryota > Fungi > Ascomycota > Leotiomycetes > Thelebolales > Thelebolaceae > Pseudogymnoascus > Pseudogymnoascus destructans. The sequence continues at coordinate 290,619 of NW_020167541.1, read as the reverse complement.
AAAATTTCCTACATCAGATTCTAAATAGGACGTTGTAATAGATAATATTTTGCCACAACGTATTTGTATCTGAGCCGTCACCCACAAGGCTACCATTGTGCCTTGCGCTAGTGTGGCTTCCCAACTCAATCCCTGTCCGTTCACGAGAGTAAACAAAAGATGCCAAAACCGACGCCGATTTGAGAAAACACCGCCACGTCGCCCCTCAACCCCTCAAATTGCCTTGGGCTATGAGTTGCTCCTTACAATTTTAATAGAAAGAAACAATTTATACGCGAAATATGCTTGGTTGGTGGCTGGGAAAAAACGGCGAGGAGACGCGTCGAGAGGGTATGTCACAAAGAAACTCGCCCATTCCTTTCACAACAGGCGAATAAACTGACACAAAGCTCCAAATAGACGGCCAAGAACCGCCCGAAACCCCAGCTCCGGTATTTGCAGCGAGAGCGTTCAAAAGTGCCCTCTTTGGCACTCCTGCACCACCAGGCGACGACACTCACTTTGAGCAAATTGCCAAGTCGACAAACATGCCGGCCCCAAAACAAAATACGAGTATATCGAGCCCATCGAAGGGGATTTTGATGACCCCAGGAACAGCGAGGAGTCGGAAATCGGTCTCGTTTGGCGCAACCGTCAAAGACAAGGAGGCGAAACCAAACAGCACCAGTGACATCCCAGATGAATGCCCAGGGAAATTCTCCAGACATTTTGTGAATGGGGCTGCTGTAGAGCAAGATGGGAGATCGCTGAGGCGCACTGCGCTGACGAAGACTCTGGAGAATGTGAGGGATACAAAGAGGAGAAGAATGGAGGAATCGAAAACGCGCACCTCCGATCCTGATGCTCCACAATCACTGCTGGAGTTGGATATAAAGACGGGCCTAACGGCACCTCAAATAATGGAAAGCTCACTTCGAAACGAGGACCCTCAATGTAGGCTATACTCAAGAGATATGGACGACTTCGACGGGGACGTGACCATCGATCTCAACGAGCCACATTCGCAGTCAGGTCGCTATTGGAAATCGGAGTACGAGAAATACAACGAGGACGCGAAGGCTCAGATGACAAAGCTTGTGAAGTACAAGCAAATGGCCAAATCATATGCCAAGAAGAAGGATGAAGAGGCGATTGATCTTGGAAGCAAGCTCAAGGAAGCACAGAAAAGGGCGTTGCAGATGGAAGATAGGATTGCTGAACTCGTAGCTCAAATTGCCGAGGGATACTTGAATGGGATCGACGACGACTCGCCCACCATGATGAAGAACCTTGCCAGGCAGACTGCGCTTGCGGTCCAGTATCGAAGTCAAGTCGACGAGTTTAGGGATGTATTGAGGGACCGAGATCAACAACAAGAAGGTGGAAATGGAGAGATCAAGAAGCCCGCGAGCGACCTCAAGAGCGAAGTACAACGCCTGCGACTAGACCTCTCCACGTCACAAAGGGAGGCATCTAAACTTCGTGACGAAAATACCAAATTGTCTCGGGACCTGGAGAAGGCAAACGAGAAACTCAACCAAAGTGAGAAACGCCGGGAAGCTTCAGAATCGATGAGACATGATCAAGCACAATTACTGCAAGGTCTTCAGACTAAGTACGACAACCTCAAAGAATCGGCGAAAGCACAACGTGGAGACGCGGAACATCTCCTCAAGAAGCGCCACGACCAAGTTTCAGAGTTGAAAAAGGAGATGGCTGCCCTGAAAGAGAAACTCGCTGCATCGAGAGTCGAACGAAGCCCTCTGGTGTCAAAAAAGGGAACTGGGGACAATCGTGCCGCTGATTCGAACGATGGGGATCTCAAGTCAACCAGGACTCAGTTCAAATCGACGTTACAGGATGGGAATGTGATGGCAGGACAGGACGTAATGCCTCCGGTACGGAATACGCGCAGGAGAGAACCAGAAGCTAGTAAGCCGTGCGAAATCTACGAAGATCCACAGGATCGTGAAAAGCCGATTCTCGCCGGCTCTACACTGCAACGAAGAAGATCAGCGACGGCGCGTGTCCAAACATCTCTTGACGGACCAAAACATCAGAGGTCAAAGTCTGATGCACTTGAGATTGGGAATAATAAAAGTGCGTCGCATACGCCAGAAACGCTTCAGCCTGCATCGGATTTCAGTTTACGCTCTGTGCCAGAACTCCCACCAACCATGGACAGCACTACACATGAAACTTCCAGACCAGCTGCAGTTCGTCCGCGGTCCATTGCAGACCTAGAGAGAGCCGGATCAGGCAACTTGGGACCCAGTAGAATGTCAAGTATGGCAAGCACGAGATCAAGGACAACACTGGACCCAGAGAGGGCAGCAGCAGCGAAGGCACGACTGGATCTGAGGAATGCAGAGAAGCGAAGGGTAAAGGACAGAAAGGAGAACATGGTTATGTAACCGGCGCCTAATGGTTTGATTGGGATTATACATAGGGTGAAAAACGTTGTCAAGAGAGGGTGCGGTGGCGTTTTTATTGGTCAGGATCTGAGCGGGTCGCATTCTTTAGGGCGTTGAAGTATTGAAGAAGAAACTTCATACTGCATATATTTGCTAATAGGATGTAATTATTTGATGAATTGGTATTGAATTTGAGTATGTGAAAATAGCCCAGGAACTTCTAGAATCTGTTATAATTTACAGAGTGCCTTGGCAAGGCTGACGTTGTTGATTTGAAGCGGTTATGTTTGTCCTGTTTGATGAGGCGAGGCCATCGGTACTCGGTAGCGGCTGGACGCGGCACGCATAGTCAGCAGTTTCGGGCACCAGCCACAGACCACTCGACCATTTGACGTAGCCTTGCTGATTTAATTCCAGATCCTCCCAGATTCAACTTCTTTTGTGTTTAACAAGCTCTTTTTGATTTCTCTCAAGATTCGATCTGGAATTTTGCCCTCGCCTGTCACTCTTTCGCTCGCTAGTTGCTCTTACAAAAGAGACAATCTGACCTGACCTTGGACCCTCGATCCGCTTTCGACAGATCAACCGACACATTCACCTGGGTGCCACTTTGGTGGCGGTTTCTTTTGCGACAGGACTCGATCTTTCATTCGGCGAACGGAATTGACTTTGTCATAAACTCGACTATACTTTCTGCAAGACCTCACTCTCGCCGTTTTCATCGTCCAAGATGGCAAAGACACGCCTTATGAACGAACTGCAGGCATTGCAGAAAGAAAAGTGGTGCACCGTAGAGGTACGAATCCTTGACTCTCTGGCCCTCAAACAGTATGCTGACACTCCTTGAAGCCCTGCGATGGATCCAACATCTTCAAATGGACGGTTGGCCTCATGGTCGTCAACTCCGACAGTTACTATGACGGCGGCTACTTCAAGGTATGTAACATCACACATGAACATCCGATTATGAGTGGTAACTGACAACTTCACAACAGGCTCAGATGTCCTTCCCCTCGAACTACCCCATGAGCCCGCCCTCATTCAAATTCCTGCGCCCAATCTACCACCCGAACATCTACCCCGACGGCAGGATCTGCATATCGATCCTTCACCCCGCCGGAGAAGACGAGATGTCTGGCGAGTCCGCGACAGAGCGTTGGACATCAGTGCAGAGCGTCGAGTCCGTTCTCCGTTCCATCCTATTGCTCATGGATGACCCAGAGGTCTCGTCACCCGCCAATGTTGACGCTGGCGTGCTATACCGCAACGATCGTGCTGCCTACATCGATAAGGCTCATGAGGATGTTGAGAAGAGCAAGACTGATATCCCGGAAGGCTTTGTTCTTCCCACCACCTTGGTGGATGCTCCGCCGCAGAAGTTCAACGACGATGACGGCTTCTGGAATGAGAGCGATGGCGAGGACGACTTTGGAGGCAGCGACAGCTCGGGAGAAGACGCTGAGATGAACGATGACTTTGATGAGGACGAGGACGCAGATGGAGACCAAGAGTTTGAGGATAGTGATGAGGATCCGGCCGTTGCCAAGGAGTAAATGGACACTCGGCGAATGCAACTGCTGAAGTTATATTATATACTCGGCCAACCGCAACAACTTTATCCTCCATACATGTCGTACGATCGACTATTGCTCAGGCCACCAACAGAGACCTGAGTTTTGCGGAGGCATATTCCCTTTCTTTTCATTTATTTTAAGGCGCACAAATTATATCGGCAAGATAGGCGGACCTTTGTCGTCATACTAGGAGGCGCTTTCAATGCATATTGATGGCCAGGTGTTATCGGCGGCATAGGACGGTGTGGTGTGTGTGATTTGCATGGGTGGAGTTATACGTCAGCAGGAGAATATGGAGGAGCATTAGATCAATCAGACTTGAGAGGAATATTAGATCAATATATGTTAATATCTGACGTAAAAGTGAAGGCTGTGGCGAGTGTGGATATGTTGAGAGTCCGGGCCGTTCTTGGATAATTTGCCAAGGCGCCGGAATGAATATGGCTATGCGAGGAACTGTGCGCCGGACTTTATATTGATTATATTCATGAAACACGAGTTCTAATCTCTTCTCATGAACCTCTGAAACAACCCATTACAAATCTTGTTGAACACGACGACTGTTCGCACTGTGCATCGGAGCGCATCTAAAAACACCCCATATCACGTGATCGACGATGCTATTGATGTGCAATCCCCTGTCGGTCGTTCATACACAGGACCTGAAATCTTATCGCCCATCGACCGACTGCATGTACCGGCCCACTGGTAGATCTCCGCATCCCACCAAGGTCAAACGGAACGGCATAAAAATACGAGCTACGCCTCCTCTCCCCATACTACGGCCTAAAAATGCCTCGTACTCTTTTCTTGTGATCGTGATATTCAACCCCATGGCAGGCCCTTTGTTATCCCTTTATTCAATTCTATACTGAGCTCTGGTTGTGTGTGATTTCCCCTTGCTTAAGCTACTGTGGGTTTAAGCCTGGACACGGACAGCGACAGACGCACGACGGGTGAACGCCAGTACCGTCTGTTGATTTCGGGACGCGAAGCTGAGCAGAACTTGACGTTTGGTCAATCCCCATCTGACACGAAACGGATTGACGTTATCTGGATCCGACACTGCAAACAGTCATATAAGTTGTTTGTGCTTTGAGCTTTGCCCTGACTCCAGCTGCTCACAGTGCAACATCACCAGCGACACAGAGAACCGTGGCTACAAGGCTGCCCGCCAACTGGTCGCCCAACAGTCTGGAGCTCCCCACCTTCTAGACTTCCTGGATTACATTGCCTTCTGATTGTATGGTATGGGGGAAAGAGTATAGGGATTGCATGTCTCTTGACAGCACGACCGTATACTGGTTGCAACATCACACCCGTGAGGGATTGGCCCACCCTAGATTATAAGTCCCCTTAATGCCAACCTAATATAACAATGGTCTCCAGTTCAGGGGGAAGCAATGGCACGCAGACTTCCTCAAATCGGTTCTCCAGGGCGAAACTGTCCTCTCTTACGCCACTGATCACAAACCAAAAGGATGACACTAAACCGGTGGAACGCAAGAGGTTCGCAAGCCATTCACCTGCACCACGCCAGGGTTCACCTATGGGCCGTGATTCACAGCTAGATGGTTCACCGGCCTCTGTTAGTGGGGGGACCCAGATTTCATCCTCAACTCGGCAGCGTCTGCACAGGTACAGACCTGGTTCGACATTTGGGTCTCTTGGAAGGAAATCGATTTTGTCTGTGGATGAGGCATCCGTGGCGAGTAGTGAGGCAATGGAGACATCTTCCATTGACATCTCATCTGAAGAGGTGGGCTTTGCATTTCACAAAGATGGACAGCAGTTGCTGTATCATGGGCAGGTTCAGACGACCATTGGTTTGTTTCGGAAGAAGAAAGAATATCTTGCCCTCACAGATACCCACTTGATAAGGTTCAAGAGCCTTTCAAGAGCACTGGAGGCGTTCCCAACGATATCAAGGGCAAATAGACGATACTCTGGGACAAGGCACTCGTCCACGGCATCGATCGGATCATTACATGAAATCCAGTCCTTGAACTCAAGATCAAGCAGCGATGGCGACAATGGGATTCTCCTGAACCAGATTGTGGCAGCATATAGAGTTGAAGGCGGCAGGCCGTACTTCATAACGGAAGTCGTATACCTGGACGAGGCAACAAGTAGCGTCGGCTCGATCCAGCTTATGCTCCAAGACCCCCGAGAAGCAGACCTATGGCACACCTCTATCCGAGCCGCTGCCCTGAAAGCGAAACTGGTGGCAGACGAACCGTTTCCCCCGCGGACCATAAGCTACATCCGACGCCTACTTGAAGCGTCGCAGGACTATGACGAGAACAACTTCAAGATATACCGAGTAGTTCGGCGGCCAGCTAACAAAGCACCTGGCAAATCTTCCGAGGACTTTTCCAAGTTGAGCTCGACTGCATGCTATCTTGTGATCGGTATCAACTTGTTGCATTTGATTTCCCTGCCGGATTTCCACGAGTCTCCTTCGCGTCCTATGAACGTTAAGGCAAATAGAAACAGCTACGGTTTGGTTTCATTGGTGACTATGGAAATAAACAACAACGATGACACCTTGGAGCTGGGATTCCGTATTCCACTTGAGAAAGCAGTTACTATTTCCTTGGCAGCGTCCCAGGGCCCGGATATTGGACGTGATATCTTCAGATCAATACTCTACCTCAAGCCACAGTGGCTGGACTATACCTTTCTGTATAGCGGACCGAAAGAAGTACTCGATGATTCGAATGTCGATTTTGGCCCCACTGAGGATAATGGAGCGTTTGACAGAACGTTAATCGCTTACTGTCTTGCTTATGGCTGCAATCCTAGTAACATTAGGTATACAATTGGTTACGAGGTCGAAGACTCACCTGAGTTCCTCCTCTTGCCGCCGTCTGACTCAAGACGATACAGCACACATGAGCTTCTGACAATATTTCGAGCACTGCGCTACAATGAGTCGTTTCGATCAATGTCCTTCGCTGGGATAGATCTAGAATGTCTTCATGGGACAGTCGACGAGTACGGAAAGGATCATATTGCTTTGAAGTCTCGATCAGGGATTCCGATCAAGAAGTACTTTGACATAGTCCCCGATGGAAGGGCCTTGCTTTACCAGGAAGTGCAGGCTTTGGCTTTGAAAACATACAAAACACGGCGGATGAACTTTGGTGATACTCTCCCGAGGAGACGGCCACGAGATACATACGAGGAGGAAGAAGGAACATCTAAAGACCCGGGATGTGAAATTGCAGCTGGGATTTTACCCCTTTGCCGAGCACAACTGACAAATGTCGACTGGATAGTCTTCAGTGGCATTGAACTTGGCGAGACCGATCTGGAAGAGATTGCTCCCGCATTACGTGAGAGACTCTGCCATTTCAGGTCGTTCGAGGTTGCACGATGTGGGCTAACTGACCGAGGTCTTCAAGTTTTCTTGAACAACTTGGAGAAGCAAAACGCAACCTTGGAGTGTATCAACATAGCTGACAACCCGGGGCGCCTGAACCTGGCAGATTTCCCCATAACTATGAGTCGATTCTCCCAAATCAGAAAGCTGGACCTATCACGAGTAACCAGCACGTCTGGAGACGAGCCCCTGATAGCTGCCGAGGTCATGTTGGCCTGGAAGCTTCAGGAGCTCGTCTTGACGGGTGTTCCAGTAAGTTACCACTACGCTTTGCAGCATGATCCACAACCGGAGAACAACCTTACTAACTATTCTAGATAAATGACCAGACTCTCGATGCAATCTCAACCTACCTCCATAGCGATATGTCAGAGTCTCTCCACTTACTACAAATGGATCAGTGTAATCTCACTGGCACCCAAGTGGCTGTTCTCATGCGGACTATGTGCCATGTGCCAGGAGAAGGGAGAGACATGCAGCTGCACATCAGTGCAAATAGACTCGAGAAAGGCAACAGCGATATTGCCTCTGCCATCAAAGATTGCCTGACACCATCCCATGTCACCATGCGGATGGTGGAATATCAATCGGAAGCTCACTTCAGACAACTTTTGGAGGCCTTGCGGGAAAATACTACGATAAAATGCTTGGACATCTCCAAGGCGTCGCTTCCATACGACGCCGGAGAGGATACATGCATTGCTCTACAACGAGTTTTCGAAGAAAATTCTACACTTGAAGAGCTGGATATCTCTGGAGAGTATGCACATCTTGAAATCGCGCGCTTTGGGATTGGGCTTAACCATGCTCTGACGGGGTTGAAGAAGAACAACGCACTCAAAGTTCTCAAACTCGAATACCAAAACCTCGGTCTCGAAGGCGCCAACACTCTTTCTTCAGTGATTGAAGGCAATGATACAATCACCCATATATACTGCGAGCACAACAATATTAATCTCCATGGCTTCACAGTTCTTGTCAACGCTCTCGCTAAGAACTTTACTGTTCTCAGTCTGCCCCTGATGCAGGATGATCAGAACGAAGCTGTCAAACGCATGAGACATATCATCTCTGATGCTCATAGCGCCGCCAAAGGAGAAAGTGGGGCGAAACACGCTGTTCGGAAAACGCTGACTACACTTGGAGTCCATATGAAGGAGAAGGACAATCCCATACCCACGGCGCAGGATATTGACCAGGCAATACAAATCCTAAATTCGAGATGGGCGAAGCAAAAGGACCGCCTCCTGGAGCTATTGCAGAGAAACTTAAATATTGCCCATGGCCTGGAAACGAGGAGCTTGTATGAAGATGATGCGGAAATGAGCAAGCTTATGCGGCCGACGACCGCCGGGAGCGATTCGTTTATTATGGATGCCGTTATGCGGAATACCACGCCCAGATTCGAGAGAGTTTGCCATACAGACGGGTATTTTGACGGAAGGTCCATGGATGATAACCCGAGGGCCGATGGTAGTCCAGTGGCAAAGCCGCATAAACGGGAGAGGTCGCTGTCGGAACTCACAGCGAAACTTGGCGTGTTCGATTTCGAGGTTAGCGATGATTGAAAGTAGGGACTTGATGGGACGGAGTAATTGGAAGAGTATATTGTATTGCAAGGGAACGGGAAAAGGCAATTTAAGAAGCCTGTTGGATTTTTTTGGACATAGCCGCCTTGTCGGCGGTGCTGCATTTTAAGGGAGCGAAGGGTTAAGCGCGGGAAGCTTTGGGACGTCACTCAGCGGTATTGGGGGTTGTGCAATGGATCGTGTAGCTTATTGGTGATCACGGCGAAGTATCAAGGCTTCATCCTCAGCTCAAGTGTCCTCTGAATATCTTTGACAGCCAATATTAACATATTCTGACAAGCTCGAGCTTATTACCCATAAGCCCTTCATACAAGCCATCCCTCAAGAAACCTAGCCCAAACAGCGCCGAAATACAATAGTCCGAACTCCCAATAATGCAGACTCCAGCCCAGCCATCCAGCCAAGTCCATCCTCCTCTTTCCCCTTCCCCCTCCCCCTAACCCAACCCCCCCCACATCCCCCTCACCCTCCTCGCCAACTGCAAATCCTTCGGCTGAATCGTCACCCTCTTCGCATGAATAGCACACAAATTCGTATCCTCAAACAAATGCACCAAAAACGCCTCTGCCGCCTCCTGCAACGCCTGAATCGCCTGGCTCTGCCACCTCAGCTCCTGATTCCTCGGCACAAGCGTCATCGCAATCTCTCTCACCAGCCGAGAGAACGGGAGTTTCAGCATCAATAGATCGGTGGTGCGTTGATAGTGTCGGATTTCTTGGAGCGCGACGGTGCCGGGGTGGTAGCGACGCTTTTTTCGCTGCGGAACGGGGTCGCCGGGCTGGATGGCGCTGAAGGATAGGCGCTTTGAGGCGGTGGTGCTGGTGGTGGTTTTGCCGCTGTAGGATTTGCGGATTCCGCCGCTGCTGGAGGGGTGGGCTTCGCGCCGAGCGAGGTTTTGAGGCATTGTGGGTGTGGTTTGTGGTTTGTTGTTTGGGGGTTGTGATTGAGGAATCGCGATATCAGCTTCCCAGGCCCTTGGTAATTGGGGAGGTTGGGCCGAGGAAACGCGTTGGTAAATTCGGCGCAGAGGCGGGTTATGGGTGATTTTGTTGCGATTATCGTAGATGAAGTGTGCGCAAACACGAATTATATACCGTAACTGTGTCGAGTGTCGTGGTGGTGGTGAGATCGCGAAATTGGAGATAAAAGTTAGGTTTCGTTGTGTTGATTGACGCGATTTCGTGTGAAGTGGATTTCCCATGGCACCCACATGACAGGGATCAATGCAATGCGACCGTCCCTGTGGCTGTGCTTCCCGCTACCCTATCATCCACAGTGACCGAACGGCACTATCTCGGATAAAGGACAGCTCTATGAGATCTCAGTCTCCATCACACTCCATGAACAAAACAGACATTACAAAGGACCCCCACACGATATATCCTAGGAACACCCTCATCTACTACGCCAGATGCTCTGTTGATCCAAGCACGACTTCAAGCATCAATAGCTGAAGCTGCCCCCTTGAAATCGCCACACTTATCAGTCGACACCGCCATGGACCAAATGATGGGTGGCGGGAATGGAGGACTCGGCGGACAAGCCGGGTTCCCCCTCGAAGCATGGTTCTGGGAAATGCCCGTCTGCACACGCCTCTGGACCACCGCAACGGTCCTCACGAGCGTCCTCGTCCAATGCGACATCGTCAACTCACTCAAGCTCTTCTACAGCTACCGCGCCGTCTTTTACAAGCACCAAGTACGTCCCCCCCAACCCTCCCAAAGCCCCTCCAGCAAACACACCAGCTAACCCTCCCCTCCCACAGCTCTGGCGCCTCTTAACAACCTTCCTCTACTTCGGCCCCCTCTCCCTCGACCTCGTCTTCCACGCCTTCTTCATGCAGCGCTACTCCCGCCTCCTCGAAGAATCCTCCGGCCGCTCGCCCGCCCACTTCTCCTGGCTCCTCCTCTACTCCTGCGTGTGCCTCATCGCGCTCTCCCCCTTCGTCTCCATGCCCTTCCTCGGGCACCCTCTGTCCAGTACACTCGTCTACATCTGGTCGCGGCGGAACCCGGATACGCGGCTCTCGTTCCTCGGGCTGCTGGTGTTCACCGCGCCGTACTTGCCGTGGGTGCTGATGGGGTTTAGTTTTGTGTTGCATGGCACGGTGCCGAAGGATGAGATTATGGGAGTGGTGGTGGGACATGTGTGGTACTTTTTTACGGATGTCTATCCGCCGCTCCATGGGGGTTATAAGCCTCTAGATCCGCCGGGGTGGTGGAGGAGGTGGATTGAGGGGAGGAGGGGGGAGGTGGAGGAGATGACGGGGGTGATTGAGGTGCCGCCGGGAGCGCCGGTGCTGGCGCCGCCGTTGGCAGGGGCGGAGGGGCGCTGATGAGTAGGTGGTGGGGTTATTGTACGTGAGTTAGCATTTGGGATCCTGAGGATGGTCTTTGGGTATTACATTGGTGGAATTTGATGGGATGAGGAGTTTTGGGTCATAGATACCGGGCTTGTTGCTCATGGTGAGCAGCGGGCATAAAATTGTAGCGTTATCTTGAATCAATCAAGTTGATTCACTCTCTGATTAGTGAAGATAGTCGAGATAGCTGTAAATTGCTATGCTATGGATTTATTGTGCCAGCAGCTGTCGATTTCATGGACATCATTCAGTTACTGAAGGGGAATGCAATACCACTAGAACCTAATGATGCCAATGATACTAGCGAGTTGCTATTGAGGAGAAACTGATTGCCAGAGTTCATCAGCTGTGGAGCCAGTGTTGAGTTACTGATGTGATTAAATGCCAGCTCAGAGCAGAATCAGTATCCAGTTACCAACAGAGACAAATCTCCGTTCAGGTGACCCAAACAACATTATCCAGTTACTGTCATCACTCAATCCAAAAACGAATTCTGAAGAAGGGTGACTCTGGCAGAGAAACCTACGATCATCATCACAATCACAACCCCCCATCACAGCACACACAAAACCCCAAGCATGGAAGGATAAAGTAATTGATATTAATAAGCCGCCGCCGCCTCCGTAACCAGGCCGCCACAGATTCTTTATCTCCCCAATTCTTTTTTTAATGATTTTCTCTCTCTCTCCCTCCGTCCCCTTGCCCATCTCGCTGTCGAGACTTGGTAGTAGTCTCACATCTCCCCCACCACCCCTTCCTTTCCTCCCCCCTCCCCTTCCTATACCTCTCACCCCGTGGGTAAACCCCCGCAACAACTAAAGAAAATCAGCTCTCGCAGAATGTGCCGTGTATCCCTCCCCGCCCCGTAACCGCAAATAATACATCATCCCCTCCCACCGAACCTCATAAAAGAGCCCCCACCCTCTGAACATCCCTCCTAAGCTAAAGATTGAAAAGAAGAAGCAAAACCCGGCCGCTAGACATAAACATGTATGTGCCCCGCCCATGCCGCCGCTATCGCTCAAAACGAGCTAAAACCCGAGAAAATCATAACTGTAATAATCCACAGCAACGCAAGCAGGCTGTTGAAGCACAGCAGCAGCAGTCTCAGAAACAGGAAATGGAGGTCCGTCATGCTAACAAGACACAAATGTTAAATAAAACACATAGAGGTCTGAAGAACGCCCGCCCGCCGATGGAAAATGAGAAATCCCACCCCCACCCCACCCCGGCACTCAATCCGCCACCCCTTCTCTATCATTTGATCGTGGTTCGACATGCAAAGTAAGTAGTTGATTCCATAAAAAACGCCTGCCTATTGGGCCCACCCGCCGAAAACAGGAGCCTGCACAGCACACACACGTCTAATAATGCGGGCTTGACGCAGACGCAACGGGGATACCGGAATCGGAGACCCCGGAACCTGAAACTGAGGGTTCGAGTTTGAGGATGCGGCGGAGGCTGTCCTCCATGGTTCGTATGTCCGAGTAATTGATGTGCGATGATAGTGTAGATACAGATGGTGACGTCGCCGCGATGGGAGGTGGTGCCTGATTGTTAGAGGCGAGGTTACTGCCTGCGATTTGGCGGCGAGCGGAATTCTCCTTGAAATTATACGATGGGGAGTTTTGGAAGGTGGAGTTATCCATCCTCTCCGGAGGCGTCTTGGTGGGTGTAACTTCTTGACGAAGCCCCGAAGTTCGGGAGGTATTCCTGGTTGCGCTGCCGTAACCGGATCTATCGTTGATGTAAGGGAACCCGTTCTGGCGATGCTGCTGGGGAGAAGAATACGACTTGGTCCGGGGCCCTGATGGGGATGTCAGCTGTAGGGCCGCGCGGTTGGGAGTCGGCGATTGCTGTCCTGGAAAGGGGGGTTCAGGTGCACGACCATTCGCATTCGCATACGCTGGCTTTTGGCCGGAGAATAAAAATGATTTCAGAGCTTCTGAACGGTCCGTGGTCTTTTGTTGATCGGATGCACTTGCAGATGGTGAATTAACAAGAGATGGAGTTGATCGAGCAGCGTTGATTCGCTCGCTGTAAGGCGTGGAAAAGGCGGGGCCATATGGCTTCCCCGGAGTGCCGTCTAATTCCATAGCAAACATGCTACTAGCGGAGCCACCTGCAAATTTGGGGTTGTTGTTGCGACCTTGGTTATTCGCGGCAGGTGTTCTATAGTCATTTGGTGGTAGGCCGGCTGGAGGTTGAAACGGCGCTACAGCTGAATTGGCACTGCGAGCTCTAGCCTTCTCTTCCCTATCTGCATTGAAGAAGAAGTCTAATGGAGACTTCTTCTGCCGTTGTTCTGCGATGCAAGCTTTGACAATAGGAGGGGGCGATGAGTCACTGGAGCTAGAGTTGGTCTCATCGGCCCTCGAATCGGAAATCTTGATGCTTGGTGATTCAGGAACCGACTTGGAAAAGAAGCTAGGCATAGGCAAAGCTGATGGTGCGGGGGAGGCATGGAAGGTTGGACCCGCATAAGCCGCCGCGTTTGGAGTCGAGATGGGTTTAGACACCGACGGGTGCCCAGAAGGTTGATTAGGCTTCGCCTTCGCAGCAGCGAAAGTAACTGCGGCATTCTTCGCACAGTTACCAGGACCCATATTGGCCCCTGGAGTCTTGTCGAACTTGCCGTTTGGGGCCTTCTGCGGCGTCCTGGGCGGCGTCGTTGGTTGTCCGTAGTTTGTCGAAGAACGTGAGTTATCTGCATGGACTTGATTGTTGTAGAAGCGAGGGTTTTGTGGATTGCGTGGCGCTTCTCCGGACGAAGAAACGTCAGCGCTCTGGTTGTGGCGATGGCGGCGGGCCATCTGCGGGGTCAAACTCGACATGCTGGGCCTGATAAATAAGCGGTCTCTGATGCAGTCGAAGGAGGTAAAGTGTACTTGATATAGACGATAGAAACGGTCTTAGCAGGACAGTCGAATAGTCACTGACGAGATGTCGTGTCGGGCAAGGCTCTCGAGGGCTTAGCGGCACTTCGTTGGTGGCGGTTTATGTATTGAAGGTTGTGAGTCGCGGACGGTCGGGCGTTGTTGGGTCGAAGATTTGCTTGTGTATAGATGAGGAAATGAAAGTGAAAGTGAGATGGTCATTTCTTCGACTGCGGTAGGTAATGGTGGTGAATGTGTTGGAGGTTGAGTGTCAAGAGGTGAACGACGACCAACAAAGTGGTCGACGTCGAAGGTAACTAACTCATACTCGTCACGTCGCCGAGTCGCCCACAATGGAGAGGCTGCGCTAAACTAGTTTAGGATACGGAAACAGGGGCGTGGGATATTCCATCGGCGTCTAATCATCCTGGGATTCCAGCCTTATCCGGACGAACCACAGTAGTCGAGAACGATATTCGAGGGTTCAGTGGCTTCTCATTCATAATCGTTTGAAAGAGACTCTATAGATTTCGAGTCTTTGATTCCGCTGAAGCTCAAGGATCTCGCCTCTCATACACCAGGCCAAAATATACTCGAATCTGCTCGACCGTACCACCTCATTCGAATTAACCGCAAGGTCGCATCACACCAGCATATAAATAAAGCCTTAAACTCGAACTCGACCTCGACCTCAACGCTACAATGGCAGACGTAGATATGACTGACGCACCGTCGACTTTGGGAGCTGGGCCCGTCAAGAGAGCTGGTGGAGCCAAGGCCAAGGGACCAGCAGGAGATGGAGGGGTAGATGGCAAGAAGCGTTTTGAAGTGAAGAAGGTATGCAGGTTTGCGGCATATATTACGATTCTGAAGTTGACAAAATATTACTAGTGGAACGCAGTCGCTCTATGGGCATGGGACATTGTTGTTGACAACTGCGCTATTTGCAGAAACCACATCATGGATCTATGTATGTTGCCTTGACCGGCTCTTCCGCACTCTGGACTGACACACAATAGGCATAGAATGTCAAGCAAATCAAGCATCGGCAACAAGTGAAGAGTGTACGGTGGCTTGGGGTATTTGCAACGTGAGTTTCTCCAAGATACTGGTTTGAAATATGAACTGACATTATACCTAGCACGCATTTCACTTCCACTGCATCTCGCGCTGGCTGAAGACCCGACAAGTCTGTCCCCTGGACAACAGAGACTGGGAGTTCCAAAAGTACGGCCGCTAGAGCTTGAATTTGGTGGCACGATAGCAATATATCAGTCCGGGACGGCATATTCGACACTGACGATGGATGGTGGTATACAATCTTGGGCGCACGAAACTGATGATGCCCGAACGCGGCCGGCGTGGATATCGAACGGGATATCGTAGACGTCAATGACTCTAATGACATGGCGTTTAATCAGTACTAGGCATAGAACATATCAAAAATGGAGGCAGCTGCGGTGGAAATATTTTGTTGTTTTTGCTGCCTATAACCCCGTTGACTCCCCCTTCCCCCAGACCATCAAGTCGTGACATGCTTCCCATCCACCACGATCCCACCCGTCGCCTGTTGCGAGCCCGCTGCCCTTGCACCTCCCACTGGTAGCCACGGGACGGGGTTCCGGTTGAAGAAGGGCCACGGCGGAACGATGAGGACGAACGCGAGGGCGGTCCCGCCGAGACCAACATAGAGGGCCAGAGTAATATCTTGGCGAACGAATCCAATAACAAACGCGATAGCCTACGTGAATATAATTAGCCAAACCCATTACCAGTGAACCAGAAGCGCGTACCCCCACTACAGCCAACACAACCGTGGCAAGCAACTCGGACAGTCTTTGGCCCTCAAAGTCCTGAGGCATGTTAGCATGCATTCATTCTGTAATATTGGCGCCTTGGGGAGTTAATGAGGATGGAACATACAATCTGGCCCTCCGCAAGATCGCGAACCTTGTCGAGGATCTGGTCAGCCATGGCTTGGGTTTTGGTTGGTGCTAGCTTGGTCGAGATGAGAGTTGACACCTTGCATCAACAAGGCCACAAACGAGGCTGAGAGGCAAGTTGATGCGGTGGCCTTTGGATGGAGACGATCACACGGATTACACGTGACATGTCTTGGCGCGACGGCGGGGGCAACATTTCAATAAGTTACCTTTAACCACAGAGTGCTCTGTGTAAAGGAGTCGTTGTCAAACGATACCGTAAGAACAGTCCATATGTCCTATCTAACGGCCCATAGAGACCTACAGAGTGATATGACTGAGAACCTGATAATGCCCGTAGCTGATAGTCGTACGCACAGTACCGAAGGATACCAGCAGTTCCCGGCCCCTCCTACCAATAGCATGCCAAGTGTCTTCATACAGGGCCAACACGCACGTTTTACTGGCTACAGGCGAATGCAAGGAGGCATTTATTTACCTCATGAGCCAGCCCAAGGGGGAGGGGAGGAGAGGGGTATCGCAGATCACATACAGACAGTACGATAGTCTTGAACTGTAGTCTAGGAGACGCCACAGCAGTCTTATAGTATCTTGTATTATACGTATTATATATTATACTCTTTCCATGCCATCGACCGATATAAATTCCGTACATAGCACCCGCTGTAGCTTGTAGAGGAGCGGCTTAGAGCGATGACTCTGGCCGCAGCATACGGTTTTCACTGGCCCATAGCAACCAAACCAACTAACCAACTAACCAACTAAACCAACTTAACTTATACCACCTAAACCAACTAAACCAACTAAACCAACTAAACCAACTAAACCAACTAAACCAACTAAACCAACTAAACCAACTAAACCAACTAAACCAACTAAACCAACTAAACCAATTAAACCAAACTAAACGCCATTTTACCCATTATACATCATACCTAGAAAAGGCTGTTGTAGCTGGTCATGGACCTAAAGACCTAACAAAAGTCCAATACAAGTCTATGGAGTACTATGAACTACTAAAACTTTCGCCGTCGTCGACCCCCACCATCAACCTCCCCGTCCAATCGTAATTCGTTTTTTAAAAGAAAACCTTACCGTCCGGGCCTTCATTTGCCGAAGTTCTTTCACCAGCACAAAGCCAATCCACATCCCGCCACTGACCTACTACCCTACTACCACAACAATAGCCACCACTGCAAAACCTTTGTTTCGCAGCCAACACCTTCAAAAACCCCACGACATCCGCAACTCAGAGTCCTTCTGAACCGCTGTTAAACAACTAAAATCACTACTTATCGTGCAAAGAAACATCCAGCTTCACCGCATCTGATACGTCATTCAACACTTCGCACACAGCGATAACTTCACCGTCCGTCTGACAATAGTCACACCTACCATACCACCACACCGACACTTTAAAGAACGCCACCATACTATCTCCTAGGGATTCCGATCTGGGTGGCTTGAGTTCCGTCGCTCTCTCAAACGCACTCTCTAGGTGACTACCAGCGCCTCCGCAGCCTTCCATATCAAAAACCACCAAATTGGCGGGACTCGTACTCCTCAAGTTTTCCTTCATCCGTCCGCTCCTCGGCCCAAAGTCCTGGGCCTACTGCGGGGGTGACAAGAGGCCTCCGTAATTGGATTTTCCGAGCGAGGACAATACAACAACCAACTCTGCATACGATAGACAACTCGAGCGTCCTACCGCAAGGGGTAGGGAACGATAATAAGCTGGCGCCCTAAACGAATTCGACGCTCAGGGACAACCTGTGCGGGGAGACATCTCTCACATTGTCACCTACGCAATAGGGGCGGTCGCTGCGACCCGCCTTAGAACGGAGAGAAAGTAGGGGAATATAGGGGAGAATACGAAGATAAGAGACAGAAGAACGAGAAATACCGGAGACTAGGCCAATTAAGACCGCTACAGCAGCCAATATGTCGGACCAGGAGGACCTCTACGAGATGCACCGCGACGATACGCGGTACAGCACTCCTGTGCCTGAGCTTGATGACCATCGCCACCAGATGGCCTCCGTGCAGAGGCCAGTGCGATCCAGACGAGGCACGATTGACACCTTGTACGGAGCCCAAGCGATGAACGAATCCGGGACAGACCTAGCATGGGTTGATGACGCCTTGGCTCGAACCAATACTCGCCGCGATTATGAGACCGCTATCGACGACGGCGAGGGAATCTCACCAACCCAGCAGCGTAGCCGCAGGCCAACAGTTGAATCTAGAGCTCCTTCGCCGCCAAACTCGGTGAAGGCCTTCGCAGCTGCTCGCAGACGTGAGCGCGACCACTCCATCGAGGCTGCTCAAAAGAAGCTCGGCGCCGATGACCGATCCCTCCACCGCACGGCTTCGCGCGTTAGCAAGGCCAGCCAGCGCAGCAGACGATATACCAATGAGACGGATGGTATCAGCGTTGCTGATACCATTCACAGCTCTGCTGCAGAGGATGTCTGCTTCCCGCAGTCCACGGCCAACTTCCCGCGTGACAAGAGGAAGCTGTACATCGACTTCGACTTCCTCGAGAACTTCATTGCCGAAGAGGAGCGTGACCACACTCCGCCAAAGAACCAGCCTGCTCCGCGCACTGCCTTCAAGGATCTCAGATCTTCCGCAAGCATCTCGAAGTCTGCCATCGTCGACACTGTCTCCGTCTCTGAGGATAAGAAGGAAATGGATGATATTCTTGACGAGAAGGTTGGTAAGCCAGCCACTGAGCACTATGATGGAAACCGCTTCAGTTTCTTCTCGTCTGCGTGGGATTCCACCATCCACGCTGCTGAATTCGGTGACCTGATCATGCCGGGCGAGGATGTTCGTAACCTCTTCTACCTCCCTGAGAGCGAGGACGATGGTGTATGGTGGCTGAACCTGAGCAACCCCACCGAGGAAGAAATCCGAGCCATCTGCAAGGCCTTCCAGATCCATCCCCTGACCATGGAGGATATCGAGAAGCAAGAGACTCGCGAGAAGATTGAGCTGTTCCCTGCTTACTACTTTGCATGCTTCCGCTCGTTCAATACGATTACGAATGAGGATGGCAATAGCGCCACCGAGCTGGATCCTTTCAACGTCTACGTTATCGTCTTCCGTGAGGGTACGCTTAGCTTCAGCTTCGCTCCCAACCGTCACGTCGGAGTTGTTCGCAAGAGAATTACAGCTCTGAAGGACTACGTTGCTCTCAGCAGCGACTGGATTTGCTACGCGCTCATGTAAGTTTTCACAGCACCCAAACATCTTGGAATACCAACTAACCCGCCCAGTGACGACATCGTCGATTCCTTCGCCCCCCTCATTAATCAAATCGAAGCCGAAACCGACACCATCGAAGACCAAGTCTTCGTCGCCCGCAGCGACGACATGCACGACTTCCTGCGCACCATCGGCAACGTCCGCAAGGCCGTCATGGCCCTCATGAAGCTCCTCGGCGGCAAAGCCGACGTCCTCCGCAGCTTCACCAAGCGCTGCAACGAGAACTACAACGTCACGCCGCGCATGGACATCGGGCTATATCTCGGCGACATCCAGGACCACGTCGTCACCATGATGTCCAACCTCGGGCACTTTGAGAAGATGCTGAGTCGCTCGCATAGCAATTACCTCGCGCAGCTGTCGATTGACAATATCACCCAGGGCACGACCTCGAATAAGGTCTTGAGCAAGATCACGGTGCTCGCTTCGATTCTCGTGCCTCTGAACTTGGTGTGTGGTCTCTTCGGGATGAACGTCAAGGTCCCGTTCAGGGATGGCGATAATCTGAACCCCTTCTTCACCATCCTCTCTGGGCTGTTCATCTTTGTCCTCCTCTCCCTCGCGCTGGCGAGGAGGATGCGCTTCATCTGATCTGGTCTTGTCTCTGTTTTTTGTGTTTGTGTTGGGATGAGCATGAGCAAGAGTAAAAAAGCATGAGCGATGCCGTTTTTTTGCAAGTTATGCACGTATGACTACGATTACGATTTTTGCGACGGCATGAATGAATGAATGGCAAGCAAGCCTTTGGATTACGCGTTTACGGACCTTTCAAGCGCGGATTCTTCTTTGGTGTGGACGGACATTAGTCTCCCATTGTTAGAAACTATATAACTTTGGTTGTTTGATGTAGTCACCTTGTTTTTGTTCCAGAGTTTAATTAAAGAGATAGTTATAGTTGGAGACGATAGATAGCCAACTGCTTTGAATAATTGATTAGATTATATGATCTAGCCTTTTTTGTTTTCTCATCGATGACTTTGTGATCCTTAACTTTACTGGTCACCTCTCCTTGACCCCCGCTGCCAACCCAAAATCTACAGCACGTGACCAAACTCCGAACCGTCAACTCGCGCACTCCAATCCATTGGCCCCTACCAAACAAACACCACCTATCTACACAAAAACCAAAAACCGAAAACACAATGGACGCCAACGGCGAATTCGACGTCAACAGCCTGACCCAGCGCGACAAGCAGGAGCTGCAGCAGTTCATCCAGAATGAGACGCAGAAGAGCAAGTTGCAGCAGTGTATGTCCCTTCTCCTCCCAAACCTCATCCTACCTCCCTGCCTCCTCCATCCCCTCCGCGTGGGCCCTTCCTTCCCCTCCCCTCCCACTTCACCCATCCACAACACCCTTGCCAAACAGAAGCCAGGGAGCAAGTGCTAATTGCGTATCCAGCCGTCCACAACCTAACAGACATCTGCTGGACCAAGTGCGTGACCGGCAGCATCAAGAGCGGGAAGCTGGATAAGAGCGAGGAGACGTGCGCGAGGAACTGCGTGGATCGCTTTTTGGATGCGAATTTCTTGGTTATTAAGCAGCTTGAGGGGATGAGGGGATAAATGATCTGGGATTAGATGGGGGATTGGGGAGGAGGGAGATGGGAGATTGGGGGTGTATTATTATGAGACTGGAGGGGAAGGTGTGTTGATATAGATGGATGAATGGGATTGAATGGGATGGGGATGTGTATTTTTATGGCAGAGTAGGGGAAACTTCCACTCTGGGATGAATAGATTTGATGATACGATCGAATGGATAGGATTGCATCACAATGGGCGTAACTCATTTGTCTACAGTTTACAGGTCGATACACAACAAATCAAAGAATTATGATGGGTATAATTCATCAGCCTACAAGAGTTCACAGGTCTCAACACAACAAATCACATCCAAACGATACAACAGAATACATAGGTTTGCAAGTGTTGTTTGAATTTGATGTTCATTCATTCCCCCACGGAGAAACGCCTGGGTAACAATGCCCTTCGATAGCACACCCGCTTAAATCGAGTCCCCCGTAGCCACGAGAAGACCTCAGCCTGATAATGCCCGAACAAATATCATAATCCCTCCAATCCCTTGCAAAACCACAACCGAACCCGGCATTACGTACTTAGACGATGGCGAGCTTGGTGGCGGCGATGTCGAGAGCATCGACATCTGGGGTCAGGCGAGCGAAGGCCTTCTTGGATCCATCAGGGCTAGGTACTGTTAGTTCCCATCCCACTGTTTCAATCAATCGGATAAACATACCGGACAAGGGTGTTAATCTTGACAGTGTCAATATCGTAAAGCTTCTTGAGAGCCTCCTTGATCTGGCGCTTGTTGGCCTTGATGTTGACAATGAAGACGAGGGTGTTGTTCTCTTCGATCTTCTTCATCGCGCTCTCGGTGTTAAGCGGGTGGATGATGACCTGGTGCTCATCCAGGCGGGGCTGGTGAGGGATGCTCTTGCGCGGGTACTTGGGCGAGCGCGAGAGGATCAGGGTCTTCGGGCGGTGGAAGGTCGTCGAGAGACGGACCTTGCGGGCCTTGTGAGAGTGCACCTGTTGTCGATTGTCAGCCTTGAAGTCCCGAGTGCGTTGTCCGGACGATGGAATAAGGAGAGAATACTTACGCCCTTGAGAGCGGCCTTCGCGGCTTCATTGGCCTTCTTGTTGCCCTTGCCGGCCTTGGAGGCACCACCTAATTACAACGCATCAGCATTCGCTCTTGTGAACTCGCAATAGCTGCTACTGCTTGTGTGCATTGTATGAATCCCTCCTCTTCGACGCCCGAAAAAGCCAACAACATGTTTATTTTTCCATTTCGAAAAAGAAGTTTCGCTCCATCTTATCGGGCGTCAAGAGTCGGGCTCATCGCATTGCCAGAATGCAATTTTCGCCTGTGCGGAGAAGTATATGGAAGTGTCATCGCATACCAGTCTTGCTAGGAGGGGCCATTTTGTCGAAGTTTGTCGGATTCGTTGTGGTCGAGAGAGAACTTGAAGGTCGGAAGATATCTGTGCTGCGCTGGGAATTTTTGCGCGCTTAGTCCGAATTTCTGTGTGCGCGCTAGCGACCCCATGTACCCTGTAAGCGAAAAACTTCAGCACTCTTATCGCAGCACGAGCTAGTGCTGTATATGGTCATTCTGCCAGACTCACCGCCCATTATTTAATTCGCGATGCGCAGTGGGGTTGGGATATTAAGAGAATTGATATCGTCGACGGGTAAAGATAATAAAACGCTTGAACTACATTGAAGCTAGTAGAAAGGTTTCAGTGCAGATTCAACGCCAAGTTCAAACTTGACAACAGCAAAGCGTGCATGGCAGTCTCCAAGAAAAAGAGTGGGAAACCCAAAAGCCTCTCCCACGGCAGACCACCCACCGTCAAACCACCTCCATCCCTCTCAAGCAAAGCCACTCGAACCCTCATCCGCGCCCACCACACCCTCCAAAAGCAGAAAGCCATAGCCCAAAAATCCGGCGATGCCATCAAAGTCGCGGATCTGGAAAGACAGATCGCGAAACAGGGAGGGATTGAGAAGTACCAGACGGCAAGCTTGATAGGCCAGGGAAATGAGCGCGGGGGTGATAGCAGCAAGATTTTGATGGATTGGTTGAAACCGATTATACTATCACTTAAAGCGAGGACTGGAGAGCAGAAGCTACGTCTGCTGGAGGTGGGAGCGCTGAGTACCACCAATGCGTGCTCGAGGAGCGGACTCTTCGACATCGAGCGCATCGATTTGAACAGCCAGGCCCAAGGCATTACGCAGCAAGACTTTATGGAGAGGCCGCTTCCCAAGCTGTCGAATGAGAAATTTGAAATCATCAGCCTGAGCTTGGTGCTCAACTATGTGCCAGACGCAGTTTCCAGGGGCGAGATGCTGAAGCGGACGTTGCAATTCCTCCGGAGCCCACTAGGAGAGAGCGAAGAAGAGTTGCAGACCGTGTTCCCCGCGCTGTTTTTAGTCTTGCCAGCACCATGCGTGTCGAATTCACGATACATGGATGAGCCGAATCTGGAGGCTATATTGACTAGCCTGGGCTATACCAAGGTGCACAAGAAGTTGTCGAATAAGCTGGTGTATTATCTGTGGAGGGCCGTTGATTTGACGCCAAAGGCTAAGCGGGAGCAGTTCAAGAAGGTGGAGGTAAGGGCTGGAGGGACGAGAAATAATTTCGCTATTATTTTGAAGTGATGATGGGTGGCAGAAGAGAGGGGATTAGATACTATCGCACAGCTGATCAAGTGCTGAGAGGTTGCTGCTAGTGTAAACGAAACAGATTTCTCAAATGGACTTGAATAAGATCTGAAATGCTTTGCGAAATATCCGTGATACTCTAGATTTGCGCCGTATTGCCACCACCAGCTTCATCAAACTAAATATTGCCTATGCTTTGGAGAAATAAAAGAGAATATATTTGAGGGCATACGCCATATGTGTACTATAATGACTTGATATATTATATAATGCTATAACAACCCCTCGAAAATGCAGCAGATAGCCAACCAAATTAACCAGAACATATATACCAAACAATAAATATCAACAAAACAAAAATGCACAAACACTTGCTCACTCCGCATCAATCCAAGACTTGGGCAAGAACGCAAAAATCGTCCCAATAACCGCAAGAATCGACGAAATAACAATCAAACCCCAATTCATGATCCTCTCCGCCCGCGGTATCTCATCCCCAAAGATCTTGAGATGGAACAGTAGCGGCAGGATGACGCAGATCGCAAAGCACAAACAGGAGCCCATAAACGCCATGATGCTATCGAATGCCGGGAATAAGATTGCTAAGAAGACAAAAGAAATGATCACTAACACTCTCATCGCGACCTTCTGGACGCCGCGGCCGAACTTTGAGCACCCTACTAGGGAATCTTCGCCGGGGACTGTGGGTGCGTCGAGGCCGGTGAGCGCCTCGAGAGTGGCCACGATAGGTCTGGCGTTTAGAGGCAGTTTGGTGAGCGGAATGATGGCGATGAAGATGCAGAGAAGCACAGTTAATGACTGTGGGTATCCGCTGGTTCGGATTATGTTATTAGTCACGGAGTCGAGGACACCATCGCCGTACATGAGGTAGCCCGCAGTTGCTGTTAGGGCATCGAGTAAATACTAGGGGCTAAATCAGCTTCCAACCCAAAGACCATCTGACGTATTCTTTTGGATTTACGGTGGATAAAAATGTAATCTTGAGGGCTGTGCCGTATCGGTGAGGATGCCTCATATCACGGTAGATTCTGAGGGTTCATTAGTTGTTGCCAAAATGAAGTAAATAGGGTGCCACGAACGAGGGAAAGATTGCATGGCCTCCAAAGGGCGCTGGAAAGGTCAGTCAATGCCTGTCAAGAAGCAAATGGTATAATCATACAGATGAGAAGTCCCAAGGAGATTGGCAGAGTTAGCCAATTTTTGGGGAACATATACGTCTCCGCAGGCTGTCGAAGCGATCCAGGAGTTTCCGGCTTGATAAATCCATCGATGAAAACAATAAGAACAACTACCACACCGTTAGTTTAAGAATACGAATATTTTGTTCGTCCACGCCCTCATGCTTAACTTACTGCAGAAGCAAGAAAAAATCCCCAAAATGCTGGTAAAGCTGAGCAAACGCAAAGGAACAAAATTCAGGGGTATCATCAAAAATCCACATATGATCTTCCATTCCACAACACCGACTCCTGGTATTAGAAGATCCAGGGTCTCTGCAAACAGCACAATCAACGCCACACAGGCGGCTAGAAGCTCAATCGAGAAGAGAATCCCAGTGGCGATTCGGGCTCTGTGGCCAAACTGCGGGAGTGTTAGCAACGATTTAGGACGGTAAGATACATGACACATACGGAAATGAATGCAAGGTCGGCAAAAGTGATCAGGCTTGCATCGACATCCATGCACTTCGCTAGAAGTTTGGCTGTATATGCAGTAACCAACGCCGCTGCAGCTAGGAATATGGTTCCGCAGAGCCAACCAGCATATTTCATTCCCAACGGTAAAGAGAGGATACCAATGCCAATGAGAACATTTGTTGAGTTGAAAACCGTCTGTGGCAAGGTGGACTGGCCATCAATAACCAAAACTATTTTCCCATCCTGTTCAACCTTCTTGACAAGAAGAGGTGGTCTCTCTCCGTCAGGCAACTTATCACCAGTCTCCTGTTCCTGACGCCATAGGCGGCCAGCATGCACCATTGAGGACTCATTCACCATTGAGGGAATGGTACCGTATGAGGTCCCATAGCTTCCAGGTAGCGGAAATAGAGAATCTCTTCCTCTTGGGCTGCCCCCTATGCTTCCAAAGTCTGAGCCGTGCAGAGATTTGTGCGCTTCATCGTTCCCTTGTAGCAAGGGCGAGACGAGGCTGCTCCCCGCATTTTCGCTGTCCTGTATAGCTTCGTCGGAGCCTCTATGCAAGAAATGCTGCTGAAGGAGGGAAGCACGGGCGTCGGTTCGAGGTTCGATATCCGACCGCGAGAATTGTTGCTCTTCGGAGTCGGAAGCTAAGATGAAAGATGGCCGTTGTGGTGCAGCTTCGTGGAATGCAGCGGCTCGCTGCCAGCTCCTGGCAAAGTTGTTTATAGAGTTGACGCCTCCTAATTCGCCTATTGCATTCAAGTGCATGTTTATGGACGATCTGTAGTTAAAACGTTAATATATGCTCTCGTTGTACGGGAAGGTCACACGAGGACAAGGCTCGTGTACAGCTTCGAACTGAACAGCTTGGAGGATATCTTCGATTACGTTTAAGGGACCCTTATAAGTAGGAGCCTAAATACGCCTAGTCCTTGGGATTTGAGGCTACTCCACGGCCCTACACATTGGAACTTACCGACGTCTCCGCAGTCCAGAGTCCACCCCCGTTCGATCACCAGTGTCGCTGGGAGAAACAATCCTCTCGCTCTCGGTATCAAATCGGACGCTTCTCCTGCTAGTCGAGCTGCTAGAAGATCTGTAGGACGTGCCATACTGGTAGTCGTCCCAGTTCGTCGGATTTGGTGGGTTACGGCTCATGGCGACGACGCGGGGCAAGAGATGTATGATCGATCTAGTTGAGTAGATGCATCAGAGATCAGTTATAACAGAGGCATCAAGTGCCTGAGAGAGTGGAGTAGGCACGGAAGCCAAGATAAGGATATCAGTATCAGTTATATGAGTTGCTAATAAGCTTCCCCAGCTCTTTCCGTTATCGAGATGCAATATGAAGCTTCAGAGTACAATATAAACAGGGTCTTGCTCCTTATCAGTGCAAGGGAGTTGCCCCGCTAAGCTTTGTGAATGGAGCGATATCATTGGCTAGGAGGCCCTGACATGGAGCATGGGGTTTCACTATAGAGTACCGCTAGATTGCCGAGCGGTCGATATATTTTCCGATTTCGGACAGATTCTCCGAGAGTATGTTTGGATGGCAAAACTTGAAATTGAAGCTGCATGTATTAACGTACAGGACGGCGCCATAAGTATGCATACAGGTCTGTGCTTCTCCCATACAAAAAGACACTAGTTTACTGCAATTTAATTCATACTTATGGCGCCGTACTGTAAGTCATGGCGTAAGCGGATAGTGGGGGGTTGCCATGCATCGACAGTATCACCAAACATACACCAACACCAACACCAACCCAACATGGTGCTAAAAAATAATGTGAAAGCTCAGGAACTCGAAGTCGTATTAGCGGAAGCTGTTGACCACTTGATGTGGCAGTCTTCGGACCGTTGAAAAAACACCTCACAACTACACTCTCACACTTAAACGAAGCACAACTCACGCGTATACAGAAAGCAGAATGGTTATCTGCGTACATCAAAGCGAGAGCGAGTGCGCTATCTACTCTGACCAAAAACACCAACTGAGTACGATATTTTTGACACTGTCTTTCAGAACAGCAGTCCGCCTGGCTGTTCTACACTGCGCAAAGCAAATACTGTCTTGGTTGCGGCTTTAGAGACGCGTACAATCCTAAATACGCCTGTTACTTGATATATCCGTCGGTTGGTTGCTGAAACCGAGCGACTTAACACACGAAACTTCCTACACCAACGCGAAACCGATAACCTACGATCAATAATACAAACATGACGAGCACAGAGCAAAGGGAAACGGGCAGTTTTAAAGGGCAAATTACATATTACTACAGAGGAATTACGCTCCCAAGTCATCGAGCCGAGGGGGCCACCTAACGGAAGGCGACTACCAAAGGTAAAAGTACAGCGACAAATATCACTGTACCTGACCAAACGGAGGACATCGAGGAGGAGGACCCAGAAGAGGAATAGAACCGTATTGTAGTCGAGTATTGAATGAATAACGCTCATTTTTCACATTCTTCATGGTCGGCCTTCCCCTACTATCCCGGTTACGCCATTATCCCGTTTACGCCATGACTTACGTTACTGTATAGAGAATAATTAGGGACGGTGAGCATCTTAACTTGTAGACTCTGCGCTGGCACAAGTTGTCCTATTTACAAATCCCGCCATGAGCTGCAATGACGGCAATATACACCATCCATGATTCAGCAACAAAGAGCACATTTTTGTGCGTTTGCCTGTAAACCCCTGTAAACCCCTGTAGAGCCTTATATAACCACTCTCCTCCCCTCACGACAAACAAAAAGGCTACCGAGAAAGACTCGAGAAACGAATAAATCGGCCTAAAGTGAATCTGCCGTTCTTATATAAACCACGGTACCAGAGGTGAGACCGACCAGTTCAGCTGCGGGGTTGTTCCTGACCCCTCCAATTAACTTCACGTGATACAGAAGCCCTTTTTTTGCAGCATTTAACCACCTTTCGTGCTCGCTTGGGTGCGTCCCACATAATTTACACCTGCTGGCCGACGACGCCACAATCCACGACCAAAACAACTCAGAAAGTCGCGGCATCCGATCGCGAATACATAAGAGATTTTGTGACGCACATAATCTCGAATTCTCGCTCTCCTACTTCCGGCGGTTGAAGGACCCTTTTCGACATCATGTCCGACCCAGCGGCGAACGAGGCCGAGAAGAACATTGAGATTTGGAAGGTCAAGAAGCTCATCAGGCGTCTTGAAGCGGCCAGAGGAAATGGAACTTCCATGATTTCGCTGATTATCCGTACGTTGGATCTTCTCTGGTTCAGCTGATCGCATCTCTGACGATACAACAGCTCCCAAGGACCAAGTCTCGCGTGCGGCAAAGATGTTGGCTGAAGAATATGTATGCTTTGCCTTGCCACCATCATGGCCGAGTGTATGCTAACAACTCCCCAGGGAACTGCCTCCAACATCAAGTCGCGTGTCAACAGACAGTCCGTCCTGTCCGCCATTACGTCTACTCAACAGAGGCTGAAGCTTTACAATAAGGTCCCGCCGAATGGATTGGTCGTGTACTGTGGTGAAATTTTGACGTCCGAAGGAAAGGAGAGGAAGGTCAATATCGATTTCGAGCCTTTCAGGCCTATCAACACCTCTCTTTATCTTTGCGACAATAAGTTCCACACGGAAGCCCTCGCGGAGTTACTCGAGGATGACCAAAAGTTTGGATTCATTATTATGGATGGTAATGGAGCCTTGTTTGGTACCCTGAGTGGCAACACCAGAGACGTTGTGCACAAGTTCTCCGTCGATCTCCCCAAGAAGCACGGTCGTGGTGGTCAGTCCGCTCTCCGTTTCGCCCGTCTTCGTGAGGAGAAGCGCCACAATTATGTTCGCAAGGTCGCAGAATTGGCAGTGCAGAACTTCATTACCAACGACAAAGTCAACGTTGCCGGTATTATCTTGGCTGGTTCCGCAGATTTCAAGAACGACCTGAACCAATCCGATTTGTTCGACGGAAGACTCCAGGTCAAGGTAATTAAGGTTGTCGATGTCTCCTACGGAGGCGAAAACGGCTTCAACCAGGCTATTGAGCTCTCGGCCGAGACGCTGAGCAACGTCAAGTTCATCCAGGAGAAGAAGCTTATCGGCAAATACTTCGAGGAGATTAGTCAGGATACTGGCCGTGTCTGCTACGGTGTTGAAGATACGCTCAAGGCGTTGGAGCTGGGTGCTGTGGAGATCCTCATTGTCTTTGAGAATTTGGAAATCAACCGCTGGGAGCTTAAAGACTCCAACGGAGTCAAAGTCATTCTCCACACTACGAAGAAACAGGAAGCGGCCGACAGAGATCAATTCATGGACAAGGAGACTGGCCAAGAAATGGAAGTTGTCGAGCAGATGTCCTTCCTCGAGTGGATTGCTGAGAAGTACAGAGACTTCGGTACCACTCTTGAGTTCGTCTCCGATAGGTCCAGCGAAGGTAACCAGTTCGTCAAGGGATTCGGTGGAATTGGCGGTCTGCTTCGTTACAAGGTCAACTTCGAGCAGCTGGCCGAAGTCGACGAGGATGATGATGATTACTATGACGGTTTGTACCCTGCCTCAGCGTCTCGATGAACTACACTAACTCGCCTCCCTAGATTGACAGTTTGATGCCCTCGCAGTGAGCGAGGACTCTAAACCAGAAACCCCGTCATCGCCTGCCCTGCCGCCGCGCGTTCCTGCTACGAAGCAGACGGCAGGTCAAGTTTCCATCAATCCTGGCCACGGGCCGGTTGCCCAGGTGGTCCGGCCCAGTCCGCTACACTCCATGATGTTGGCTTAAGATGACAGTAAACAGGCTGAAAAAGGTAAGCCTGCATATGGCATGACAGATGTTGCGCAGTGCTAACGTATGACAGACTTAATAGGACCTCCTTCGATTCTATAGGTGGTACTGGCAAGTTTACGACGGCTTGGGATGACTGGGATGAAGATCGCTTGCTCCATGAATTTGTTTTGATCGCAGGCGTCTTGTTTTGTGAATCATTAGCCCGTGTTATATAGCATGTCCTAGATTCTGCTGCTACGACAGTGGAATCATTCCGACATAGCTTGCCAATAAAAAAGTTTACCTAATAACCATTCAAGTTTGCCAATAAAAATGCCCCTTGCTTCCGCCACTTGAACCGGGCCGTAGTTTCATGCTAACGTTTTGTGCGCTGGACGATTTTTCCCCATATATTGTCTGTGAATCAGCCGTTATCGCGATTGTCGATTACGCTATCGGTGGGGTAGTTTTCATATGGGCATCGTAACCAAAACGACGCACTGAACGATGACAAAGGAAAGAGTTGCCTTCCTTGGACCGGTGTCCTCGTATTCACATCAGGTAGGCTCAGTTTGACTTCCTCGTGGTACCTACGCAAAGCTAACGCCGTTGTGCCCCAGGCTACGCTAGGATGCTTCCCCGAAGCCGACTATGAACTTGTCCCCGTGGTGACAATTAGAGGTATTAAGCCAGACATTGGAAGATAGTTCTTGATACTTATGGAATTGCAGATATCTTCGAAGCTGTGCAATCTGGAACAGCCTCACGAGGTGTTATCCCGTTCGAAAACTCCACGAATGGCTCCGTAGTCTTCACGCTCGACCTCTTCGCAGACAGAGAGCTGTCATACCCCGACATATCCGTGTGCGGCGAGATATATCAAGATGTCCATCACTGTCTTTTGGGTCATAAATCGAGTTCTCTACCACAGAATACAGACGGCGCCTCTACCCCGACGCCTGCTGTGCCCAAGCCATTGGAGCCGCGGACGCAGCCGTTGTCAAGCTTAGACAAGATCCAACGGATATACTCCCACCCACAGGCATTCGGACAGTGCGAACTATTCCTAGGGGCATATCTCAAGGGCATCGAGAGGATCGATGTCACTTCTACGAGCAAGGCGGCGGAGTTGGTAAAGGCAGACACAACTGGGACGAGCGCCGCTATCGCAAGCGAAGCAGCATCAGTTGTTCACAAGCTAGATGTGCTTGCGAGAAACATAGAAGATACGGTGGACAATACTACTCGATTCTTCGTCCTGAGAAAGGGCTTAGAGAACGACAAAGTGGACGAAGCGGGTCTATTCGCCCAAGCTGGAGCTCATGAGAAGAGCTTGGTGTCATTCACGGTCGACCATAAATCTCCGGGGGCACTCGCGGACGCCTTGGACAGCTTTAAAAAGTACCAGCTGAACCTGACTAGTATTAATAGCCGGCCCAGCAGGATTCGCCCGTTCCAGTATATATTCTTCGTGGAGTTCGAGGGGAGCAACCTCCACGATCCTCAAGGAGTTGTCAAGGGTGCTTTTGAGCTTCTTGATAAGGCCGCGCAGAGCTGGAGATGGCTAGGAAGCTGGACAGATCAGTTGTCTGCGAAAATGGGTACAAGATCGTGATTATATAGGCTAAATGTAGATTCCAATGGAGCTGGCTGTTCATTTGCATTGTGCCTCGGACGGGTTGTGTCGGCATATGCACGGACCATTAGCCGTCTCCCAAGGTTCCCGAACATCAGGAACCTTAACATTCAGACAATGATACTGAAAAGTGATCATCTTGGGCATTGACGCCTGCAACAACAGACTATGGCGTCTTGGCTCAAAAGGCCAGATGTGATAAAAGCACACCATCGCGCAACTCGACCCCTCGATGCAATCTCTGACTCCGCCAAGCACGCAAGGGACTCTGGTGTATGCCAGCGTCTGAAATCTAGGCCTTCAAACGCCATCTACGACAAACTAAGGCATGACAAGTCAAGCCCATATGGACTTCTCGAGATAACCTTGGCCAAATTCCTTCCCGATTCTGTCAATCGGACACTTCCGAAGGAAGCATCAACACCTGCTTGGCAGCTACCTGCTGGATATCACCTCGTCTTCTTCCCTCCGCCAACGGCGAACCTCCTCGCCGATGGCACCGACGACATGCACTTCCCCGGCAAGCCGTGGGTACGGCGCATGTGGGCTGGGGGTTCGATAGAATTCAGGACCGATGAGAGGCGCAAATACCTCACCTCCAAACACCACCAACACGATGCGCTGCGCTGCCGCGAACAGATAAAGGATGCCGTGGTCAAAGGCAGTGTCGGGAATGAGAAGGTCTGGGTTGATATTATGAGGGCTATAGGTCCTACAAGAGTCTATCAGAAACACGCCTTGTCTGCGGCGGAGGCTGTAGACCAGGCGGCCATTATTGAGAGCAGGAATTTGGTCTTCATGCCCGCAAAGACGCCTGGGCAGGCAATCGACGATGTTTCTAAGCCGACTCGAATCATAAAACGTGAGCGCAAAGCCATTCTCTACCCTAGATGCTATCTGGATATCACTACTGACCATTCTACTTAGCTACAATCAAGCCCGACTTCAGTGTATCGATGGTCCCCGACGCCAACCTGTTGTTCCGCTTCTCAGCATTAACTTTCAACGCGCACCGCATCCATCTAGACCGCGAGTACGCACGCACGGTAGAGGGATTCCGGAACATTGTCGTCCATGGGCCACTTTCCATCCTCCTGATGCTGAAGGTGCTCAGCTCGCAGATGGGGAGCTCGGAGACGGGAATCCCGCAGATGGTTAAGAGTATCACTTATAAGAACTTGACGCCGCTTTTTACGGACGAGAAGATGACGATCTGTGTCCGGCGACAGCCTCAAGCAGATGCGACTTCTACGGAAGCCGACACTGAAACACAGATAAAGGCGGGCAGAATACTTGCGCAGGCCGACAGTATACTAGCAGAGGCGGATAGCATACTAGATGCGGATAGCACACCAGCTGAGGCGGGTAGTGGGGTTACAAAGTGGGATGTCTGGATCGAGAATGAAGAGGGCGGCTATGCTGTTAAAGGCACCGCGGAAACGGTAGATACTGGATACGTCAGTCCACCCAGTCTGACGAAGCTGGTTCGCTTCGTTAAGGGAGAATGAGTCTTGGTAGTAGACCCTGAGTGAGAAAGCTTTATAGAACTATAGCAAGTGACAAGGAGTAAGAGCAAATTGGGTATACCTATCAGGACGCCTCCTAACCCCTCGTGACCAAATTCCCCTTTAAATACAACTCGGCCCATGTAGGACCTACAAACCGCCCCTCAAAAACTCCAATATGTAGCCATTAAATCAAGGCTCCCAGCATGCCATCAAGGCGGCGATTGCACAGCCAAATTAGCAAGCCGAACCGCCTCAGCCAGGGACGTCTGCGCCTCGCGCGTCTTGCCCTGGATCTCAAAGCTGCGAGCTAGCAAGCCTTCCGCGGTGCTCATCCACAGCAAATTCCCACTCTTCTTCGCCTGCGTCGACGCGGCTACGGCACTTTTCTCGGCCTGGTCTCCAACGATCCCGCCAAAGTACTTCTCGCACATCAGATTAAGCACCACGCAGATGAGGTGCACGTTCTTCATGTTCCTCGCCACTTCCATGGCGGCTCGTATGTATGCTTTTGACTGTGTCTGTGTGGTTGCCGGCCTGGTCTCCACGGAGGCCCGGAGGAGGTTATAAACAGCTTCTATCTCCTTGTTGGCGTTATTTGCACCCCAAGGCTCTAGCATCGCAAGCAGACCCGCGTTCTGCTCGAGATCAACTTGCGGGTCGCACTGCATTATCCACAGCGAGTTCATTGCCGCGAGGACAGACAATTCTCGCCGAACATGTTCTTCTGGCGAGCGTGCGATGTCGTCTAGCTTAGGTAGTGTGAATTCGTCACTCCTGTACAACTCTAATGCCCGTTGGAGGTCGCCGGTGCCCTGAAAATACATGGCCGACAAGTAAATGTATAGCTGCACAATTACTGGCTCCACAGAAGCGCCCATATCGCTAATGGCAACCTCAAACGCGTCTAGGTTCGCCTTGGCAGTCGTCCAATCCGTGGTGGAGATGGAGCAGAACACCATGTAGATGTAGAAGTAGCAGGCTATCATCCCGCGCCAGCGAATCTTTGCCAAAGCGCCCGGTAAAGACCCAGAGTACTTAATCGTTTTCATGTCGAGACTCCTCTGCAACCCTTGCCGAAGGTATTTAAGTGCTGAGCCATCCACAGCTGATACGTGGAGACGTATGATTCCCGTCAATAGATGGCTGGAAAAGTTAGTCGCGGAAGTATAGTTAATATTTGTACTGATGGTACTCACCACAAGATGAAGACGTCCGACTTGCCCATTAAAGTAACGAGAAGCATATCTCTCCCATCATGGCCCAGTTTCAACACACCCGACGTATCTTGACTTGAGATATGTGCATCACCACGACCTCTATTTATAGGTAATTTCATCGCATCGGTAGACCTATTCCATTCTTCTGAGTCTGTAAATGCATTATTTATCATATCCTGCATGGCCTTCAGTTTGGGCATTGTCTTGTCTGAAGAAGAGTTGGTTAGGCTCGCAGTAGTATCTACAATGTGCCCAAGCGCTTGTAACGGCGGTATTGCGCACTCAGGATCTAACTGGTACATATTCACGGTCGCAAGCGCCCGGTCGATGCTTTCAATAGACCCCGAAGAAGGCATATGGAGGGAGGCGAGTGCGTCCACGAGGGAAGCAATGGTCACAATAGCGTGATCGCCGCGGTCCTTGGCGATACTAGATATACTACGAAGTGTTTGCAACGCCGAGTTTGCGTCTGAGCTGCGACCGGACTGCAGAGCAAGAGTCGCTTTCAAGAAACGGAAGACGTAAATCCAGGAGTGGTGTTGGTAGGCTTCAACATCCTTGATATAGCCATCCAACGCTTTCAGCGCCGCCTTTGGGCTTTTGGTGAACATGAGTTTGGCCAGTAGTACTTGCATGTTATACTTCAGGTCAAAATAGCGGTTCTACCATATGTTAGTCGTGTCAAAGTGATATTGAGGGGCAACGTACCTGTTCGCAAAGCGTGATTCCTTTGCTCAGAGCGGTTTCTGCCTCCATCACGTTGTCCGTATCCTCCAACAATACGCCTGCGTACCGTAAACGTATCTTTGCCTCGAGCCTAGGCTCAAGTCTTCCACTGTTTAGAGCTACCTCAAGGCAGCCTAACCCTGTTGCAATCATCTTCTGGTAGCTGATCACGGCATTCGCATCCATGCGCTGAGCTGTTTCAAGTCCCACATCATGTGCAGCCGCAAAATACTCCTCCGCCAGCGCAGGTAATAGTGAATACGGGTCCACAGGTGGGAGAACAGGCGGCTTGTGCTTCTTCACCACCGGCGGCATAGGATTATGGGTAATTTGTGCGTTGTCTTGTGGTCGGGGTTGTTGCTGCATCTGTGGCATGGGTGCCGGAAGGCTAAGTTCGTCATAAGATCCATCATATTGAGTCGGGTAGCTCTGGACAGGAGCATATTGTGGTTGCCGTGGGTCTATGTACTGAGCGTATGACTGCGGCTGCTGAGGTGGAGGAGGTGGAGGCTGGTAGTAAGCGGGCTGCTGGTTATGGACATAAGGAGCTTGCCCATATTGACTCTGTTGATAATATGCTGCTTCGTTCTGTGCCTGCATTGCCTGGAGTTGTTGCATGCTTATCCGTCCTTGAGTGTATGCACCAGGTGATGGTGCCGTTTGTTGTTCGGGGTGTGGAAGATACGCGCCCTGCGGCGGCCCGTCATTATAATTTCCATGATGGCCATATACGGGAGGGTATCCATTCCCATACCCTGGCGGACCCTGGTATGACATGTTTCTCAGGGTTGACAATGCATGCTGCCTTGCTGCCTCACATCGAATTTAGAGGTTCCTCTTTGGGTCGTGCGGCTGGAGATGGACGCTATGGATATGAATAAGCGCGAGAAGCGCGCTAATTTGTGCCGAGGCACACCAACCGCCACCCCTGAGGATCCACAAACGGGACTAGAATCTATTCCGAGATTGATCGCCCTCATAGTGGCGGGTAAAATATCTCCAAGGTTTGTAATTTGTCTTTCTTCTCTAATTTATTTGTATTTGGATATTTATCCAGTTCATTCTTTGTCTAATCGTTGAGGCCTATAATACCCAGCCTAGACCCATACCTGTCAGACTCATAAGCAGCAAGTTATCAAAAATGGAGTGGCTTGGGCATGCCAAGATTGGCTTCGTTACCTCCCCTGAACCTCTCCAGTTTAAGACGAAAGATGGAGAAGAAACAGATTTGCTTCGGATAGTTGAGAAATCGACACCGCCATGCCGATTGAACCCGTGGCTATTCAATGGCCATCTTCAGACAGCCATGACTGTCCTCAAGCCAGAGGGCCCACCCGTTCATTATAAGCGGAAGATTTTTGATGCCGAGGACCCTGCATATGAGGGAAACTTTGCCGTCGATTTTATTGTTCCACCTTTTGAAGGCGCAGAAGAAGGCCTACCTCCCCGAACCATATATTATGACAAACAGGAGCTTCAAGAACTCGAAGCTGGGTCGTTGGACAATCGTCCCATGATTGTTGCTCTTCATGGCCTTTCAGGGGGGTCCTTTGAAATCTATTTACGTCATGTGCTGGCACCTTTGATGGACAGCAAGGGGTGGGAGGCATGCTGCATCAACTCGAGAGGTTGTGCAGGGCATATGATATCGAGCAGCATCCTTTATAATGCGAGAGCAACATGGGATACGCGGCAGGTGGTGAAGTGGCTCAGGCTGAAATATCCGAACAGACCCCTTTTCGGAATAGGGTTCTCACTTGGTGCCAACATCCTTACAAATGTAAGATGCTCCTCAGAACTGATTATGGCATTTCACTAACGCAATGTAGTACATTGGAGAAGAAGGAGAGTTGTGCCAATTGAAGGCGGCTGTTGTGATTTCAAACCCTTGGAATCTCGAACTTGGAAGTATGGCTCTGCAACGAACCTGGATGGGCAAAGAAGTCTACTCCAAAGTGATGGCCGGCAACATGAAGAAATTAGTAGAGCGCCATGCTGAGCAAATTGAAAAGCACACCAATATCAACATGGACCGTGTTAGGAAAGTCACGTATTTGCACGAGTTCGACAGAGAAGTTCAAGGCCCGACATGGGGATACCCAACAGAAGGGGCTTACTACAGAGATGCCTCCTCTGTCGACTCACTTCTGGGAGTTCGCATCCCCCTCCTTGCAATCAACGCCCAAGATGACCCAATCGCCATTGACGAAGCCATCCCATACGAAGAGTTCAAGCAGAACCCGTATACAGTCCTGTGTACCACGTCGTTAGGGGGGCATCTTTCTTGGTTTGAAACCCTCAGCGACGGAGACCGCTGGCACGCCAAACCGGCTGTCAATTTCCTGAACAGCATGGCCCTCGATGTAGATATGGATTCGATGATCCCACGCAAGGTGAATGTCGGCGTGGAGACCGCCAATGGACACTCTCAGTTTACACCTATGCGACGAAAGCTCCACGTCCAGGGAGCATAGGCAAGGCTCAACCCTCAAGAACAATGGGCGGCGGCTCTGCATTCAAACCCCGTGCACGAAGACGTTATACTTAGAGATGGTAGACATGGACCCCCTGTTTAGGGATAATAGATAGGAGGTCCATTTCCAAAACGATAGCATGGAATGGGCTGCGTTAGAGTTGGTTGGTTTGTTTTGCTCCAAGCGCTTTATAACTTTGCATACGGAACTTGGATGTGCATTAGATAGATATAGACGGAGTTTTCAATAATCAATCATAATTGTCAAGTTTCTTTGGGCGCTGGATGCAATCTTTTCGTTATGTTTTTGAAGCTTCGGGAAAGCCAGCTTAACTACACCAATGCAGCGGCTCCCGTGTACTGTGTAGCCATCTGCCAGAGGGCCACCGACACCATGACTCCGAACTTGTACTATAGGCGGATCTCGAGCATTGATATCAACATAAGACAGGTATAATCCAATACAATAAGGCCAATTTTCATATTCTTTGGTATCGGTTTCAGCAATTCAGCTAATCCAGGACAACGCCTATAAGCCCCGCCAACGCCTCCCCACCCATTTTCACAGTGTCCCAACAATGCTATACCCCCACATACATCTTTGCTTCGTCTACCTCGACTTCCGTCTACGCAAAGCTCACGGTCTTCTTCTTGACCTTCAGCGGTTTTGTGCCCAGCCTCTCCATCCTCTCTACGCCCTCCATAGCGTCACCACCCGACTTCTCACGCTTCCGCTTCTTGCGCATACCATCTTTGGTCTCGTCCAACTTCGCCTTTCGGATCTCTATCCGCTTCTCCTGCTCTGCCTTGCGTGCCTCGCGGATCTCCTCCATCTGGCGCGCCTTCATCATCTTCGACTCGATTTGGCCATCCTTGTCGGCATGTACCATCGCCAGGATCGTAAGCATGGATTCCTGCTTCGAATTAGTAACTATATCCCGCATTCCAATTGCCATCTCTCATCTGCAGCAATAAACTCATGGGTCGACGTACCCTATCATCGATGAAAACTTTTCCTTTCTTCCCCGTCTTCGGCTTCTCAACGCCCACCGGCGTAATCATATTCAGAGCCGGGATATTCAGTTCCTTCTCGGTGTACACCCGCCTCTTCTTGAAGCGCGGCTTGCCCGTTCCCTTCGCTGTCTTCGGCGCTTCCTTCTTCTTCTTGCTCACGCCGTCATTCTGGGGCCGCGTCGAGTACTTCGAGTTCGAGATTCCGGAACCGTTGGCGCTGCGCTTCGAAGCGTGCTTGTTCTTCACCGTCGAGGTCTTGGATGGCGCCATTACAACTGTTATCCTGCAATGGGTGCTTGGAGAATGGGGTATCTTATTTTTGGAGCTCCAAGACAGGCGATAAACCGAAATAATTTTGGGTTGGATGAAAATTGGCGGGGCGCGATAAGTTTCCGCTCCGCTCCGCCCTGGCTTCCCATGCTATCAAGCGAGATGGTCTTGGAAGTATATTTCTCAAGATTATTCAGGTACAGATTGCGCATTTACTTGGGAGTTAACTTTTAATTTCTTACTGCTACATAAATAGTTTAAGTGCTCAATGTGCCCTTAGTACTCGGGACTTCCCCTTCCCGTCCTGCAACCTTTGTCGTCGCCGTCCGTAAAGCCACAGCCAGAGCCTTGAACGCACTCTCCGCTCTGTGGTGGTCATTGAAACCCCGCAGGCAATCCACATGGATGGTGATCCTCGCCGCCTGGGCGAAGCTCTCCATGCAGTGGGGAATCATCTCGCAGCTCAGGTCTCCGATCTTCTCGCGCTTGAGACCGAGCTCAATGATGGCGTAGGGCCGGTTCGAGAGGTCGACAACAGCGCGGGATAGGGCCTCGTCAAGAGGGCAGTAGGCGGATCCGAAGCGGGCGACGCCAATGGGTGCGCCGAGAGCTTCTTTAAACATAGAGCCAAGGGCGATGCAGACATCTTCTGCGCTGTGGTGATCATCAACTGTGAAGTTCCGTTAGTTCCCTCCCGCCATGTCTGTACGACGGTGTAATGTAGACTCACTGTGAAGATCACCCTGACACCTGAGTGCCAAACTCCACCCAGCATGCTTCGCCAGCGCATGCAGCATGTGGTCCAAGAATCCAACTCCGGTGTTTATGCTAATCGTCTGGCTCTTCGTGACCTGGCTCGCATGGCCCTCCAGGGACGCAACGAGGCGCTCGTCAATGCCCTCGGGAAAGGCACCCCCATCGATGTTGATGGCCAGCTGGATCTTCGTCTCGTTGGTGTCGCGCGCGAGGACCGCGGCGCGAACCCGTTGTGCTTCAGAGCCCATTGTGAGTGTAGCAATCGAGTTGATTTATTTGACTTTCAATGCCTCATCCCACCAGGCGTTTTTAGCCTAGTCCGCCGCCATTGGTCCTAGATTCCGGAAATCTGGGAAAAACTGTTACGCCGAGCAATGCAAACAGAGCAAACATAGCTGTGGAAATATATTACCAGCTCTGAGCACCCCGCCGAGACAGCTGTTTCGTATGACTTGGGAATATCCTTGGATGCACTCTAAATTAAAGTCGACACCGATGTGAGGCTCGTATAGTCTAATAATGAAGACTCACGGCACTTTGCGAGATGATGAGGCCACTGGCGCCGCTTGGGAAGCTGCGCGGGGAGCTGTTGTCGGTTCGAGCAAGGTACGATCCAGTGGGGTCTCATACAACGGCATGCTGTGCTGGAACTAATACACACAGTGGGGAGTTGGGGCAGCCATACTAGCTGCTACAGGATATAAAATATCACCGATATATCGCGGCCTCACTTTTCAGTTTAAGGTGTACGTTTCTCCGCGGACGAAATACTCTCAGAGATTCTCAAGGCGATTTGCTGATGGTGGATGTGATCTAGGTTTATACAGATGTCCGCGATGATAATGGGAGGCATGCTGGAGGCGGATCGAAGGCTCCGGGAACACGAGGCAAGGATTCGGGTTCAGAAGAAGTTGGGAA
Source organism: Pseudogymnoascus destructans (assembly GCF_001641265.1). Classification (NCBI taxonomy): domain Eukaryota; kingdom Fungi; phylum Ascomycota; class Leotiomycetes; order Thelebolales; family Thelebolaceae; genus Pseudogymnoascus; species Pseudogymnoascus destructans. Next base: position 250,099 of record NW_020167541.1, on the reverse strand, counting down.
TCGGACTCGACAAAGCCTCCTGGGAGAAATACGAGCAGGACGTTAGGGCTGAGAAGGCCCGCATAATAGCACGACAGAACGAGGAAAAGTGACATGTATAACATAAAGAGCACGAAGCTCTCAAAAGTTTAATTTATATCAAATACCCTACTCCATGCCTAGCCCCCTTTTGACCATGAACGCCAATGCTATGCCTTTATATTTCATGCCTTTTTCGGCGCAAACAGCTTCGGATCCATATTCAGCTTCGACAGCCTGGCAACACACGCGCTCAGCTGGAGCAAGGTCTGCACGCCCTCTAAAATCTTCATATGCGTGAAGCCAATCTCCTTGATGAACTCAAGTTTCGAGTGCTCACTCAGCGTCGGAATCGTTTTCGTCACCCTGAACATGGTGCTAATGATGTCGTGACTCGAGTATCCCAGGTCCCACAGCTCCTTCAGCGATTCCAGCGCTGCGTCTACCTTCCCCTCATAGCACGACTTGAGCATTGCCTGCACTTTGATTGGGTGTGGCGAATCGACGACCTTGAAGACATTATCTCCGCTCACGAAACCAAAACCCGCCCAGGTTGACTGGCAATTGTTAATCGCCTGCCGCATGTCACCCTCTGCACTGAATACCAGCGCGGCCAATCCATCGTCACTGTATTCTACATTCTCCGCCTCGATAATCTGGAGCAGGCGCTTCACGACTTGTGCATCCGTTAGCCTTGCATAGCGCAAGATGGCGCAACGCGATTGCAGGGGCTCAATGATCTTGTTGGACTGATTGCATGCGAATGCGAAGCGGGTGGTTGAAGAGTAAATCTCCATGGTGCGACGTAGGGCTTGTTGGGCACCAGATGTCATGCTGTCGGCCTCGTCGAGAATGACAAGCTTTTGGCGTCCTTGGGGGAGCGTCACTTTCTTCTGGGCGAAGCCCTTGATACGGTTGCGTACTACATCGATACCTGGAGAAATAGTGTCAGCTTGTTGCCAATGTGCGCCGTTTAAGTGCTGTTACCTCGCTCGTCCGATGCGTTAAGCTCTAATACCGCTTCCTTGTAGGATTCGCCCAATAATTGGCGTGCTAAACAGAGTACTGATGTTGTCTTTCCAATACCAGGCATACCGGATATGATCATGTGGGGCATGTTCCCCTCCCGTGCGATGATCTTGAGGCGCTCGATAGTTTCGACGTTTCCGACAACATCATCAAGGAAAACTGGTCGGTATTTCTCAACCCTATATCCATTAGTCCATGATGGTACAGGTCGAAGCTGCGCTCATACCATGGCAGTTCGTAATTCGTCACCCCCGCCCCATTTGCCTTCAACACCTTCTTCGTGGTCGCAGTTGACGATTCGCCCGTCTCCTCGACAGTCTTTGGCGCCATGCTTGCGAGAGTTTTTAGGCCCAATTCTTGAGCTCCTTGGTCGTTATTGTGGAGTAAGAATATGCTTTTCCAAGGGTTGTGGTTGAGCTTTCGCAAGAGCAGTAGTCGCAAGGCTATGGAACTTATTGGGCTTGGGGCTGGATCTTGAGGTTGACGCGAAGCGCGTCTGCTAGCGTGCCATCAATGCTAAAGTGGTTTCGCTACCACGTGATACATGCCGCATGAAACACCAGCAAAGCAAAGCTTTTTTGTCGATGAAGCTAGCTTTTGCTTGTGTCTTGCGAGTTTAACTTTATCTATATATCATTTGACGATTTGCACGGTGCAAGGTCTCGAGAGCGCGGCCGACGATATTCTACCACGTCGTGCTTTGCAGTATTGGCTTCGAAAGATCATTACAACCCTCACCCAAAATCGGAAATTCGCACTTGATTATGTCAGACCGAGCTAAGCTCAACAACTCTACCACACATTTTTTATTCCCGTGCAACTTCAAAAACTTACCTGCCTCAGAGAGACGATGGTTCGTCTCTGTATCTCCCTGTCCTCCCTAGACATCAAGAGCCTGCAGATATCCGATGTGCGGATCGGTTGCGAAGTTACTATGGGGGTGGCCGCGTCAGCGACGACATACGTAGTGAGCTATGGCTCACAACCTCACGATCCGCAATCCTGGTCCACCACATTTCACACAGAAAACAATGAGACTAAACAGACCGTGTTTACCGCCTGGTCTCTAGTTTCTATCTTATCTATGTTCTAGTTTTCCATTTTGTCTCTTTCATTTCTCCCTATTTCCTTAATTCGATCTAAGACACTCCCGGAACCAAGAGTTCTATTTTATGGTACGACCGACTCATGTCACCACTATACCTATTTTCCCAACATCAAGTAGCTGTGCTATGATTCTTCTTCTTCTTAATTGTTTCAATACGATATACACCTTTGCTTCTTATACCCTGTTCTAACGAACAATCTCGCCGTCGTTTGTAGCCTCCTTTGGCTCTCGTGGAATTTGTTGTCTTGCCACAACTTATCATAACACTACACCACATTCAAAGTCGGATACTAAGCGCTACTCAGTCTTGAACCCGTGGGCCCATCGACAAAGGCACATTGCCGTCTGGGAAACCCTTTCAACGGGCCTGCTAAACTCTGGCCCAACTCCGCCACGCTGCCTCGTTGGCAGTGCACAAGTCATTCTAGCACCAGCTAGCGCAAGTCTGCCAAGTTTATACTTCTAATATACATATACCGCCTGTTCCTCTCCTAGTCTGGACGTTGTTACTTCAGTCATTCTTTGGATTTTTGCATTATGAAGTGCACATTCGCTTTGGGGCTCACAGCTGCATTCCTGTCTCCCTTGATCGATGCCGCCGCCTTACAAAATAAAAATGATAGGCCGCCAAGAGCTGTCGGCTTGCCTATCAAGAGGGAACCCGCTGTAGATCCGATAGAGGCGGATAGAACTCGAATGCGTAAAAGAAATACGTTAGAGACAACACTAGATAATCTGGTATGTCAATTTTGCCGTCGTGGATAATCAATAATGGCTAATGTTCTTCTAGCAATCGTTATATTTTGCCAACATCACACTCGGAACACCTGCTCAACACCTTCGGGTTCATATCGACACTGGGAGCAGTGATCTATGGGTAAATTCTGCGGGCTCAAAGATATGTACCGGCACGGATACAGTTCCTGGCGAGTGTGAAGAATCAGGCACCTATTCGGCAAACTCGTCTTCTACATATAAATATGTCAGGAGCAACTTCAACATTACTTATATGGATGGATCGGGAGCAGCAGGCGACTATGTATCAGACATGATGATGATAGCCAACGCCGAAATAAAAGACTTGCAGTTCGGCGTTGGTTACCAGAGCACTTCGGCTGAGGCTGTTCTAGGCCTTGGCTACGTGTCCAACGAGGTTCAAGTTGCCAATCTTGGCCTGAAGGCGTATAACAACGTCCCCGCAGCTCTAGCTGCTCAAGGCACTATATCATCGAATGCCTACAGCCTCTGGCTCAACGACCTCGATTCTCATTCCGGCAACGTCCTATTTGGTGGCGTTGACACCGAGCGCTTCACTGGTACCCTCGAGACACTCCCGGTTCAGAAAACCAGCGCTGGCTACAGGGACTTCCTCATTACTCTAACAAGCCTCTCAATGGGAGGTAAGACCCTTATTGAGAAGCAGGCCCAAGCCGTCCTCCTCGACAGCGGCTCCTCTCTCACCTACCTGCCGAACGCCATGACGAACGCCATCTACGAGGCCATCGGCGCACAGTACGACTCAACACAAGGTGCAGCCTTCGTCCCCTGCTCGATGAGGTCCATCAACGAGACTCTTGACTTCACATTCACCTCCCCCACCATATCCGTCCCCCTAGACGAACTCGTTCTGGATATCCCAAAAGCAAACAACCAAACGGCGGTACTCCCAAGTGGTGAGCCAGCTTGCCTCTTCGGCATTGCGCCCTCCGGCGTCACCGTGCCCGTCTTGGGTGACACGTTCCTCCGGAGCGCATACGTCGTGTATGACTTGGGGAACAATGAGATCTCATTAGCGCAGACGAAGCTCAATGCGACTAAGAGCAATATCGTTGAGCTGAGTGCTGGGAAAGATGCCGCGGGTATCGCGACTGCTGTTGCGAACCCAGTGGCTGCCACGGCTGGCGTGGGGAAGAGTGGTCAGGACAAGAGTAGTGATGCGAGCGCCGCGAGTAAGAGTATGAGAGTTTCGCTGGCGACTGCTGGGCTCTGTGGGGTTGCAACCGTGTTCACCGGACTCATGTAGAAGGGGGGTACTAGATGGATATTAGCGATTGGAATTGTGGGCGTATTGTTTTAAGAGGAGTATTGTATTTGCGGCGCATCTGTCATTGGTGGAATGGAGTGATTTAGTGGTATAAAACTATCGTTGCCATCGATGGGTCCGTGTTTGATTCACGGCTGATGCATTCATATATCCAACAACTCTAGTAACAAGGGGTTATGTGTGTTTTGTCTCGTCTCTATTTTGAAATACAACACCTACAACTATTTTCTCAAATTGACAAATTGCTCACAACTTTTCCCCCTAGACCCTCAGGGCTCTACTTCCAGTCAATTACGCATTATAACTCCCATCTCCATCCATTCCTGCTCCTTTCGAGCATCCCTAGGTGGTGATGGAGGCCTCAACTACCTAACGGCCGGATCTAGGCCCCTAAGACGTGTAAGGATGCCTGTCCCTCAGTGACGGAAAGGATCTGAGTCGGACAGGTTACGGTCACATGATACGAGTTAAGGCAGGTTAGTGTTGAGGCAAAGAGAATGGGAGCTTTTCCCCAGTGCAATCGTCAGGCTCCCCGATTGGCGCTTGGCGTGAGCAGATTGCCTCGGAACTCCGGCGCATTGGGTTTCAGGCCCAAACCCTTCTGTTACTCGGGGCATTTGGGTAGGCCCTCCGAAAAGACATAAATAATACGTAGGCTCCGTAGGTAGTGTAGTAATTCAATTGATCTATTCATTCTATATACTGTAGTCTATTGCCGAGTTTTCCTGCCCGTTGCGCAAAAGCCCAAAGGTCCGGTCACCAAACACACCGCACGATTTGCGCGCGGTCGCAATATTTCGGGCCTTCCATCAACAGTTAGCCGAGTCGGACCCGTTTCGGGTACTAAGGGGATTGACCCAATGGGGTTCCTCTCTTCATCTTTTTTGTATCCTTCATAGTAGACCTATAGGATAGCATCCGTTTAGCCTCCGACTTGCACTCTCATATGCTATTACCGTGAGCTGGGTGCCCTGTGTCCTTACATTATACAAAAAAGATCACGCCTGCCGGGGACGGCCGTACTTCAATAATATCCCACACCAGAACGACTCGGGAGAACTACCATTACGACATCGACCGCGACTCGGTGACGTTTCGGAGGAGAGACCTGACGACTTCAAATAGCTGTGATTCCAGAGATCTCACGGACAGCCAGTGGATCAGGGTTTGATTCTTCAGAACAAGCTGGTAAAGTCGCCGACGCGTTGGCGCCAAATAGGATACGAGATCCTTAAGAACCCCCTCCTAGCACAGAGGAAATTGTGGACAAGAGTGTTGATAGCTACGAGCTACCGGAAGTCAAGCTCTTTCGTATTGATACCGATACACACCCGAGGCAATATGTCGAGAAAGCCAACATCAAACACAAACACACCCCAAGACAACGACGGTCAACTGCCTATGACTACCAGACAAACCACTGCTGCAGCTATGACCGCTGTGCCATCCGAAGACATCCTGAGTCGAATGGCCCACCTCGAAGCACAGATACAGGAGGTTAAGGATCTACTAGTTACCCTGAAACCAGATCAGAATCCTGTCCACACCGCCATGTCATACTGACATTCGTTGCACTCAGTTTGCTATCAAACTCAAGAGCAAACTTAGAAATCTCCTCCTCAAACCTACAAGTCACTATACATATTTTGGCTTATCACACCAACAACAAGAGCAATACTACTCAACAATTGCTACAACCATCTATGATTCATTACACGTCATCGCTCCTTAGTTACTGGGCCGATATTACCACATAGCATATCTCTACAACCCTCTATGATTCATTACATGACATCACTCATACTACCACATGACATATCTCTACCAACTAGAGGCCTAGGAGCATGAACGATAGCTCTAAAAGCTCCTACGAACCTCTATGATTCATTACATGTCATCGCTCTTTAGTTACCCACAAGATTGGTTAAGTTATGACATAATTTGTCTATGACATAATTTGTCTATGACATAATTTGTCTATGACATAATTTGTCTATAGGGGTACTCTGACCTTGGACCTCCTTTTACTTCCTATAGGCTACGAACCTAAGAGATGGTTCTATGGGATTCTCTTACGTCGACTACAGTTACCAAGCCTGGTAAGTCATGGAAAGTCATGGAAAATGAGAGAACTACACTCCTTTAGCATAAATAGGATTGCCCTTTCCTTAAGAAAGGGCAAGCAGACAATACAGTAAATCGACTATCACATACTTCCACGTCTTTTCCAAGCTTCCAAGCATTCATCTTGTTACTCCTTGTTTCTGAAAAGTCAGTGAGGTGTTAACCTCTGACTTACCCCTGAGTTCCCAGACTCAACATTTGTTGCAACTTGTCTGAACCACTTCACTACATCACACACCTGATTGCTGCGTTGTGGAATAGTCTAAGCTACGACCCTTTGGCTCTGTTTTCTAAGACAGTGTGTTGTCTTAGTAAATTCATCCCTTCCTTGGGTGGCTAGATTCTCACATCTGGTGCACCCACCATTACAGAAGGGATGATTTTACTAAGACAACACACTGTCTTAGGAAACAGAGCCAAAGGGTTGTAGCTTAGACTATTCCACAACGCAGCAATCAGGTGTATGATGTGGTGAAGTGGTTTAGACAAGTTGCAACAAATGTTGAGTCTGAGAACTCAGGGGTAAGTCAGAGGTTAGCACCTCACTGACTTTTCAAAAACAGAGAATAACAAGATCAATGCTTGGAAGCTTGGAAAAGACGTAGAAGTATGTGCCAGTCGATTTACTGTATTGCTTGCTTGCCCTTTCTTAAGGAAAGGGCAATCCTATTTATGCCAAAGGAGTGTAGTTCTCTCATTTTCCATGACTTTCCATGACTAACCAGGCTTGGTAAATGTATTAGAAATCAAGTGCGACCCACAACTAGCTTGCTAATCATGTAGTGAACGTAAGAGAATCCCATAGAACCATCTCTTGGGTTCCTAGCCTATAGGAAGTGAAAAGAAGGTATAACTTAACCAATCTTGTGGGTAACTAAGGAGCGATGACGTGTAATGAATCATAGAGGGTTGTAGAAGCTTCTCGAGCTATCGTTCATGTTTCTAGGCCTCTAGTTGGTAGAGATATGCCATGTGGTAGTATTGGCCCACCCCCTTAAGGAGGAGATTTTCTTAATAACTTGTTCAATGAGTGTCCAAATGATATGCCGTGATGTATGTAGCATAAACAGATGTAGTAGAAGAGTTTGCAGCAATCGTTGAGTAGTATTGCTTCTGTTGTTGGTGTGATAAGCCAAGATATGTATGTTGACTTGTAGGTTTGAGGAGGAGATTTCTAAGTTTGCTCTTGAGTTTGATAGAAAACTGAGTGCAACGAATGTCAGTATGACATGGACCTTCTGCACACCGTCATGAGCCAGTTATGGCTGGCCGAACAGTCCAAGGGCCAAATTACAGTGGTGGCCTGGTCTCATCAACACTCACCAGCCATGCAGCAGAACAGTCAATTTCAACGTTTACGGATAGCCTCAATTTACAATCTACAGACACAAACCCATCTTTTTCAACCCTCCATTCCAACCGTAGGAATTTTTACCAATTGGTCTTACTTCGGCCGCCATTCCAGGACCGCTCCTGGCTCCATCCACATTACGGGTGGTCCGAGCGCCTTTCGGGGTTTCCGGACCGTCCCGGGACCACTCCAAATTTATGTGGCGCGCCGGTAAGGTAGGCTCGAATCACACGTCCCCATGTCGACATCCCACTCTTTTCAAGGCAACCGAGCTCTAGAATATTGCTGCTTTTCCAGGACTCAAGAAAAGGGAATCAGGAAATGGTAAATTAGCATTGGAGGTCCTCTATACAAGCTAGCATCGATGGATTAATACCACTACAGTCAACTCCCGTTAATTCGATACAATTGGTGACACGTCACGGTTCACCAAGGCATAGGGAGCCAGTTGGGTATTATGAATTAAACTCAATCTAGAGAAGAAAGGAAAGAGAAGAGGAGGACTCGAGAAGTGGCTCAATCTATATACAGCTAGGTTGTTGTAGAGTGAATTCTCTTTAGCGAGACCAGTTCTGAGAATTCACTCCACAACTGAAAACTTTGCTCCAACCCCGGAAAACTCCCCACACCCCTGAACCCCCACTCAAGCTGCAAGGCGCACTTGATATTGTAACAGGTGACACGTGTAAATATCGTTATATTGAAATGCCAAGTATTATGTAATCCACCTATCTAATGTCTCCTAAACCAAGGAATTAAGCTGAATTGCCTCAATTTCGCCCTCTAAATGCTCTAATGCCCTGAGGTGATTGGCTTGGAGAGCATCCTGACACAAAGCCACTGCGGCTATCAATTTGTCGCTAAAAGTCGTAGAGAATTTGTTCAATTTGAGGCCATTGGCCAGTTCGATTTCATTGTCTAATTGTTGTCGAGTTGTCAAGATGTTTAAAGTGGTTACTAAGGCTATCTGATATTGTCGATTGACTGAGCCTATGATTGAATTCGTGAAGAAACCAGTTGATGCAGGCTTTCTAGGAGGGTTTCGGGTGCTGTTTGTGTGCCTAATGTTGAAGGGCACGGCGCTGTTCAAGTGTAATCGTGTGTTTTTGAGACATAATAGAGTTGGATAAGTCGATAATTAAAGGTCAGAAGGTCAATATCGCAAATATCGAGAATTGAGTGCGAAAATCAATTGGTGCTGAAAAAAATATCGACTCAGCGGTGTTATCGACTAATCCGACATCGTCTTGGCGAGAGTGGACTGTAAACCACTAATGTTCGTTTATTTAGCGCATCCGCATTGCGGAGACAGGCAAAAAAAATCTCAACCGCTTGTAATGAGGTTGTACAGTAATGCATCAGCCGTGAATCGAACACGGGGCCCATCGATGGCAACGATGGATTTTACCACTAAACCACTGATGCCGGATTACTGTTAACCAATAACCGTATTCCGTTCTATGTTAGCGGGCCCGGCTGCTTTAACCACCACAACTTTCGGTTTTCGCGACTGCGCAAAAGCAGCTTCCCGTTTCTTGTTTCTCGTTCCCTATTTCTGCATCATCCAACACAACATTCCGTTTCTGGTTTCCAGATCCTGGACTGTTGGGCGTCCCCAGTGGGTTTCCGATTCTAGGATTCAGCTTTCCGTGCGCACGACGCTGTGGACATCATGTCGGCGCATGGCCCACCCGCAGTTTGGTGTCCAGACACACCTGCTCCTTCTCTTCCCTTCATTCTCCCGACTTCCCTTTCGTCTTTCCTGTTATTTTCGTTCTCATCTTACCTCTCATATTTCCTTATACTTGAGAATTTTCTTGGTGATTTTGCTTTGTTACGCGTCACTTCTTTACTTGTCTCTCAGGCCCCTCGATCTTTGAAGAGAACAGTGGTTATGAAGCTCTCAAAGGATGAACTACTCGCAAATATCGAGCAGCAAGGATCAACAAAGAAACGTCCACCAAAGGTTGCCCCTCCACCAAAGGTTGCCCCTCCACCAAAGGTTGCCCCTCCACCAAAGGTTGCCCCTCCAACAAGAGTAGGATTCCGTCCCTTCAAGTAAGTGCGAAGAGTCGCTAACGAAGAGTAAAAGGTTTGCATTGCGTATTGACCAGCCAGCGCTGGTCCCAAGCGCGGGTTGCATGAAGAGCTCCTTCAAGATGTTAGCAATCGAGCATGAAGGGATTCTAGGCCCGCGTCTCTCCCTCAACACCTTATGCCCATACGTTACACGCCTCGCAACAGCGTACAAGCATGAACACGATATTGAGATTTCACAGAGAGTAGTGAAGGACGTGAAAGATGTAAAATGATGTTTGTTGATGTCCTTCTACAGTATCAAAGAAGCTAATACGAGGATAGTGGATTCAAACAGACTTGAAAAACTTGCTAGGGCTTAGCAGCAAGGCCCCCTCATCTCCTCAACACTCTCCCCCTCCCTCGCATCCCGGCCACTCTAGTTGAAACCCCTATCCTTCGCCGCCGCAAACGCAATCGCCGCATCCCGATCCACGGCGTTCGTCCTGTCCGCCTCCCCCTTCCCACCTGCACCGGCGGCCCAGACGTCCCAGTCGGCGCGCGATTTGTCGAGGACCCGCGTAGCGTCCGCGGTGGTGCGGATGGCGTCTAGGGAGTCAACGAGGACGTCCAGCGTGCCGGTTACGCTGGGGGCTTGGTGCCGACGATGGCAGCGGTTTGGGAGGAGTCGCGTATTAGGGCTGTGACGGACCAGGAGCGGGAGAGGAGGAGGGGGAGGAGTTGGAGGGCGATTTTGCCGTGCGCGCCGAGGAAGAGGATGTGTGGTGGCATTGCGGGTTCGGTGGGGTTGGTTGGGTTGTTGGGGCTGTTTGAGCTGGAGTGATTGTAGGTTGTACTGTGGGTTAATGGGAGAGGGAGGAGGAGGAAGTAGTTAAATCGAGGGGATCGATCGTCATTGCCTCACAGGCTTATTTATCACTTGTTGGAGCAGCTTAGGTCATGCATCCAGGGTGGCATCATTGATCAGATCTTATCAGCTCTACTGGCTGCTACCTGCAGTACGCAATTCATGCCGAGGTTAGACAACACCCAGGTATATACAGTAGCTATTTTGTTCCGTCCAATGGCAAGATAGAGATGGCTTTTTGGGCACTTATTGCCTGTACGAACGCTTTCCACTCAAGATACAATTTTAAACAGCAAATCCTCGTAAACCAAGTCAGTTATTTTTATCACAGCTACTATAAACACTGTCTGTTATGCACAGTCATTGTTCAAACATTTGGGCGGTACAAATACGTGCAATGGGCAAGGGAGTTTCAACGTGACCATGCACACATCAACAGCAACAGGAAGTCGAAAGTAAGATCGGATTGCCCTCCATCCAGACACCGCCTCTACCATCCCATACTATACTACAGTCGCAACATATCAAAAAAGCGAAACCCATTCGAGAAATTATAAAACCGTCCCTCAAAACGCCCCGCCCAGCTCATACAAAGACACCCCCCCCTTTCCGCGTCCCCGAGCGCACAAACTCCTTCTCCCCATACATTCCATACAACGAACAAAAACCCCCACTACCCCATCCCCCACCAGACGTCCAATCAAATGCCGCAAAAAAGAATAAGCTCAGCCGTTTTATGTGCCCAACATATCTCTAATCCCCATCCATCCCTCTACTTCCCAAACTGAAACGCCCCAAACACCCCACCCCCACCACCCGGCGTCATCGACCCCGCCCCCGTCGACGCGCTCGTCGCCGGCGCCGGAGTAGTCACCATATTCGCATGCGTATTATTCGGCGTACTCGGCACCCCATCCGCATACGTCCCATTCTGCCCCGCACCCGCCGCCTCCTGCGCATTCGCATTATACGCAGCATTATACGCCTGCGCGCCCGCATCCGGGTTCCCTAGTCCCCACACCTTGCTGAGGTGTTCATCCGGGATCTCGCCGTTCCAGAGACGATCGCGTACTTGGAAGAACACTTTTCCGGTGAGCAGGGCGTCCGAGCCGCCTTGGTGCGCGGGACCTTGGCGCTTGACTTTTAGGGCTTCGGCGAGGACTTCGAGGCTGGGTTTTGCTTCGAATTTCTGCAGGATCTCGAGGGTGGAGGCGTCGGCGGGGGTGACTTGGCCGCTGGCGTGTTGGGCGATGGATTGTTTGACGAGGTACTTGACGTCGTAGATGGAGGGGAAGAACTTCTTCATTAGGATCTCGAACTCGACTTCGTCGTCCAGGAGCGGCTGGCAGATCATCAGCTTGGTGAGGTACCCGAAGTCGTAGCCGCCGTGGAAGGAGATCCACTTCACGTCCTCGTCGCACACCATGCCAGAGCTGATGAGGAGCGCGCCGAAGTCGAAGGGGTCGATGCCGTCTCGCTCGAGGGCGGGGAAGTCGATCCCGGCTTGTTGGAGGGAGTCGATCGAGGCTTGCGAGTACATGTCGTCTTTGAGAGAGAATCGGAAGTTGAATTGCCATGTACACGGGAGCGTCGCCGCCCCGGTACCGTATTTCCGCGAGCCGGGCAGGCTCATGTCTATCCCAGAGTCCGAGGACTGAGGTCTTGCGGGTGTCGTGTCGCCGTCTTCGGTGAACAAGGTAATGCCTAGTTGTATGAGCTTGAGGAGGTCGACATTAGTCCTCAGCGTCTGGTAATGGTAGTCGCTCTTCCCCCTAAACGAACCCATCGGTCGCGCCACCACTCCTGGAAACTCCGTATCCTGTGCCACGTTAGCAACCACATCCACACACCTCCATACCCGACCAAACTAACCATAGATATATACGGATACCTATCCACGAGCCTTCTCAACGTATCCATCTCCTCAGCCAAATTATGCTTCCACACCTCCCGTATCCTGCCCTTATTCACCACCCCCCTCCCCCCCTGCTCATTAATCCCCCCATGAGCCGACTGCTGCAGCGCCGCCCCATGAGCGAACGAAATCTGCGCCGCATGGCTCGCCAGCCCCGTCCCTCCCCCCCCTCCCATCCCACCACCCGCACCACCGAAGCCCTGCGTCAGGCTGAGAGCATTCCCATTGACCGCGAACGGGTTTATGTTGCTATTAGGGTTCATAAAGGCTGGATTCCCGCCCAGCGTCGGCGGCGGAAGCCCCATCGCGTGGCCCTGCGAGTGGGGCGGGTACTGCTGGTAATGCGCCATGCTGTTAGGGCCACCGCCGAATCGCTGCATCGGTGGGCCCATCTCGTCTGTGTGAACTTTGGATCGAGGAGAGTCGCGAGATCCGGACGGCGTTCATGGGCGGAGCGTGCGCAACCTGGGAATACCGAATGGGATTGTGTTACGCGACGTGGAGCTCGGAGAGTTTGCTGGAGCGTGATGTCGAGATTCGTAAGTGTGGTTGAGGAGAAGTAAAGCTGGGGTAAAGCTGGGGTACTGGTGGAAGGAGGTTGGTCTGAGGTGAAGCGTGGAGCGCGAAGCAGCGATAGCCGCGCTCGCTTATTTAACTGGTTCTGGCGGTAATGTCAGGATTCGGTCCATATCGCAGTACTGTCATGCAATCATAGCGATCCGGGCCATTACAGCTTTCGCAATGTATCCTACAAGGTATGGATGATACTACCGCTATCTACGGGGGCTGAATTTAACAATTGGCGTCGCAGTGTTCGAAGGGCAGCGCGGCCCAACCTCACGGGCTTCGACCCAAAGGCCTTCGCGGCCGCCGCAGGAGACAGGAGGGGAGACCCATGGGCACGCAGGTAAGCCGAGGAACCACGTATCAATCGCTTGGGAGCAGTTACTGACTATGATTCAGAGAGGCATGGAGATACAACGGCCCTTTCACGAGGCTTAAGCGATTCAGAGGCAGTTTCCCTGGCTTGGGCATCGCGACGGTGGCATTCACGGCATACTGCGCGTACGAGCACTTCTTCTTGCAGGACGACCATCACCACGAGGCTGGACATGGGGAGGGACATCATTAGGGGGGGGGGGGGTTGGAAGGTCATTGTACATATAGGCGACCTGGGTCATAAGAGGTTGGAGATGGCATAAAAACACCAATTGACAACACTGTGTGCTGTTTCTGTGACATTGTTGACATATCCGGCGAACCGATTACGAACTACAAACGGACTCCTGTCTGAAAGGTGCATTGATATCTTGTCAGGTTCATGTTGGGGTGATCGATTGGGGATATGTCCATACGCGAATGCTGTAAACATAGCGATCCCCTTCTTGATAGAATTGAATCGTAGTAACTCTTCGAATTGATTCAAGATATAACTCCAGTGTGAAAATGCTCATAATTGATACGATACAAAAATTCTCTGTATAGTACTTTCCTATACTCCTCCCAACACCCTGCTCACCTAAGATATATACACTTTCTTAGCGTTTGCTATTTCGAACACCATCCCCGTAGTTAAATCCTTCACAAACCCCTTGTCAAGCCCAGCTTTCCGACTATAGTCTTCAAGTTTCGCTCTCCCGTATACCCGTGAGTTGGGAAGTAATACAGCATCAGGATCGACACGACTGCTAGTGTGATTTGCGTATGGAACATTTCGGGCAAGCGCATTCAGCTCTGTGCTGCATATTGGACAGACAGAGCTTGTGATAGAGGACGAAGATGATGGGGACGCTGATGAAGACAGGTGCGATGAGTGGCACGAAGGGGTCTTAAGTGCTGACAAGCCTGCTGAAAGCGCGATGTGGAGCAGTGGGACAGCAGGAATAGAGAGGAGGCTGTTGTGAGTTTCCATGAATAGCTTGGCAAGATCCTCCCAGCGGTGTGCCGCATAGAGATTCTGTGTGAGAGATTAGTGAAGGAAGGTAAAAAGATAATGGGGGTGCTTACGCTGTATATTGCCAACCCCGCTTCAGGTGGAAATGCCAACAACCCAGCGGCCTGTTTTACTTCGGAAGGATAGAGATCCTTGGACGGAAGAAGATATTTCTTGGCGTGAACGATTGCGTCTTGTAGCTTTCCTTGATCCCGAGTCCTCGCCAGCTCAATGTACTGCTGAAAGCGAACCATGAACTCAAGTTTGCTCTGGGATCTGTTAGTGGAAGTCGACATTATGTCATGCTTCTTTGTACTCACCCCCATGCGACGCAGTTCCTTCTTGTTCTCCGTGCACCAAGCCAGAACCTCATTAACCCTTCCATTCCGCAGGCTGTCCCTGATCTTGCCCATCTGTATAAACGTCCCAGTATCCACAAGCTCTTCGATCTGTTTTTCCTGCGTTAACGCCGCCGCACTCTGAACATAGCCATTCCGGAGCATGTAGTCCACAAGCAGGCGGTCAAGTCGTGTCCGGCTCCATACTTCATATTTGACATCATCCAGGCTCTGCATGGAATACAGTGCTCCAAGGTGCCTTATCCGGGCCTGGGAATGGCTCTGCAGCCTCTTCTCTTCCTCCGCACAGGCTGCCAATTTCCGTTTCAGACCTCGCATGCGAGCTATCATCGAGTCGAGGTTCTTGAGGACCTCGTCCGGGGTCGAGGAGTTAGAGAGGCAGGCATTTGCAGTGTCCTTGAGGCTCTGTTTGACGGCAGTGCTGTCTCTTTCCACAGAGAGCTGGGCAACCTTGAAATTCTTCCTCAGCAGCTCGTAGGGAAGACGCAATAGCTGCTGGTCCTTTTCTTTGTCATTAGCTTTCTACCTTGGCAATTTGAGGGTATGTTTATATGTACCAGGATCAGATGGGTATCAGGATTGAGCTTCGAAGCTGTATGGTCCGCCATTGCTGTGCTGGTGGTTGTGCTTGTCAGACAGCAGTGAAGTCGCTTGGAAGCCCATCTGTAGCCCTGGTGGCCGCCTCTGATCCCTGTGTTGCGTTATCGTTGCCGTATCGCATCGCGGAACTGGAAGCTCCGATTCCGAAGGATGACTTACTGTAGCCGTACTTGCCGTACTTGCCGCACTCGCTGTACTCGCCGTACTCGCCGTACTCTGCCACTCTGCCACTCTGCCACTCTGCCTCGCCTACTCGCCGGACTCGCCGTACCGTACTCGTACTCCGTACACCAGCCGTTATCCTCCGCGGACAGGAAGTCGACGCAACCTGTTCACCGGCGCTTTCTACGCAGCGAAACAGCGATAACGATGTCTCACGTACTCCGTACTTCCTTCCTTGAACCTTGAACCTTTTGGGCGCATAATTTGCTCGGTTTGTCATAGGATACCAATGATTTTTTGTGTGTGGGATAGAGAGGCTAACGTGATCACGCGTCAGATACTTGGAAGAGGGGTAACGCCTTGTAGATTACAGCTCAATTTGCGCGTAGAGATACTTAGGAAGCACCTTTGTATGGTATATTGGACTATCGACTATCGGCTATCGATTCTGCCTTTCCCAGCCTTTCCCAGCCTTTAGGGTCGGAGGGAGGCAGAAGGGATGTGATTGGTTGGGGTAGGCGGGCGGTGAACAGGGTCGACACCCTCCCCCCAAATCGCGATTTCGGGTCGAACCTCTGCCTTCGTCATGTGCGCCAATCACCGTCTAGCGTCAATGATCACGAGCTAGCGAGATTCTCGACATTCCCTCTTTAAAGGCAGGTGACCCGCCGACACGTGCAACCTTTTGGATTCATCCTCCTTCACCTACATCACGAGAACACGGCGTAGGCCACATCCCAAATCAAAGATTCAAAGAACTCGTTAAAACACTTCAACTGGTCCAAATCCTATCGTCTTCTTCTTAAACTACCTTATTGCCTGATTGAGAATTATATATTCTTGATTTTCAAATTCTTTTGCTCCTTCCCTTCGCCCCTTTTCTTCCACTTTCTTCACGCGACAAACAACGTGATTACCGCCGTTGGTCCTATTACCGAGAAAGGGCGTGGTCTAGGTCCCCCCAGCTGTACAGAAACTCAACAAGCGATCAGATCAGGTGATAATATCAATCAGGTATGTGCAATAATCAATATACCTTACTTTGCGATACTCCCAATTCCCGATAACTCCCTCACTCTTGCGCCGTCGTCGTTGTCGTTGTCTATCGCGATTTCTACCGCGCGCTTTATTATTATCTTCTCCAATCCGGACGCGTGTGCGTGCGTGCGTGTGTTTATATACACAACACCACATCGCCCTGTCATAATCAACGATTGATTGGACTGGATCTTGTGTTCCTTGCTTGCCTGCTTCCTTCCTTCCTTTTCCAGTTACACTTCCCGTGCTTGTATCGTTTGGTCGCTGTCGCGCGCGCGTCCTGGTGACTCTCAGGCCAGCGTAACGTGACCAGTGGTCGGTTTTCCGCATTTATTTATTGCGAGGCTGGTCAAACAATTGATTTTTGGTGTTTGCTTGGAATCAATTGCTTGTCTTGCTCGGCTCTCGTTCCAGGGGGACGTCTACAAAAAGGGACGAGAGTGGCACCGAGAGCAAGACGATGTACAGCACCAGAGCCATCTGTCATGGCTCTGATTTGTGTTCCCTTGTGGAACTGCACTACGCATTGACACGTGCGGTCCTCATTGTTGCCATCCTGTAAAAGAAAAGAAGAGGATGCGTTTTCCCCGGCGAAGGACCCGAGCAACAACGTTGTCGGGTATTTTACCTTCCGCTTCGTCCCAGTGGAAGCACGCATCCTTCTCTCTTTCCACAAGATTTCCTTGTAACGCAGATGTCAGACACGTCACCACCTCCTAGCCAAAGTCAGATGCACATGCAGCCCTGCTGCTGCACATGCACACGCATACTTAATTTCAGCATTTACTAACTTACGTCGAGGGTTCAGACATACATACATACAACGTCCAACGCCCCTACACCATCCATTCACACGAATCATAACGCGTAGAGCGCCACTAGCCGTCAAATGTCAATTGAGATGGCCGACCAGGCGGATTTCGATCACTCGGGATTGCAAGAGGTAGCCAATGCTGTGCGAAACAACTCGGGAGCAGACGATATCCTTGGCTCTGCGAATCAGAAGCGGAAGCGTGAGGTGACAGACCAGGACGGGTCAGCTGATGCTTCGAGGCGTCCCGGTTCCAAGCGCTCATTTCAGAATGCTCAGAAGAACGATGCCTCTAACCAGTCCGCCAATGCCTTTCTAGACGCCCAGCACGAAGGAAATGCTGGCGTCGAGTCGTTACAGGAATACAGTAACCTGCAAGACCAAAATCTCGAGAACCAGAACGGTAGCTCTGAGCATGCCAACGCCACATCCACTGCCGCGGCAGCACTCGGCATCTACCCAACGATGACTATCCCGCAGCCAACTGGTGTCCAATTTCAAACCCAAGGCTCGGAAGGCGATGCGAACCAGGACTCATTTATGGATACCAGTCAGCAAAATGAAAGCTATATGGACAACTCCACTGCTGGGACTGGCAGGCAAGGGAGCGGATCAAAGCCTGCTGTTGGTTCGGAAGAGTGGCACAAGGTCCGGAAAGATAACCATAAAGAGGGTAAGTCATTCATTCAATGATGGTTGGAACAGATAGCTGACAGTAATACAGTTGAGCGCCGTAGGCGTGAGACCATTAATGAGGGTATCAACGAGTTAGCAAAGATTGTGCCCGGGTGCGAAAAGAACAAGGGCTCGATCCTGCAACGCGCAGTATCATTCATTACTCAGCTCAAGGAGAACGAAGACCAGAACATCGAGAAGTGGACTTTGGAAAAGCTCCTGACCGAGCAGGCTATCGCCGAGCTCAGCGCAAGCAACGATAAGCTGAAGGCAGAGTGCGAGAGGGCATGGCGCGAGGTGGAGACCTGGAAGAAGACGTGCCAAAGTGCAGGCTTAGCCCCGAAGAAGGAAGACACTGCCGAGATTTAAACGTATCACGACATCCTCCAAAATGGGCGGCTTGGTCAAGACTTCACGATGCAATGTTCAACTCAACCCTCGGGGCTCTGAAAAGGATGATGATACCCTGATTCTGGGAGAGGGGGATCCGAACCTTTTTTCGAATCTCATTTAGGCGTATCTGTTACTATGTTATTCTTTTAAATTATTCTTTACATTCTTACTAAATCCTTGTGTGTTTGACGTCGGGGATTGGTTTTTCTGCAGTGGATCGGGGGTCGCTGTAGCAGTAGGGGGTTTCTGCGGATTATCAGGTTAGGGAAGGGATGGCTATCTGGTTCTGACGTTTGGACGCGAGAACTTTAGACGACAGAGACCTTTCTATGGCCATATTGCCAAGGCACTTGATATAACCTATGTACCGCGGTCGTTGCGTACGGTACTAGAGAATGACGGCGGTTGTTGTTCTTATAAAAAATATTTGATGACTTCATAATTAAATTCTCTTAACTTCCTATTTATTACGAGTTAGTGACAATGCGGGAACCCCCACAATATTTCCTCAGCACCATTTACCACCACACTGAACAATAATTATTCCGGCATTCACTTTAATTTATTTACGATTTAAACCTGTAAGACAAATTGTAGCTTTAGTCTCAAGTAAATGCAGTAAATGCATGAGTCGGAACATCTCGACGTCCATCGCATTCCTCTTACAAACCCTACCCCACTCCACCGCGTGGCGCCCGCATACCCCCCCACCCAATCACCACCCACGACTTCCAACACTCCACCCCAATCCTAAAAGTTCCCCAAGCTTCTTCCCCGGCTTACCAAGCTACCTTGTCTGCCTATTTCCTAACGTCTTATTTTTCTCCCTCCTCCCCCAACGACATGAACCGATAAACACACTCCCCCCTCGCGGCTTTATACGACAAACAGGCGAACGGAGCTTCTTTGTAAAACCAAGAAGCAGAAGCTGGTCTGGTTCCGTCATGCTGGGCTCCGACTCGCCGACGACCCAGCGCATCCTGGCGTCTGGCTCCTTCTCCGGCTTACACAACGAGATTGGCGCGCTCGGGAAGGGATATTTGACTGCGACGGCCGAGAGACATCAGCCGCTATGTGGGAATGAAGAGGGGTGGGGGCCGTTGAGCCCGTTCCGATATGACTTCACGCCGTGTTTTATGGATGTTTGGGTCTCGTCGGTGGCTGTGTATGGTATACTGTTTGGAGCGGCGGCGATATGGTATTTGGCGAGGAAGAGGGAGCAGGATGTTAAGAGGGATTTGCACTTCTGGACAAAGCAGGTATGTTAGATTGTGATTTGTGCCCGGGCGTCAACTCCGGAGGCGGTTGGGGGACTGGGGAGTCGCCAATTGGACGGGGCGCCTCGTATAGGCTACATGAGTATAGAGCTTCATGCTAACGGTTCTGTAATAATAGGTCCTTATTATTGCGATCGCAGCTACGGTACTCGTCCAATTAATCCTCCAAGTTATAAGCTATCCGGACGTCTGGGCCGGCGATTTCCGCTTCTGGAGCAGCGTCCTCACAATCATATCTCTCGGCGTTATATTCCAGATCCAATGGCTCGAGCACACTCGACTTCGCAACCCGAACGGCGTCGTCCTTTTCTACTGGCTTCTCCTCATCATCGCGTTTAGCGTCAAGCTCCGGTCGTTGGTTTCGCAGCAGATTTACATCAAATCTTTGCCATACTTCGTTACATACTGTGTCGGCTTGGGACTCTCGATTGTTGAGTTTGCGCTGGAGTGGCTGGTGCAGAAGCGGGTGAGCTCTTATGATGCGTTGGGCGACGAAGATGAGTGCCCGGCGGAGTACGCGACGGTTTTCTCGATCCTTACTTTTGGCTGGATGACTCCTTTGATGAGGTATGGATACAAGGAGTTTTTGACTGAGGACGACCTCTGGAACTTGGCCAAGAGAGATACTACAAAAGCAACGGGAAGCTCTTTCGAAAAGTCTTGGGACTACGAGTTGAAGCATAGGAAAAACCCGTCCCTGTGGATGGCAATGTTCCGCAGCTTCAGCGGGCCTTATTTCCGTGGCTCCATCTTCAAGGTTGTAAGCGATTCGCTGGCTTTCGTTCAGCCTCAGCTACTGCGTCTCCTGATCGTTTATGTTGGGTCCTACAAGACCTCCACGCCCCAGCCAGTAATCAAGGGTGTTGCTATTGCTTTGGGCATGTTCGCCGTGTCTATCGGACAGACATTGGCTCTCCACCAGTATTTCCAGCGTTCTTTTGAGACGGGAATGCGCATTAAGACCGCCCTGACTGCCAAGATTTACGGCAAGTCTCTCAAGCTATCCAACGAGGGGCGCGCAAGCAAGTCAACTGGAGACATTGTGAACTACATGGCTGTTGATACCCAGAGGTTACAAGATTTGACCCAATACGGCCAGCAGCTGTGGTCTGCTCCATACCAAATTACGCTCTGCATGATCTCTCTGTACCAGCTTGTTGGATTCTCTATGTTCGCTGGTGTGGCTGCGATGATCTTCATGATTCCCATCAATGGATTCCTCGCGCGTCTCATGAAGACCCTACAGAAGAAGCAAATGAAGAACAAGGATTCAAGAACGAGGCTGATCGCCGAGATCGTCAACAACATGAAGAGCATTAAGCTTTACGCATGGGGATCCGCATTCATGAACAAGCTCAACTACGTCAGAAACGAGCAGGAACTGAAGACACTGCGCAAGATTGGTGCTGCCCAGGCCTTTGCCAACTTCACCTGGTCGACAACCCCTTTCCTTGTGTCCTGTTCGACCTTTGCAGTCTTCGTTCTTACCCAGGACAAGCCATTGACAATTGACATTGTCTTCCCAGCGTTGACCCTGTTCAACCTGCTCACATTCCCATTGGCTATCCTGCCGATGGTGATCACATCCATCATCGAAGCCTCTGTTGCAGTTGGACGTCTAACATCATTCTTCACTGCCGAGGAGCTCCAAGAAAGCGCCGTTCTTGCACTGCCTGCCGTCGAAGAGCTCGGCGAGGAGACAATCCGTATCCGCGATGGAACTTTCTCATGGGATCGCCATGAGGGAAAGACTGCCCTCCAGAACATCACCTTCAGCGCCTGCAAGGGCGAGTTCAGCTGCATTGTCGGCAAAGTCGGGTCTGGGAAATCTTCGTTCCTCCAGAGTATTCTCGGAGACTTGTATAAGGTTAATGGCGAAGTTACAGTCCACGGTTCGATAGCATATGTTGCCCAACAACCTTGGGTCATGAATGCAACCGTAAAGGATAATATTGTTTTCGGTCACCGATGGGACCCAGCTTTCTACGACAGGACGATTAAGGCGTGTGCGCTTTTGGAAGATTTCGCTCAGCTCCCCGATGGAGACAACACCGAAGTCGGCGAACGTGGTATTTCCCTGAGTGGTGGCCAGAAGGCCCGTCTCACTCTCGCAAGAGCTGTTTACGCACGAGCGGATGTTTATCTCCTTGATGACTGCCTTTCGGCCGTTGACCAGCATGTCGGTCGCCATATTATCGACCAGGTCTTTGGCGCCACTGGACTACTCGCCGGAAAGACCCGTATCCTCGCCACGAACTCGATCCCAGTCTTGATGGAGGCCGATTTCATCGCGCTGATCAGAGACGGCAGCATCATCGAGCGTGGAACTTACTCGCAACTCATCGCCATGAAGGGAGACATCGCCAACCTAATCAAGAGCGTCAGCACACAGACAGCAAATGAAGTCGAATCTAGCTACGACAGCACCAGCGAGTCCTCCACCGTTGTGGACCGTGCCACAAACGAGGAGGACCAAGATGCCGCCGAGGAGGCCCAGGAGCGCCTCACTACCCTCCAACCTATTCGCTCGTCACCTTCGAAGGTTAAGAGACGCGCTAGCAGCGACGGCACACTGCGTCGCGCGAGTGCGGCAACTATGAGAGACACTAGAGATAAGATCCGCGACGAGGAAGAACCTACCACCCGCACGAGGCAGACGAAGGAGTTCACGGAGCAGGGTAAGGTGAAGTGGAACGTCTATAAGGAGTACGCGAAGACGGCCAACCTTGTTGCCGTGGGCATCTACTTGATCACCTTGGTTGGTGCGCAGACGGCGCAGGTTGCGGCTAATGTGTGGCTTAAGAACTGGGCGGATTATAACAGCAAGAATGCGGAGAATAGAGATACGGGGATGTATTTGGGGGTCTATTTCTCGTTTGGTATTGGGTCGGCGTTGCTGGTTGTTGTCCAGACTTTGATCTTGTGGATATTCTGTTCTATTGAGGTGCGTTTGTCTAAGATGGGTGTTGTCACGATTGATGATATTCAAACTACAAGAGGTGTAGAGCTGACATAATATTTTTACAGGCTTCGAGAAAACTACATGAGAGAATGGCCCATGCCATCTTCCGGTCGCCCATGAGTTTCTTTGATACGACCCCAGCTGGAAGAATCCTGAACCGCTTCTCCAGTGACATCTATCGTGTCGATGAGGTGTTGGCGCGGACTTTCAACATGCTGTTCGTAAATGCTGCTCGAGCCATATTCACACTTGTAGTTATCTCAGCAGCCACCCCCGCTTTCATTGCAGTCATCATTCCGCTTGGTGCAGTGTACATGTGGGTGCAGAGATACTACCTGCGAACATCGAGAGAACTTAAGCGTCTCGACAGCACTAGCAAGAGTCCCATCTACGCCCACTTCCAGGAGTCCCTCGGAGGTATTTCGACTATCAGAGCGTATGGTCAGCAAGAGCGCTTCACTGTGGAGAACGAGTGGCGCGTGGATGCTAACCTCAGGGCTTACTTCCCCTCCATCAACGCGAACAGATGGTTGGCCGTCCGCCTTGAATTCCTCGGCTCACTCATTATCCTCGGTGCCGCGACTTTCGCGATCATTGCTGTGTCATCTGGAGACGGACCAGATGCAGGTTTGGTGGGACTGGCCATGTCGTACGCGCTCCAGATCACACAGTCGCTCAACTGGATCGTGCGTCAGACAGTCGAGGTTGAGACGAACATCGTGTCTGTGGAACGCGTGCTCGAGTACGCGAACCTGCCGAGCGAAGCACCAGAGGTCTTCCACAATAAGCGGGTGCCGATCAGCTGGCCCGCACAAGGCGCCGTCGAGTTCGACAACTACAGCACGAGGTACCGCGAGGGCTTGGACCTCGTGCTCAAGAATGTGACCCTGAAGATCAAGCCGCATGAGAAGATTGGTGTTGTCGGACGCACGGGTGCTGGAAAGTCCAGTCTCACCCTTGCGCTCTTCCGCATTATTGAAGCGGCGGAAGGGAATATCAACATCGACGACCTGGACACCTCGCAACTTGGACTACTGGACCTGCGAAGGCGCTTGGCCATCATCCCACAGGACGCAGCGCTATTCGAGGGCACTGTCCGCGACAACCTTGATCCTGGCGGCGTGCACGACGACACTGAGTTATGGAGCGTATTGAGTAAGTCCCTGCCTCTCCCCGTTTTGGTGCTCCCCGCGCGGCCTCGTGAGCCGACGAGACGCCTGTTTCTCGTCGGACGATACGGGGTCGCACACAAGGAGCACAGGAGAGGGGTATGTATCGTACGTAACACTTGCTGACGGTAAGACAGACCATGCGCGACTGAAGGACCATGTTACCACCATGACTGGCGGCCTTGAAGCAAAGATCCACGAAGGAGGTATGTTTAACCCCCCCCGCCCATTCCTCCCGTCCCCATCCCCGCCCCATCCTCCCCAGCCAGTGAATGCACGCGGCCGTCAAATACCGCACTTCACATACCTGTCCGCGGCAGCGCCGCGGCACGCCCGCCACCCCACTCCCACCCAAACAATCCTGTGCGACCACACAACTGACGCGGAATTCAGGATCGAACCTCTCGCAGGGACAGCGACAACTCATCTCGCTGGCGCGCGCGCTGCTAACGCCGACTAACATCCTAGTGCTGGACGAGGCGACGGCCGCTGTCGATGTCGAGACCGACGCGCTGCTACAGGCGACGCTGCGCACGACCGAGTTCAACAGCCGCACCATAATCACTATTGCGCATCGCATCAACACTATCCTTGACTCGGATCGAATTGTTGTGTTGGAGGGGGGAAGGGTACGCGAGTTCGACGAGCCGGCTAAGCTGATTGAGCAAAAGGGGCTGTTCTACGAGCTTGTACGCGAGGCGGGGCTACTGGAGACTGCGGAGGGGGCGGCGAGGAAGTGAGGCGTGTGTAGTGGTAGTGTAGTACAGGAGGGCGATTCGGAGGATTAGGAGATAGGAAAGAATATCTTGCATTGATCGCCGATTCGGCGTGGGGGCGGGAGAGGAGGACAGGGCGGGGGCGTGTAACTAATACGACGAGAAATTGGATATCAGAAATACAGGAGATAAAAAGCAGCGAAGGGATAGAAAGAATAACCAACCATCTCGTAATACTTCATCGCTTCCAACAGCATCGGGTCGGGTTGTACGAGCCTAAGATACCATGCCGCGATGAACAGTGCCTCCAATACCGATCGAAAACTTTGGATATCAGAAATGCAGAAGAAAATATAAACACTATCATCCAACCATCCCACGACACTCCATCGCTTTCCAACAGCATCAGCTCGCACGCAGGGTTAGAAAATCAATTATAATCATGATTATGTAGTCGTAATCATAATCATGATTATTTATAAAAGCATATAGTTAGTCATGATTATTATGATTATTTGTGCTAACCCTGAGCCCGTGTAAGGTGTTCAGCGATTGGTCTAGGTCGACCACCGCATCTAGTTCCTTAGACTCAAGCTGACCGCTTTTGTTGATGAAGAAGCGAATGTTTAATAGCACCAAATCAACTTCGATCGTCCCATCGTTCATACGCATCACATGGATATTGTCGGACATCAACGAGCTTGATCTTGTACAGTTGATTTTAAAATGTCTGTAGCAGCTGCAATTTTGCGTATATATGCGCATATCGGGATAACACTCGAGATCGATGGAGTAGGCCATTCTCCGTCAGTTGGGGGCGGCGACGAATCCATTGTTTTGATGACTCGCTTACAAAGTGTCCGGATAATTTTTCAAAACCGCCTTCGAGTGGCAGTCACGTGCCTGACATCCTGAACTTCGTCGAGTCCGAGCGTCGCGATAGCAACAGAACACAACAAGCCACATTCGGCCTTACAAAACATACAAACATAATCTTCATCTCAACTTCACCTCCTTATATACAAAGCATCCAATATAGCACACACTGTCCCAAATACAGCGATCATGGCCAGCGAGGTCGGGCCTAGGACGCACGCTCTCCCAAATCCAGCTATCATGGCCAACGAGTTCCGGTCCAGCTCGCAAGCTTTCGCCAACGCTGCGGCGGCGTTAACAGCAGTGTCAGAGGCGCAAAGCAGCCTCGGTACAGAAATCTCGCGTTTCCCTCAGGCGCCGGCATTTCAGGCCCTCCAGATCCAGCAGCAGCTTGCTTCGATCCAGGCTGAGTTGCGAGCTAGGTTCGTGGAGATATAATTAATTGTTACGTAATTGCTACTGTGCAATGCGAGATAGACTTACCTTTTGCTAACCTTCCACCTTCGTCATAGCTACTACAACACATCAGCTATGCTCGCGAACCAACGCGTGACCCAAGCGGATCAGCAACTACGTCCGTTGCGGAATATCACGACGAATCAACCTATACCTCGATTTCCACGAGATCTAGCGCGAGTGCAGGGGATCACGAGTCAGTGGGAAAGCTACTAAATCTATAAAGGAAGGGATGCTAATTTTCCATGTAGACATCAATACATTTCGGCAGTTCATGACGGAGCTTGGTCTCGATGTGCCTGAAGAGTGGCCGATTGCGTCGGCACGGCAGGATTTCCGACAGGCGATTGGGTGCTCTCCGATATGACGAGTCATCGACTGACGATTGTTACGTGGCGATGGGTGAGGCACGGCGCGGGGTACGTTCAGGATGGTGGCACTAAGAAGGAAGGGGTGGAGGTGGGATAATCCATAACTTGCATCCCACTGCTTATGAAGAATAGAATGGGTCGGCGGAAAGGTCAGGGCTGCCCATCATTGCCGTCGATTCTCATTTTGAGTCTCATATTCTGCTTCAATATCCACCCCCTTAGCAAAGACAGCAGCTGAGTCTGCTGGCTTAGCTGAGTCCACTGTCTGCAGCTGCATTGGGCAAGGAGCACAAACAATTGTGTCACCAATTTCGCTTTCCTGATCAGCTTCATAGTCTTGAGTAAGCACTGGCAATTGCACATCCTTTTGGACTGGGATTAGCAGTTCGGCTTTGGGTAGGTGGAGGGCTGGATCATATTCAATTGTCTCGCTGAAAGTAACATCCCTTGATGCTACTATTATGTCCCTTGACGAAATCCAGATCCTGAATATATTCGTAGACTCATAACCCACTAGATATCCCACTTCAGCCTTTGGTTCCAGTTTATCGAGCCTTGGTCTATTTGGAATATGGACATAAGCTCTGCATCAGTATGACTCTCAAGTGTGCGAGGCTAGGCTTCAGTTGGTTCTGAATTCCCGAGGCCTTGGCTAAGAAACCGTTAGGCGTTTCCCGGTCTATGCTTCGAGTAGGAGACCGATCGAGGAGATATCCAGCTGCGCTGTAGATTTCTGGCCACAGTTCTGTAGGAAGCTTCCTCTTCATGGCTGTCGCCCGCGCTATTATTACTCCCCCAGAACGTTCAATAGTTCCATTCTGTTCAGGCGTATAGGTTGCGCTATGAGAAAGTTGATATCCTTCAGCTGAGACAAGCTTTTCAGCTCATTTCGAAGAGACCTATCATGATCCATGAATATGATGCGTAACTCAAATTTGTACTGCGTACGGGCTAGGTTTCTCATTTCCTTGAAGTTCTGCATCAAAGTCGTCTGTTTCTTGTCAGGCACACTGAATATGAAGTTCTTCTTGCTTGCTTCGTCGAAGAAGTGAGAAATGTATCTCTTTCCTGCTACTACTTCCCTGCACTCAATAAGGTCCCAGTGCAGAACATCAAATGGAACAGTAGCCACCTGGCGTGGATGGCGTGATATAATCCTTTTTGAATGTGCTAGTCGGCACTCTACGCAGTTTTGGTCATACTTCTTGTCCAAAAGCTCAACTCCTGTTGCAGAACTGGATAATCGACTGACTGCATCACCATATAGGTGTCCCATTCTCTGGTGCCATAGAACTCCTGAGCCTTTACTGTCTGGCCGAGGTTCTCTTGATCTGTGGGCAGCATATACACTGCTTTTAGTTGGCGATGGATCTGGCTGAGGATTATGTTCAAGTATCCAATTATTCTCAATATATGGCGTCTGTGCAAGGATTCGTCCTGTCCTTGACTTGAGCTGTAGGGTTTCTGTATTCCAGTTGCATCCTTTGCTTACAAAGACTCGCAACGAAGCCACGTTTGTGTGGAAGTGCTCCATATAAGCCACTTCTAGCAAAGTGATAGTTCCAAGACCTTCAGGAGTTCTCACGTTGACAGAAACTGTACCCCATCCATCGATTGGGATTCTCTCTTTTCCAGCAAGTAAGAAATCGTCTGGTCCTGGCAGTCTAAAATCTTGAAAGCGTCTTATATCATTAAAGACATGCAGTGTAGCTGCTGAATCAAGAAGGACACATGTCTTTTAAGACAGAACTGTAGGCTCCAACTGATGCAACCATATTTGTTATGGCGTAGGCTCTTTCTTCCAGAACATCCGTAAACTGAGAGTCCTGAAATCGAGAGTCTTGCTCTTTTCCTGGTGTCTTCCTCTCAGTCTCTGCCTTTCTCCATCTGATCGCACGCTTCCAAGCATCTCTAAGGGACTGATTGTCCTTGAGTTTCTCGTTGATCTGATTCTGTCTTGTTTTGGCCTCCAGTTGGCCATTCTCATGGATTCATTCCCATATGGGCATGCACTAAATCTGTGGATATCGCCACATAGACAGGGTCTTCTGTCCTGTGTATTTCCTGCTGGTCCACCTTGTCCCCGCCCTTGGAGCGTAGCTTCTGTCGAAAAAGCACTATGTTTGGTCCCAGATGGCTTCTCCCAAGAATGGGAGTTCTTCATGACATTCCTGTATTCCGTGATCACTTCAAGGAAGTCAGTCGATTGGGTCTGTAGACTTGACCAGGGCTATATTCTGAATTGTAGCCAATTCTGGGGACATCAGTGCCACAGCACCAATGAAGTCTTTGATCCCTCTATTGCCTGCCACATCAGGGAGTTTTGCTGCTGCGCATATATCATATGTGTAGATCCACTTGTCCAACCACTGGTCGAGTGTTCCAGTTCCTTTCTCACATGTACGGAGTTCCCTCCAGTCGTCAATCAGCATTGATTCGTAGTTGATATCCGAAGGCGCAACTCGATCCTTGAGTTTTCGGAGCATCTCCCAGGCAGTCTCACATCATTCTGTGTAGTGTAGTAAGTTCCTGTGAATTGTGGCTCGTATAACTATGCATAGTTCTTCTAGAGCTTCAGCTCTCTGATCATATATTCGAAGGGATCATTCCCACAGCTTCCTTCGATCAGCTATATCTCGTACTTTATAGTCAGGTCTGACTGTCGAAGGTCATCTTCTGGCGTGGCTTCGATCAAGCTTGGTTGCTCGAGAACCTCTAGGTCTTCCAGGTCTTTTCCTGGGTCTATATACGGCCACAGAAGGTGTTTCCTTGCTGCTTGCTTGATCTGACTAATCCAGCTCGGCCAGTCTCGTGGTCCAGTCAGAATCGTCTGGCTGGATACTGTCTGCGTCACCATATCGATGGTGTAGGTCTTTGGCTTTCGTAAGACCTGTCTGATACGCTGCAGGACTCGAGTCCAATATAGCAACGGAGAGTAATACAGACGTCAATGGATGCGGGCCGGGCTCATAACTGTTGCTTGGGTGGTGCTACGCTCAACAAACCAGAAAGGGGCGACGTCCAGCAGTAGCAGTCTAGTCGGAAGCATCAAAGGTATTGTATTATCTACTGATCTATCTGTAACTATTCGCCGAGTTCCCCTGAGAGAACTCAGACTCTAGGCGCTAGACTGAATGAATATATACTCATCTTATAATGTGTCACATTTTTGACAGTTTGCTTCCCTTTAATGCCGTGACTCCAGCTTCTTCTGTCGGAGGGCTCTCAAACCATGTTGCTGCTGCAAAGGAAAGAGAGGGTCGGACTACTGCTGTGTAGATGAGCTTTGTCTTCTGGAGTGTAGTACCCCAGGTTGATGAGAGCCTGGAGAGCGCTAGCGCCTGGCTTGTCATCTTTCCCTCCATATTCTTAACATGGGGTCCCAATTTTAGTTTAGCGTCAATCTGGAGGCCTAGTATCTTTATATTCATCTTTGGGTTGATGTTGCATGAGTCTACAGCAATGGATGCTGCCATGTTGAACTTCTTTGTGTTCCTTGTAAGGTGTATCAACTCGTATTTCTGTGGTGCAAATGAGGCCCCATGGCGGCGTGCCCAGTCAGCACATATGTCATGGATCTGGCTCAGCTTCTGGCAGTTGCCCTCCGTTGTTTTTCCCCAGGCTATATGTTGACATCGTATACAAAGCCTATTGCACTAGCATTTCCATTATCGTTGCACTGCCGGACAAGCTCTTCATTGTAGAACAGGAAGAGGATTGGTGTAAGGACACAGGGCACCCAGCTCACAGTAATAGCATATGAGAGTGCGAGTTGGAGGCTAAACAGATGCTATCCTATAGGTCTATTACGAAGGATACAAAAAAGATGATGAGAAACCCCGTTGGGTCAATCCCCTTAAGTACCCGAAACGGGTCCGACTTGGCTAACCTGCCCTAACTCTCCCCACGTGACCGTAACCTGTCCGACTCCGATCCCTTCTGTAACTGAGGGCGGAGGCATCCTTACACTACCCCCCCTCTTAAGAGAGTGTTTTATCTGCGAAACATGCTGTGAGAATCATTTCCGCAACATCTCTGAATGGTATCCGTGAGAAGAGCGTTCTATGTTGGCAGGAATTCTGTTTGTAATTGCATCTGTAACAACCCTGTTTATGTGCCGTGTCAGGAAGGTGCGTTGTATGTCATGCTAGAGTTGTGCCGTATCGACTCCGTTTAGTGTGTGAAACCAGAGTTTGCTTTGTATGCTCTGGGGTACATTCGTGGTGGTCCGAGTGGACTCCGAATCGCATCTGTGAAGCATTCGGGTTGAACTGTCCTATGTATGAAAGGAGAAGTGGCCGCGCTAACCCGATTCGGAGTTCATTGTTGTAAGCCAGACTATGAGTACGCAGCCTCCTCCACTTCTTCTTGTTGTCTCCAACAACAACGCCAGCGACTACCCCTCCGAGGATGGTAAGTGACCCCTTCTCCGGATTGTCTGATGGTGTACTAATAAATTGGATAGTATATTTCCAATCCACACGAACGAGTAGGTGATGGGAATGCATTGGTGCATGGGTGACAACGTGTGCTGGGCTGACAGGATTCGCAGAATTCCAACTTTAACAATGCCGGTTCCGACGCCCTCCGGGGGCCTTTCGGCTGCGTTCCGAGTGCTCTGTCTGCGCTGCCTTCAGGCAAAAGCTCGTGGGATCCAATCTCACAACTGCGTCTGGTCCGTGGCCAGCTCCAAGTGCGGGTACTGCACCGCACAGCACTCGGCTTGTGTCCCGGTAGATTTTCTTTTGGGATTCGGTGTTGGGGTTGGTTGGCTGGTGCTGCTCTTGGGGAATAGCTGCCCTGGTTCCTTGGGGAAGAGTTTGCGGCCCTCCACGCCGCCGAAGAGGCCACCCCCCTCATTCCCACTGACGTCACCGCTGCCGCCACTGAGGCAAATCGGGTGACCCTCCTGGCCGCCCAGAGCGTCCCCAAGTTCCACTCCGAGGCGGAGCATGACCTCTACGAGGCGGAGCATGACCTCTACGAGGCGGAGCATGACCTCTACGAGGAGGCACGTGCCACTTGGGCTGCCCTCGAGTCGGGGCTTGCCGTGAGTAGACTCCCTTCCCCTTGTGTTGTTTCGGTGCTGACTCTGGGCAGCAAATTCGGTCGCCGCTGCGCATAGGGACTGCAAATGATTCAATGAGTTTTTAGAATATGAATCATCCTAACCAATGACCTCGACTATCATGGTATCATCATTTCGACATGTGGGGTATTGGAGGAAGGAGCCCGGTTATGGGCCTGGTGGCTCCACCCTGGCTTAACGCTGATCTCCTATACGTACTGGTGCGCAATTATTATTAACCTTGTAACATTTCATTTTGACAGCCTTGCGGGACCACTTCCCTAGGGCTTAAATAAATGATTCAAGCCACTCTCTCTCTCTGCGCTGAAATACCTCGACAATCACTTTGTTGCAAGTGTCGAAAGTCAATATGAGCACTACGAACGACCCTGCAAACCAGTTAAAGGCTAAAGTGCGAACTGTAACGCGGCAGGAGGCCCTGCCAGGGCTTATCGTGCTTGCTGGCCACCTCGTAACAGGACCTACCTGGGATACTTATCTACCAACCCATGCCGAACAGTGACATTTCACGGCTACTGATCTCAATTGACAATATTTCTAGCAGTTCATATTCTGCCAGGAAATAGCGTTTGAGAAGTGAAATATTCCGAAACTGGTGAACCCTTGAGCATAGCTAAACCTAAGGATACAAAATACCTCATAACCTGTCATCCTTAAGGAGTTCTCTCGAAGTTGATCAAAAACTTCTGTCACCCACGCCACACAGTCTCTCCGCGGCAGATGTAGGATCGTGCCATTGACCCCTAGCGGATGATGAGGTGGTGGCCGGCTTCTCGAGACACGCTCTTAGGCTGGAAGATAGGAGACCGGCATCTGAAACTGGTAAATTGACCTCTGAAAGGAGTGACTAGCCCCAAACTGATAAGATACCTGTACCTCCTACTCCATCCCCCAGCATACGAGGCCCTTGACGTGGTAGAAATGGCCTACACCTTGATTTGGTAGTTGTGAAGGGACAAGCGCGATTCCTTCATGAGCACGGCTGCTTAGCTGCTTGAAGTAAACGCGGGATTAGCCGGTAGCGTGTCGTTGTAGATCATGTAAAAATCTAATGACTGGATGCATACGGAGAGGATCATTGAACCCTGAACCACTGTGAGCTTTGTGACAGAGTTGTCTTCATAATATTCTGGGCGAAATACTGACTGAGAGCTTTCCGCATCTATGTATCCCAGACCAAGCTAACGTGGTTGTACAGTACCTCGTTAATTTTTCCCCTACCCTACCACTTTGAAATACAATTACTCAACCATAACATATAAAATCAATTAAAACTTATCAGAATCTGATGAATTAAGCATATCTACAAGTTCGCACATTATGACCAGTCTTTCCACAAGAGGCACAGTGTCGCGCAGCTGATTGCCCCTCATTTTGATTACCTCCCTCAGAACGCTTGTTGCGTCGAATCTGCTCATCTACCTCCTTTTGTGCTAAAATATCATTTGCATCCTCTACAGTAAGTGCACCTCCTTGATGGATATGATTCTTTTTAGCTCTGCGATGCTTGCAAGTGCTTCATTTGCCTTGCGAAGAGTACAGTTCTCAGCTGTCAAGAGTGTAACCTCATGAGCTAATATCTCTGTACCCTTTGCTAACGCAGCGACTGTTGTAAAAATAGTGTTGGTGAGCTTCCTTGATGAAGGGCAATACGATTCTTAACCAAAGTTGTCTGAGAAAGAGCAGCGGTTGGGTTGTGAGGCGTCTGAGAGACCCAAGGGTCAGCATTGGTGGAGGGGGGATCATTGGGTGTTGGAGTCTGTAACTTGACATCAAGCTTTGATATCACTGCTTGAGGGTTGAAAGGTATTAAGCCAGCTCCTTGAAATCCAGCCTTTGCATTTTCAGTTGTGATTGACTGTAAATATGCTGCTTTGAAGGCTATAAAGAACTCAACCTTCATAATGTGATTGATATGAGCTTTGATGTAAGTCTCAATTTGACGACCATATGCCCGTTTCAAAACACTAAAACACCCAACATCAAGTGGCTGAGTTAGATGAGAGGAGTGAGGAGGTAATCCAAGAGTTATAATGTTGTGAGTTTTGCAATATTCTTGAAATTCAGCTGACTCGTGACTCATGCCCATCGAGTACCAACATTTGATATGGCCCTTTTGCTTGAGCAGCAGTGTGCTTATCGAAGTGTTAAATCCACTCAAGACCCGTCTGGTTGTCTGTCCATCCATTAGTTGTAGTTTTAATCACCCAGTTGTCCGGAAGATTGCTCTCCGTATACCAACTTGCAAGATGACATTTCCCTTGAACCACTAAAAATCGAGGAACACTCCAACCCTCACCATTAATACAAGCAATCGCTGTAGCCCATTCTCGATTGCCTGGCTGAACAGCTTTGCCTCTGCCACATCGATCTGCACGTGTAACAACCATTGCAGGACAAATAATGCCCATTATAAAGCCAGTCTCGTCGAAGTTGTAGAAATCGCAATCTAGAACACCATATTTGGCCCTCATATTCTCTACCAGCTGGAACCACCCCTCAATAAGCTCAGGATCTTCGCACAAGGCCCTCTGAAAGTCATAAACGCGATTGAAATGCGTATTTAATTCTGGACGTCGTTGTATGAATCGTTGAGCCCAGCGTGTTCTGACGCGCTGATGTCCTCGTGATTTCAAGACCAAATTTGCCATATCTTCTACACCAGCCAGTCGGGGCGCAAATCCTCTTCTATCCATATCAAGTATATTCCGAATAATCACTTCCTCCTCTAGTTTGGTCAATTTTTGAACTGATGGTCGGCATTCTTGAATTGGAGTTCTTCCGTTCATTCTGTCACGGAGTGTAGATAAAGGCACTTTGTAGATCTTTGCTTATGACGACTTAGATTTTTGGACGTTCGAATAGCTTCCATGGCCAGGATGATTCGTGCTTCTTGGGTTTGGATTTCCATTGGCAATTGTTGACAAAACACGTGTTGAAGTTGGAGGCAATGTAGTAGGGGAAAAATTAACGAGGTACTGTACAACCACGTTAATGGTATTATTATTATTATTATTATATTTATTTTCGTCTGGCGGGTAGCAAGTGAATCCTGCATCCCTATGACCTCCCGAAGGGTATGAGGACGTGCTATGCTAGGGGTTTATGTACAGAGTTGAGCCTTAGAGAGCATTTCGTGCATTGCTGCGTGGCTGTTAGGCCTGATTACTGTGGATCTTTCCCACCAGTTGGGATGATCACCAGAGTGTTGGTAGTGGAGGGTGATGCCTCGAAAAGTTGCCCGAAAGGGTGTTGCTGAAACCTGGAGGTTTTGAAGTCGGTGCCACAGGGGTGGTTCTGTGTGTGCCTTGATACAGAGCTTCGACTCTGTATGTAGGGAGGTTGGCGACGTTGAGAAATGAAGTGGTAGAGACTGTCGATGATAAGGTAAAGTAAGAGTGAGTGTTAGGGATTATTTGGCTGGATCCCTAAAGCCAGATGTCAAAAGTAAGAGACATATCCTCTGGGATTATGTCGCGTTGACCCAGAGCGTTGGTGGTGCCTGTAAAAGCTGCAACTTCTACAGGTGCCTGGCGTTGTGACCAGAACAGTTTATATTTGCAAATCTATGAGTTTGTGGGCTATTGAGAAACAGGCCTCCAGGGAGACTACAAATATAAGTAAGGCCAGCGACCTCCTTACCACGTTTTCCTGAAATATCCAGTGTCTGCTGTGATACCCTTTGAAGGGGTTACCCCTAGGCAAAAGTAACCCCTTACGCCTCCTGCCTGGTTTGCTCCTTAAGCCTATGTGAATACCGCAAGCTGTCAACCACAGCTGTATCCCTTTCCATAGACCGACACGCGCATCCGTCCTCTCAAGCCATATAGACAGTGTCTCTGTCGCTGCCATTATATGCTACCTCCTCCCCACAATGCCGACCGTGTCTCGCAGGATTTACTAAAGATCTATACCCTTAGCCAAGCAGCATAGACCTAGCTTTTCCATCCCACTAACCAAAACGCTGTTACATAGCCCGTCCACCCAGTGTATAGTTCGCAATTGTAGGATTCGTGAAATGCGACCACGCCACGCAAGTAGAAGAGTATCGAGGGAGTCGGGGGAGGTATTCGTGTCCAGCCTGCATCTGCATAGCCTTCCTCCAGTTCAGGTCTCCGTGGGAACAGAACCTCTCGAGCTGTCCAGCTTATTCTTTCCCTTCCTACCCCTCCCCGTGTACCCAAGAGTCACTCCCCTCTCAACTTGCTTCCCACGCGTCACCGGCCCCAAAAGGACACTCTCGTATCTGGGACAAGTTTGAGTCTTGGACCTGAATAGGGGTAACTGAGGCTTGAAGGGTTTTTTCAGTATTGAGCTCAGGATTTGAGCTAAACCCAAGCGATAAATGCTTCCAATTGATAGTTGGATCATGCCTTTGAAGCCATGGAAGACCTAGGATAACTGGGTACTTCATTGGTATAACATCTAAAGAGATGGTGTCTGAAAATGTTGATTTTCCTAGGGGAATCTCAAGTTTGAGTACTGGGGTGTTGCAGGTAATGGAACCTGAACTGATAGGAGTTCCATCAATGACTCGGAGCAACTCTGGAGTGCGTTTGGGAATTGTAGGTAACTGGTGTGTCAAGATGAGGTCTTGAGATATAAAGTTGCCTGTTGCCCCTGAGTCTATCATAGCCCTTGTAGACAACACCTGTTGTTTGAAATGGAGTTGAATAGGGATTAACAGGTGTGTGAGACTCTGAGAAAGCACCATCGACACATCTTTGTTGTCTAGGGGAGAAGTTATAGTCTCAGTTGAAGTTGTGCCTGCTAGGGATTTTTCAAGTTTTTCAGGAATAGCAGTTGTGACTGTGTCTGAGGCTGCTATATGTTTTGAATCAGCACTCCCCCGTGCTGAATAGCACTCCTGAATTCTGTGTCCCCCTTTGCCACAGTATAAACAAAGGTTGTTGTCCATTCTGTGTTTTCTTTCTTGAGGGGTAAGTTTACCCCTTTTCAGTTTTTGAGGGTATCCTGTAGGCTGAGGTGCTGGATTTGCTGTAGATCTCTTTATAGAGGCGTCTAAGTCCATAGGTTCAGGTGCTGAGTCCTTAGCAGTTGGTGTAGAGGTGTAATTGTTGAAATTTCTTGTTGGATGCCAGTCTTGGTTCTTCTCCTTTCTTCTTTCAAAAAGCCTATCATCAAGTCTGACAGCTTTCTCTATAAGCGTTTGAAGTGTTGTAGGGCGTTCTTCTTTGCTGAGTTCATCCTTAATAGAGCTCTTGAGCCCTTGGTAGTAAGTGAAGACTAAGGCTTCTTCATTCCAAGTCAAGTGAGAAGTGATTCTCCTAAATTCTGTTGTATACTGAGCAGCAGAGGTCTTTTGACATAGCTTCTGTAGCTCTCTTTCTGCTGTAGCAGTTTCGTTGATGTCTCCAAAGGTCCTGGTAAGTTCCTCTTGAAACTGGTCATAAGAGGTAATCAAAGGTGTAGTGGTATTTTGGTTGTTGCCACTAAGTCTTCTAAGATATGGCTCAAAGAAGTTGAATGCAGATCCACGGAGGTAGCTGGCAGCGAAATAGATCTTCTGAATGTCTGAGGTGAACTGATGAGGCCTGAGGGTGAAGTAGATGTCCAGTTGCATAAGAAATCCCTTCAACTTCCTCCTGTCTCCATGGTATAAATCTGGTGTTTGCACTTTAGGAAGTGCACCTGGAGTACTCGAAATAGCCAGAGGAGCTGTGGGAAGCTCTGTATGATGTGTCTGAGTTGAAGATTGTGTTGCTGAAGTGTTGGCTTGAAAGGTGTTTTCCAAATTCTCAAGTTTGTTTGCTATAGTTTGTATAAAGGCAAACAGTTGTTGCATCTGCTGTTCAGCAGTAGTTGTAGGAGCTTGGTCGTCCTCCATTGTAGTATCGAAGTGCTGCTATAGAAATAGTTGAAGCTTGAAGCAGGCAAGGTGTAATGGTGGGTGCACCAGATATGAGAATCTAGCCACCCAAGGAAGGGATGAATTTACTAAGACAACACACTGTCTTAGGAAACAGAGCCAAAGGGTTGTAGCTTAGACTATTCCACAACGCAGCAATCAGGTGTATGATGTGGTGAAGTGGTTTAGACAAGTTGCAACAAATGTTGAGTCTGAGAACTCAGGGGTAAGTCAGAGGTTAGCACCTCACTGACTTTTCAAAAATAGAGAATAACAAGATCAATGCTTGGAAGCTTGGAAAAGACGTAGAAGTATGTGCTAGTCGATTTACTGTATTGTCTGCTTGCCCTTTCTTAAGGAAAGGGCAATCCTATTTATGCCAAAGGAGTGTAGTTCTCTCATTTTCCATGACTTTCCATGACTAACCAGGCTTGGTAAATGTATTAGAAATCAAGTGCGACCCACAACTAGCTTGCTAATCATGTAGTGAACGTAAGAGAATCCCATAGAACCATCTCTTGGGTTCCTAGCCTATAGGAAGTGAAAAGGAGGTCCAAGGTCACAGTACCTATAGACAAATTATGTCATAACTTAACCAATCTTGTGGGTAACTAAGGAGCGATGACGTGTAATGAATCATAGAGGGTTGTAGAAGCTTCTAGAGCTATCGTTCATGTTCCTAGGCCTCTAGTTGGTAGAGATATGCCATGTGGTAGTATTGGCCCACCCCCTTAAGGAGGAGATTTTCTTAATAACTTGTTCAATGAGTGTCCAAATGATATGCCGTGATGTATGTAGCATAAACAGATGTAGTAGAAGAGTTTGCAGCAATCGTTGAGTAGTATTGCTTCTGTTGTTGGTGTGATAAGCCAAGATATGTATGGTGACTTGTAGGTTTGAGGAGGAGATTTCTAAGTTTGCTCTTGAGTTTGATAGCAAACTGAGTGCAACGAATGTCAGTATGACAAGTACCTTGATGCGAGTGAGAAGAAAGGATGGATCCGAAGGAGCATGAGCCCTGCAGGCGCTCCTATCTTATTCGTCCAGAAGAAGGATGGAAGCCTACGTCTTTGCGTGGACTATAGGGGCCTGAATAAGATCACTGTGAAGAATAGGCACCCCTTGCCACTCATCACTGAGACCTTGGATCGACTCCAAGGGGCAAGGTGCTTCATGTAGCGCGAGCGTAACCGTACATCATTACAGGTGGGAGGATGGTTCCATCTGCGCAGATGCACTCGACCATCGAAACCCATTCCTGACGGCCAGGATGCGCTTGATGCTTCGTACAAAGTGTTGAATCAAGTATAATTCGAGTAGATTCCATTGTCCCAATCGAAAATCCGGATTCATCCATGTTATATGTGTTCTCTTGCATGATTCCAAACTGTTGAACCACCTTGGTGTCCACGTCAAACCTGTCATACTGACATTCGTTGCACTCAGTTTGCTATCAAACTCAAGAGCAAACTTAGAAATCTCCTCCTCAAACCTACAAGTCACCATACATATCTTGGCTTATCACACCAACAACAGAAGCAATACTACTCAACGATTGCTGCAAACTCTTCTACTACATCTGTTTATGCTACATACGTCACGGCATATCATTTGGACACTCATTGAACAAGTTATTAAGAAAATCTCCTCCTTAAGGGGGTGGGCCAATACTACCACATGACATATCTCTACCAACTAGAGGCCTAGGAACATGAACAATAGCTCTAGAAGCTTCTACAACCCTCTATAATTCATAACACGTCATCGCTCCTTAGTTACCCACAAGATTGGTTAAGTTATGACATAATTTATCTATAGGTACTCTGACCTTGGACCTCCTTTTCACTTCCTATAGGCTAGGAACCCAAGAGATGGTTCTATGGGATTCTCTTACGTTCACTACATGATTAGCAAGCTAGTTGTGGGTCGCACTTGATTTCTAATACATTTACCAAGCCTGGTTAGTCATGGAAAGTCATGGAAAATGAGAGAACTACACTCCTTTGGCATAAATAGGATTGCCCTTTCCTTAAGAAAGGGCAAGCAGGCAATACAGTAAATCGACTAGCACATACTTCCCCGTCTTTTACAAGCTTCCAAGCATTCATCTTGTTACTCCTTGTTTCTGAAAAGTCAGTGAGGTGTTAACCTCTGACTTACCCCTGAGTTCCCAGACTCAACATTTGTTGCAACTTGTCTGAACAACTTCACTACATCACACACCTGATTGCTGCGTTGTGGAATAGTCTAAGCTACAACCCTTTGGCTCTGTTTCCTAAGACAGTGTGTTGTCTTAGTAAAATCATCCCTTCCTTGGGTGGCTAGATTCTCACATCTGGTGCACCCACCATTACAGTACTCGCGAAGTGTGGCCAGCTCAGTTTCCGATAGATTGTATACTGGCCCATACAGTGGTTCCTGGGTTCCTGTATCAATGGCGTGGGTTTTCCTTCCTAGCTCTGGGAGGTCCTCTGCCTTCTCCTCGGAAAAGACGTCAATATACGCCTCGTACTCCTTTGGGCACTAGGTGAGCATATTGTCTTCCGTGCTCAGAGCCAAGACAAAGGCCTCCCACTTTTCAATGTCCTTCACCTTGCGATATCAAAGGGCTGCCGCCAGGTCTGTCTGCGCCAATCAATTTGGGGGTTCACTTGCGCTATCCAGTCCATGCCCAGGATGACGTCTACACCTGGGGTGTCCATGGAAAGGAGGGTTTGGGTGACTACACACTCCCTTTTGAAGTGGTCCCTTGTTTGGATCTGGGTGGTAGCTGCCCCATATATCATAATATCCTTTCCATCGACTGCCCTTGCGCGTAGGGGTGCCTTGTCCCGCCATTCCAAACCCTTCTCTTTGGCAAAGAGAGGTTGGATAGTGGACGCGTCTGACCCTGAGTCGATAAGGGCTCGCGCCTTGTGCCACTCAGAACCTACTTGAGACCTCAATTTCCATCCTCTTTGTGGCAGTGGGCTTTGGAGGTTCTACTGGGAGTCACCCCTTCCTATTTGGGCTGGGCATTCCTTCGATAGGTGGCCTGTGTTACGATGGTCATAGAGGTCATGATGCCAGTCCAGGAAAAGTAATCTAGATTGAATCTAAAGAGAGAAGAAGAAGAAGAAGGAAGGAAGGTGAGGCTATTCCTCATAACATACAGTTGTCTGCTTAGCGGTTGTAACCTTGTGGCTAAGGCTACACCCGTAATCCCCATAACAACCGTAACAACCGTAACAACCGTAACAACCGTAACAACCGTAACAACCGTAACAACCGTAACAACCGTAACAACCGTAACAACCGTAACAACCGTAACAACCGTAACAACCGTAACAACCATAACAACCATAACAACCATAACAACCATAACAACCATAACAACCATAACAACCATAACAACCATAACAACCATAACAACCATAACAACCATAACAACCATAACAAGCTGTAACAAGGTGTGAGCTGTAATCGTAACAGCCTGTCCTGCTGCAGTTGTAACACGTCCTGTCTTCAGCGTGCTTCCTATCGTTTCCTCGGTAGTAGCTCTCCCTTCCTGTTGAGCGTTGGCTATAGCTGCCCCGAGAGGAGGTCGCCTCGCCTGGGGTTGCGGGTTGGGATCCTCGATGGTTGCCAAAGCGGCCCATCCTGTTGCTGAGGCTGCCTCTCCAGTTGGAGGAGCCTCCTCGTGAGGAACCCCCCTCGTCCCTTTGGCTATTCTTGTGGCCATCAGGGTTCTTCTCAGAGACCCAGCGGTTGGTCATTTCCAACATCACAAGGAGGTTAACAACAATGTCCCTGCGGGTGGAGGATCGCTCAGCGTGCCCCCCTTCAAGGAGTCGTTGTCTCATTTCTGGGTGGATCTTCGTCAAGAGGTGGGTGGTCTTCTGCGCCTCAGTGTCATACTGACATTCGTTGCACTCAGTTTGCTATCAAACTCAAGAGCAAACTTAGAAATCTCCTGCTCAAACCTACAAGTCACTATACATATTTTGGCTTATCACACCAACAACAAGAGCAATACTACTCAGCTATTGCTACAACCCTCTATGATTCATTACACGTCATTGCTCCTTAGTTACTGGCCGATATGACCACATAGCATATCTCTACAACCCCTATGATTCATTACATGACATCACTCCTTAGTTACTGGGCTAATACTACACATGACATATCTCTATCAACTAGAGGCCTAGGAACATAAACGATAGCTCCAAAAGCTTCTACAACCCTCTATGATTCATTACACGTCATCGCTCCTTAGTTACCTACAAGATTGGTTAAGTTATGACATAATCTGTCTATAGGGGTACTCTGACCTTGGACCTCCTTTCACTTCCTATAGGCTAGGAACCTAGGAGATGGTTCTATGGGATTCTCTTACGTTGACTACAGTTACCAAGCCTGGTTAGTCATGGAAAGTCTTGGAAAATGAGAGAACTACACTCCTTTAGCATAAATAGGATTGCCCTTTCCTTAAGAAAGGGCAAGCAGACAATACAGTAAATCGACTATCACATACTTCCACGTCTTTTACAAGCTTCCAAGCATTCATCTTGTTACTCCTTGTTTCTGAAAAGTCAGTGAGGTGTTAACCTCTGACTTATCCCTGAGTTCTCAGACTCAACATTTGTTACAACTTGTCTAAACCACTCCACTACATCATACACCTGATTGCTGCATTGTGGAATAGTCTAAGCTACGACCCTTTGGCTCTGTTTCCTAAGACAGTGTGTTGTCTTAGTAAAATCATTCCTTCCTTGGGTGGCTAGATTCTCACATCTGGTGCACCCACCATTACACTCGGTATATGGGTCCATTTCGCGCTTGAGGTCCTCAAGATAGGCCACAAACTTGCGGATACTCTGCCCTTTCCTTTGGGCAGCTACATTATACTTGAGGGCTGCAAGACGCTGTCAGTTGGCCGGGTCGACGTGGAGGTCTCGGAGGAACTCCTCGAAACCTGTGATATCCAGAAGGTCAATGTACCCCTCGACCTGTCGCACCGATGGTCCCACTCCTTCATAGGGTGCCCTTCTAAGTACTGGGCTGCGAAGGCCATCTTCGACTGTTCAGTTGGAAAGACCCTTGGTTGGTATCAGAAAATGGCGCGGAGGGAGGCCATGAACTCGTTGAGTTCGCGGGTAGACTCACCCTTGTAGACCTTTGGTTCCTTAACCCTTCCAATT
Source organism: Pseudogymnoascus destructans (assembly GCF_001641265.1). Lineage (NCBI taxonomy): Eukaryota > Fungi > Ascomycota > Leotiomycetes > Thelebolales > Thelebolaceae > Pseudogymnoascus > Pseudogymnoascus destructans. The sequence continues at coordinate 207,687 of NW_020167541.1, read as the reverse complement.
GGCCTTTGGGCGGGTGCAGTCTCCCTAGACTCAGTGGAAGCTGTGTCCTCCTTGCGTCCTTCCAGACGGGGGTCCTCCCACTCGTCCTCGATGTCTTGTCGCCTTTTACGATGACTTTCTTCTTGAATTTGGTCTTGCTTCCTTGCAAAGTCCTGTAGGGCCTCAGGATAGGTGTTGTAATTGTCACTGTGCGATCCTCGGAATACTTCTAGGGCTTCCTTCATTGTGTTGAAGTAGGCCCTCTCTTCTTCCACTTGCTTCCAAAGGTCGGCCAGCTTCGAGGCCATATTCCCGCCTTGGTCGGCCACCAAGTCATCAATTTCTTGGGTCGTAGGTCCTGGAGCTGCCTCGGTGGCCTCGGTGGCTGGTGTCGCTCCCCCCGAGGTCGCTCGAGTAATCCGTCTTTCCAAACTTGCCATCCTGACCCAGTAGGCTGGATATGGGTAGAGTCAATAGAATTGTAATGCGTAAGCCCAAGGTCTCACAGGAGTCCAGGGAACCAGGTCAAGGGGCAGGAAAGGGGTATCATATTTGTAAGGACAATAGGTCTACATAAGTACAGTGACTATTGACTGGAGGCCTTATTCCGAGGCCTCCAACCCCTTTTATCTATGCACCTTGTGCCCTACTTTACTGAGCCCTATGGGCCCCTAATGAAAGGGACCTCACATGGTGGCATGTGATGGCCTTCCTTACACGTCCACACTGGTGTTGACAGCACCCCACCATTAATCGTAGTTGTAAGGAGTGCATTTGCAGAGCGTAAGGTCATCCCATCTGGGGGGGAGCTGTTGATAAAGACTCGGTCAAAAATATCATACTGATGTGGTGTTTTTGGCCAGTCAGCCTCTACTGATGGTTCAGCATTGAGCAGCATACGCAATGCTCGCTGGGGATTAAAAGGAAACAAGCCAGCGCCACGGTATGCTGACTCAATGTTCTGATGGTTGCATATATCAAGCTGTGCCTGGATGTATGCCTCCATCCATTTATACTTCTGTATGCGTGCAAGTTGTGCTTGGTTGAGTGGGGAGAGCGCTGCCGTTAGACGCTTTTTTAGCGGGCCGAATATCGCAACATCCAGTGGTTGTAGTAAGTGCGATGTATGAGGGGGAAGTATCAGTAATACAATATGGTTCTGCATGCAATGCGCAATGAAACTCCCGCTAATATGTGAGTCGTGCGTCGCATATAAGAAGCCAGTGCTGACCATCTGCTTTTGCGCATGTTGTTGGCTCGAAGATGCGTTTTAACCACTCCAACCCATGGAGGTTGCTTGTCCAGCCTTTTGTATTCGCAGAGAAGAACCACTGGTTGATGACTGCGGGCGGAATCCATGATTGGAGAATGTTCTTGCCCTTAAAGATCCCGAGGGGTGTGTAACGGGTGCTGCCGTTACAGTACATGTGGTATATAAAGCGTGTTACGCGTATTCCGGGCGAGCCGGAATACTGTAGTCTTTTTGGCTCAGTGGGATGTAGCGCGAGCGTAACCGTACATCATTACAGGACGTACATCCAAAAACTCACAGTTGCGTCAGAGCAACTTCGAGCACGCAGCATTGTCCACCAACTCGATGCCAACAACCTGCGATCAGTTATAAAGCGACGTACGGTACGTACGAAGGGGAAATTATAGAACCGGAGGAGTAAGTGTGTTGGATGTTCCTGCCGGTGGTGCTATCGTCGTCGTCGTGGCTGATTAGGGGGGACAGCCATTTTAGTACACTATGCATCCCCAATATTTGCCGGGTATTGCCATATCGCCCCCTATTCTAGACCCCCCAACTCGCTATAAAGTACTACAAATATCTTAGCGCATCCAAGCAATGCCTTAGGGTTAAACCTAGCTAGACAACCAAGCATCCCCCCAAGCTAGTGCTCGGTCGCTAGTCCGATCGATGTCAAGTGCTCGTTGACAACTTGGCGCGCAAATCCGGTAGCGTACCGGTAGCGTATCGGCAAGTGGGTGGGTGGTGGGCTGCGCGCTGCACGAATAGCGCCCATCCCTCACCAGTACGCTGTCCCGGCGAGTGCCCGGTGAGCCGTAATCCGCGGGCGAGACCAAGGCCGATGAGACGGGGTGATGTAAGGTCTCGGCGCCGCTGGAGGTGGGCGGCGGGCCAAGAGCCTCCGTGCTTCCCCGAGAGTCAGGAGGGGGACTATTGATGTGGGCTGCGAGGGCGAGTCAGTAGTGGTCGTGTCTCTTAAGGTTGACAGGCTGGCTGGCCTTCCGATTTCCACTTGCGCCATTGAACGCAACCAGACTCACGGGCAGACACTAACTAACCTGATCTTTCCCAGACTGCTTGCATGATCTCCGATGTCTCTCGCGAACCTGATTTTTCTCAAGCCTCTTGCATGATCTCCCTTGCATGATCTCCATGTCTCCCACCAACCTGATCTCGCCCAAGCGACTTGCTGATCCCCCCCAGTCCACCTGCATGATCACCACGCCTCGCCTCGCCTCGCACCACCCTCTGATCCCCAAGGAATCCCGCATCATCTCCCCCCCTCCCCTTCGCATGATGCGCGCAAGGGCTGTCGGCATCTCCACTTCCTTTCAATAGTCCGTACGGCACTCCCTCCATACGTGCATCCCTCGCTGCACCCCCCATCGCATCGGGCCTCTCAGTCACCGAAGCGGCGGCGTGCAGGACGTAAGGGGGTGGTGGGACGTTGGATCGGAGTCCTGCAGGGGGGGTCGAGATCGGGGTTTCTATTTGGGTTGGCGGATAGGATATATCCGGATCAGTATCCGAATCAGCTCAGGTCATACACGATCCGTGCCGAACACTGACTCTTGATCAACCATTAATTGACACTTACAATAAGGAATAGCGCCCAAGCAAACACCCTTATTTATACACGACCTGCCCAGAAATCTCATATATATTTTGGTCTGCTTGTTATACCTTTAATGATGCAATGATGCTAAAACGCTGGTATCACTTATCAAGATACCCTTCTCCTCTCTGTCACAGCGACTCTATATACCCCTTTACTTCAACAGACTCTCCTTGACACTGATGGGTCCCTCACCGACACCAGTGAAGATGACGCGGCTAAGTCCCTCCTGCAGCGCCTTCACTGCCCTCTCATCCAAATGCGCCGCATCACTCGTCTTAACCTCCGCTCCCTTACCCCCCCACCCCTCAACAGAGCCCAACACAGACTTGATAGCTCCCGCAACCTCAGCCATATGCTCCTCCTCAAAGTAGATAACGCAGTTTGGCCCAGCATCAAACGTATATGCCGCAATAATCTTGCCAGCCTTCTCGTTGATCGCCTCAACCACTCTGATCGCCGCTCTGCTGGTATCATTGAGGTAAAAGATGGGTGGGAAGGTATCCAAGCACGTAGCGTGGAAGCTGTTGCTCTCCATCATCGTAACCTTGCCGAACAGGTCAAAGTCCTTGTCCTTAACAGCCTTAATCATATCCTCCATGTGCTTTGGCACCACAACCTTCGCGCGGTGCTGGAAAAGCTCGGATGTTGCAACAGTAGTCTGCATGCCAGCCGTGCTGGACACGCCCTTCTTCTCAGCAGAGGCGATGAGGATCAAGGCACGCATATTGGGCCAGTGCGAGGCTGGCGCAATCTCAACAGCCTGGGAGTCCGATCCATCAGCCGCAGAGCCCATATCCCACGCCACGTATCCGCCGAAGAGGGAGCGGCATGCCGAGCCAGAGCCTTGGCGGGCGATTCTCGAAAGCTCGGTCTTCGTTGCTGGGAGCTGGTACAGGTCGCCGATTGCGCGGACCAAAGCAGCGAATCCGGCAGCGGAGGAGGCGAGGCCAGCAGCGGTGGGGAAGTTGTTCTCGGACACAATCTTCAGTGTCAATGTGGAGAGCTTGGGGAGAGAGGGGTCGGCGGCCTCGAGGGCGGCGCGGAGTGAGCGCAGTTCGCGGAAGCAGGCTTGCGTGCGTGCGCCGGAGACATCCTGTGGTGAGCCATTTAGGATGAGGGCGTCGTCGGATCCGAAGGAAGAGGAGCAGGCGGCGGTGGTGTGAGTCCTCAGGTCGCATTGGGAAAGGGTTACGGAGAGGGAGGAATTGGTGGGAAGGTTTAATTTGGGGTCACGCTTGCCCCAGTACTTGACGACGGCAATGTTGACGGGCGCAGTGGTGCTGGCCTGGTAGACTGTAGAATCGGCCATTTTGAATAAATTTGAATGCTTGTGGAGAGAAATGAAAAGGGTGCAATATAGAGGGGGGGTTGTTGGAAAGGGCCCAAAATTATCTTACGGGCGCTGGCCTAATTTTACATGGGTGATTTGCGGGCCATATGATGCTCGCCAGACCAGTCCAGGACTAGTTGCCCAGTACAATATCTCCACCGTGACAGTATTCAACACTATGAGAGACCTCTCAAGCGATATCCATGGCACCAAATATCCTTCAAGACCGAGCTAATAAACTCAGTGCTCTATGCTCTATGAGAGAGTATGGAAATAGCTGTACAATAGAGCGATTCAGCAGTGTTTGACAGTCGTCGGCTTGACACTGCCTGATCTGGTAATGCCAAGCAGTACTAGAGTACGGAGTACTACTAGATTATAACTAGATTATATTAGTATTAGAGCAATAGAATCCTTGTTTAGTGCTTACTGTACCTCTTAATTAGGCAATATCAAAAGGGTAAGGTGTAGGAAGTTGGTAGTTTTGGTGATATATTGTCAGTTTGGCGATATTGGCCTTTGATTAATTTTTCTACTTCAGTAAGTGCTTTTAGAACTAGGCGGGTGGGGGGAGGTGGTGCCGGGCGCACAAAGATACATCACGGTACTTCTTTGCCATACAAATATATATGAAAGTAGAAGTACCTATATATACCCTTTTGATACACTTATATAGAGCAACGTATATAGATCATCGTAAATACTTCTATACTACTGTATATTCGCCTTACAATTACATGACGTCTTTTCTAAGGTAATTACTAACTTATATTCTAACTACAATAGGAATCTGGCTGGCTGTTAGCCTTGAACAGATGATCTATCCGTACCATCTGAGGATATATCCGGATCTTACGGATAATGTCAAGAATAGCCAAGAGTAGCCAAGGCCACATAATAGACGTAGAATTGAGTGCCTGATCGGGTTGGGGGTTAAGCGCCTTTTGCTGTGTGGACTGGTGTTGTGTGGTGGTGCGGGATGGGGGGAAGTAAGAGGAGGGAAGGTATGTGTGTGTGGGTGAGGGGATGGGGAGTCTGCGCGTGGCGCGGCAGGTTTGTCTTGGGCTCGTGCGAGCAGGGTTAGCACAAATAATCATAATAATCATGACTAACGTGGTTGTACACCGAGTCGTGAATGTCGCCGAGTCGTGAATGTCGCCGAGTCGTGAATGTCGCCGAGTCGTGAACTTTTCCCTACTTAGCTACCTACGAACTTCAACACGCGTTTCCTCCACAACTACCAATGGAAATCCAAACCCAAGAAGCGCGAATCATTCTAGCTATTGAGGCTCTTCAAACATGTAAATCGCTTAATCGCAGGTCTGCATCAATACTATATAAAGTGCCTTATTCTACGCTTACTGATAGAATGGCCGGCCGACCTTCTCGACGCGAAACCAAAGCCAATAGTCATAAATTGACTGAGCTAGAAGAGGAAGTGATTATTCGAAATATATTGGATATGGATGCAAGAGGATTTGCACCTCGGCCTGCTAGTGTGGAGGATATGGCAAATTATATCCTTGAATCGCGTGGGGGAAAGCATGTTGGGACGCGGTGGGCATATCGATTTATACAACGCCGCCCCGAGTTAAAGACGCGTTTTAATCGCGTTTATGACTTTCAAAGAGCCTTGTGCGAAGATCCTGAGCTTATTGGAGCGTGGTTTCAACTTGTGCAGAACATGAGAGCAAAGTACGGCATCCAAGACTGCGATTTCTACAACTTTGACGAGACGGGCTTCATGATGGGCGTTATTAGCTCAGCTTTAGTTGTTACGCGCGCCGATCGACGTGGCAGAGGCAAGGCAGTTCAGCCTGGCAATCAGGAATGGGCTACAGCAATTGTTTGTGTGAATGCTGAAGGCGGGAGTATCCCTCCGTTTTTAGTAGTTCAAGGGAAATGTCACCTTTCAAGTTTGTATACTGAAGGCGGCCTTCCTCACAATTGGGTAATTAAACCAACAAGCAATGGATGGACCAACAACGAGACAGGTCTAGAATGGCTTCATCATTTCGATAAACATACTTGCAGTCGTGCAAAAGGACCATATCGGATGTTGGTTTTAGACGGGCATGAAAGTCACGAATCAGCTGCGTTTCAGGAATATTGCAAAGCAAACAACATCATAACTCTCTGTCTACCTCCTCACTCGTCTCACCTAACTCAGCCACTTGATGTTGGGTGCTTTAGTGTTCTTAAACGCATGTATGGGCGTCAAATTGAGACCTTTATTAAGGCTCATATAAACCATATTACAAAGGTTGAGTTTTTTATAGCTTTCCACGCAGCTTATAACCAGTCAATAACAACTCAAAACGCCAAAGCTGGATTTCGCGGAGCTGGTTTAGTGCCCTTTGATCCGCAAGTAATCATTTCAAAGCTAGACGTCAAGTTGCGGACTCCTACACCTACAGGATCCCCCTCTATAGACGCTGATCCTTGGGTTTCTCAAACGCCTCGCAACCCAATAGATGCTCTCTCACAGACTACTCTAGTTAAAAATCGCATTGCACGGCACCAAGGAAGCTCGCCAACCCCCATTTTTGCTACTGTTACTGCATTAGCTAAAGGGACAGAGATTTTGGCACATGAAATGACTTTATTGTCAGCTGAAGTCCGCACCCTTCGAGCAGCAAATGAAGCTCTTAGCAAACGCCGGAGGGCTAAAAAGTCTCGTGTCCGTCAAGGGTGTGCACTTTCTGTAGGGGATGCACATGATGATTTGTCCCAAAGGGCAGTTAAGGAGCAAATAAATCGCGAGAAGCGCTCTGGAGGGGTTGGTAGGAATGAGGGGCAACCAGGTGTACGACATTGTGGCACTTGCGGGGGGGCTGGCCATAATGCACGAACTTGTCAGGAGGTCATAGAAGTACTTAGCTCATCAGATTCTAAATAGTTTTAGTTTTAATACATGTTGTGGTTGTTTAATTATACCTTACAGTGGTGGGTATAAAAAAGTTTCACGACTCGGTGACATTCACGACTCGGTGACATTCACGACTCGGTGACATTCACGACTCGGTGACATTCACGACTCGGTGTACAACCACGTTATTCGAAATAGTCAAATATTACATAAGCATGATTATGATTATGAGTTTTTGATAACGTATTTCACAAGCGAGTTGGCCACCCAAGCAAGTTGGCCACCAAAACACCAAAACGCGTCAACTTGACTACAGTCAACTATGCCACAACCAACACAAGCCCAATCCTCAAATCAAGAGGGTAGAATACTATTAGCTATTCAGGCACTAAAGGAACGTCAATTTAAGAGTGTCCGAGCTGCTGCATTATCATACGACGTGTCACGTAGTACCCTTACCAACAGAATGAATGGAATGACCTCCCGACGTGATTCTACCCCAAAATCACAAAACCTAACTTCGTACGAAGAGTCAGCTCTTGTTCAGTATATTCTCGACCTAGATTCGCGTGGATTTCCGCCCCGGCCGCAAGCTGTGCAAGAAATGGCAGACCTACTACTCTCCGAACGAGGTGAGAGCCCTACTGGGAAGAACTGGACTAGTAACTTCATAACGCGTCGTACGGAACTTAAAGCAAAGTTTAGTCGGAAGTACGATTACAAACGAGCAAAATGCGAAGATCCAAAGATAATTGAAGGGTGGTTCACCCTCGTACGAAACACAGTCGCAAAATATGGCATCTTAGAGCAGGACATCTACAACTTTGATGAAGCAGGTTTCGCAATGGGAGTTATTGCTACTGCAAAGGTAGTCACAAGCTCAGAAGCAAAGAGCCGTCCAAAGACTATACAGCCAGGGAATAGAGAGTGGGTGTCAATTATCCAAGGTGTTAATTCGTACGGATGGGCACTCCCGCCGTTCATTATTTTCAAGGCGCAGAATCACCTCTCAGCTTGGTACGAAGACTCAGGATTACCAGACAATTGGGTGATTACGCTTAGTGAGAATGGGTGGACTTCAAATTCAATTGGGTATGAGTGGATTCAACACTTCAATCGACATACAAATGCTCGTACGGTCGGAACCTATCGCCTTCTTATTCTTGATGGACATGAGAGCCACATCTCTGCTCAATTTCAACACTACTGCACAGAACGGAAGATAATTACCCTCTGTATGCCACCACACTCATCACACATTCTTCAGCCTCTTGATGTGAGCTGCTTTGCGCCACTAAAGCTTTCGTACGGAAAGCAGATTGAAACCTTCGTACGGAACCGGCTAAACCACATCACAAAGCTTGAGTTCCTCTCTGCATTCAAAGAAGCATTCAAAGCTACGTTTACAGAGCAGAACATCAAGAGCGGATTCCGAGCTACAGGACTAGTTCCGTACGAGCCACAGAGTGTCCTCTCTCACTTAAATCTACGCTTAAGGACTCCAACACCTCCTATAGTTGAGAGTGACAATTGGACTTCAAAGACTCCTCAAACTATAAGGGAGCTTAACTTTCAAACAGAGCACATTAAGAACCGCATCGTACGACATCAGAATAGCTCTCCTACCTCAATTAATGATGCTGTTAGCTGCCTTGTTAAAGGGGCGGAAATGATGATGCATTCTGCTGTTCTACTTAAGGCAGAAGTTAAGGCTCTACAAGCGGCAAATGAACAGAAAAAGAGGAGGGAAAGGAAGCGCAAGAGGCGTATAATGCAAGGGGGCAGTCTCTCCGTACGAGAGGGAGAGGATATGCTTCAGAGTGCTGAGGTAGAAGCTCAAGTCCGTACGGAGGTGGCAAGTGAGCATTGTCGGCAGGTGGGTTCTACAGGCCGACAGAAGCGCTGTGGCATATGTGGTATTATGGGCCATAACTCCCGTACATGTACGAGGCACAAGGATTCAATTACGATCGAATAAGGGTCATTATGTAGGGTGGTGGTGTAGTAGTAGGCAGTAATAGTCAATTTTGGTGTTTTGGTGGCCAACTTGCTTGGGTGGCCAACTCGCTTGTGAAATACGTTAATCATGAATATTCATGATTATCACATGATGTTAGAATCACGTGGCCTAAGTAATTATCTAGTATAGTAGAAAAGGAAACCAAATATATATTAATCTATCTAAATACTTCTTAAAGTATTAATTTAGCTATAAATTCCTCTTCTAGATCCTCTTCTTCTTCCTTTATAAAATCCCAACTCTTTAAACTAGCTATTACTCTAAAAATGTCTTTAGAAAGCCTATTTCTAATCTTTAAAATAATAAGGCTACCTATACTAAAAAAGCTCTCTATAGGAGCACTAGTAGCAGGGATTTGTAAATAGCGCCTAGCTATAGTAGCTAGAATTGGAAATCAATATTGATTTATTTTCCAATAACGTACATGTATAGCGAAAGCGCCAAACAAGCGAAAGCGCCAAAATGATGCGGTGACCAAACCCCCCAACTAAATGTTAAATTCCTCAACAACAAAACATGCCCCATAAAAACGATGAAAGCCAATTAGTGCTAGCTATCCAGGCTATGCAAAGCGACCCAAAGTTACGCCTTCGAGTTGCTGCTAGGATCTATTCTGTGGACCACCGCAAGCTAGGTCATCGTCTAGAAGGTGTACCTTCACGACGCGATATCCAAGCCAACTCACGGAAATTAACTAACCTAGAGGAGTCTGTCCTTGTTCAGTATATACTCGACCTAGCTGCCAAAGGGTTTCCTCCTCGGCTGTCTGTTGTTGAAGATATGGCAAGTCGACTACTTGCAACACGCGACGCGTCACGCGTTGGGTCGCGTTGGGCTTCAAACTTTGTTAAGCGGCGTGTAGAGCTCCAGACACGCTTTCAGCGCAAATACGACTACCAGAGGGCTAAGTGCGAAGATCCAGAAGTTATTAATGGCTGGTTTGAGCTTGTGCGTAACACAATTGCGAAATATGGTATCGATGAAGCAGATATCTACAACTTTGATGAGACTGGGTTTATGATGGGCGTTATCTCAACTGCTATGGTTGTAACAAGCTCAGACGGGCGGGCAAAAGCAAAGAAGGTACAGCCTGGTAATCGGGAATGGGTTACAGTAATCCAAGGCGTTAGTTCTCAAGGTTGGGCAGTACCACCATTTATCATTGTTGCAGGCAAAAACCACCTTACATCTTGGTATGAGAATAGTGGATTTTCAAGCGATTGGGTGATTTCTGTTACTGAAAATGGCTGGACTACAAATGAGAGAGGCATGGATTGGATTCAGCACTTTGAGAAGCATACAAAGGCCCGGAGTGTTGGTGGTTATCGCTTGTTAGTCCTTGATGGTCATGAGAGCCACCACTCAGATGAGTTTGAGGAGTACTGCAAGGAACACAACATTATTACGCTTTGTATGCCTGCTCACTCTTCTCATCTACTCCAGCCACTTGATGTTGGCTGTTTCGGCCCGTTAAAGCAGGCCTATGGTCGGCAAATTGAAGATATGATGCAGGCTCATATTTCTCATATTACAAAGGATGACTTCTTTCCTGCCTTCCACGCTGCATTTAACACTACAATGACGGAAAGTAACATTTGAGGCGGGTTCCGAGGGGCAGGGCTTCTTCCATTTGACCCTGAGAGAGTGATATCTACACTTGATCTTAAGTTAAGGACACCAACGCCTCCAAGCTCCCGCCCAGGTACTGCTCAACCTTGGGTTTCTCAGACACCAAACAACCCAATTGAAGCTATGTCACAGTCTACATTTATTAAAACTCGGATTTCACGCCATCAAAATAGCTCTCCAACCTCAATCTATGCAGCTGTTGACCAGTTTACAAAGGGTGCATCGCAAATAATGCATCAATTAGCACTGCTAAAGGGAGAGAACCAAAACCTACGACAGGCAAATGAAGTACTAGCAAGCGCCGGAGAGCTAGGAAAACACGACTACAGCAAGGAGGATCACTTAGTCAACAAGGGGCGCAAGAGCTACAGGATGAGAGGGATGTTGTGCAGCAGGTAGAGCAGGAAATAAGGGCAAGCCGTGGTCGGAAGCCAAGGGAAGAAACCCGTGCCCGTCGCTGTGGCAAGTGTGGTGAGACTGGGCACAATGCGCGCACGTGTCAGATTGTAATAGACACCTCTGAGGAAGAGGACTCCGAGTAGTTTCAATTGATTTCTAATGTTGTGGTAGATTTATCGCAATGTTTGTCGTGAGGGTAGATAATTTTGGCGCTTTCGCTTGTTTGGCGCTTTCGCTATACATGTACGTTAGTCTAAAGGATTAATCTATATAATATTAGTAAGTTAATTATTAAAGAGGGTTTGTAAGGACACAGGGCACTCAGCTAACAGTAATAGCATATGAGAGTGCAAGTCGGAGGCTAAACGGATGCTATCCTATAGGTCTACTACGAAGGATACAAAAAAGATGAAGGGGTAACCCCGTTGAGTCTGTTTCCTTAAGTACCCGAAATGGGCCCGATGTCATACTGACATTCGTTGCACTCAGTTTGCTATCAAACTCAAGAGCAAACTTGGAAATCTCCTCCTCAAACCTACAAGTCACTATACATATTTTGGCTTATCACACCAACAACAAGAGCAATACTACTCAACGATTGCTACAACCATCTATGATTCATTACACGTCATCGCTCCTTAGTTACTGGGCCGATATTACCACATAGCATATCTCTACAACCCTCTATGATTCATTACATGACATCACTCATACTACCACATGACATATCTCTACCAACTAGAGGCCTAGGAGCATGAACGATAGCTCTAAAAGCTCCTACGAACCTCTATGATTCATTACATGTCATCGCTCTTTAGTTACCCACAAGATTGGTTAAGTTATGACATAATTTGTCTATGACATAATTTGTCTATGACATAATTTGTCTATGACATAATTTGTCTATGACATAATTTGTCTATAGGGGTACTCTGACCTTGGACCTCCTTTTACTTCCTATAGGCTACGAACCTAAGAGATGGTTCTATGGGATTCTCTTACGTCGACTACAGTTACCAAGCCTGGTAAGTCATGGAAAGTCTTGGAAAATGAGAGAACTACATTCCTTTAGCATAAATAGGATTGCCCTTTCCTTAAGAAAGGGCAAGCAGACAATACAGTAAATCGACTATCACATACTTCCACGTCTGTTCCAAGCTTCCAAGCATTGATCTTGTTACTCCTTGTTTCTGAAAAGTCAGTGAGGTGCTAAACTCTGACTTATCCCTGAGTTCTCAGACTCAACATTTGTTACAACTTGTCTAAACCACTCCACTACATCATACACCTGATTGCTGCATTGTGGAATAGTCTAAGCTACGACCCTTTGGCTCTTTTTCCTAAGACAGTGTGTTGTCTTAGTAAAATCATCCCTTCCTTGGGTGGCTAGATTCTCACATCTGGTGCACCCACCATTACAAGATTGGTAATATCAGGAAGAGGTTGTGAGGGTAGTTGAACTGGCTTTTGAACAATCGTACTCTTTCGAAAACAGTTATAGATTGTCGAGTTTGTAAGGTCGTGATTCCACGATTGAAGAAGCCATCGAATAGCAAGTCGTATATTCATCGTTTGGACAGGATCTTCATTCCTTTCAAAAGCGTCAAGGATGTAAAGGAGCCATTGTCGATGGTAATGAGCTTTGACAGAGGCAATGATACCTTGATCTAGGGCTTGAAATCGACTTGTTGCATTTGGAGAAGCCAGATAACTCGGATATTCGGAGGGGGTGGTGTCGATTTGAGGGCCTTGATATGTGCTGAAAAGTTGTCCATTGTGAGAAGAACCTCCCGTGTTGTACCAATACGAGCATAAAAAGCCCTTAACCATTCTGCCATAATAAACTGATTCATCCAAGCCTTCTTATTCCACCTCCAAACCCCTCCCATTGCTATGACGTTGATGTTTCGTAAAGCTCGAGGCGTTTTCGCCTTGCCAATAAACCAAGGAGGACATTGATCAGTACCAGCAGCGTTACAACAGAATACGACAGACATCCTTGCCTTGTCCATCTTCCTTCCTACTCGAGCCTTCATTGTAGAAAGCCCACAAGATGGCATCATCTTCCAGTATAAACCCGTCTTGTCCATGTTATAAATGTTGTCCTCTAAATACTCCCCAGCCACTGTCTGAATAGCCCTCATCTCATCCTCTGCTGTCTCACTGACTGATGCCCCTTCTCCTTGCCTCTTTCTATTCCGGATGTTGTGACATAGTCGAAATTTCTGTATCCAAGCAATGCTAAACTCTGGCGAAGGCTTCCCTTGATATTGTGGTAGTTGTGACCAAATTCGCTTTGCCTTCTCTTGTAAGATCTCTGCAGTTGTAAAACCTCCTTTTGAATCGATTCGTTCTTGCCACTCAAAAAGAATAGCCTCAATATCTGGCCAAGCCACTTCCCGTCGACGTATATTCGTATCGTTCCTCTTCCCTATTGTTGGTGTATTAATCGGATCATCAAGGTTGATAAATCGGCTGCTAAGGGATTCCGAGACTGTAGATTGACTAATTCGAATGTTGTACTTCTCAAAAAACCAGGCGATACAATCTTTTTGGGAAGGTCGAGGTGTTTTGTTGATGGTCCATTGTCGAAGAGCACAACGCTATTCAATCATCATCGAATTGAGCTTTCTCGAAGGCATTCTATAAGATTCAAAAGATTAGCATAAGTCGATATTCAAGGAGGATCTCACGATATCGGATGTATTGTGTTTTGTATGTAAAAAGCTTCCGTACAGAAAAAGATATCGAGATAACGTAAATATCGGCTAAAAGCATATCGACTTATCGTATTTTTACTGTATACATGTACGTTAACCTGTTTAGATCACCAACCGCCACTTAAGTTTGGAGAATGTGGGTCCTTCGGACCCACATGCATTGCCACCGGAATGGTAGTCACACCCCACCTACATAATCGCCAAAAGCCACCCTCAAGGATACCTGATACCGCCATGAGCTAACTAATAATGTACACCAAAGGCAACTTCACAGCGGTGCGGGATCCATTTCAGGATTTAGTTCATGCCTTTTCACTTGCTCGTTCTTTCTTTCATTTATTCACTCGTTCACTTTTCGATTTCAATATGCCTTCCGAAGTAAGGCGAATTCATTTTGAAGGCACTGATCAAGAATATATTATATACTTGGAATCGTTGATTTTAAATCCCACAAATCCTTATCTTGATTCGGATCCCGGCGAGCAGTGATTTGCGAGGAAAACTGGGTAGAATACTCACACTCTTAAATATTCTACCCTTGTCCGATTAACCACCTATATCAGTACAGTACACTGTTACCAAACCCTGAATTAATACGTCAACTTCACTTCGGTTGATTCTAAGGAAGATATGTTGAGAGAAGTAAAACATTTCGTCAATTTGGGTAAGACGGAGCGAATATCGCTTCACCCTCGACCCAGAGCCGTGGTCGATGCCTGCCCCTTCCCTGTCCAACTCTTGCCGTTTTTCATTTATTCTGCAGCATGTGGCGGTATTTGTATCAGCGGTCACGAACGGCACTGGGCGAACTAAACTGAAAAAGGTTCATCGCTGCTGCAAGTTCAGCGTGCGCAAGTCCGCAGCATGCGCATCGCTTCCTGCCTCCTCTGCCGTATCTGGCATACGCTGCAGTTGGAGCGCCTACGGTGCGGTGAAGCAAGGCAAGGTCGTGGCGTGGCACGCAAGGACTGAGAGGGCAAGATGCTGTAGTGGAGATCGCTGTAGGAACCCGCTGGTGCATCCGCGACGGCCATCTCTGCTCTCACGCACAAGCAGCCGCCCACCGCCCTTGCCTTAACCTGCACCTTGCCCTAACCTGCTCCTTGCCCTAACCTGCTCCTTGCCTTAACCTGCTCCTTGCCTTAACCTGCTCCTTGCCTTTGCAATCAAGGCAGGGCGAGACACGGCGGGCCAAGGCAAGGAAATAGAGCATAAACTCCTTCAATAATTCAACATTGTAGCTGACCATCGCGCTGCAGATCGAACTGGTCTGGTTTAAGCCCGCATTAGAGGGTTTTAGCAACCTGACCGTCGGGCTTTTGACCAAGGCCAGAAGTAGAAGGTGCCAAGCCACTATATGGCAGCCTAGGCTTTGTTGGCGACAGTAATTGTAGACCCTAGTAGATAGTATTAGCTAGGTCTAAAGTAGTAATATAAGAATACTGTAATACCCCCTAAGTGCCTCTTGGTGGGTTTGACCGTGTATACGTGATTTAACCGGAATATGCAGTTGACGGATTTACCGATTTTTGGTCACAAGTAGTACTTACCCCTAATGCACCCCCCATATAAAAATACATAATAATTGCATTTTCGTAAAGTACCTCTCTGTTCCATATTGACCAAAACCAAATTGTCATATTGTGAATAGCCTCAAATACCATGCTAGAAATGCCAATTCGTAGGCAGCAGTTGCTATAGTAGCTACTAGTATACTCCTTTTGCAGCTACGTCATTGCTGCTAGCAGCTTCATATTAGGGTATTATAGCGTCTATACCAGCTGCTCCTTGAGTATAAGCATAAGATGTAGAGTCTTGATGCATAGGGTTAGGATTCACCAGTTAAGGTAAAGCATTATCTACGGTAAGGAAGCCCCTTTTATTATGTACTATACTAATCTATATAGCTTCTCAATTGAAGAGATCTAGTGGCTCTTACCCCTCCTTTGACTTAGCTTCATAGCTAGACTCTTGCCACATCATCTAATCGTTTACAGACTGTAAATAGATAACGTAAGGTTGTCTAGCGTTACAACAGCTTGCTATTACTAGCCGTGCTAATTCTTATAGCCATTATATACTACATGCTAGGCTCCATTAGGGCTAGAAGGATGTGAGAATCCTCGAAACAGAGCCCTATATATGAGGGCATTAACCGATAGCCTCTATAGCTATAGAAAATGCTTGCATCTTATCATATGATAGATGTAGCGCCTAAGCAAGATTTGTGCCAAACCAGCTGAGTAAGTGCTAGCAAGTATCATTAAATATAATACTAAGCTAGTTACTAGATTGTCTAAAGATCCATGTACAAGTGCTCTACTAGTTTGGATATGCTAAACAGGTAAGCATAACGCAAAGAGCAGTTTCTAGTAACCTAGTGACAATATATGATATCGTAGACTTGAGCAGATTATAGACAGCAAGGAAGAGTCTAAATGGCTCTTCCTATATAGTGATCTAGCATATCAGTGTACAACTGGTATTATGAGCCCCTTTAGTTATACAAGGGGTCGTCACTACTTATCACCCGAAGAACAAGCGTTTAATCGCTCGATCTCCTTAGTGAGAATAGCTGTTAAGAACTGCTTTGGTTGTATTCAACAGCTATTCTCATATACAGCATTTAGTAAGGGGTTAAAATCTAGCAGCCAATCAGTAGCAGCTTAGTTTGCTGTTGCTATTCTACTAACGAACTACCATACTTGTATGGTAGGTAATTTGATATCATGGAGATTCAAAGTTGATCTACCATCAATTAAAGAGTATTTGTATATATTAGAATAGATAGCTATATAGTAATTAATCCCCTTGCCCATATCTATCTCTAATTGCTATATAAATGAAGAGAACATCACTAACTGTTCTCTTTGAAGATCCTTAAACTAGATAGCAATTCCAGCTTGAAGCCGCTCTTCCTAAGCCTTAAGCCGGCTTTCTAAATGCTCCTCTAATACCTCTGGATTTAGCGGTGGTGGCGGCAAAGCATGGCTTTTACAAGCCCCTCTATCATCAAGAAGAGTCGCTCTTTTCGATCATCTTCTACTGCCATGTATTGGTGCTTTTGGGATCACTAAGAAGAAGATAGGTGTGGCGAAGGAGAGGCACTAGTAAGTGTAATAATGGAGTCTAGCTAAGACTGTCATCATCCTTAATGATAACGGCATCTTCAACTCTATCACCACTTACTAATTGCTATGCTTAGAGCACTAGGAGGGGGTTCTACAGTGAGGGTAATGGCAGGTTGATAACCTGCTTCTCCTTCATTGTGAGAAGTATTGCTGCCTAAGCAAGGAAAGAAGCCTCACCCCTTGCCCCTATAGCACCCTAGTGCTCCTTCCACTCCTACATAGAATACTAGTAATTGTTAGTATAAGCATATCATTATAAATAATCACTTCAGTCACTAGCACCAGCATAGTACACTCGATTAATGTTGAATTAATTATATTACTAATCTATACACTAACTATATACAGTAATTCAAAGCTGGCCACAGCTAAACAGAAATCTGTCTAGCTGTAACCAGCTTTTAGCACTTAATCGCCAAAAGCAGATGATTCTTCATCATTTAGAACAGGGTGTAACGCTGACTTCTAAATGATAGAAGACACAGAGGTTCTCTTGCGTAAAGGTTTACTTATCAGAGGAGGCAGGGGATCAGACACAAAGGCTTCAAGTAACACGTTACTAGTATATAACAAATACTGTATTGAGTTGAGCACGAAGCTCCTATCTAAGGAAATACTATCTACTTATATAGTGGCGTCGTGCCTAGTGGACTCCTGGGAACTCACTCGAGTCCTCGGAGTCCTGGACTCTTAGGATTCTTCTCATCATCCTGCGAGTCCGTCACGTGCCTAGTGGACTCCTGGGAACTCACTCGAGTCCTCGGAGTCCTGGACTCTTAGGACTCTTCTCATCATCCTGCGAGTCCGTCACGTGATACTTTCGGAACTACTATTCCCCGCTGCCCCTCCAGGTACCAGGGCCGGTCTCATGCGACCTCCCTCCTTCCTGTCCTGTAGTTGGCCAGCCTTCTTGTTCCGTCGTAACACAGGAGGTAGTAGGGGGGCAGTAGGGTTAAATAGCAGCTTAGCACCTTACTTTTTAGGCATTGGTCTAGCTGACAGTCAGGTTGCTAAAACCCTCTATTAGAGGGATTTACTGTTGTACCTTTGGCTAGACCATTACCCAAAGCAGTAATTGCCAAGCCACCCCCCTACCTGCTTTACATTACTGGCTTGAGCCTGATACTAAAGGAGCTAGGCATGGTCGATTTAGGCGAAGGCCATAGGACAATAGGGGGCTTAACGTCAACTAGCAACCTCCTTACATGGTGTATGAAGGAGAACAGTACAGTATGAATTAATGGACAAGGCTGAGTGAATAGAGGTTTTACCTGCTTAACCAACAATGTAATTGGCCATTACCTATTGTAGTAATTGCCAAGCTGCTAAGTGAGGCTAGTATTATATATTAGAATATTAGAATTAAGATGCCCACTCATAGACAGCACGTGATAATTGCAGCTGCTACAGCTATGATTATCTATTATATAATAAGATGTTGGAATTCTTAAGAGCTGTTAAAGCTATTAGCAGCTGCCCTCATATCTAGGGCTTTGTTAATGGAATGTTTTGAGGATTCTGTCAGATAGAAGCGATGAAGCCTAGCGTGCCATTTATAATGGCTATAAATGTTAGCACAGCTAGTAATGACAAGCTATTATAATGCTAGATGGGCTTGCTTCATCACTTTGTAGGCCCTTCCTTAGTACTATAAATAGGCGTTTAATCACTTGCTATCATCTATAAGGATAGCTGTTAAGAACTACTTTAGCAAAACTTAACAGCTATTCTCATATACAGCCTTTAGTAAAGGACTTTGGTTAGGAAGTCAACTAGTTACTATATACTTTATAGTTGCTGTTACGATGGTCATGGAGGTCATGATGCTAGTCTGGGTAAAGTAAGCTAGATTGAATGTAAAGAGAGAAGAAGAAGAAAGGAAGGAAGAAGATGAGGCTATTCCTCATTATATGCAGCTGTGCACTTAGCGATCCCTTGTAACCTTATTGGCTACTATAGCTGCCTGTTCCTATAGTTGCTAGCGGCTGTGATGTGTGATCATAACAGTTGCTATTCTACTTACAAATTACTATACTTATATTAATGACAATTTGATATCATGGCACTTCAAAGTAGACCTGCCATTAATTAAGGTGTATTTATGTATTAAAACTATATAGCTATATACTTAATCTACCCCCCCTTGTTCTTCTGTCTCTTAATATATCTAGTGTATAAATGATGAGAACATTACTAACTGTTCTCTTTGTATACCTTTAAGCTAGGTGGCGATTCTAGCTTAAATCTACTCCTCCTGTTACTAGAGGTGCACTTCTAACTGCCTCTTAATATTATAAAGGGTAGTTAATACTTATAAAGGCAGTTTGTAAAATGCCTTTATAAGGTTGTCTATTTTAGAGAAGAAGTGCTCATTAAGGCTGTTCACTCTACTAGTGGCACTAGACAAGGGATTAAATGCAAGAAAGTCACTAGGGGGCTAAGTCATGAGTTAGGAAGATGTCATAGGGACAAGGACCACATAACCTAATCCTTAAGGGATCTAGGATTGTCTAGGGATCGAAGAGGTCATAGGGACAGGACCACGTAACCTAATCCTTAAGGGATCTAGGATCGTCTAAGGGTCATCTAGGGATCATTTAGGGACCATCTAGGTAGTAGACAGGATCTACTAGGCATGACACTACTATATAAGTAGATAGCTATCCCTTAGATAGGAGCTTCGGAGCTTCGTGTAATGCTGCTTCCTATCTAATAGGATGTATATAGGTTTCTTGCATGTTAGGTTTAACTTAACAGAGAAAGAAGGCAGGGGATCAGCCACAAAGACTTTCTAAGTAACACGTTACAGTATTATAAAGAATACTACATTGAGTTGAGCACGAAGCTCCTATACTATCTACTTATACAGTGGTGTCGTGCCTTGTAGATCCTGTCTAGTCTATAGACCATGTAGGATCAGTCATGGCCTATAACCTCCTTATGACTCACGGATCCTGTCTAGTCTATGTAAGAATGCCTTCTCGTCTCTCACTCTAAGGAGCAGACTCTGAGTAGCTGCGGGTCACGTGTGATCATTTGGGTGGGCTAACTGAGTCGGATGGGTTTCGGGTCTTAAGGGAATTGACTCACGGGGTTCCCCCTTCATCTTTTTTGTATCCTTCGTAGTAGACCTATAGGATAGCATCCGTTTAGCCTCCGACTCGCACTCTCATATGCTATTACTGTGAGCTGGGTGCCCTGTGTCCTTACAGTCTATAGTGTTGAACACATAATTGGAGTTTGACGACTTGATTGAGTAAACTATGGGTGTGAAGCCCTATATATACATATAGCCAGTATACAAGCTACACTGTGCAGCGTACATCTAGGAACGTAGTTCCAACATATAGACTATGTAGGATTAGTCACGTGGTCCTAGTCTCGTGACCACTTCATGACTTATGTGTAACTTTTAACCGTAGCCTTCTAACAGGTTAGGTCATGTAGCACTTCCTATGACCTTCCTATGACTCATATATTCCTTGTCTTAGCGCTACTAGTAGAGTAGGCCGTAACAATACTCTCTAGATAGAGGGTAGTAGGAATAGAGGTCTGTGTAGTAGCATCATATAATGTAGTATATAGGGCAAAATTATCACTTTCTAGGGATCATCATTTAAACACATGTATTACTAATATATAAGCTAACTACATTAGGCAATTATCATAAAGGGCAGACTAAACAGAAGTCTACTTAGTCTATCATAGGTAGGTAGGAAGTAGGAAGGGGGGTTGGTTATAGGTCTACGTTAAGGGTGCCCTGCTATAGCGCCCTAGGTTGCCCAAGGTTGCTTGCTATTAGGCTACAAGACTGCAAGACGGCGCCTGGCCCTAACTCGCTACCAAGACAGCAGGGGCCCAACTGCAACGGGGGACAAAGGAGTAGATAAAGGTAACCTACTGTCTGCCCTTCCTAATATTACCACATCTAGTAATTAGGAAGGGTAGGAAAATAGGGGCGGTAGGAGAAGTTGGCGCGATGTCTCAGATACTGGGTTTCTCTCTTCTTTGTTTCTATTCCCGTTTTGGTTTGCGGGGGATTGAGACACTGGCTGGGACGAGACACTGTGCGAAAGATGGGATGGAGATAGGGTACGCAAACCACTGCGGCTGCGTCGACATTACTCATGTTACAGTGGCGGGGGATAAACACAGTGGGCTCGCCAATCGGGCTTCAACCGTCGCCGCCGTCGTCGTCGCTGTCTTGGACGTCTTGAATGGCGACTGAGTTTTGTCTAAGACCACAGCCACACGGCCGAATGCTGTTTACACCCACCTTGCTATCAACACTGGGTTTACCGGCTGTCTCATCCCATCATATCCCACCGTCCCCTCCCTCCAATCCCCTTCTGCGCCCTTTCGAACCCCGCGTCGCATTGCCTAAGCAACATCACCGTCGTGATGTTGCTCGCATACGTTTCTGAGCACGGGATTCGCGATTGGGCCTCCTCTCAACGCCCAGAGCCCTGGCACGCCGTGCTCAGCCGCAGGAAATCGCACCATTCAGCGCTCGTCGTTGCGGCTGCATTAAGCCAGCCCCGCAGCCGCTCGATTGGGATGAGCGGTTGGTTGGATCTATTGAGCTGTGTCCCTGTTAAGCTTGATGGAATGACGGGAAATGCAGCTATACTGTTCGGACTGAACCAAGCTGTGCATACGGTACTGTACGGGCACTCAGTCCTGCATAAGGGCTGCGATGTGCAAGTGCCGCGGCCCTGCATAGGATATGTGAACATAAAGTACTTATGTATGCATCCGCGACGGCCAGGGGGAGGGAGACACGAAGCAAACATCGGCCCTCTCCTCCCTGGAGCGATCAGGGGTGCATAGAGCAGAACTTTTCTTCGTGGTGTTTGAAGTACTACTTGCTTACCCGAATCACTTGCCACACAGAGAATCATATCACATCACACTCCTTAACTTATGGTTACATCGCGCCTCTGCCATTACAGTACAGCACCCCCCCAACCGCCCCAGCCGCCTCCTTCTCGCCAAACGCGCCCTGATAAGGAACGTAAGACACCCGTCATCCTAATCTCCCCCATCTCCCCGCCTCAGACATCTCCTCGGCCTTGTATGAGCGAGTGAGGGATGCTAGCCTCATCCGTTTAGTCCTGTCTCGAGCAGTGTATATCCCTACTCCGTACTAACATCGTAGACCAGAGCGGCACCACACATGATTGGCAAACCCAAACCCAGATCCTGAACCCCATCTACGAGTTGTTTTGGTGTGTTGGTGTGGAGGGGGGGGATGGATCGGAGGGATCAGAGGGGTCAGAGGGATTAGAGTGTTTGCAGTGTGGCTCGAGACAGCCTGGCCAAGGAGAATGGTTACCATATTTCCGGACCACTGTAGTCAATCGTAGATTCGCCCCGTACTTTGCGGGAGATCGGGCATAGTCTAGGAGGAAAGAGGGGGATGCGCGCAAGGACACGAAGATCTCTTGCTTTTTGGGTTCGGTAGCGGTACAGCGAGCTTTAACTCGGCGAGATTCTCTGGAGTTGGATAGCACAGTAACGTCCTGTTGTCTCCAGGAATCAGGGGAAGACACGCACATACACTGTATGTTGCAAAGAACGTATACAGGATCCCAACACCCCGTCTCTCTCGCCGTCCTAGCTCGCGAACAATTCCCCAAAGAGGCGCCTCCGTCTCCCTGCCCATTCTCATCCATCCCATCCAGTCCCCCCGTCGCATCCTCCCCGGCCCATGGCCTCCCCGGCCCATGGCCTCCCACCCCCCGTCCTCTACCCAGATCCCAAACTCCCCCATTGCCTTCCTGTACTACCCACGCAACACAGTGCAGCATGAGTCGAGTTGACATCACGGATGCCCTGCCGCGCCCCGGATGATCTCCAATGCCTCGCAACCATGTAAGGGGAAAGGTCGCCTGCTTCCGCGGTAGCGCCTCCTATACGTCCTCGTCGTCCTCCTCATCCCGTCCCTCCGCCGCGTCCGCCGCCGCGCCTGATTGGCATTCTCAACACACACAAAACCAGCCCCAGATGCGCCGCGCTGCATTTGACGTCCTCTTAGCCTGGGCCGGCACTGGCTGGATGGTCGCCCGTCAACGCGCCACACAACGAATGCGATCGTGTGGCGTCAATCCAGCCGCAACCTACATGGGATGCACACACAGACTGGCCGCTCACTCGTCCGCGGGCCATGCGGGCCACAACATGGACCATGGCACTGGTAAGTGGGCGGGCCCCAGCGAGCGACAAGGGGCAGGCAATCAGTGGATTGGGGGGCTTATGCAGTGAGGTGAGACAGCGGCATTTTGCCTGACAGGACTGGCGAGGTGCAGTGTAGTCCAGTACTTGTTGTGCGTGATGCTAGTGATGTACATCACGGCGATAGGCACTTTCTTTTGCTTGTTTGTGGTGGATGGTAGGCTGGAGAGGCGATGTCTCACCGGCGACTGGGCTGGGCTCTGCGCTGAGAGGGCACGGAGGTACTACACTGTCATGACCGAGCATCGGGGAGGGTCCGCGGCCAGCGGCTGTCTTTGCGCTCCAGGGAACACGACTCGCCGACGGCATGCTATAGACATATAGTAGGCAATAGTGTAGACATGCGCCCTGTTTTGTTTATATGGAGTTCGCGGGGTTCCGAGTCTCGAGTATCGAGAATCTAGCATGGTGTGCAATGCATCACGCCAGTCCCGGCGTGTTTGCGGTGTGTTGGTATATGCATAGCAATGCCAAAAACAATTATCGACCTCCTGTACGTACTATACATCTTTGCCGTGGCTCTTAGAAACCCATCCCCATCCAGCGCAT
Organism: Pseudogymnoascus destructans; assembly: GCF_001641265.1. NCBI lineage: Eukaryota > Fungi > Ascomycota > Leotiomycetes > Thelebolales > Thelebolaceae > Pseudogymnoascus > Pseudogymnoascus destructans. The sequence continues at coordinate 183,957 of NW_020167541.1, read as the reverse complement.
CCCTCCACATCGCCCACTATTCGGGCAGCATTCGCGCATTAGAACCACTCAACCCTCGTCCTCGCCCCTTGTTTATGCGTTACCGCATTTCCGGGAGCGGGCAGTAGAGAGTTTCCCCGGCGTTTCCCAAGCCCATCGTTCATCACCGCTTCGTGACCGAGATAAGGGTTTCCATGTAGAATCAATCTCCCTGTATGACTTCCCTGTGCAGGTTCGGTTCGGGCGCGTCGCACAGTATAGTGGCATACGCGGAGCGATCCTGCACCTATCCTTTATCCCCTCCCAGCCATGGACAATGTGAGGTTGCAGGGAGCTGGAGGGGGTTTCGGCGAGCATGCAAACATCATTCAGCTCTCCCTTCCTTGCCTGTATACCATATTGTGTGTGTGAACCTTACCTCTCCCCCTGAAGGGGCTTGCTACTCCACATCACCAGGTGCAAGAAGGCCCAGTCCGTCGCGCATTCATTTTGAATGTCTTTACCCTCCCGCTGTAGTTACCCTCAGCGCAGCCTATAGAGCCCGCAATAGCAAACACCCCAATACGGCGTGTTTTATGCCCGCCAACCGATGGCGATATCGCTATCCATCGCCACCATATGCCCTCCCATGCCTTAACATCCCCCTAGCACGCCAACTCAGGACCGCCTGCCACCACCCATCGCATGCCTACGCCAACGCCACATCGCCGCTGCCGAGTCCGCCGTCCCTATCTCCGCCTCCATGCACGCTGCAAACACCGCTTCAAGCCCCCGTTCTGTCGCTGGCCGTTCGACGCCTGGAGCCCTGTACAGAGTACTCGAAGTGCATTCCTCGGGCGCTGGTGGGAGCCGGTTCGGTTGGCAGACCAGGCCGGGCTGGACTGGGGCGAAGTGGCGGTGGTGCTTCTTGTTGTTGGTTGCTGGTAGAATGAGAATGTCTAGGTTGGTAAGGCGTCCATATCGAAGTCCAGATCCGTAGGTAGTCACACCGTCGTCATAGCAGAGCGACGATGTAACTCACGGGACCTTCATTCATCATCGATTCCTCATTCCAGAAACAACGTTGTTGCATACGTACTGAAGAGACCACCAATGTTGACTCCCAATATTACCCTGACCCAGCAACCAGACAAGCCTTCCTTCTGGATATCTTACGCAAAATCTGAGAATCGATTAAGCCTAAACCCGACGCCTACGCGCCTACCCGGCGGGCGGCCTATCGATCAAGCCAAGGTCCAAAGACCAACCAACGACCTAGATGTCAAATGTCGAACTCATATCTGGCTCCTGGCACAGAAGACAGAAGTACATAACTTACATCGCCGCTAATCGCGGCCGATCGCCCTCGCCCCAACAACCATCCCTACCCTCCTCCCACTACATCCCCCCCGCCACTTCGCCCCTCCCATCCCGCTCCCCCTTACCCCTTCCATCCTCGAACGCCTCCTCTCGGAGGAAACTTACCACTAAGAGTGCATACATACGCCGCATACATACGCAGCCCAAGTCCTCCAAGCACGATGCTACTTTGGTTATCTCTCCTCCCCCTCCCCCTTCGCTCACCCCTGCGCACGTCTCTCGCGGTACTGTACATCCCGATCCCCCCCCGCCCGGACGACCCACTCTCTTAACCAAGGGTGGCGGCGCTCTCTCTTTTTGATCTGAGACCAGTACCCGCGTATTTACTCTTCGCGCTCACGGCTGCATGTCCTCGTTTGTTACAAGCATTGGCACGGCGGGCGAGTCTTAGAAGGGGGGGATCTGATCTAGGAGGGATGGTGAGTTGACGACTGGGGAGGAGGGGAAAGGAGGGGAGTCTAGGAGGGTACGGGTTTTTTTTTATATATAGGGCGTCCTCCTTCCTCGCTGGGGAGGATGAATGAATGTGAGAAACAGGCAACAAAGAGTTCTTGGTTTATACTTTACTATATTATACAACGGTGGCTTTACTCTTTTATCGTTCGAGAACAGACAGACATCTATAATTACGGAAGCTACGTTAATAAGGCAGACACGACAGATATATACGAAAACACACAAAGATCAGTGCAAGGGTTCCTCGAGCGAAAGACAGCCATCCTCGCTGCTACGCTCATCACTGCCATCCGCAGCCTTGCTTTTGCAAGTAAGTCGTTGAGGCCCAAGGCTGGCTGGGCCGGCATTCTCATCTCGCGGCATGCCGTTTCTAACATTCCGTCAGATTCGCTCCCATCACCCCATCGACTCCCTCCAGCCTCGTTCTCATCTCTAAAAGACGACGGGAGACCAGTTGAGATTCCTCATCACCTCGCTATACTGTACGAATCCCTACCTACCCCTCCAAACTGAACCCGCGGCTGCCGCCGTGGCCCCAAGCACAACGCCGTGCAACATCGAAATCACACCAGCATCGTCCAAATAGCTAACACCACCATGCAGTGCACAGCTCGAGCTCCGCCTTGCCAGTGCATGATTCGCTGCCTTCCAACCTGCACCACACAAGCTCCGCCTTATCTGCACACTGCGTGTAGGCACCCCGCCGAGAACAGTAACCACCAGGTCTGCTATTAGGCACGACGAGCCGTGAGCGGCCCTGCATCCTTCTCTCTCCTTCGCATCGTCTCTCGGCCCGCGCTGCTGACTTTGAGACGACGACGATATGGTCACCGTTCCAAGCTTCGACCGCGTCAACTGGTCGAGTGAGACCGAGCGTAAACCCGAAATTCAGTCCAGCACAATGACCACTTACTTTGAAGAAACGCGCGCTTTGGCGCAGGCAGCGAAAAATATGGTAAGCATCAGGGCCATCGTACTAGACAATGGATCGAGCCTAACGTACTACAGGCCATCAACATCGCACTGAGTGAGTACTGCGGTATCGAATCCGCCGCCTATGCTCTCGCAGTGATCCGTCCAGACGGCAGAGTCGCTACCTTCGTCTCTGATGAGGTGAAGACGGATTCCAAATTCCTCTTCACATCTGCCTTCCACAACGAGTTCCTGGTCGCTACGGGCCGGGCACCATCGCGTACGTCCCATCTATCCAACTTCACGATCACCACTAACCCAGCGCCCCAGATCCCATGCTCAAGCATGAATCAGATGGAGAGGCGTCGTACACGCAAAACGATCTCCGCAGCACCCGCTACCTCAGCCAACTCGGCCCATACCGCAAGCGCACTCCTCCCCGCTCCCATAACGCATACGACGATGATTCCTCCACCGACTCCTCCGGTTCCCGCAAACGCCTCCGCGCCACTGCTACTCGCTCCCGCGAGCGCGCCATCCCTACCCTTCCCACCCGCACGATCTCCATCGGCGACGACGCCGCACGCGATGATGTCTATCGCCAGTGCCTCAAGGATATGCAGCAAAATGGATGCAAGGTTCTCGGAAAGGCATGGGTCAAGCTTCTCGAGCCAAAGAAGCAGTCTACGTACCCATACACCAAGGGTGCGTCGAAGAGGCCTCCGTGGTGGCCCGCAATGACGGGGCCAAACAAGATTAGGCATAAGGAGCCAGATCACTTGCACAAGCGTGGTATGTTACCGCCTCTCCAGTTTGAGATAGACTCGAGCTGACAAAGTATCCAGAGCGCATCATCCTCCTCATGCACATCCTCGGCCTCATCATAAACCAAGACCCCACCAGCGTGGCCCGCCAACGCGGCGTCGACGTCGCAAAGCTTGAAGAAGTCACCCGCGAAGCCATGGCCACCTGGTTCGCCGACCGCGAAAAGCCAAAGAACGCCGAAAAGCGAGGCTACCTCACCCAGCTCTTCCGCGTCCTCTACAAAGAAGAACGCTACCGCCGCGGCGAGCTCGACGGCTCCGCAACCGTCTCCGTCAACGACGGCGCCGGAACCACTGACGACGACGACGACTCCGACCCATGCCCACACCACCACCAGGCCCACCCCATCTCGCCATTCCTCCCAACCCCATCATCCTCGCTACTCTCCCCATCCCACCCAATCACCTCCACCGCCGCAACAGACATGCAAGACTACTACCCCCCCGGCCTCCCCCTCCGCTCCTCCTACATCCCCACCACCCCCGACACCACAGCCGCAGACGACTACGCCGATGCCCCTTACCCAATCCACCACCACAGCACCCTAACCCACAATCAACACCCCCAACAACCACCCACCTACCCCACCCGCGCCTGGCCCGCACAGGAAATAAACATCTACACCGGCGGCTCCCCATGGCCGACGCCCCCAGCCGCGACCTCGGTGCCAATGCAGCACTTCCCCTTTGGGATCTCCACCTCCTCGCCGCCTCAACAGCAGGGGCAAGGCGCGGTGTTTCTGCCTCCGCCAATGGCACAGGGGTACGAGGATGTGAATGGTGCGAGGGGAAGCTTTGATGGGGGATGGGAAGTCATTTGATTGAAGTCGTTTGATTGACAGGTGTTCGCGCTTGCTTTGGTTTGCTATGGTTTTTCTTTGGACCTGGTTTGCCGGCTTGGATGGGTGGTGGTTTGCTTGTGGGGCGGGATGATACCATGCGCTATGCAGTGCTCTTTCGTTGCTTTATTTGTTTCTTGGCTTTGCTTTGCTTGCTTAATGCAATGGGGTGAGATGGAGATGGGATGGCCTTACACTTCCTCCGCGGGGCTTCAACACGACAATATTGATCTGAGAGGAGTGCGATTTGGCAGTTCGATTGGGTTCTCTTTTTTTGTTTTTGTTTTTCATTTGTTTATGTTTGTTGCTTGTTCTTTCATTTGTTTTTGGGCGGCTGTCTGAATTATTTTTATGGGCTTGGAATGGGGGATGTTGGGTGGAGTATAATGATGATGACAGATGAGGGATGACTAGGTTAAGGATGGGAATGACAACGACGAGATCGATATGAGAAAGATGAAACGCTGGAAGAAGCGCGAAGAAGGGGAGTGGCTGGCAGGCGACGGCTATAATATATACCTTAACCTACCACCAAAACAACAAAACAAGATATAGGATAAATAAATAAATGGTATCATTGTTATCCCAAACCTCATTCATGCATCATCCATCTGAGAACTGCACTGCCTATGTGACTTCCCCTATATAACTGCGTCAAATCTGCACTTTTCACTTGGTAAGACACTGCGTCAGCATTCAACATCCCACTAGTGATCCATCCCTCCCCAAGGCGTAGAAGCCAGTGGCCAAGGCCTACCCGCACGAGAACTCTCTGCACGAGAACTCTAGTTCACCGAGGCTTACAATAAGCGCACCCTACTAAGCAAACTGTAGCTCTAGGGCTCGAACGACTGAGTTCCGAGGAGGAAGTTCTGATGGAGAAAACCCCATTTCGTGAAATCTGGTCATACGTGGTAGTCGTATAGCCCTCCTGCTTGATATGTGCAAGGTGGCCCTAGAAGCTGTGTGTGACTGGTGTTAGCCGTAACAGAGAAGTCTGCAAAATCATTTATATTAATATTGACATTTAAATTTAAATTTATTACTGCCAGGGGACCACAGCGCACGGTCCTTAACCGAAGAAGCACGGAAGCGTTTAAAATTGTCTATAGGTGCGCGAAAAGCGGCGTGGAGGGGGGCGGCAGCAGCAGGCCGCCTGCTGCCGCCAGATCACTACCACATTACTGCCAGATTGCTGAAAACACCGCTCGAGGACACCATGAGGACTGTGGCTCACGGTCCTTCACCGAAAAAGCGCAAGGCGGTCTGAAGGTGACTATAAATGCGCAATATCACGGCAAGAGGAGTAGCAGCAGGGACGGCGACAGTGGCTGCTGTAGTCTGCTACTAGATCACTACTAGGCTACTCACGGTACAGGATAGCTCGCAAATGCGCAAAACCGGCGAAGGGTTGTGCCGGCAGCGCAGCAGCAGCAGTGTGTTGGCGGCCAGCTTCTGCTTGATTGCTGCCAGATTTCTGCCAGATTGCCGCCAGATCACCACTAGGCGACCGTGGTGCACGGTTGCGAGCTGAACTTTGCGCAAAACCATCTATGATTGTCTACAAATGCGCAAAATTCAGCGTAGAGGTGGGCGGCAACAGTTGTAGCAGCACTCCTCCTGCACTCTGCTGCTAGATTGCTGCCAGATCACCACAGACGACTGTAGTGCACGGCCCCCAAGCGAGAGTGCGCAGAGGGCAGTTCTAAAATGCGCGGAAATCAGTGAGGAGGGGGCGGCAGCACTGGTGCACTGTTGCAGTCCGCCGCCAGATTGCTGCCAGATTACTACATACTAGCGACTGTGGCGCATGGTCTGCAAGTGAAAATGCGCAGGATTGGCTAAAACTGTTAAGCAATGCGCGAAACCGGTGAGGGTGGGGCGGCAGTGGTCGTGGCAGGCGGCGTGTGGCTGCCACGTGGGGAGGAAGAGGGCGGCTGTGGGTGGACAAACTTGGTGGTGATAGATAGGGGGAGGGGGCACGGAGAGATGGGCAGACATGCACGAATGTTTTCATAGTTGTTGCCGTGGGAAGACCAAGGCACACGGACGGCTCCTCACAGACCTGTTGACACTCTCTGCTATGTTATGGAGGAGAAGCAGCTAATTCCCCTACTGCACTATGGAAAGGGTGATAAACAAGTTTGCGTGAGCTGGAGATGAGTCTCCTTCGTTGCCCCCACCCCCCTTGGAGAAATACAGAGTTCTTATGATGTCTAAGCAAGTCTATAGATGTTCATTCCCTTTCTCCACCCTACACTACCCCTTTTCATTCCCGAGTTTGCCCACACCCGCTGCAACTGTCCAACCGCACGCAGCTGCTCCCACCCTCGCCATCTTGCTTCTATTGCTATAGATGCGCGTATAGATGCAATTGCTACTCTCACAGTGAAAATGTGGTTTGTACTTGCTAGGTGCTGCTGTAGCTGTAGTTTGTGCTCGCGCTGTTGGGGTTGTGGTGGAGATGTGGTGGCACCCAACTCTGCCATTTAGACACCGCGCCGCAATAGAATAATGGCCATATAGAGAGTCAGACAGAAATATCAATAAAGCCCCATCCATCCATCCACCCTTTCATCACCTTGGAATCTCTTTCGTCCAAAGACAATTGACACATCACAGGCCCACAAAGACACACATCCACATCCACATCCATATCAGCGCAACAAAACACGAAAACGGCCAAATTCTAAACCTCATATCACATCATATTATTTTCTTCCACTCCCCTCTACATCTCATCAAGAAATTCTACCACAACACAGTCCCCTTTCTTTCCTCCTTCCATTCCTCCTTCCGTTCCTTTCCATCATTCCTCCCTCCCTCCTTTCTTTCTTTCATCACCAACAACCACAACCACCAGCGACATCATAAACCACCACCACCAACATTCCAACATTCCACCCTCCAACATTAAAAACAAAGAATTACAAAAACAGAGCAACAACAACCGCAAATAATAATGAAAGAAGATTTTCGATCTGATCAGCGAACAAAATGATCCTCAAAAAAAAGCTAAGATGGCGAATATCATCCATCGGGGACATGGGGCAAAAAATCAACCATCTACATCAACCCCCCCGCCACAATCCCCATCCCCCCAACGCCCCCCCAGCGCCCCCCCCAACCCCCATCATCCCCCCTCAAACTGCCCCCAATCTCCAACCCTTCCTCCACAATCTCCAGCCCCCCCTCTTCGAGCCCCATCAAACTCCCATGCCTCGCATGATGCGACACAACAGGGTTCGAGTGGCCAGGGTGCGAGGAGGAGGAGGAGATGTTATCGAGATTAGCCGCCACCTGCTGCTGAAGGGACGAAAGCTCGTCCTCGCCTTCGTAATCCTCCTCCTCCTCGTCGTCTTCGCCGGAGAGGGAGGCGTAGGCGCCGCCGTCGCTGGAACCGTCGCCGCGTTCGTGGGTGCGTCTGTGTCTGTTTTTTTATTAGCTGAGGCTCCTCGAAAAACAAATCCTCCCCCCCGCTTCACTAACCCCCCAAATCGGGAAAGCTGACTGACAAAAGGGTAGATTACAGGAAAAAAAGGAATACTCACTGCGCAAGATTATCACTCCTCGAAAACGCCTTCCTACAAACCCCACAAACATACGGCCTCTCCTGCGTATGCGTCCGCACATGCCTTTTCAGGTGCTCTAACCGCTTAAACAGCCTCCCACAAGTCGGAATCGGACACGAGTGGCTCTTCTGCGGATACGGGCTCCCGAGCTCCATGATCGTCGCGCTCCGAGCCCTGCGCACCGCGCCGCTGACGCCGACATTGCTGCCGCTGGCCGTCACGCTGCCGCCGCGCCGGCTGTCCAGCACGCCGTTGGATTTGGAGGTGGACTCGAAGTCGGGAGAGAGGTCGGTGGTGAAGTCGTGGTGTAGGGAGAGGGGGTGCACGCTGCCGTTGCTGGAGCCGTCGGGGGTGCCCGTGCGAGAGAGCACGAGAAGGTCCTTATGGTGGTGCGCCATAGCGTGGGCAGGGTAACTCAACCTCGGTGACCTAGGCTCTACATCCTCCGACACAGGGTCCACAGAATTCGAGACCGAGCGACGGAGATCGCTAGGTCTGTGAGGAGGGTGGGAAGTAGTCCGCTGCTGCCCCCCCTGCGCCGGGGTAGGAAGCGCCGACAATCCCGGCGGAATCGACGATCGCCGTCTCCTCTGCTTATAAGTCGCCGACCCCTCAATAACCGAGTACGACGCCCCATACGGCCTCGTGTACGCCGGCCCGGGGAGCGACGTAGGCGGCATCGACATCATCCCGTGCATATGAACCATGTGCTCCGGAATCGCCGAGTACAACCCCGTATCCTCATTCGCGATATACGTCGGCTCGGGGCCCATCCCCGACGCCTGTGGGGGGGTGATCGGCTCGAACGACAGGCCGCGCGAGGTGTAGTCCTCGTAGTGCGACGACACGAAGGAGGGCGCGGGGGAGTACTCCATCCCGTAGGCGGGCATGGAGGCGTGGCGCTGGTGGGTCTGCGTGAGCGGGACGCCGTTCTGGTTGTATTGTAGCCGTCCGAAGTCGTGCTCGCGCTTGACGACGTGTTGGGCCATGGTGGGCATGTTCATCTGCGCGTAGGCGAGGTGCTGGGACATGTCGTCTTGCATTGGCATTGCTTGTGGGATCATCTGGGGTGGGGGCATGGAGTCTATGGCGCGCATGACGGGGGAGGTGGATTGAGATTGCGAGTAGGATGGCTGATGTTGTCGTTGTTGTTGCTGGTGCTGTTGCTGCTGCTGCTGTTGTTGCTGTGCGGAGAAGGACGACGAGTTGGCCTGCTGCGCCTTGGTGAGCTGCTCAAACAGCGACTGCGAGGAGTCAAACTCAAACGACAACGCGGGCTCGTTGGTTGCCATGGTCGTCGCCTCCTGGCCCATCTTCTCGCGCTTAAGGTCGCGCTCGAGCGCGTCGAGGAAGAGGCGGTCATGCGGGACGCTGTACCAGTAGAACACCTTCTGCTTCTTCTGCGTGCGGATGCAGTTGTTCTTGTACAGGAAGTCGAGGAAGCCGCTCTTGGGCTCCTCGAGCGACGCGTCGGTGCCCGACTTGAGGTTGCGCAGGTCGGAGAAGATGCCCTCCTCGAACTTCTTCGAGTTCTTCACGGGCCGGCCGAAGGCTTGGAAGCGGAACGAGAGGCATCGTACGATGTCGGTGCCGGAGATGTGGAAGAGGTTGTTCCTGGGGGGGAAGGGTTAGTTGGGTTTTCGCTGTTAGGCGCCTTGATGGATCACTCACCACAACACACACGACACGTATTCGCCGGTAGGTAATAAAAAGCGTCTAATGTACTGATCGGACGTCCAGTCAACCGGTGCCGAGATAAGGAAATATTTGACTACATCGCATTAGTCGGAGTTGCTCGGCATCATCACCACTCGCGAAGCCGTCGCGGATTCGGAAACTCACGATTATCAACCTGCTGCAACGCAACCTGCGCATCCTGCGGCAGGCTCTGCTGCGCCTCACTACTCAACATGAACGTCTCCGGCTTCTGCGGCGGCGCCATCGATGCATGCGCATGATGCTGGGGATACATCATGTGCGCCATGATGCGCGAGGTTCGAAACGCCGACCTAAAACGGCGCGCGTGTGCGAGGGCTGGTTATCGACGTCGACGTCGGGTGGTGGTTCGCGGTTGAAACGACTACGGCGTGGAAGAGCAGCGGCGCGGCGCGGCACGGTGTGAAGCGCGCGCGGTGTCGTGTGTCGTGTCGTGTTGTATTGTGTTATTGTGTTGGACAGTTGTGGTGTCGATGGTGCGGAACGTGTTTACGCGCGGTGGACCAATCGCTCTTCTCAGTCTCAGGACCAGCCTCAAGTTTCGATAGCGATAGCGATGGCCAAAAGAAACGGATGTGTGTGTGGGTGTGTTGTACTTGTTTCGCGCTCGGCGGGGTGAGGTGAGGTGTGAAGCGTATGCTGTTGCGGAGGAGTAGCGACGAGGTCAACTCGGGGCTGCTATTCAAACTCGACTCTGGGGACGGTGTGTTTTGCAAAACCCGCTGGGTCTTGGGAAGGGGGATGGGCGAGGGCGGTTTCGTCGAGCGGGTGTGAGATGATCCGCGGCTGATGAGGGCGACAGTGCGTTGATTCTGTTTTCTCCGCGATATGTAACGCGCAGATGCTTTCGCGATTGACGGTTGGTAGTATTGGATGGGATAGATGGTGTATGAAGATGCTCGCCTGCGACGTTTTGGAAGTGGGGTAGTAGTGCTGTAGGGGAAACGGGAGATGAAGCAGAAAAAGAGAGACTGGGAGATGCAAAGGAATGCAAAGAATGGGATGCAAAACGAGAAGGGAAAGATGGATGAGGGAGGACGAGGAAAGCGTCAGATGGGTTTGAGGATGGGGGGGGGTGTATGGTGTATGGGGAGGGGGGGGGATTTAAAGGGAGGTGGTAGGGATTTGGGGGGGGGGGGTGTGTGGATGGATGGGGATGTAGGATGGGGATGTAGGATGGGGGTGTGGTGGTGGTAGGTGTGGTGGTAGTGGTGTGTGGTGTTAGGTGTGGTGGTAGGGTGGTAGGGAGAGGGTGGTAGGGAGAGGGTGGTAGGGAGAGGGTGGTAGGGAGAGGGTGGTAGGGTGAGGGTGGTAGGGAGAGGGTGGTAGGGTGAGGGTGGTAGGGTGAGGGTGGTAGGGTGAGGGTGGTAGGGTGAGGGTGGTAGGGTGAGGGTGGTAGGGACTGTGGGTGGTGGTAGGGTGTTAGGGTGGTAGGGTGTTAGGGGATGGGTAGGTGGTAGGTGGGTGGTGGGTGGTGGGTGGTGGGTGGTGGTAGGTGGGTGGTGGGTGGTGGTAGGTGGGTGGTGGTAGGTGGGTGGTGGTAGGTGGGTGGTGGGTGGTGGGTGGTGGTAGGGTGTTAGGGGTGGGGGTAGGTGTTAGGGGTGGGGGTAGGTGTTAGGGGTGGGGGTAGGTGTTAGGGGTGGGGGTAGGTGGTAGGTGGGTGGTACAGTAACAACTGTAGAGGGTGTTAGGGGGGTGGTGGTAGGGCGGTAGGGGTGGTGGTAGGGCGGTAGGGGTGGTGGTAGGGCGGTAGGCGGTAGGGGTGGTGGTAGGGCGGTAGGCGGTAGGGGCTGTGGCTGTGGCTGTTAGGGGTGCCCGAAACACGGAAGACGGAGAAGAAAGGAACTCGCTCCCATCAATCACCCAACCACGTGCCCCCCCCATCCATCTATACTTACACCCAACCACGTGCCCTCCCCCCCTCCTCCAATCCTCACCACAGCAAAAATACGTACCTTTGTCCCAGCGACACGCCCATATCTAGCGTCTTGGCATCATCCACATCCCACACCCACGCCCCCCCCTGCCAAACGCCCCACCAAGACGAAACCCGTGGACCAATGCGAACACCCCACTCCCACTGCCACTCCCCGTCCGTGCCTGCCAAGAAGGGGTTTCAGATGAGCCGCTCCGTGCGTCCCATGCTCCTGTGAACCTGCATCTAGACCTACGATGATGCATGGAGCTTTGTCTGGTTTGTTTATGGCTATTTGTGGAGCTTGCTGTACGGATCGGGGGAGCTGGCCCGGGGGGGGCCTGCGTTAGCTCCAGGGGAGTGCATAGGCAGGTCCATGTGGGCAGCTGGGCAGGGGGGAATGGATGGATGGATGGATGGAGGGATGGATGGAGGGATGGATATCGATTAAACGGTGGGGAATGAACGGCGTCTCCGATGTTATGCATATGATGCGTGGTGGTATTTATAGATTCGCCCCCCCCCCCCCCCCTTACATGTCAGTGTGTGTGTGTGTGTGTGTGTGTCTGTGTGTCTGTGCGGCGAGGATATCGGAGTTTCTTCCTGTCCAGAGGGGGGGCGTGCATTTGGGTGTAAAAGAGTTTTTCACGTTAATGCTAACCACTAAACCTAATATAATACAGAGATCTTACTAATACGATACACGGTTCTGATATCCTTGCACCGATGTCGGGGTTGGTAATCAAAATCACCAGTGAAGCCGGTGATCCTAGTGCAAAGCCCCGAGTGCTGTTCTTGGCTGTTGGCTGATGGGTTGATAGAGGGGCGGATGGATGGATGGATTGATAGGTGGAGGGGGATAGCGAGGACGCGTATCGGCACCCAGGCAGCGGCGAGGCGGCTCGGTGTGCGTGATCTCCTTTCTGTCCATCCTTCTGCCGCCCGTTTGTTCACCGAGAGTGTGTAGAGAGGGTGCTCGTTACCATTGCACCTCAGAAGTCGAGAAGGGGACGTTCTCGTGAAGTGATACTGATATTAAAGCTAGTGATGAGGGTTTCTACTCTTTAGTTTCAAATCAGATACATAGCTAGGTTATTAAAGGAGGAGGGATATAATTTTAATATTATCGGATTTGAATACAAAAACGCTTTTTGTATTACCATCCACTCATAGAAGGGGGGTATACCTGCAATGAAGGATCTATATAGCTGTATTCTTTCCTCTTTGATACCCGGGGGGCTATTACACACTCCTATAACGGTATCACATCCATAATCAAATACACTAGCCCATACATGTAGGCGTCAGCTTTAATCACTTTTTGGTTAATAATAATACTAAATAGGTCCCGGTTATGCTCTTTTTATATCTAGATATTTTATATTTTATAGGTTTTTTTTAACTGCAATATAAAAAATCACATCTCGAGCAATATTAAATCTTCAAATGTCTCTTTAATTTATAATCGCTATAAACATCCACAGCCGCCATAGTGTCTGCGGGCTCATCCTAAAGTCTGGGTAACTGACTCTTTAAAACCACATACTCCGTACTCCCCCCCTCTTCTCATCATCTCCGCATCTCACCCTCACTTCCCCCTCCCCCTCCCCTTCCCCCTCCCTCCCTTACCCCCTCTACTCTTCGGCCCCTCAATCTCCCTAACCTCCTGTTTACTAATCCTCAACGCCCCCCCCACAAACCTCCCCACCCCCGGCGCCCCCACATCCCCCCTCCCCCCCCCCTTCCCCGCCCCCCCTCTCCTATCCCTCTCCTTCACCTTCCCCCCCATCCTCTCCAAAATAATCCCACCCTCCCTCGCCCCCTCCCTCCTTCCCCTCTCCCTCTCCTCCGCCTTCGCCGCTATCCCCTTACGCATATGCATAGGCATCTTCGCCTGCACGAATAACGATCCCTTGCCGCCGAGGGCTTGGATCCGGAGATCGGTCGCGCGGTGCCGGTTTGTGCCTTCGAGGGTGTGGGTTGTGTGCGAGGAGGTGGTGGAGGAGGTGAGGAGGTGGGATTCGGTGAGGAGGCGGTGCAGGGCGAGGTCGTTGGCGGTGTTGTCTTTGTCGGTGGGGTCGGTGGGGGTGGGCGTTGTGAGGGCTGTGGTGGCGGTGGAGGAGGAGGGAGGGCGGGCGGACTGGGGGGTGTTAGTTGGATTCTTGCTTTGGTGTTTGTTCATAGTCGTTGCTGGCTTTGGGATGGTGGGAGGGGTTGAGGTGGTAGAGGGCGGAAAGACGCCGGAGGGAGAACGTACCATGAAAGCTTTCAACTCTGCCTTTGACATCTTCGGCGCTGAGGCGGTAGAGGTATGTTCGACAACATCAACTTTCCGCCTCTTCACGCCGTCATCCTCATCGCTGTCTTCCTCATCGCCATCCTCGCTATTCCCAGAAAGCCCACCACATTCTTCATCTTCGTCCTCATCCTCTTCTACCACGACCGCACCCTTCTTCCCACCCTTCATCTCCTTCACATCAGGTAGCGGCTTAAACCTTGCCTCGAAATGCCGCCTAAATATCTCCGCCGCATCGAGCTCTTCCTCTTCCCCTTCCCCTTCCTCATCCTCGTCCTCGTCCTCGTCCTCGTCCTCATCCTCGTCGCTTGACCTCTCATCAACCTCTTTCGTCGCAGACTCCTCCTCTAAAACTCGAATTTTCCTCGCCGATACACCCTCCTCACGCTTCCGCTTCGTAGACACACTCTTAGCCATCGTTTTCGCTGCCATTGTCGTGATATGCTAATCGCGAAATAAACTCGTCGTCTCGAACATTGCCTCAAGGCGCTACAAATTATTTTTCTCAGCCTCGCGTGCACGGACCCTTCCGTCGCCGGCCCTCCCCCTCCACCACACCACCCCTCCTCCTCGCTGTGCCAATTCCCGATTCCCAGCCACAAAACATAATTACACGGCACCTAAAATAAAGGCAGGCACAATGACCCGATTCCGCCCCTGCATCGACCTCCACGCCGGCGCGGTAAAACAGATTATCGGCGGTACGCTGTCTACTTCCTCCCCGAACACGCTGAAGACGAACTTCGTATCGACCCTCCCCGCGGAACACTTCGCGAAACTATACAAGGAGAACAGATTAGATGGGGGACATGTCATAATGCTTGGACCGGGGAATGAGGAGGCTGCCACGCGGTCGGTGGCGGAGTGGAGGGGGGGGTTACAGGTTGGAGGCGGGGTGAGGGGGGATAATGCTGCGAAGTGGATTGAGAGGGGGGCGGGGAAGGTGTGTTTATTTTCCTTTTGCGATGGGGGCTGCAGGTGTTGATATGGATGGTTTGTGAGGGAATGAATGGCTAATGGGCGCAGGTGATAATAACATCGTACCTCTTCCCCTCCGGCGCCTTCTCGCAGGAGCGCCTCGACGAGGTGCTTGCTGGGCTGGGTGGGGACAAGGAGAAACTCGTTATTGACCTGAGTTGTCGCCGAAAAGATGGGACGTGGTTCGTGGCTATGAACAAGTGGCAAGATTTGACAGATATGGAGATCACTGAAGGTAAGCCTCCCCCTCTACCGTCTCCCTCCCCACCACTCCCCCAACCCCCCCGACAACCCAGACAACCAAGCTAACCCCAACCCCAACCCCCCAGAATCAATCAAATCCCTCGAACCCTACACCTCTGAATTCCTCATCCACGCCGCCGACAACGAAGGCCTCCAACGCGGCATCGACACCGACCTCGTCCGCGCCCTCGGCTCCTGGTGCTCCATCCCCGTCACCTACGCCGGCGGCGGACGCAGCATCGCTGACCTCGAGCTCGTCAAGAGCTTGAGTGGCGGGAAGGTCGATCTCACGATTGGGAGCGCGCTGGATTGCTTTGGAGGTGCGTTGCCGTTCGAGGAGTGCGTGGCATGGAATCGGAAGCAGGAGTCGGAGGAGGGGAAGTGATGAATCTGGGGTGAAGGGTTGGAAAGGCGCTTTTGGGTAGAGGTGGGGGGGTGGGAAAAGCCTGGATGTTTATAGAAGAGGGAGATTTATTTGGGTATAAGTGCTATAGAGTAGGTCACTACAATAACTCAAAGCGCTTGACAATGCAGTATATTGCATGCTAGCTCGCTCGGTCGCTCGAATTCTTCTATCTTGGTATGAGTGCTACTAATACAATTCTCAGAACCAAAAACCAAAATTACGTTCGACGAATACCATATCGCTGCCTAATAAATACCACAAGGTTTTCACTACCCAGCTATTATTGGAGTCACGCACCAACTGTCCAAGATGATCTATTCGCGTTTGGCTCTACAATCCACACTATAATAACCGGCCTTTACCCTTTTCAAGAGATGGACAGCGACGAAGTCATTAAACGCTACGAGGCTCACGAGTGGCCCGACTTGACGGGAGTACTGTGTGGAGAGATAATTGAGCAATGCTGGCGGTGCGAATTTGTTTCTGCGAAGGAAACAACGCCATTCAAGAGAAGATGAAGACGAGTAAGATTGATATTCCCTTCCTGGCTCTACAACCACAGCTAAAGAGTGCTACTTTAGTTGACAAATTGGAGACATCCTAACAACAATCTAGCCGTCTCACCACAGACTTCTCCCACCAAACCAGCATTCAAGCACCACCCCCCCCAACCGCCTCCCATCCCCTCACCGCCCTCGCCTCCTCGAGCTGCACACACCACCACAGCGCCTCCTTCGCTTTCCCCTCCATTCTCGCATCCTCATACGCCCTCGCAAGCCCAAACCACGCCTCACTATCATTCCACCCCCCTCCAAGCTTCGTCAAGCGATCCAGCAAGCCGTGTGCGCGATCACGCGCCGCCAGCCTGTCGAAGAGCGAGAGCTTTGTTGTAGGCGGTGCTGGGCCCTGAGAGGGCGGCGGAGGCAGCCCGAGAGGTGTCGAGGTGGTGGAGGTATGGGTTGATGGCTTGTGCGAAGTGGAGGTTGCGGAAGCGGAAGCTGAGGGCGGCGTGGCGATGGTGGGGATGGAAGGTGGATAGACGAGGGTCTCGGACGAGATGTCGAGGAGGATGTTGGAGAGTCCTACGATGGCGGCGGGGTGGTCGGGGAAATGGGTCAGTGCGGACTCGAAGTGTGATAGCGCCACGAATGGCCATGATTCCGCGAGGGAGACTTGTCCGCGCTGTGAGGTGTTAGCAAGGTGTTTTGTTTGAATCGGGGTTAAGACTTACCTCCGTACACACGTCCGCCCAGAGCTCCTCGACGCTCTTCCCTACTCCCCACTCGCGTGCGTCAACAAGAAGCTGCCCGCTCGCATCGCGCAGGATATCCTCCTCCAGCCCTTGGACGAGCTCGCTGGCGGCTTCGATGGAGACCTTGGCATCCTCATACTGCTCTGCGCGGCGATAGAAGCCGGATATCAGGAGCCAGACGCGCACTAATATCCCAATGTGGTGTCGTCGCGATTTACTCGGCGGCAAGCGCGTTGCCGGGCTGCTGAAAGGCAATAATGAATATGACTTCAACGGCTTCGTACCCTGTCCGTTAGGTCGAGAAGCCTCTTGCGCCTGTTGAGATGTGCTATCAACTATTTTCGTAGGCGAGATCTCCCCGTCACTCGCTGGATTCGACGTCGCTTTCGAGGTAGCTACATTCTGATTCCGGATGCTAGCGTGGCTCAACTTATGGGCCAATTTGTCTCCTTTGTTGGTCTTTGTTGAGGGGTGCTGGCTCCGCCGAGTGAGTTTTGCTGACGCGCCACTCTCTCCTGTCAGCTGGATCTTTGGAGCCGCGGTTGCAGTTGTTTGAGAGGTTGGTGGCCGGGAAGCAGTGCTTACGTTTTCGGTCGTAGATGAGGCAAACGTCGTGGCACCAGGTGCATCGCGGTTGGAGCGTTTTGAGCGTCCAAATATGCTGCCTTTAACGCTGCGAAGAGTGCTAGTTCCGGTGGCCGGAGAGATTTGCTGCGACTTCCTTGGACTGGCAAACGGAATTTGGGTCTGGCCAAAAAGCCTTGAATAGAGACTTAGAAGCTCTTCAGTCCCGTTGACGGCGACGTCTGGCCCGTCTTGGATCTCGATAAGAAGCAACTGAGACATTTTGACTTCTATAATTGCCTCCTTCTCATAGTCGTCCATATCGTCAATAGCCGAACTGTGCTTTTCTTGCATGCCATTCAAATGCTCGCTCTGGTAGTCTTCTTCCCTCTCGCCGAAAAGGGCTTTTAGGTCGCCAAATTGCTTAAAGGCGCCCTCGCAAGCATGGAATGCTTCCGTAAATTGCTCTTTTGCGCTGAGCAACAGCGCTAGTAAATGCCACAGCCGTATTAGAGACCTCTCTAGGGCAAATTTGGCAGGGTTTGGGGCTTTGTCGGCATTTCGTTGTGGTGCTAACGCAACTCCAACAATCTGGATGGCCTCTCCAATCTGTCGTCTCTCTGAAAGGACCAATGCAAGTGCAAATAGGGTATCAACGTCATCAGTGCATTCGTACTGTGGTTTCAGCGCTGTTCGTAGATTCGTGATAGCTTTCGTTTGGTATTCAGGTCGTGATTTCGCATCAGGAGTCAATCGTGCCCACTGAGCATTACTTATGCCAATTGCACGCCAAGCGTGCGCATACACATGAGGTGAGACTGTGGACGTTTCCGCGGTGGTACCATTCCCGAGCAGCTTTTTGTTACCAATTGTAACCCCGCTAGAGTCGCCATTGGTCAACTCCTCCTGGCTATGTGACGGGTCGTGCTGTTCTAACCATGACTCGAAAAAATGGGCAAGTTTCTTTGCTTTCTCAGCCCCGGCAAGCCCTCCAAACTGGCAAAGAGCCCTTATACACTTGGATGCCGTGACTAATACATCCTCGTTGCTGTCCAGTGAATGTTCTGGTTCTCCTGTCTTTTGCACCCGTTGTTTCCCTTTATTGACAATCTGAAAGTATGTGTCAAAGGCTTTGAAGGCTAGTTCAAAGTCGGCGAGAGCTAGATGGACTGTGAAGAGGCCTCGTAGAATCTGGGTTGAATGGAACGTTTTTGTGGCGGCCCTGTAAAGGATTTCGAGCACACTACGGCTGATGCCAACTCTCCCACCAGATCCGAGATCGTGCTCATCCCAACAGCTGCCACACAGCACCGCCCAGTTGCCTAATACAAACTCAACCAATTCCTCAATCTCTTCGCTACTTTGTTCCGCCTTTGGGAAATGCGCCTCTTTGAGAAGTAGAGATTCATACCGTGCTTCCACTCGCGCCAATTCACCTCGCTGTATGATCCTCATTCCATGGTTGTTGGTGGTTGCCCCCAGGGCAGTGGATGGGTATGGCAGGTCGCTTTGGACAATAAACGAAAGCGTGGCATAATATTCCTTCCAAATCAGCCGTCTCGGCACGTCCGCTTCCGTTGCATATCCCCCAACTGCCGCCGTCGACGAGCTCGCCAGTCTTTCCCAGAAATCCGCCCATGCTCGGAATGCCACCAAGGTCTCTGCCTCCATCCTCGGTGAAGCATTGCTCTTTATGGACTGGCTCGTGATTAGGCAGAACTTTGTCAACAGTAGCTCCGTCCACTTGCGCAGCTCCAAGGCTTTTTTCAATTCCGACGCCGTCGCAGAAACTATGGGCATCCCCGATTCGAATACCTCAATCGCATCGCCCAGCGACCTAGACCTCTCTAGGGCCACGCCTTTTATGTATATTGCCTTCAAAGCGCAGGTGCGCGTCCATCCCGATGCTTGTTTTGAAGTGCCGTCGAGCAGCGAGAAATCCCCTTCAATGTTTTTCGGCAGTCGCAAGGCGGCAAGCTCTGGTTCGCCGAGCGCCCAATGCACCCATCCAAGAGCGACCCGAGCCTGGAAGACATCTTCGGGGTGGTTGTGCTCCGCATCGATGGCTCCGATAAGGGGAGGTACATATTGGACGAGACTTGAGATCTCTGGGTTCGTGCCTGTCGAGGGTTGGTGCTTTATGGCTTGTTGAACGGCATGTGTAGCATTCGCGGCGAGTGTAAGACCTATCTAGAGCAATCAGTAAACGAAGTTCAAAACGTGGACGTCGCAATGAACGGGCGCAAGGGGGGCTACTTGGGGCCTTCACGTACATGCTCGGGCAGGGGCGTGTTTGCTGAACTTGCGAACCAAATTCGGAACTGCCTCCCAATCACCATCACATTGTGCCTGATCGAGCTGCTGGATATACTTCACAGCCTTCGACTGATCTGGGCCCTGGGGTTTCAATCAGTATAGTCTTCGTTTGCTGGCCCCGCTCGATATTGACCTTCGGAATTGAATCTTACCCCCATTTTGGACGGATTACTGAAGCAATGGAGTTCCAGACAGATCCTCGGCCAGAAACATTAACACAAAACAACACAACAGTTAAACATTCATTCTGGTCGACACCCAATGGAATCTACGTCAATGGCCAAGTTAACGTACGGTCCATCTCGGGACCTGTTTCGCGACGATCTGAATTCAAGCCCAGGTAAGTAAGCATGCGGCCAATCAGAGAGAGCTGGCCCAGAAATTAATTTATTCTGAATTATGTACCGAGGCTGGATCCCGTGCAATTGAAACTGCAGCGAAAAGCGAAAACTAGGAATCTAGGTCTGTTTTTGGAGACAGAGAAGAGTCATTACAGGTGAATAAATAGACACGGCCGTGCTTGTTATATACTACGAACGATACAGCCAACTCCGAGAAGCAGAGAAGCAGAGAAGCATCAGATGTCTATCCCACCCGAGTTACGGGTGCTGAACCACCAGCTCTCCACTGTTCCGGCCGCCCAGTTGCCTCAGATAACACCTCTTCTCCTGCGGAATGTACTGAGGTGCCAGGGACCTTTATCGTCGCCGTCTACGAATGCTGCCAAGGATGATTCGTCTGAGGCATCTGCTGTCCACACGCTCAAAAGTCACGTGTCCAGATTATTATTTGGCAAAAGCGCAGAAGGAAGATTCGCAGCGATAATACTGGCCAAAGGTATCATTGACGTCGGCGGATGGGAAGTTCTACGAGGGGCTTTGAAATGGGTGCAAGGGCTGTTGGCGATATTGACAGTAAGCAAATCTACGACGTTTTTGATCCAGACGACTGACATTTTTGTAGAAGCCAGATCCTGCCGCATCAAAGAGACTATGCATCATTACATTGACAAGTATATTTGTCAAGACGCATCAGTATCAGAGCATCGTCAGAGAGATCACTACGCCACATCTGTCACCTTTTGTGACGTCTTGCCTTGCCTCCGTCTCCTCAAAGTCCACCGGCAAGGTATTGGAGGTTCCGGCATCTCTTACAGAGTCTGTGTTGGACGCCTTTTCTACGCTGATGCCTAGACATCCTGCAATCTTCCGACCTTTTGCCAACCAGATTAGGCAAGTGACGAGAGTGTATGTGGCACCTACCTTCTGTGATGCATTCTTCGTGCCCGAATCTCTGAAAGAGTCCGCCCGCTCTCTCGCCGTATTATTGCATCAGACAGCGCCAAAAAACACCAGCGGAGAAGAATGGGGCAAAAACGTCCGAGAGCTTGTCAAGGAAATTCATGCCACGACAGATCAAGTTTATCGTGCTGTTGTAGAGGATTGGGAGTCTGCTGCTGGGTACGTTCCACAGCCGATTGATGTCAACGAGGAGCTTCATGGCGGTGGGAAATCAAAGGATGACTATCCAGCCTGGACTGGGATCGACTCTGGGTTGGAAAGGCTTCAAGGCTTACTTGGTTACCTGGAAGAGCACTTCAGACACCACACGGCGACCGCTGTTACTGTGCCTCTCGGTATTATCGACGACCTCCTCACTAGGCTGATGTCCATTGCCGCTCCCCAGCCATCGAACAATGGATCAGGCCAGGGTTCCATGCGACTCCACCCGGCAATCTCTCGTGAAGAGCGAGAAGGTTTATGGTCCGGTCTACCGCAAACCTACGTCGGAGTCATGGAAGTGTATGGAATCCTCATTGAGCGTCTCCAGCACAATTTTACGTCTCTAGCGCAAGGTTGCCTTGAGCAGATTACGTGGACCTTCCGATCAGGAAAACAGGATGAGCAATACCGCTCAAAAGCCTACGACGTCATTGCAACCATTTTACCACTATGTGCATCGGGCCTTCCAAAACCTTCCATTCATAGAATGACGTCGGTGATAGTTTCCTGCTGCAAAGAGTTACGTACTGTCGACGAGGTGGTTCCCGCTATAGCGCTGAAAGACAGTAGCGGAAAGGCTATTTCCAATGGCGTCGCCAATGCGGACAGTTTTCTCAAAAACAAGTCAATTCTGTCATCTACTGACGTGCACGATACGGCAGTTGTTAGAAGCGCCAAAGCGCTCCTGCCACTATTCTTCACACTTATTCCTCAGCAACACCTTGAGGCATATACACGAGCTGAGCTAGATAGGACAGCCATTCTATCACACCACAAAGAAGCAATGCTGGCTAGCGTTCTGAGCCCATTCTTGGGGCGGAATGAAAAGAGTTTACCTAGCATTCTTCCGCACCTTTGCCGGGCATATCCGCGAGATGCCGCTGTGGAGGCGCTACTGAGGCCGCGACTGCCTGTTATCCGCCAATCTGGGCCTGTAATGGGTGCGCCGCTCGAAGAGCAGCTTGTCGAGGACGACGATGTAGCGATGGGTGATCTGCAGCCAGTGGACGAACAAGAAGAGCTCTCCGAGAATATCGTTAATGCCACTACGACATCGATATCAACAAGCAACGATGCTACTTCTACTGATGCTGCGATCGCGTCAACCAATACGAGGGAACCAGAGACTAACCATTGGGGGAATATCGCACCGGATAAGGTTTACGCTAGGAAGGACCCACAAAATAAGGATGTGGCGGCCCCTGCCGCTAGCATTAGCGAGGGTACGTCAAGGGTCGAAACAACGTCACGTACAACAGTACAGTCCACGACTACAACTGTGGATGTTGTCGAGGAAGAGGACTCTGATGACGAGTCTGTGCATTTGGAGGCTGGTCTGTCTGATTCTGAGGAGGAGGAGGAGTAAAATATGGGCTTCATGGTGTGATAATGGTATATTACTTGTTACATCTCGCTGAGATACAATGTTGTACTTTTGACATAATTATTACCGGAACGCTCCTTCCTTACCTGTGACTTAGAGTGATGACTAGTTTGCCTAGTCAACTGTACGTTTGTACCTTCCTTTGCTATTATCTACTAGAGCCAATTTGCCTAATCAACCGTACGTTCGTACCTTCCGTTGCTATTATCCGACTATATTCGCTCCATCGTAATTGCCTTCTCACGTCAATCTTGACACTTTTACCTTCCGCCGTCGATATGTTGCCTTTCTTCCATTACTTTCCGCCATAGCTATTGTAGTTATGGTTCTCATAATGAACCTTGGCCATATGTGAAAGCTAACATTCCATCTGTACCAAGTTACCATTACTTGGAGGTCAGCCGCCAGAAAGTGTTCAACAAGCTCTCGACAGAGATGTAGAACGCTCTTCTCAACACTAAATTCGTACCTAGCGGTACCAAAAGTTCCAGATGCTTCCTGTCTCCCGCAATTGTTAAGATTTTAGCGTCAACCTGGAGCGATTGGCCATCAACTCTAGGTCGGCAGCTGGGAATTGAGCCCATAAGGTTTCCAACAGTGACCTAACAAGAACGCCCATCAACACTAAAACAATCGTCCAGAAGCTTCATATACCTGCCAATTGTGAACGATCATGCGTTCTCTTGATGCAAATAACGCCAATCCGAGGCCAGCCGCCAGAACTAGCGTTCAAGAAGCTTCTGATAAATAGTCAACTCCATGACGACGACGCTAGATGTCTGACTCCTCTGTTAGCATTGATGTCAATGGTGCTCTACTACTGCCTGGAGCCATTCAACGCAGTATCACCTGCCAGAAGTAGCGTCCAAAAAGCTTCTGGTGCCGTATTAACTCTCCTGACGACGCCGCCAAATGCCTGACTCCTCTGTTAGTGTATGCTAATGGTGCTCTCTCACCGATTGAAACCATTCCACGCTGTATCACCTGCTCCTCGCAGTAACTTTTTAGTCTGCTTCCCAAATACCTATAATAGTATGGCCCTTTTCGCCCTCCCCCCGATTTGCTCTTCCCTCCTACAACACCAGTCACACACAGCTTCCAGGGCCACCTTTGCACATCTCAAGCACAACGTTTGTTCAAAGCTAACTTACGTTTGTTCAAAAGCTCACTTGAACACCCACCTTGTCAAAGTACAAGATCTTGCCAAAGTACAAGAACCCTACATTCTGAGGAATAGATCAGCACGTCCGCTGCATCACCCAGTCATCTACGAGAGATACTGGATTTTTAAGTCTTGAATTTGTGTCTGACACAGAAAATTGTGAATAACAGTAGAAGGCCCCTGGCAGAAGTGAGTACTCCTATCACATATATATGGACTATGGACTTGGATTCTAACTCACAGGTAGAGCTGTGTGTCCACTGGTGTCGGTATCACTGATATTGGATATCCATCAAAGATACCAGAGGTCCTCAACGACAAAGTTCGGAAGGACCCTCCTGAGTGACTACTGTCAGGTTAACAGTGCCTGTCGGTTAGTATCTTTATCATTTTGACTCTGAACATGGCACTGATAAATAGCCCAGTCTCTCTTTCAGTCACTCTACCGACGTCCAACTAAGGAGTAAGTCCCCCCAGTAACTGACTTTGCGGCCCCGAGCTAACTTCAGTAGCAATGCATTCCAAGTTGAACACAGTCGCTCAGGCACAGATGGCGGAATCCAGACTCCAAGCTGCCGTGATTGAGGCCACTGAGCAAGCAACAGCCTCTCGGCCGAGCGAGACTGCGTCGGTATTCAACATCCCGCCAGCGATGCCTCTCCAAGGTGCAAAATCCTGTGTCCAAGGCCTGCCCGTCCATGAACTCTATCCCATAGAGGTTTATAATAAACAACACTCTGTTGAGCAAACTGTAGCTCCAGGGCTCGAGCAGTCTGAGTTCGGAGAAGGAAGTTCCGGCGGAGAAGAGGGACAAAACATTGAGCCACAAATGGCTTCGATCATTGGTGAGTGGCCCTACAAGGCCCGGAAGTCCGCGAAAAATCCAATTCCAGCCATGATCGAAAATGGCCAGGCTCGCGCCATTGCTGGAGAAGATACCGCTCGCCTCAAGGCAGACCAGAGAACGGCCGATGAAATCTACGGCACCGACGGCCCGGTGACCGAAGGATCACATCCACACACATTCTCGGTGCAGTTCCTGGAGCATGGCCTCGCAATGGACGCAGATTTTATGGGAGTGCGTAGCTTCCAAAATTGTCTGGAATGCTACGTTGCTGGAGAGGCGCCAGTAAAGCAGCGTTCTTCTCACAGACCTGTTGACACTCTCCAACGCATCGGGGAGAAGAACCCAATTCCTCCACCGCACTACCCAAGAGATGATAAAAAAGTTTGCGCAAGCTGGAGGTAGGTGACCCCCTCTCGTTACCCCTTGTAGAAATACCGAGTTTTCGGCATGTCGGTTGAGTTGCCGAAGACCTCCTTGTTTCTCATACAAGCGTATGAATGACTGGACAGAGACATAGACTAACAAGTTGCAGACATGAGATCAACTCAAAGTGGGTCAGCCACGACGAAAGAGTCTACAGACTCACAAAAGCCAAAGTCAGAGCATACGTCCCAGAAATGCCAACAGAAAATTGGTACACCCTCCTTGCCACAATCCACCATGATCACGGGCACCAGGGTCGGGACGCAGTCTTCGAAAAAGTCAAATCGATCACCCCGAGTATTTCCAAAGGCTTTGTGGCCGCGTACGTCTCATGCTGCTGCTTACAGAGGAAGTCATCCCCTCGTAAGGACAAGAACGTACGCGAAGCCTTTGCCGGACAGGAGCTTGCAAAGGCCGGCAAGCCCTCGAAGGGCAAGAAGAGGGCGATCGCGGAGGCTGACCCCGAGTCTCCGTCTCCAGCGGCCAGAAGGCCGAGAGCGCATTCCACCGAGCCAGCCATGGTGAACGCCGGTGATGAGCAAGATCCGTCCTTGCGAATTGACTATAGTCCGCCCCAAATGGGTGTGGAAGTAAGTACCCATCCTCCAATAACCATA
The DNA here is from genome assembly GCF_001641265.1 of Pseudogymnoascus destructans. Taxonomy (NCBI): domain Eukaryota; kingdom Fungi; phylum Ascomycota; class Leotiomycetes; order Thelebolales; family Thelebolaceae; genus Pseudogymnoascus; species Pseudogymnoascus destructans. The sequence continues at coordinate 158,395 of NW_020167541.1, read as the reverse complement.
TGAAAAACACCGACTTACTGTAATGCAGTTCCCAATTGCCATGGCAGACCCATACCGGGATGTCGCTGGCCCGGTTGAGAACCACAGGGAGGTGATCGCGCACCAAGCCGCTCCGTATATCCCGGAAGGTCCGAACAATGCTTTGGCCTTCGACGTGGCGGGTATCGCAGCAGTGGCTCCTGTTGCTCCCGGGTCAGAATCGACCCAAAACGACTCTTGGTCTCGGCCACAGGACATGTACGGATCGGGTGCCGAAGAATGGCAAGGTGATGACAGCGATTGGCTAACGCAAACTGCCTCTGATGTGTCGGGGCTCTCAAGCTTGGGCGGGAGCTTCCACACTGATGACGCGGCGAGAGAACAAGCCTCGCAAGCTACGATAGACCCACGCTTAGTAAGTCCCCATTCCGCCAAAGAGAATTAACTGACCTAACATTTCAGTTGGCACTTCCTGCACCACAAGGAGACAATACCAGTCGCCTGCAGCCGAACGACAATGACGCTGGGCTATCGTTGGGCCTTGTGAGTTTTACCACCTTAATTCCGAAATGCCATTACTGACAGCATTTTCAGGAGGACCCATCTGTTGATACAAACGGCAGTCTCTCAGATGCGGAATTCGGCCAGTTGGTGGAGGACATGTCAGAATGGGATCTGACTGAATACCCGTTGGATCCTAGTGCATAGTCGCCGATTTTACATTTGCGGGAGTTTAGAAAGCGTCAAGCACGGAAAAAGAAAAACGGATATACCCACGAGAGGAAATGGCAACGGAGTTTTAGGAGTTTTTGAAGTTTTGTTGTCTTGTTTTTTGTCATGCCTCCCAGAGGCCGCGGGGGTTTCTGAGGGGATCATGTGCAGCGGGACGCCGTTGCATGTGACCCCTGAAGACACTCCTGCACAAGTGCGTCCCTGAGCATAAAATACAAAGGGAGCGAAAGCATAAAATGCTATCCTTTGAACGTTGTTGGAGATTTGTACCATGGGGGAGTCTCTGCGGAGAACCTGTCGAGCGATGACCTGGGGCATGAAATGCAACAGGGGTTAGAGCATAAAATGTAATAACTTAACCACTAATATTGAGGTATTATGACGTGAACTTGCTTCGTGACTGTGAATAGAAGACCCTGAGATCAAACCATGCTATCAGTTGAACTTCATCAGCAGGCTCACAGTAAGGCTCGGTGGCATGGTGCTTGACATTGTATGGACAATAAGAGTTAGTGAACCAGCTGAGTTGACAGATAACAGTGAGACTCAAATGAGAAAGGCAAAGTATTCACGGTCATAAACATGATGGAGAAGACAGTAACAAAAGCAAGCAAGCACTACATTGGCTTAATATAAAATCATTTGACAGAAGTGATGCACACTCAACGACTATAATCCTGGATGCTTTCCTGTAGTTGCCTTAGCTTCCTTTCGTAGCATTGCCCTGAATACTAAGTCCGTGTGAGGAGCTTAATACCGGTTGGGTTCTCTGCCGCCACTATCTCCTCCTAAAATTAATGCGAGTTGTAACCGACATCGCTGGCCCGCTGCCCGTGCCACGCCTCCTTACCAACTTGCCAATGGCCCCCATAAGGCCTACCCGATGTACCTCTACCCGAAAACACCAAATCAACAAAAGCTCCCTCCAACTCCCAGCTATGCACAATTCTTCATTGACACTTCTATACAGAGCCGGGCGGTTAATAATTCCCATTGCTCTTCGTAGGCGACGCATGGGCTTTGACACCCGGCGTGTTTTGAATCTCCCCGAGAACTTTGCTTCCTTTCCCAACATCTGCTCGCAGATCCTCCTCTGGATCATCAATGAGATGATCCATAAAACTGACATAATCGTACTGTGGCATGCCTCGATCCTCCTGCAAGTCTGGCCCCTTATGTGCTGGGATTATCTTGGTTAACTTCTCAATGACGTCGTCAGGCACGAGACTATGTCGCAGGTCCATCTCTGTAACATAAGGCTTTCCATCAGCAACCTCTCGGAAACTCTGGAAGACTTGCTCGGCCGTGTTTTGATCCTCCGTGACGTCCACCATGAAGTTGATAAATTGCTCAAAAGTCACGTGGTCATGGCCGCGAGATGTCTCCAGGAAGTAGTCGTGCATCTCGTCCTCGCTAAATACCAGCCCAAGAGACGCCAGCGCGGCGCTAAATTCCAGCTCCTGGAGACTGTTGGAAGCATCACGATCGAAATGGCGGAAGACGCTTTCGAACTCCTCCAGCTGTATAGGTGTGAGGTTTGTCATATTTCGTGCCACCACTTGGTTGTCTAAGAAGGCCAGCTTCTTAGACACCGAACCCTTTACGAGGCCAAGTTCGTAGGAAAGCTCATCATATGTGTATGTCGTGAAGTCGTTCTCTTCGATGTTTGCTTCTTCACATTTCTGGTCGAGCTCGGCGATCGTCTCGAGATACGAGTCGAGGGGTGCCACGCTTTCATTTAGACGTTTGACATGCCTTAACTGATCTTCAACGTCGCCTTCCAGCCCCGAAACGGCAAGCTGCATAGCATTCAAAGCAAGTGCAAAGTCATTAGCCTTGTCCGCAAAAGTTCTCCTCAAGGCATTTTTGATGCTGGATGGAATGTTAGACCTGTAGAATCTTGAAGGTTGAAAGGTTTAGTCTTACTCTCTGATCGTTTCATTGATGAGCTGTCCCCTTGCCATCTCGGCCCTCATCAACACTGCCCATTCTTTCTCCAGCGTATCCAACCGGAGCTCCTGCGGTGGGTCGTAGGGCCGAAGGCGGTAGGTGCTCATCTTTGTCTTGATATTACCCAGCAACGCTGCCAGTTCGCTCTTCTCGGCCACCCACTCCCTCTTCTGTCCCCTTTTATACACACCAAACTCCGAAGATTGACTCTTTGCGTCGACATATGTGCCTTCAAAGTCAGCATCCTGCCAACTTTGACCTTGCTCTTTGATGGCCTTCAAGAGGGCTCGCATTCTCCGCTCAAATGCACTCTGCATCTCCCAGGCGCCTTGCATGCTGCTGACAAATTTCTCAACTCGCCGGCCTGCATTTTCAACCTTCTCCATTTGTGAGAAAGCATGAAACCAGTATGCGATGTACGTCATCAACGATCTTTCATCCGGTTTAGCGACGTCGCAGACGTCCTCTACGTCGAGAAGATCTGGTATACCGATCTCTTTGCTCGCGATATCAAAAGCTAGTTGCATATTCCCACGATGATCTTTCTTGTCCAGTGCGTCGTAGTCGATCAGATCTGGGCGATGGATATCCAGCAACGCACAGAATGCCAGCCCATCATTCCAGCTTGCACTGAAGTCCCTGACTTCCACTTCATCGTAACAGGCCGTTTTCCTTTGGCACCAGAGTAGCAAGCCTTCCTTCGCAGTCATACCCTCCTGGTTGATATCGGAGATTGTGAACCGTAGAATAAGAGTCCATATAAGCCCCAGTATAATTTTCCGGTTTCCATCAACCACATCTTCGGCGCCTATGTTGGTCATCTGAATTCCTTTCGATTTTATAAAGTCGAGCGAGAGGTTGGCATTTTCGAACCGTTGCACTCGTAGCTTTGGCTTCGCCGCATATCGGCCCAGGGACTCGCTGGAGAGACATTCGAGAAGATGGATAAGTATAACCTATGGTAGGTCTTAGCACACTGTAGTTGGATATTGACAGTTCGCAGCTTACACCGTCGCTTAGATCTTTCACCAAGTCCTTTACTTCGACCTCCCTAGCTGATATCTTGGCGTTCAGCCTGTATGAGGTACCAGTTAGCTAACCATACATCCAAGAAATCGCTCACTGCGCCCCGAGCCAGGGGTTGTATGTCAACGCACCATTTCGTGAATGTCTTCTGCTGCACGTTGATCCACTTATGCTGCTCTGCTGCGTACGCCATGACTGATCGGCTCCTGAAGGGCCCCCCTTATCATGAACTGCTCGATATTCCGCCTGTTTTCCTGCAATATTCGATCCGGCCTTTCGCTGCCTCGGTATCAAGCTTCCTTCCCCACGTATGGCTTGGCTGATATAGATTCGCTGGCGGCTGGTAACCTTTGTAAGAGCTTATTCGCGGGACTCGAGTTTGGTAGTAACGCACGACAGATACCGGCTTAGCAGTGAACAATAGTGAGCCTTATAGAATGTAACCTGAGTTTCGTAGTTATGTGGTTTTCTACATTCGTCGGCGTTGTTCGCAGTGTTTACTTTTGCGGTAGAAGTCGCCAGAGCAACGATACCTAATTGGCAGCCTCGCGATCCACATTTTCTAGCTGGACTCGCCATCATCGCATCGTTCCTAGCCAAACACATGAACGACCCTCCAGCACAGAGAAGCTGCCGAGTTCTTTACCACAATTTGGGACACAAAAGCCATACAAGGCCGATCACAACAGACGGTATTATGTTCACAGAAATGTCTTCATATAACACACTATTTTGAATCTGAATTGGATTTCTTTGTCCAAGATAAAACTAACTGCGTGCAACCGTCTACATTTCAACAATTTCATTCCTTTCAAAAGAGCCTGTGGGATATCCCCAATATGCGGTATTAAATCCAAAAGATAACAAATAATATCCAATTCAAACAGCCGTCTCAGGCGTTGGGCTGCTCGGATATGTAAAAGTATACCTACTCCGACCGCCGTCGTCCATTACGACGCAGGCCATCAGCAACTTGGATATAAACTAACACGCCATGCAGTAAATAGGCCCCGGTGTTGTCGATGGCATCTAACATTTCACGGTGGCCGGCTGGGCGTCACGGTACCAGTTTCGACGAGGATCGCCAAGGCAGGTCCCAACAGTCACCGAGGTGCCATATCCAGCTTCGCCCATTGCCTTGAGGATGTACTCTGTGAGAGAGTATACCGAATGGTAATGGATATCATGCTGGAGGATGAGGAAGCTGCTTTGACTCGGGGCGGCAATGGCGGCGTCCACGTTATGCATCGAGTTGTGGATCAACTCGGCGTCATTGTTCCAATAGTCAACGGTGTCGACGTCGAAATAGATGTTGTGGTAGCCCATCTCGTCGAGCTTCCTAGCGCAATTGTAGTCGCAGGAAATGTATGGTGGTCTCATGTAGGTTGGGATGATGCCAAGGATATTGCGGATGGCCATTTCGTTCCGGTACATTTGTCTGTCGAATTCATCTTCATTTACCCCGCTGAGGTCAGGATGCCCCCAGGTGTGACTGGCAATTTGATGACCTGAGTTATACATCCTCTGTGAGTAAGTTAGCATGAGTTACATTTTTTTTAGTCGGCGCTGGGGCATACCTTGATGATAGCTGGATAACCGGTCGAGCAGTCGTCGATTTCATGTACGCCATTATTATTACCAGCTATGGGAAGTCAGTGGGATATGACTACCATGATAGGGGCATTTTACTTACTGATGAAGAATGTCGCCTTGGCGCCGTACTCGTCTAAGAGATCCAGCAAGTCATCGGTATACGCAGATGGGCCATCATCAAATGTTAAAGCGACAACACCCATCTCGGTACAGTGCCGAATCTCTCCACTTCCTGCATATGGAACAGACCCGACCTTGCGTCTGGGAATTATCGAGGTCGTAGGACCCATTGACCGTTTGTGTATATTGGCGCTGGTATGCGGGGGATAGAGGGTGCCTGAGTTCTGGAACTTGGTGCTGTTACGGTCTCCGCAGTACGGCTCTTGGATGCCACAATAACTGCTCCATGTTAGCGTGATTAAAACGACGAGGAGAGGGATACCAACCCATAATCAGAGCAGCAAGAACCAATCTCGCAGCCACCAAACCCAGATCCACAACGTCCATAATCAAAGCCAACTGTGGCCATGTGCACGTTTACTCGGTTTCTTTGAGAAGTATATGTTCCATTGCTGACCGTGCTTCCGTTGGATGCGTCCCATGTATTGTTATATTCTGTTCCTGGGGTCGAGTCTATGGTCTCGTTGGATTCGAAGTGGTCGAAATTGTGAGGAAGGGCAACTGCGGCAATAGCCGCAAGCAAAACCGTGGCAGGATGCATTTTCACAGGAGATCGTATTGCTGTTTTATTGGGCTTTTACGGGCGAATGTGGATTTAATAAATAGTAATAGCAGAAGTTATATGACCTTTCATTCATATGAGAACTTCTGGGATGTGATAGACGCTTTCTCGATGAGTTACTTGGCACGACTACCGCTGTCGCGCTGGTTGGTGATGAAGCCGTGTACGGTGAAGAACAGGAAGAAGAGAGGAAAGAGGACAGGGAATGGGAATGGGAATTGGAATGGGCGGACTATCGAGGGCATTACGTGAGACATCATAGCTAGTTAGTTTGGAAATGTAAATTGTCTTCAAAATCATACGAATGCTTTACTCAGACTTGGAAGCGTAACTAGCTTTCCATACAAAATATGAGAAGAGCAGAGCATGTTTCGAGTCCCTAACAGTCATTGATTCTCACTTGGGATGCTTATTTACAGGCTAGTGATTTTAGCATGAAATAGCGCCATTTCCCCTTGCTATAACTGCACTAACCTGGATTAAACCCTCGTCTCCTCGTTTACTCCGTCATTTCCATTAGGACTCCTGAATTAGCACAGACACCTGAGATGTAACAGCCCGGACGCATGCTCGCCAGTTCGTCACCTATCATGATATTAACAAAACTCAAGTTATTTAATGGAATGTAGGATGATATATAACTTTATGGCCTGTGTATGTGTTATTACAACGTATGTAGTCGCTATGCCATCGAAAACACGTGATAAACTAACTTCTCATGAGTAATTTTGAGTCACAAACTATACTAAGATTAGTTAGTTAGTGCAAAGATTATAAAGATATACTTCCTGATAATATCGAATGGACTCAAGATTCCATTTCTATTCTATATATTATTTTCTTTGACATAGATATGGACACACCGGAAGCAGTTGCTGGCGCCGTAGTCTTCCACCGCTGGCCCCAAGACCTGGCCCAAACCGTCCTCATATCAGTCCTTCAAGACCACCTCCCCCACAGCAACCCACTCTACAACCGCATCCTCGCTCCCCAAAACACCCTATCCCGACACTGCCTCTTCGCCGCCACCTTCCTCCCTTCCACCTCTCCGAACCCCTCCTCCACCCCGACTATCCTCTTCGCCGACCGCTCCCGCCACACCGAAGCCCAAATCTGGCTCTTCAACCCCCTCACGGCCCTCCCCTCTCTATCAGCTCCTCAGTCTCAAACCCTCAATGCCCACGCCAAAGCCGCAATCGCCTTCCTTCGCGACACCCCGGTCCCCGCCGCGCCAGGCTGGCCTTTCCTACCCCTCCTAAAATTCGGATGCATTCCCGCCCACCTCGCCGACGCCATCACATCCGTTGCGCGCCCGTTCGATGCCGTGAAGCATGACACGAATTGGACGCACTTCAACATCCCATTGGCAGTCCCCCACACCTCGCCGCTGCCGGGGGGATTCAAGATCGCCGCCGTCCCCAGGAAGCAGCTTGGGCTCGTCATAGCAACGAGCGGGATCCCGAGGGAGGCAGAGACGCTGCAGGGGTTGCCTGGGGTGGCTATTTTGGATGAGGGCGGGGAGATGGTTGCTTGGGCGTTTGTGGATGTTGATGGCTCGTTGGCGACGCTGTTTGTGGTGGCGCAGCAGAGGGGGAAGGGGCTTGCGAAGGCGGTGGCGGGGGGTCTTTTGGGGAAGTTGGGTAGAGGGGAGTTTAGGGGGATTAGTGGGGGAGGGAATGGTGCTGTAAGTGGCGATGATGGGTTGCTGCCTTTTGGGCAGGGGAGTGGGTGGGTGCATTCTGAAGTTAAGGAGGGGAATAGTAGGAGCGAGAAGGTGGTTGAAGGGTTGGGCGGGAAAAGGTGTGGAATGAGTAGGTATGTGTTTATTGCTTCCGACTTGATTCCCTAGATTAGGTATTCTCTGTGAATAGGTGGTGTATGTATATACTTTCTAGATATATAGCAGTAGAACTAGACGCTTCAAAATAGAACCATGGTCGTAGATACTATACACAGATCCGAAGCTCATAATCCCTAAATGATATGTAAATAAGTATCAGGTTCCCGCAAGCCGATAATAACAATATTCTAAATAATCAGCTATGCTAAAACGTCGCTCGTCACACATACCTTCGTAACTACAATCCATCCTATCCCACCCACCCCACCTCTCACGAAGCACTGTCCAAGACCCTCACATACGGCGCCGGAAACAGGCCCTTCGCACCCATAAACGACCCGTGGAACCAATCCCCATTCACATCCACAACCTCCCGCACCTCCGCCCCCCTCGGGAACAGCAACTCATTCGCCCCCTCCCCCTCCTTCGGGTACCAGCTCCACAGCGCCACGGCCCGCATACCTACCCCACCATCGGGAGGGAACTCCGTCGTCATTGCCGGGTTACCAGTCGGTGCCGTAGAAGAAACATCATTCGTCACAAGCCGCGCCCTCGTGCCCCCCGCCCAGCTCCACTGTTGAAGCCCTGCATCCGCAGCACCCTGCGTCTTTGCCGGCTCCTCAAAGAGCCCACATCCTCCGACGCGGTCCTGCACGACAACGCGCCGCTGACCCCCCCCCGCATCTTCAAATCCCACAATAATCATACGGTGGCCTTGGAGACAGCGTCGCCAGCCTAAATGACCATTCTCGTTGCTAGTCCGCTTCTTGTTCACCATAGAGTGGTAGCACGTCGTGCAGATATCATAATCCCCGGCTTCGCGCCCCGGCAGTGCTGACGTGCACTGGAAGCAGTGGAAGCGCGTCTGAGTAGGCTGGATGGGATAGTGACACGCATCGCACTCGACCCTGAAGCTTAGCGGCTTGAAGCTGCCCAGCTCCACGACACCCGGTCCTGTCAATAGCGTCGCTGTCCTTGGAGTCTGGTGATCATGGCTGGGGCTCATCGGCTCCGCATCGCGATTATCGGGCTTGTAGAGAAGTGGCAGCAGAGCGTGTGTACAGCACCGTCCCTGGTTCACACAGTTGTTGCAAAATCCCCAGTCTCCCTCATTACAGGAGTCGCAGCGCCAATAACACTCATTTGCCCACTCCTGGCAACTCGCACAGAACGCCCCGCTCTGTAGCCTCCTCGCCGGGTCCTCTGTCGTCAGCGTCCTCCTGCCCTCTGCACCACCAGGCGTGATTCTCGGCGGTAGATAGCGCTCGGCGAACAGCATATGCGGCTTCTCGGCATTGGGTGGGATGTGACCGGCAGTACGGGCTTTCTCCCATTTCGCCCACGCGGCGTACCCGAAACCGAACCACTGCTCGCAGCCGCGACCGGACCGGTAACAGCCAAGACACAGGTTCCACTCGCCTCTGGCGCAGATTGGACAGGAGTAATGGAGCTCGTATTCGATGTGTGATTTGTGGCAGCGGTTGCATTGGATTGAGGGCTCTGGGAAGCGGGGGAGGGATACGCGCTGGGAGGCTGTTGACTCGGAAGACGTGGGGCGGCTGACGGCTTGGAGGGCGGTGGCTCGTTCGGTGGCTGTGCAATGATGGGAGAGTGTCGCGGCTGGGATAAGGCCAGGCTGTGAATCCTGTTGGGTGGTTGCTACAGGTACGGGTGGTGGGGGGTAAGCTGAAGTTTGCGATGCTGTGCGCGCGTGAGATGGTAGAAGCTCAACTGGCGACGCAGCGGTTTCAGCTTCCCCTGCAACCTGGCTTCTCGGAGAGAGAGTCGGTGGTCGCCGTCGACCTGCCGCAAGCTCAACAACGTCAGCAACTGTCGACGATGTTGGCACCGGCTCAGTTGTGCTTCTTGTGTCGACGGACATGAGAGGACGTGTAATGTGTGATGAAGTAGACCGCTCTGTAAGATCGGTGGCAGATCGAGCTGCAGGTCGTCTTACTGGGGATGATGATGGAGCGGGTGATGTGGCACTTCTTGTGCTCCTATTTCCCCCACTAGCCGTCCGCCGTCGTCTCCGTCCTTCATCACTTGATTGTGGTTCGAGGCGAGTTGCACTAGTACGGGGACTTGCTCTCGTAGCCTCATCAGCTTGGCTAGCAGCACTCAGTGATCTAGAGTGTGGAAGTCGTCGCGCTGTCGCCATAGGAGGTGCTGTAGTTGTGCTCTGGCGAGTCCTGCTCGATGTAGCTGATCGATGTTCATTGCGATCGCTCGGGCTTCTATTTCTTGGCTCTGAGGCAACGACTTGTTCAGCCCTTTCTCTCTGGCGTCGTCTAAATGCTTCCGCAATTCGCTCACTGATCTGGTCTTCCTGGTTGACATCGATGTTCTCGAGATCAATGCCGTCTAACAAGCCTTCTTCGCGAATCTGGCGTAGGATCTCTCCCTCCATCTCGCGCGAATCCACATCCGAGGAGCTTATCAAGGAGCGCAGGGACGACTGGTGCTCAATTTGCCTCACAGCAGTTCGATTTGCGTCGTCGTTCCTCCTTCGCGAGTCATCCTGACTTCTGCGAGCTGCTTCTTCGCTCCTTCGGCGTCTCCTCTCTAAAGCTCGAGTAGACTCGGGATGCAATGTAGTTGGTGATGAAGCAGATGCCGCTGCCCTCTCCTCGCGCCTCTCCTCGCGCCTCTCCTCGCGCCTACGCCTGCTCTCACTCCCGCTGTCCTCCTCGGCTCTCCTTCGCTCTCTGTCCGGCCCTGACCCCGCGCGGTCACTGTTTGCCTCTCTGCTAGCAGTCCGGCTAGATGTGCGCCCTGTGGCCCTCGCCCTTTCTTCTCTTCTCCTCCTCCTCTCCCTCCTTTCTTCTGGCAGCTCGACCCCAACCTCCCTCAAACTAGCCATTTGAACCTGCTGTATCAGCCTCCCATCGTCATCCTCCGCCATTCGTTCCCTCAGCGTCTTCTCCCGCTCCTCTGTTTTCGGAATAACATCGTCGCCCGGGCTGTATTTCTTCTTTACATCCTCCTTCTCCTCTGCCGTCCTGCCTTTGTCCGGGTTCGCGGCGAGGAACATGTCGAGGAGCGTCGTGACTGTCGCATTGTTCTTCGTTGCGCGCACAACGGCACGACATGACGGGCAAGTGACGGGGTTGCTGCTGCGCGCGGAAGAGGCGCCGGAGGCACGCGCCGAGTTGAGCTGGAAGGCGAACCATTCCTTAAGGCACGCGCCGCAGAAGGTATGGAGGCAATCGAGGAGGGTGAGGGGTTGGTAGAGGACCTCGGTGCAGATCTACAGGGCGAGCTGTTAGCTAGTGATCAAGATAAACGCGCTGCAAGGCGTCGCCATAGGAGCCAAATGCGAGTAAGCATTGCTCCCAAGCTGTCGTCAGCGTCGTCACGACTGCGGCTTAGCTGTCGAGGCTGAGGTCCGCTTGTGGCCGCTGTGACGTTCGCCTGGCATGAAACAAACGGGTTGTGGCTTCCTCACCGAACATGTCAGCTCCCTCTCCAAGTCCAGTCCTTGGTTTGCGGCCTCCATAGTTATGGTGTCTGTGCTCGCTCGATGTACTCGTAGCGGCTTCAACTTTGTGAAGGTAGGAGCTGATACGAGATGCTCGAAGAGCTCATGGCCATAAGCCGCCACTGGTCTGCGCGTATACGAATTGTTGTGCCTTGCCTGGCGGTTAGTACCATATGCGTATGGAGAACAAAGGAACAGCAACATCATAAATAGTAACTACGAGCAACAGGATCAGGGCATCTGCGAATATCTTCACAATATATTATATCTCCCCAATAAATATTTACACCTATTGCATTACGCACTATAGCCATCCACCAATAATTCCAACACGCACCAGGCGCACATCACCTCGCCTTCTTACTCTCCTCCCTCTTCAGCTTCTGCTCGCTCGCGACAATGACCTCTGTGCGGACATCAAAGGCATTGCAGATATCCTTGTACGAAACGTAAATTGCATACATCGGGATCCAGACCCACAGCGTGTTGAAGAAGAACAGGTACACCCATCTATCACATGTTAGCTTCAGAACCCAGCCTCAACTGCCAGGAACAGGGAAAACTCACGTAAAGACCCAATTGCTCGTATCCAAGCTGGGGCTTCCAGTCAACCACTCCGGCGCAAACGTCATGAACCCGCCATACAACTCCGCGACCGCAAGCGCAATCATCCAGATACTTGCTCTCGCATCCCCGCGCGCGATCAAAATCGCAACGTACGCAGCCACTGGTCCGGCCAGGAGCACCGTCAGAAGCTCGATGCTCACGACCGTCGCGTCGGCGCCTCCCCATCGCGAATCAGCCTGCGCGTACACCCTCCACAGCGCCGCGAGGTGGTTCTCTGGGCCGCCGAAGTTCGAGCCATAGAGACGGTCCGTGTAGCCCAGCCAGTTCGGCGCAGCCGTGGCGAACGACGGCAGGGAGACGTACGTGAAGAGCGCGTTGTAAAGGAAGGAGCCTTCGAAGATGAAGTGGATCAGGGCATCGAAGGCGTGCCAGATGAAGAGGAATCGCAGCGCGCAGGAGGTGCCGCGGCGCAGTGTGGCGAGGGAGAGGACGTAGGCGGAGACGATGAGGGCGAGGACGAGTGAGAATGAGAGCACTGTTGTGCGGTCTGCGAGAAGCTCCGCGACGGAGGTGGGCGGTTGAGAACTCATTGTTGGCGATGCCTTGTGTGTATGATCCAAGAAAGCTTGATGGTAGATATCTACTATAGCCGGTGAGGCGATGCTGGTTGTTGTGAGTGCTTTTGGGAAGAAAGTACTGTACCCAAGTAAATTAGGGGTCTTTGAAATACCCCAGACCGATGGGAAGAACACCAGTCCCGATGCACGTGCGCGGTCCGCAGCACAGCTCATGTCTCACCTAATGAATTGAATTTCAACGACTTCATTTCTATCTATGAATATCTACTGCTAGTGCCCTAAGCAATACGGCAACGCCTAAAAAACTTCTCATAACCATAGAGTTTTAACTCCATGTCAACTCCATGTCAACTCCGTAATTGATCCCACTCTACGAAATGCATGACTGATAGACCCATAATCATCTACTAAAAAGCGCCCCAAAACCATGCCTCACATATCTGGTCCTCCGTGCTCAGGTCGCGCATCACGACCCATACGTCTATTCCAAGCCGCATTGCGTGCACCGAGACGTCTTTCAGCTTCTTCGACCTCGGCTGCCGCGCGACGTGCAGCGGCACGGGCAAAGCGCCCGCCTAAGCGGCCAGGGGCTACCTGAGGATTTGGTTGTCCTTGTCTTGCACGAAGAGCAGGCGCACGAGCAGGAGCAGGGCCCGGGGGAACTAGGGCAAGACGGAGGACGAGTGGTCCATCGTTTTGTGCCGGTGGCGGGTCTCCAGGATCACCTCCATGTGCCCCGTCGGCGATTGGGTCTTGTTCAGGCTCAGCTATAAGAGGTTGGGGTTCAAGGCGCATGCCCTCAATCATATGTAATTGGCCATCGATATGGCCGGGGCCGTCATCTTCAGAGCCATCGTCTGAAAACTCATCCTCATCGGGACGGTGGTCCCCGCCCGCATAGTTGTATCCGACATCATTTCCATCACCACCTTCGAGCTCCCACAGCCGTTGATAACACCCTGTTGTCTCGGTGTTGTAGTGCTGGTATGGGTTGCCCACATCCAACCAGCTAGAGCACAGGTAACAGAAGTGAGTACCACACCGCTGGCATATCATGTGGTTGCATCCGTGGGTTTTCTGTGCAGGCACTGCACATGTAGGGCAGGGTGTAGTGTGGTACTTGATGTATTCCAGAGAAGCTTTGTCCTCAGCGCTGAGCTCGTTCGTATTCCGTGGCGGCCCACACAGCACATACTCCCCGTGCCAAGTCTGGAGGCACCGACTGCAAAAAGCAAACAGACAATCTTCACAAACACGGAGAAGGTTGGCGCGGTTTGGAGGCTTGGTTGGGTCAATGGTTGCCAGCTCATCATCAGATTCTTCGTCCGCCTCTTCGTCGGCAGTAGCTGTTACAAAGGTTGGCGTTATTATTGGCTTTGTGTGCTTTTTCGATCGTGCGGCTCCCTGGCAGAAACTTCTTGGGCAGTATACCGTGCTCTTGTCATTCTCAAGTTCGATCTTGTGTCTCATGGTGACATACCGTTTAACCATGTCGTGTTCCAATGGGATCAGAAGAAGCTCACTCGGTAGCAACGTAACATTCGGCTTTCGTTTTCGCCCTGATTTAGCCAACTCCTCTTCGCGCCTTTTGGCACATCCCGGGTCAAGGCACTTGACCGAGTCGAGATCGCCTTCGGTAATGGCATTGTTATAGAAGTCCTGCAGGCACTGGCGGCAAAAGACGTGCCCACAGTCATTCAACTTGTGACAAGTAGTTCCTCGTTTCGGTTCTATTTGCCGTCAGTAACAGGTTACATTCCATCAATATCGTCAAGTCACTTACCCAGGCAGATCCCGCAGTTGTAGCTTTGTCTATCAAATTCCGCTTGCTTTGCGGATTTATCCTGATCAAGAAGTTCGATCTCAAGGTCAGGAGATAGTTGTAGATGTTCTTCCCCGTCGAGGAGTCCAAAAGCCCCAAGAGCAGAGTCTTGGATGTGATCTATGAACAGGTATAGCACCTGGTCATGCCCCATATCCTCCCAGAACTCCTTGCACTGCCCTAACAGCTCCTGTATTTTCCCGCGAGGGAGCCAGTTTGGTGTCGCAGACAACTCTAAGACTGGAGGGTTTTCAGCAGGGTAGCCGTCGGGTAGGGTAATTCCAATGTGAATGTTGGGCAGGTAGCTCAGTCGATGGATCTGGGGCTGTCTGTCGGCTTCGATGGGCGATTTATCGGACACATCTTTAAATACAATAGGAACCGGCTCTGAAGGCGCAACGGGTAGCTCTAAAGTGGCCGTAAATTGTTTCTTCTCGTCTATAATAAGCTCGGGAAAGATTGCTTGGAGAGCAGAAAGCTCCATAGTTCGCTCGTCATCTTCGCTGGCGCTGGCCATCGTACCAGTTTCCCCCGAGTCATCCGCCATTGTGAGATCGTCTGTATAGACTGTCGAGAGACGACATTAGGGCGGAACTGCAACCATGCAGGGCTTTAGTAGAGACAAATAGATAAAAGATGGAGGAAATGAAAGGGAGTTTGGATTCAGAAGCAACAAAGGCCAGTTCAAAGATCCAGAGGTGGCGGAACTTTTTGACGTTGAAACTATCGCGATTAGATATCCGCTATCGTTATCCGCCCTCGTCTCCTCCCCTCCCTCCTCTGGAGAACGATGTCTCATACAAGCCGAAATATTTAAAAGGCAGAGAACGATAACATAGTGAAGAATGACGAAGTGAAACGATTTTTAGTCTTTTGATGTCTTTCATCAGGCCGGGAAGTGTTATTCTCGCCTTCTCAGGGTAAGATTGTGTGAGGGACCTCCTAGTCCAGACATTCCAGACATTCCAGACATTCCAGACATTCCAGACATGCCCGGTCTCTCGATCCTCAAAGGTGACGCTCAATACTCCGCTCAGACATGTTATGCGCGCAGCAATACCTAGGCATCTTTCATTCAGCTTCCATTATTCCCTGTCGACACCGGAAGAGCTGTAGCTCTTCCGGCCTCCCCGCGCATACATGCATCTCTTTTGTCAAGGAATGAAGTTGCTGCTTGTCAGTGCAGGATCTGACAGGCGAGACAACGACAACCGCCGGTATTTCCGTCGCCTCGCCTTGGCTCTATTCGTCCCACATCTAGAACAAGGTTTGTGTTATTCTTCCCAAGGGAACATATTTGAATTTGACTTTACCCCCTGATTCTAGCATGTGCTTCGAACATAACGGCGCAGTTCACCTACTCGCAAATGCAGGGAAAGAAAGGCTCGACGGGTGTAACGGACGGATGGGTGTCTGTTCTGCCACGCTACTGCATGTGGGCGTAGTCGAGGCCGCTGGATCGGCCTAAACAGGGGTATTTCGAACTGATAGTGCGTCCTAAGCCCTGCTAGAGTAATACCTGGGATAGGCACTTATCCCAAAGTATAGGTATGGGAATACTTTGGTTACTGGGACAGGCCCTATTAGAGAGAGTGCTATGTATGGCACAGGAATATGCACCAACCGTGGCTTCAAAGATTGATTTGTGTTTGTATATTTTTTTATGAGCGAAACTCCCCTCTGTTGATGGCAAAGTCCGAGATTGCGAAGAGCCATGACGAAATATACAACGCCGGGAAATTTGAAAGTCGAGAAATATTCGATTCGCGCTGTAGATCAGCATTGGGGAGGGAGAATAGCATTACCGCCAGGGGTTCACGGGCAAATCGGATGCGTCTGCGTCCGATAATCACAATATTTCACTTGTACTCCGCATCTAAAGCTCAGCACATGATGCCTAAACCGGACCGTTGGGCGCGGGGGGGAGAGACAGGCTCAAAGGCCCTGACCGACTTACCATCCCCACCGCAAAATGAGTCGTTTTGGGCGACTCGTACTCTCCTCCAGTGGTCGTAGCCAGTATCCACGAGGGAGCACCGGGATTCTCGAGATTAATTGGCATGGGTTATCAACCTTGGCAACGGCACAGGGCTCTCCTCGTTTCCTTACAGGCCCCGTCAGCGCCAATATGCTGGCCCCGCCTCGAGACACAAAAGTGTCTCGAGTGTAGCGGCGGGTGGCACTTGTAAAAGGGGCTTTTCACGATTTGGGGCTGGTTGGCGATTTGCTATGAGAAATGCCCTCCACGGGTTCGGCCAAATTGGACACCTCTCCACTCCAGGAAGGCGGCGTCAGGGGCAACAAAAGCTGTCAGTATGACCCCACCCCAGCATTGGGTCTGTCTATTCACAACAGGTCTCACCTCACCTCACACCACACCCCCCATCCTCACCGATCGATCCCTTAAACGTGTCTCTGATGGCTCTAAAAACCGACGTTTCTCCGCCCATGGCTAGGCGTCTTTGGGCCGAGCTCGGGCAACTTGTAAATAACTGACCACTGCGCTTGCTAGGTTTTTTTGCACTACTGATCCCCTCTTTCATGCCTCTCAAGAGACATAGCGCCACGTGCTATCCCTGTTCGGGGCATACGTACTTTCAGACGAGAGCCCAGCGCCAATGTGGTTGAAGCGCCTTCTACTACTCCGTAGGTTTCAGGGCGCCATACAGTCCGGTCCTTGGTACCGCTACTCGAACCTATCCTCGCTGTTCTGGAGATACGAAGACTGTCATCTGTTCCTGGGGGCGGCCGTTCTTACGTCAGGAATCGTTGCTAATAGCGCGCAGCAGGGCCCATCAACTCTTCGAGAATGTGGAAATGTGGACGCTTTAAGTGTATGCGCGACCTTCCGCAATACCGATATCAATATGCATTCTTCTCCCTGGCCCCTTTCCTTCTTTTGTTCTTTCAATTTAAGAATAAGGGTAGCGTTCCGCCAGATAGCATTACAGACATCAAGCAAGATATAATAACTCGAGCCGTTTCATTTTCTTGTCGCCACTCCAGCGGCCAATTCGGTTTCCATCTCCTGTTTTATTATTTGTCTCTCCCACCGCCACTCGCCACTCCTTGTCTGAAGACATTTTGCGACTGATCCCTAGCGGCTAGAGTTGCCACTGGCATGCACAGTGGTAGCCTGTGCCCAGACACCCATCACCGCTCTAGCTGTTGTTACTTAATCCCAGAGTGTCGGCACGCCTCATCCGGGACTTCCCTTCCACCTAAAACAGTACCTAAAACAGTGTGGAGCTCCCATTCAAGCTTCTCCAATGTCAGCGATTCTTGTATTGTTATGCTTAGGTATCTAGCCTCCTCTTTCTTTCCACGTTTCCTGCTCTTCGGCCGCCTTGCTAGTTAGTCCAACCAATTCAAGACATGTGCGGGCGTCGTTCACAGCATTCTCACTTACGATGGAAGATATAAAACCAGAGGAGCCTGGGTCGACTGGAACTTCGTTATGGAACGGCTGTCGAGTCCCCCTCCCGGCGCCAATGTCGCTATTCTCTCATCATTACGAGCAGAGTGCTCCAGTATTTGAACCACAGGAAGTACTATACAGCAGTAGCGCAAAGGACCCCTACAGCCCATCGACCCAACACCAGCAGTCACAGCAGCAACCACAGAATGACATGCTACCGCGCCGAGGCAGCGAGTCTCTTGGCGTTTTTGGGGTCCCCAAGCTGAATCCCGGATTGGCTTCCCATCGTAGCTATCCAAGCCTTAAGAGGCCGCATGATTCGTTCGAAGAGCACCCGTACGCCAATGTTGCCTCTTCACTGCACGAAAGCATACCGGAGTTCGACGATTCGACGAAACCGACGATTCAATCCGACCATCGCCTACTGTCGTTTGAGCCGTTGTTGCCACATAGGCATACGGTCCTAGACCAGTATGGAAGGCCCGCCAAACTGGATGTTGTTGCGCAAATACATGGCATGTTCTTCTTGTCTGAGATAGCAACTCATGCTGGCGACAACATTATCATGCAGCCGGAACTCACTTGCTACCGGCGCAACCTCTTCCAGATATCAGGTTCAATCACATGCCCAGCAGGGCCTCTGTCAGTCGTCAATGGCCACGGGGAGTCCATATCTACTGTGTCGCATGAGATTACAGTTTCAGCTACAGAATCTGTGGATGGACATGTTATCCGACTGATTGTTATCCCCTGGAAGACCCCACCAGCAAATTCCCCAGATCACCCATCTGGCCAAGGGCAGGAGCCAGCGGCTATATCAATCGACAGCCTTGGAAACGAAGACAAGAACAATGAGACGGTCTCTCAACAAATAGCATGGAAGAGGCTCCAGTTCCGTGTTGCAACAGCCAACAATGGCCGTAGGAAAGAACTACAGCAACATTTTGTCTTGCGCCTAAAACTAATATCCACGCTGGCCGATGGATCCAAAGTGTCCACAGTCGAATCGGCAACAGCGCCCATTGTGGTACGCGGACGAAGCCCCAGGAACTTCCAAGCAAGAAAAGAAATACCGCTAGTAGGATCGTCAGCTTCGCTGAGGGGCCATAATTCTCGTGTGTCTCCATCTCAGAAGAAAGATCCCTTGATGGCGGATAGGCCTGGCATTGCGAAGCCTACGATGATGGATTTACCGAAACGCCCATTTCAGTTCGATAATGGCAACTTTCCTCCGTCTCCTCTGATAATCCACGGCGGGTAAGTAGCATACATAGGTTAATAATGTAGAAATGTATGCTGACTAGAAATTGATAGCTATCCACAGTGGAATCAAGCGCAGCAACACTCTGGGCACGCCGCATCCGCCACAGCGACGTTTCCGCAAACAAGCAACAGCATATCTGCATACCATAACGAACCCCAAAGAATCCATGCGGTCCAGGATCCGTCCTCGCATCACGGACTGCCAGAGCTAACCTCACCGATTGAGTCTTCATCACGGCATTTCTACTCACCCCCAACGTCGTCACCTGCGCAATTTGACCCTAACCCGCGTCCGATGAAGTCTCCACGACATACGGAGGTGCCCCATAGCTCGGTTTATCGGCCATTCGAAACCTCGTATGGAAATAACCTTGCGGGCAACCCAAATCGCCTGTACTATCCTCATGCGCCAGCTCCACCGCCGTGGTCAGGCACCGAGCCAGATGGGTCAAGCTATAGCACGGCTATGAACCTACCACCCCAACAGCCACTCCAACATCCACCCCATCAGACAGAACATGAGCGGCAGCCATCCCCAGATTACAACTTTGCTTCAGAAGCATACGTTAATGCTAGGGATGACACCCAGAATATCGGATACACATGGAGCGCCGCTGGCTGATTCATAATACGCCACATTCCAAACATTTATCAATGAGAAAAAAAACAAGTACGAGCCACGATATACCCCTTTGTACCATAGCCGGTTAGCTATCTACTCTAAAATTAGCGTTTTGACGTCCGTTTTTCGATTTTTTAAAATATTAATCTTCTTGTTCCTCGCCATTTTCTTGTTCTATAAGCGATGATATAGCTTTGAGATGCGAGCATTGTCCAGCGTCGGAGTTATAGTGGCATACAACTGAAAAAGGGGAAGGTTTTAGGGGGGAGAGGAGCTCAGCGTATTGCCAATTATCATTATTAGGCGAATCTGTGTCCAGCTTGAAATTGTTTACTCATCTTGGGTCCGGTGCAGAGGTTGGGGGGAAATGTATTTCATTACACGGATGGTGAATAGGGGATATAACGGATCTCTGAGACGAATCTTCCATACCTACAGAACAATATACTGACATACCCGTCGCGGCGGGCCCAGAGGGGCTGTCCTGCGCCGGCTCGTTCTGTCTATTCCATCCATCCACCCGTCTTATCATATTCATACTGGGTGAGCTACCGCACATTGTGCTTGAAGCTTGGTACTTATTAATTATCTGATTAAACTGCTGGAAGTGAAGTGCCCCATGTAGAAACCAAATATACTCTATCAGACTTTATAGTCTCTGAAGCCCCGCATCACTTTACTAAGCATTAGTGTGCGGTTGGTGCTGGTCGATTATCCATTAAAATTTGGCGCTTGGGCGGGAAGGCTGGCGCGGCTGCTTGTAATCGTAGCCTTGTGGGGAACTTCACGCAATCAATCAAGGATGTTGTCGGCTGGGTAAAAACTCCAATACTCAAACAATTTCAACAGCCTCCTCTTTAAATTCAAACATCGGAAGGACCCATGTTTGATCTGCCCGACGCGAAGCGGTATGTGCTCAATTTCAATTGCCACGGAAAAACTGGAAGTGCCTGATCTGACATATCTACAGCGTCCGTCGCGACGACCTATACAACTCCGACGACGGCAATGAAGATGCCGCTTCACCGATCGATGACTCTCGCGCGAAGCTCCTTCAAGACCAACTCGCGCAACTCTATGGCCCCATAACCATTTCGTCACAGGACCCTGTCGCTCCTGGTGGCACAGAATTTTCGCCAGATGCACCGCCAGCAGAGGCAGAAGACGAGGAATTCGAATTCAGATTATTCGCTCCCTCCACCACAGCGGTCGCCTCGAATGGCAACCAATCCCAA
Source organism: Pseudogymnoascus destructans (assembly GCF_001641265.1). NCBI lineage: Eukaryota > Fungi > Ascomycota > Leotiomycetes > Thelebolales > Thelebolaceae > Pseudogymnoascus > Pseudogymnoascus destructans. Next base: position 137,547 of record NW_020167541.1, on the reverse strand, counting down.
TCTTCCAAACCTGACGAAACGGCTACCCAACGAATTATACTATCCAATTCAGATGACGAAGATCTAGGTGATGGCGCGTTTACCGTACCACACAGGAGGCTGAGCTGGTATATCGCCGCACCAGCGACAGGAACGAAGAAAGCGGGGTTTGAAGAGGCAGCTGTGAGTGCGGATATGGTGCAGCGGGAGAGAGAACATAGGGCTTGGGCTCTAGAGAAGCCATGGAGGGTGACAGTTATACGAACGGGCTCAACATCAACCTCACAACCTGAGGCTGCACTGGCAGCCAAGTCAGTCAGCGTGCGGACTGCTGAAGGAGACGGGAAGACTAAAAGGTCAAAGCCGAATAAAAAGCGACGCATTGAAGTTAGGGTAAGAGAACGAGCTCTTGCTGAGAAGTTGGAAGCAGAGCGGTTACGGTGTGCGAGAATGGAAGAAGAGAAAGCGAGCAGAGGTGCCGATGACGCGCAGAAGAGGACAGCGCGGAATAGAGAGAGGAAGGTAAAGAGGAGAGAGAGGGAGAAAAGGAAGAAGGCAGCTGCGGCCGCTGGGATGCCTGAACCCTCGGGGGAGGCAGATAGTGGAAGTGGAAGTGATGCGAACTAAACGGGCGACTAGTTGGAGTGCGAACCACTTAGAAATATAATTGGCTTGCTGCGTATAACCTTATAACAAACATGATATCAGTGTTCGGCGGATCGTATCCGGATCTGATCCTGAGCCCTCACGGGTAAGATCATGATCCGTCTGATGTTTTGACGGATAGATACGGGTTATATCCGGATCTTCAGGATAATGAGGCTTAAAATATAAAAATAGAATAGATAAAATAACTTATATAACTACTCTTCCCCCTCGTCATCAGCATCTTCGGCTTCACTTTCTTCAACCTCTAGTATATGACCCCAATCTCGTAAACAGAGTAAATATCGAAGCGTTTCAGGAGAGAGCCTGTTCCTTTTCTTCGTAAGAATATCAGCTCCATTACTAAAGACCCGTTCTGATGGAGCTGATGTTGCAGGAATTGCCAAATGGTCTCGAGCAATTGCAGCTATAATTGGATATTGATATTGCTTTGCTGCCCAATATTGACGATATCTGTTGCTGGACCTGGCCGGGGCTCAACAAGCCAGCGCTTCCATTCTGGTTCTTGGTAAATACTATGAGAGAGATATAAATCGTCGTCGGAGTCAGGTTCTGTAGGTAATTGTCGTAAATCAGCCTCAGCTTCCCTTTTCTCTTCTTCAAGATAGTATTGGCGGTCTCTATATTGAATAAAGACGTCGTGGAACTGCTGCTTAACCCTATTCTGTTTGACTTCTTCAGTACTGCTTGGCCAAAGACTGTTGAATACGTTAAGATCGCAAATTGTAGCTACCCCTGAATGACTCCATCGTTGATTCGTAGCAAGCGTATAGTACTCATTAAGCTACTTATGAGCAGCGATACAAGCTAGGCCGATCGTTGATGATATACCAACTTCCTTCTGTAAAGCCTCAAGCTTTTTTATCATCATTAGATACTGAGGAATTGCGAAGTTGAGCATTGGATATAAGCTTGCTTGTAGCTTTTGCGACGGCTTAACAAATATAAAGAAGAAATTCTGAAGAGCGTGGAGCGTTATCCAATCCTCTGCTGTAAGAGCGATACCTCTCATACTTAGATCCATTTTCTGAGTAGCACAGATCGCTGTAATTGGCGTCTGTAGCTTAATAGCTGTTGAAACCATTTCGTACGTTGAGTTCCACCGGACTGGCATATCGAGTGATAGTTGTAGCTTCTTAAGACCAGCTGCTATAGTCTGCTTTTGAAGAGCATCTTTCCATTGCCTTCGATTTCTGAATACATAGATATGTCTTCGTAGCTTACCAAGAGTATTCTTAACTTCAATATTACTATCGAAGCTTACTGGAATCCGCGCAGCTCCCTGCTCACACCGATAACTCTCAACTTGCTCAGCAGGGGCCGCTTTTAAAGTCTTAAGAGCATCTTGAACAGCAATAATGATAATATGGGCTATGCATCGTACATCTCCTTCCTTGACTCTAAACGTCCAGGGTTGTTATGTTGTAACTTCCTGGTCTCTGGCTATTTTCTCATATTTCGCAAGCATAACAGTATTAGCTGAGGCGTTATCCCTTGTACAGGTAAAGACAGCTCCTGTAATTGTTGAGCTAGATATTCGCCGCTATGGATAGGCTCTTGAAGATGTACAACGTCAAGTACTTTAGATTTCTGTTGCCATTTATCGTTGATCCAGTGTGCAGTAATCGCAGCATAGTCTGTATAATTCCGTGCAGACCATGCATCTGTCGTTATTGATATCCGGCCTCCTCTCTTAATATGAGAATGAAGCTCAAGTTGTAGCTGGCCTCGGTGATATGAGAACTGACGCTGTAGTTCTTGTTGTAGCGTACGAGCTGATATTGCCATAGTTGTTGGGCTTAAGAATTAAACTAATCCACGGAATGAATAGCTTCAACAAGGTGTATCGATAGATTATTCAACACAATGAACTGTAGTAATAACTCCTTATACTTTGAAGGATTACCAGGTTGCTTTAGTAGAGCTGATGGGCGTGGGTTGAAGAACGATGATGTACAGCTTGACGCACTAGACGGATGTCTCTTCTCATTTTTAAGGGCTATGATACTGTTGAATGCTTTAAGGAATAATGCCTCCATAGATTACCGGTCGACGATTGCTTTAATTCTTGTGGCGGTAGTGAATATCCACAGCCTGGTTGTTGGCATATCATTTTTATGGTCGGAGGCCGAGTATCAAGTAATTCCCGACGATATAAGCCCTTTGTGAAGAGCTTCGACGATGTCGGTGGTAGTACTACCCTTGGATGTTGAGGTAGATTAATCGATACGTCAACTGCTTCAACTGAAGGCTGAATAGGGATAGGTTGAGGTGGAAGATGTGGTAACGATAGCTCTTCTATTTGAGAATAGCTCTCATGATCTGACGGCAAATCTGATAATTCCGAGTCGCTCATTTTTACTGTAATCGTCACATTACGATGGTATTTGAACCAGTATTACAGAATCAATTCTACGTCTATTATGTGGCCTTGGCTACTCTTGGCTATTCTTGGCATTATCCGTAAGATCCGGATATATCCTCAGATCGTACGGATAGATCATAATTATGGCGGATAGGATATATCCGGATCAGTATCCGGATCAGCTCAGGTCATACACGATCCGTGCCGAACACTGCATGATATTGAGTGGGTCTAACTTTAAATATTACACCAAGGGTACAATACAGTTTTTTACAATTATATGACAAAATTTACAGTCTTCCCACCCTTAACAACAATAACCTTCTTCGCCCCCTTGAGCTTCTCCACAAGAGGATTACTGCTCGCCCGAAGCGTTATTTTGTCTACAATCCAATCCTTCAAAACATCTCCCTTCAACTTATCGCTTGGAGTCTCGATTTCAAGTGTGAATTTAAGCTTTCCGTTGACTTGTACCGCACATACGTGACGGCTACTCTTCAGACTCTCTGCCGTACCATCTTCTACTGGGAAAGCCTCCATTAAAACCGATGGTACAGATGTGGAATCATGAAGAATTTGCCATGATTCTTCAGCGAACGCTGGGGTGATGGGCGCTAGCATCTTGACCAGCATTGCAAGTGCGTGGACCTGCACAGGCGAGGACTCCGGGAGGTCGAGAACAGTATTCGTTAGGCCCATTAGGTCAGACACGACTGTATTGAGCGCGTATGTCTTTGACAAGGATTCGGTGATGGAAGTTATCGTATTCTGCACAGCGAGCCAGGCGGCGGCCTCCTTATCCCGGAGTGCCGACGAGGTCGGATCGCTAGGCGTGTTGCCGAAGTGCACTTTAGGGTCTGCGGGTAGCGAGGAAAGGACACCACGGTTGCGCTCCATCCTCTGATGTAGGCGCCGCAACCAGCGAGTTACGCCGCTTATCTTCTCCTCGTCCCACTCGAGAACATCAGTGGGTGGTGCTTGGAATAGCATATGGGCGCGGGTCGCATCAGCACCGTATTTTTCGGTGCAAGTGGCAGGGTCGACACCATTGAACTTCGACTTGGACATCTTCTCGTACGTAATGTTTGCTGTCTGGCCTGTCGCTATGATGATGGGCTTGCTGGGATTCTCCATGTCCACTTCTTCAGGCTTCAGGAATCGTCCTGTTAATGGGTCCGTGCAAGTCTTTCCGTGAACCATGCCTTGCGTTAGAAGCTGCTTAAATGGCTCTCCAAGCTCCAGCGCGCCCGTGGGCCAGAGTGGCGTAGTTGACAGGAATTTAGAGATGAACCTCGCATATAGTAGATGCAAAATCGCATGCTCAACTCCGCCAATGTACAAATCAACTGGCATGGTGGAATCAGCACTATCTGCCGAGAAGGGATTTTCTGTGTTGTGCGGGTCTGCGAATCTCATAAAATACCAACTCGAATCTACAAACGTATCCATGGTGTCGGTATCACGTTTAGCTGTATGACCACATTCCGGACAAGGTGTGTTGACCCAATCATGCGCCTCTTCGAGCGGGTTTCCAGCTTTACCACGTAACCAGTGCCCCTCGACAGAGGGTAATGTGACTGGCAATTGATCAACTGGCACTGGAACAGGGCCGCACGAATCGCAATGAATGATGGGAATAGGGGTGCCCCAATAACGTTGCCGACTAACGAGCCAATCTCGAAGTCGCCATGTTTCTGTTGGTTTGGCGGCTTCTCCGTTGTCAGCAAGTAGCTTGACGAGGGCGTCCCCTGCTTCGGCAGACGTCTTGCCGGCATATTCGCCGCAGGCGTCAGTCAAAATGCCAGGATGGAGAAATGGCTCTGACAGCGACGAGTTGGATGCTACCTCTACCGGCTCCGATGCCGACCGAATAACAACTCGGACTGCGTCTTCCGAGTTTTGCTTCCAGAATCCAAAATCTCGATTATCGTGCCCCGGCACACCCATAACGGCACCATGACCGTAATCCCCGAGTACATACGGAGCTACATAAATGGGCACGGAGGCTTTCGTTGCGTCAGGCGTTTTTGGGTCAAATGCTAGAGGATTGATGGCTCGTACAGATGGGAGTACGTAGCCTGCTTTTGAGTCGGCTGCTAATGTCGGCATGGATTCTAAGAACTTTTGCAGCTCATTGTCTGTTTTGGCGAGCTCGATAACCAACGGGTGATTGGAGGCTAGTGCGATGTATTGGACCCCAAACAATGTGTCCGGTCGAGTTGTAAATGGTTCGATGCCTTCATGGCTCTGCTTGTCAAAGGATAGCACGGGGAAACGAACCTGGGCACCCTTTGATCTTCCCAGCCAGTTCTTCTGCATTGAAACTACCCGCTCCGGCCAGCGCCCGTTTTTTGCAAGGACATCAAGATCCTCCAACAGAGATTCCCTAAATTCTGATATCTTGAAGAACCATTGTTTCAGCATTCTCTTCTCCACTTTGGCGCCTGATCGCCATGAGAGCCCATTGGAGTCGACTTGTTCGTTTGCTAGAACTGTTTTATCAACGGGGTCCCAATTGACCATGCTCTCTGCTTGGTAGGCGAGACCACGTTCATGAAGCATGAGGAATATGTGCTGGGTATGTTTATAAAACTCTGGGTCGCAAGTCGCTAGTTCCTGGGGCCCGATGGTCAGATATAATCCAATATACGTTCCACGTGGGACTTACTCTGCTCCAATCCCAGCTTCCGTTCATTCCCTTCAGCTGATGCTTCATATTCGCAATGTTATCCTTGGTCCAGACAGCAGGGTCAATCCCTCGTTCGATGGCTGCATTCTCTGCCGGAAGCCCAAATGCGTCCCATCCTATGGGAAGTAGCACATTGTAGCCTTGCATGCGCCGAAAACGTGCCAGCACGTCCGGTATGGTATAGTTGCGGAAATGTCCCAGATGGAGATTCCCAGATGGGTAGGGAAACATTGGCAAAATATACATTTTCTTCTCATCATCTGAGGGCGTCGTCACCGGCCCCTCCCTCTCGCCCCATATATGCTGCCATTTCTTGTCCAGGGCGACTAAGTCAAGCTTCGCAGCATGGGCATATGTCCTCTGGGAAGCAATAATAATATTGTCGAGTTGGCTGAAACTTGAGCTCCGCGATGCCGCCAGCCTGCCATGGTGTCGCCACGAGACTAGCTGAGGCTGGTTCCAGCCAATTCGAGATATCAGAGCCTTGCGCATTCTTTTCGCTCACGCATTGCGCGGCTTGGTCGTTGCTGATGGGTTGTCGCTGTCAATAATTGAGCCTTGTAGGTTCCGCGCCTTGAAAGCACGGACCAACTCTTAGTGTCCAAGAGCGGCACAAGCCCGCTATCCATATCTGGTAATTCAAAAAGGTCCCTGTCAAGGCACGCTGCAAGAACACAATAAACAACGCCCTTTGGTTCAATCGACCAGACGCGCCCACTTCAACAAATCGAAAACCGCCGCCGGATTTGTTCGTTTTGGCTACATATATCAACCTGCACGCGCGCAGCATGAATGGTGGGTGCATGATTGGACGCCAAACAAGACCTTCTAGGTCAACCTTTACATATTCACGAACGCGATGTCTCGATACACACAAGTAAACTACGATACCCGCGACTCTCTTGAGCTTGCATCACTTGCCTCGTCTTTGCCAGATGGCCGCGCCTCTACAGATTCGAGTTCGTTACAAGGCGTCTCCTCGTCGCGGAAACTTTCACTGGAAGCCGAAGACCCCTTAGATACACATAACGCCGCGGCAGATGGCAGACCCGCGGGGCACAATAGGACATTTTCTATGTCATCCGCTTTCGAATTCACATCCAATCTCTTCCCGTTATCGTCAACCACTGCCAGCGGATATGCTCGAATAGGAGAGGCGATAGCCCCGTCGGCAACAGGGTTAGGTGGGGTGTCATTGGAGAAGCACAAGACGTTGACATACTTGAACGGGCTGTCGCTGATAGTCGGTTTGATCATTGGGTCGGGGATTTTTTCTTCTCCTGGCCAGGTCATCACCAGAGCGGGCTCACCGGGAGCATCTCTGATTATATGGGTGATCGCCGGAGTACTGGCGTGGACGGGGGCAGCCAGTTATACCGAATTAGGAGGCGCAATACCACTCAACGGGGGCCCACAAGTCTATCTATCGAAGATATTTGGAGAGCTGTTTGGATTTTTGTTCACATGGTGCGCTGTGGTTGTGCTGAAACCGGGCTCAACCGCCATTATTGCCATCATTTTTGGGGAATACCTGGTGCGCGCGATTGTTGGCGCGGAAGCGGAGAGTGTCAATCCATGGATTAACAAGGGCGTTGCGTTATTTGGGCTGTTGTCAGTGACGTTTATGAATTGCTTATCCACGAAGCTAGGAACACGCATTGGGGATATGTTTATGTTCTTGAAGTTCATTGCTTTACTGGGCGTTACTATTATTGGGATCGTTGTGGCCATTACCGGATACTCTGCATCAGGAGAAGCAAATCGCGACTGGAAAACCCATGGATGGTTTGAGGGTACGAGTAGAGACGCCTCTTCGTGGGCTGTTGCTCTGTATTCGGGGTTATGGGCCTTCGATGGCTGGGATAATGTACGTTGTTTTTTGCTAACTCTAGAACTTGCAAATACTAACTGTTATAGACCAACTATGTTGTCGGAGAGTTCCGTAATCCGGGCAGAGACCTTCCTCGAGTTATACATACGGCAATGCCAATGGTTATCGTGAGCTACTTGTTGGCCAACGTTGCATACTTCTTCGTTCTTCCTCTCGACGCCATCAAGTCCACCAATACCGTGGCTGTTGTCTTCGGTGCTAAGGTATTTGGCACCGCAGGTTCTCTGATTCTTTCCCTTATCGTCAGTGCGTCTTGTCTTGGTGCGCTTAATGCCACTGCTTTCACTAGTGGCCGGCTGGTCTACGCTGCTGGCAAAGAAGGATATCTACCATCTATCCTCGGCAAGGTCGGTGTGGGCAATCAAGTCGAACATCCGTCACTATCAACGCTGCGGACACGGTCTTGGTTGTCAAAGAAGTTGGCCGGTCTGTTCGGCGACAGCGAGACGGGGCTATTCTTTACACCCGTCAACGCACTGGTGTTCAACGCGCTCATCGCAATTGTGTATATCATCATTGGCGATTTCAGCACACTTCTCACCTTCTACGGCGTGGCGGGGTACACCTTCTACTTTTTGACGGTGCTCGGCCTAATCGTTCTGAGGGTCAGAGAACCACATCTGGAACGTCCATATAAGACCTGGATAAGCACGCCCATAATATTTTGCTGTGTAAGTCTGTTTTTACTAAGTAGGGCTGTGTTTGCTGAGCCGCTACAAACCCTTATTGTTGCGGCATTTGTGGTTGTAGGGATTCCGATATATTACTGGCGTATACGGGGTAGAGATCAGGTGTCTCGGAGGCAAGCGGAAAATGGGGAAAGGCCGTGGTGGAAGTTCTGGAAACGCTAAAATAACGAAGATAATTGTACTGTACATATACTGTTATACCCATAGATCACCTATAGACGCAATCAGACGTCTGTTGTCATATTTAATTTATCGAGTTTGCGAGCATTGGTGTTGGAAATTTGGGGGAGGACGACCGTGGGATTCTGGGTTTTTAGCCTCCCTACGCCACGGTTGGCGCACGGCAAACTGGGCTGATACCCGACTGTAACACAGTTGAGGCACTGAGGGTTTTGGCGGTGCTCCCAGAATTCCCATATATAGCTACGTAGGCCCATTAGATAGTGTAATTTAATTCAATTTAATTCAATTCTATATACTGTAGTCTACTGTCGAGTTTTCCTGCCCGTTGCGCAAAAAGCCCGAAGGTCCGGGTCACCAAATACGCCGCACGATTTGCGCGCGGTCGGAATATTTCGGTCCTTCCCACCAACAATTGGATGGCATCGTCAATCATCACGTGACATATTTTACATCCCTCGAAGAAGCTGTGAACGAGCATCTTGTCGTGGTCTTCGACATCTTCGACATCTTCGAACAAGTTTCATTGCCGGTCGGCGAATGTATCACCTCGAGTTTTTGTTCCACTGCCTTGTCCCTGTAGACGATCAATTGTGATCTGAGCGTCGCGTCTCACACCCATGCGTTACCGTGTGCCGCGACCAACTGCGACAGCTCAGGTTTGAAGTTCCAGGGCACCTTCGCCTTGACTCACCATACCCGAACAGAAGCTTAGGCGACGCCCTGATCCGTCTGGATTTCAGACGACCAAGGGACTTGGGGGAGTTTGAGACGCCGTCACGTTTCGGAATCACCCCGACCACAATCTTGACAAACTCGAGACTCGCAACGTTGAAGACTTTGAGCAGGCATATTGCCAATGCCCCATGAATGGCCATCCGCATGGGTCTGGGCTTATCGATACATGCACAGAGAAACACTTTGCCCACGATGAGACGCACGAAGGCGTGAAGATGGCGTCAGCGATGGACTATCAGATAGATTGCTAGGCAGAATGCGACCAGAGTTTGGATGCATTCTGCACTATTCCACGTTTGGGACAAAAAAACTACCTGGAAAGGGCATTCCAGTTTATTTTGGAAGATAGCACAATAACCTGGAAGATCCCCACCAACGTATCCCACCCCGCCCGCGTCCAAAACCTTGCCATCGCGATGGAAAGGGGCAGGCTCGGATTTCGAGTGACCCGTGTGCAGGGCCCTCGAACCTATTCTATCGTCATAGCCCCCTTGCCACAGTTTCGTTCTTATAATGCATTCCTCCCATATGCCCAGAAGACCACACAGCCTGGTGCTTTACGTTCTTTTTGTTGGCGACGTCGATTATTCCCTTCTGTCGGCTTCATTGCTTTAACTAACATTTGTCACCTCTTCTGCTGGCTCAGGACTTTCGTTTCTTGTTACAGTTCATCTTCGCCAACTAGCTACTTCTCCTCGAGACAATATCTCACCCTGAGATTATCACTACTAGAAGTCCTTTTCACTCTCTATGACAGATACAACACACATTGCTCTAATGGTCTTCACAAGCGGCAATACACTTTACCGTTAGGCCAGTCACTCAAAGGATCACATCTCGACTCGGCTTCAACATGGTGAATGCAATATCTTGGCTAGAAAGAAGAGCAAGTGATGCGATCGCAATTGAGATATGGCAGGCACAGATGGGAGAGGGTAGTGACCAAACAGAAGCACAAAGACTGATATCAAGTCTTTTCTTCGAGAACAGCAAATCTATCCGAACAATTACAATCATTTTAGCAGCATTCAACGGCGTCGCCGCTTTTGTCACTGCTTTCAGCATACTTTACGACTGCTATTGTACCTCTAAACGTTATGGGAACACTTCGAATTCTAAGTATGACTTTCAGGATGCTCTCTCGATCCACTTAGCTTACCTCTGTTATAGGAAGTTCTTCCTTTGGGCGATGCATCCTGCAGATACATTTCCACTTGTGCTCGCGTTGGGTATCGTTGTTCAGGGATTTATCTTTGCGATTGCTCAAAGTTTTGGTCTGGAGTCCTTGATGATTGATCGTTGCAGTACTATCGCACAATTTGTATTTCCCGGTACGTTACCAAGCTGCCACTACGAGACTGTCGCTGACAATCATAGCAATATTTTTGCCTTCATATATTCATATAGTGTTTGGTGTCGAGTGCGCAATACGATCCTTACGAAAGGAGCCTTTTAAGCCGAGAGGCAAATACGACGTAACGATATGCATATCTGTCATTGCCTTGATGGCTATTGGTAGCTGGATACCAACACAGATTAGCAAACAGCCAAACCACTGTTTTGCATCATTGATGTGGTTTGTGACAAACTTTGGCATTGCTGGACTCGGCATTCTCTGTTCTATCGCGTTTTTCGCCATTTCTAGTTCAGTCATCATCTGCTACCGCTTGTCGAGACACAAGGCAATTGACCAACACCAGCGTATTGCAGCATCTCGGGTGGTGTACTATCTTATCCTAAAACTGGTTGGACTCGTGAGTGAGCACTATTATATGATATGGGCCAGCCTAACGATTTGTAGGCATTTGTAACACCTTGGTTTGTCAAAATGACAATAAAAGAACCAACCATTCTCACGGCCATGATGGCAGCGGTGGTTTTGAATCTCGTGGGCCTCATGACGGGAACGTTGCAGCTGTTCCTACGAGTAAACACTGCGACCACGTCCTTTCGACCAAAAGGAACCCCTGGTTGGAGCGGAAAGAAGAACGAGATAAGAATGTGGGGCCCCAACGACCTCGGATTCGGTGGACACATATTACAACCATTATCTGGCCCCCAGAGCCCTGCATCTTCCAGCAGTGAAGGGGGCTTTCCCCGTGAGAAATACTGGCCGTCAACCTCGGAATCGTCACAAAGCCCCCGTCGTTTTGATATGGCACCAAAAGACACCAAATTATCTTTTAGCAATCCACCTCCCGTGACACCCACAGGGCTCCCATCAAGGCCAAATCAGAATATTACCACTGGGTCCTCACCGCCTCGACTACAGAGGCATAAGCAATCTCAATCATACTCCCTATTTCCGAATGAGCAGGCGTCTACAAGCCCGTCTCGCTCACAAGAACCAAGCTGCATCATCTCAACCACTAAGCTTCCATCCACGACCTTCACGCTACCATCTCCTCAAATAAAATTTGACCAGTCAGCCGAGCTTCAACCCCCACCGCCATTATTTGTTCCTCGCGGACACTGGAGAGACTCATCTATGGTTTCTTCTGCAACAGTACATATTGGGCTTCGACTAACGTATATGGATGAAGAACCGTGTCCATTTCCGACAGATGCTCAGAAAGCAGCACATGCACAAAGTACGGGTTCAAAAGTACTACCTAGGTCTAAATCACCTGCGTTGCAGGTCCAGACCCAAAATTTGCCATCACTGCAGTTACAGTTGGGAAATGAACGTCTGTCACCTCAAGAGAGAGCAGTTAAGATGAAGACTCTGCCCCCGGGACCACTACTTAATGAAGCGCGGATCGCGGAGAGTGTCTCTAATGACCCCGAGAGTAACGAGCCACGGCTATCACCTACGGTGTATATGCCACGGAACAAGTCAAAAAAGCTCCCTGCAGAACAGGATGAGAAGCCGAGGGCAAGTAAGGTAAACTGGATATGAGTGTTATGAGTTATGGTGTTCTTCGATTCTTTATGGGTATATAGGGAGCGACAGGGAGATATTGGATGGGTGCATCAGCGGATCTACATCAGGTATTCGAAGTTTCTGCTTCACTTGCTACGGCTGTGTTTGGATACTAGATAGGATGGACAGATTCATGGGTGTATATAAATGTAAAAGATAGCGGCAAGAGAATTGAGGAGGTCTATCTCGTATGGCAATTCACGTAAATTGGTTATGGGTACGAAACTTTGTGCTTCCTAGACCTTACAAACTCGACAATCTATAACTGTTTTCGAAAGAGTACGATTGTTCAAAAGCCAGTTCAACTACCCTCACAACCTCTTCCTGATATTACCAATCTCTATCAACAAGTACAACAAGCTGGGAATGTACACGACTCTATGGATCTTTCGAGCTTTTTAAATCCAGTCGATGAGGATATACAAGAGTTAGAGGGGTGGGAAGATTTTCAGGGGGGGGATGCTATTCTTGAGGATATCATGTCACAATACGTCCCAGATACCACTCAAGATGATGAGGAAGAGGATGAGCCTTCTTCACAGCCTGTGCCAACTACAAAAGCTGTGATTAACGCCATTCAAGTTCTGATTGAGTTTACGGAATCTGGGAATAGTGACACCTCAGAAGCACCAACATTCTTACGTTCTTTTGAACGTTTTGAGAGACAGTTAAGGCTCCTTGAAGCCAATTCACAAAGGCAGGGGACATTAGACTCATGGTTTATGTAAATAGCTTCAATTTTTAATTTAATCACGTGTAATACATTTACTCGATATATGCATTAAGTCGATATATTTTTGTGGATCCGAGGCATCGACTTATCGTATTTTTACTGTAGTAGTCCCTTCTATGAAATGAATTGTATAGGATTATAATACAAATTACTATCTACAACTATAGAAAAGGTTTTGTCGAGGAATGGCGGTGAACAGACGCACGTCGCGAAACTGCGTTCCCCCATTTCTCAACTGCGCATCTCGCTTCCTCCACCCTAAAGCGAAGCGAAAAGTTTAGTCACGACGATTACGTTTATCAAATCACAAGCAGCAAAATGTGAGAACTCTGTTAAAGTGCAAGGTTCTCTTAATTCACCTCTTAGAAGCTCATGGGATAATCTCAAAACAAAACATAGCAAAAGCAGACTCCGCCTTGCCAAAATCCTTCGCCCGTCCGTTTCCGTCGAGGTCTTCTATACCCAGCCCCATTATTACCCCCCAAATCATTGGCCCTTTCGAAACACCCTCGTCGTTCCCCCAACCTGTCCGAGCGCCCCGAATCCATCTTGGCTGCTCTCCACGCTCACCTGACGCACCTTTTCCACAACTCCCTCGACCCACCTCTTGCGTCCCTCGTTCATCTCTCCCTTCTTATTCTTTGGTCCCGAAGGCCCAAGATGCACCTCCTCGCCGTCAGGCCCCACGCTCCAAGCCTGGCGCGACACGGAGCGGGCCGGCGGCGTCTGTCCCTTAGCTGCATTCGCCCGTAGCGTTGTGCTCGTGAACGGCAGCGGCATAGACGGTGAGCGCACAGAGTTTTCCCTGCTATCCGCCACGTCCGAGACCCTCGCGCCTCGCTTGCGTACCTGCAAGCTCGAACCCGGTCGACTGCCCAACGATGATCCGGGGCGGCTTCTAGGGCTAGACCAGACATTCCCATTATGGCCTGTGCGCAGCATTCCTGGCGCGGGGTTCAAGCTACCAATGCTACCAATGCTACCCATGCGTGGCCTGGCGTTGGTCGAGAGCTCAACTTGGATTTCGCCAGAGCGCTCGGCGCGCCTCCCGTGATGGCTAGAGTATTCCTTCAGATATTCGCCAAGATCTGCCCAGCCACCGCCGACACGGACCATTACGCGCTCGCCTCTCTCGCCCACAAGACGCACAAAGAGTTTGATTGGTGGGTCGCCAGTGCTGCGCATCAAGTGGTAGAGTTGGATATCGGAATTGCCCTGTTGCCGTGGACGGGACAGCCGAGATTCGGCCGGTGCAAGAGTGAAAGATGGTGTTGGTGCTCTTGAATAACTTGGTCGAGATGCGGGGCTGAGAGTCGGGCGGGACGGGCGCTTTCTGATGGTGTGCTTTGGCTTCATAGGAGACTTCTGTGGAGAGATCGGGGCATTGCTCAGCTCGATCTTTGCTGGAATAGACTCTAGAATTTCGCTTATTTGTTGTTGAAGCTGATCGTCAGAAATTTTTGTAGGACTTGCTTGTGAATATTGAAGATCAATATCCACGTTTGTAAAACTTGGAGCCTCCAATGCCAATTTATCTACCGATACTAACGGCTCAGCTACCGACGCGTCTAACTCTGTATCCTCTGTGCCAAAGAAATCGAGGGTGGGCGGCACCGAAAAAATCGGTGTGCTAGGCTCGCTATAGCCTTCTTCAAAACTCTGGCGGATGTCGTTGCTATACAGTATTGACCGACGTGTGGATGGCGAGAAGTCTAAATCATAGCCGTCATCAGAAACCAAATCTTCAACAATACGAGGCGATTCAAATGCAATGATGCTATTGAGCACGGGCAGTTTGCCTGCGGAATCTGCGCGGCTATGGGCTTTGAAAACAGTATCGTTGGAACGGAATGACACGACGCTACCATGGCGAGAATTATCCAAACCATAGGATCTGCCACCATCGACTTGATAGCCCATCAGGGGTGGAGTCTCCTTGTCGTTACTGACGCTTGTCAGTGGTGATACCTTGGTCGGTTTCTCTGGGTCTGAAAATCGAGACCAATCGTGACATGCTTCCTCGACCGGGGTTATTATAGCTTTAAAACTGGCCGATGCCCCAGATCCGTGGGTTGTATTAGATGTGGGGTGCTCCGTCTCTGTGGTATGAGGTACGGCTGAAATTTCTCTATGATCCTGTTCTTGAGTGACGAAAACATCGTCGATGACAACCTTAGCTGTATGATGGGTAGGTTGTGGCTCAGGAGAGGTATCTGCCACGTTGGGTTGGCCAGAAAACTCGGACGCTTTCTCCAGAGGTGTACTGGGCATACCGTACCTCTTTTGGGGGTCTTTCTCGCCGAGGCTGGCTGTGGAATTCCTCCTGGTAGAAGACATCGACTCAGAGTTCTTATTCCGTGCCCAAGGGCTCCTAAGCTCAAACTTTGGCGCACCCTCTTGTAGTCCAGGCCATCCAGGTTGTAAGGCCGGTTTGTTTGCTGAGCTCCGTGGGTTCTCATCATCGTCGTCGCTCATCGATAACAAAGGCAGCCTCCGCTCTTTGGGTGATTTCCTGCCCTTCTTGGGACTGCGCGGTGTACCACCATCGTCTAATACAATTCTTTTTGACGGACTCGGTGGACAATCATCGTCAGAAAATTGACGCGTAGGACCAGGCTGATTTGATGGTGACATAATTGCGTGCATAGACTCTGAAGCGGCCATTGGCGGGGGAGTAAGCGGGGCCGCAGCCTGCGTCGTAGGCGTGGGCACCAGCCATGGGACGTCCGTAAATGGATCCGACGTGGATATGTCCGGCCTTGGCGAGCTCTTCGGCTCATTTGCGGTATGACCCCTGCGAGCTGGTGGTGTACTTAACATCTGAGCGGCGTGGTCGCTCGCAGCTGCAAGCAAGGCAAGCTCTTCGTCGTCGCTAAATACTGTTTGTGACCTTTTCTTGCTTCTGCTTGAACGAAGGCTTATCGATGATGACCGCGAGCCAGGGAATAGGGGACTCCCTCTGAATGAAGGAAATATTGGTGATGTGGGCGAAGTTTGAGAATCTCGTCTTGATATTGGGTTGCCTGACCCCGCATTTTGGGAGTCCCCAATATCCCAGCCGGAAGGCGCGACCGAGTTTCGACTGCTCCTGCCTCGTGGTATAATTGGCGATGGCGGCTGAGAACTAACAACGGCGCTAGTGCCCAGGATGAAAGGCCGGAGGTTTAAGTTCCCTGTCGGCGATGGGGACGCTGCCATGGAAGGGATGGTTTCTGGAGACCCGGACCGAGAGCCCTCAGTGTGAATTCGGTATGGCAACGGCAGCCTGGGAGGGGTATTTCGTCCCATGACGGAAGGCGTTCGGCTTCGCCCGAGGCGAAATGACCCCTCACTAGGTTCAAGACTAGCTCTAGACGGTGTCCAAAAGCCTCCCGCATCATTTCTTGTACTAGGCGGCGAAGGGCTCTCATCGCCTCGCTTGTGCGTACCCCGTCCAGCTGTTGGGGAGCGATCATCTTGGCCATCGAAACCCCAAGGGATATTAAACGCTCGAGACTCTTGTAGCTCCGTAGAAGCCTGTAATGTGCTTGGTACATCCGATTGCGGCGCTTCGTTGGTGATAGGTGACCCCACGGCCAGTGGTCTGCCAAAGTCGGAGCCATTGTCAGATATGTCCAGGCTTCCTATTGGTAACTCTTGAACTTGGTCGTCGGATATCGGTATGTTTTCCACTGTCGTGTCGGGGATAGACCCACGATCAGACATAGCAACGTGTTCTATTTGTACCTTCTCCCACTCCTCTTCGATGGCCACTTCGTCTTCAGTCCCAACATCAGCCATAGCTGCCTGCTGTTCAGCCAATTCTTGGAGCATCTGTACAGACTTCTCCAACTCCGCCTTCTTCGCGGCCTTGATTGCCCACTCTCCCTCCTGCGCCTTCCTCTCAGCTGCAATAGTCCAATTCCCATAATCCGTCTCAACAGCGTCCATTTGATCTAGCCATGGCCCGGGCACAGTATCAACACGCCCATCGAGCCGATCCAACATCGAATCAATCATCTTTCCCGTGTCACTGATCGTCTCACCAAGCGCCACCTGCATGGTTTCGTAGTCGGGGCGTGTGAGCATCATTTCTTCGCCGCTGGGGTTTGTAGCTTTAAGCGACGCCCAGGCGGACTGCAGCATTGTGTCTGCGTCGCGCAAGGATTCAAGGGTAGAGGGGATGTCACGCAGAATGTCTATGCGGATGCTCCAGACATCGAGAAGCAGGCGCAAACGGTGTAGCTTGGGCAGGGCGTCGAGGACGGTGTGGGTGATCATACCAGTGAAAGTGTCGAGACGGGTGTATTTAGATTTCACTGGTGTGGTTGGCAGAGAATGCTCCCCAGTCGTAGCTGATGGTTGTGCATCAGTCGCAACGAGATCGAGAACCTTGTTCTTAATCTCTTCAATGTCCAGATCGAACATGTCGTCAAAAATCTCCGAGACCCGATTGGAGTATAGTTCGACGAGGGGCGCAGGATGGCTCCCCCAATATTCCTTAGTATCGGCCTCCTCCTCCAGCCCCATATCATCTTCTTTCAGGTCTCCAAAAATTCCATATGTTTTCTCTGGCATCACAAATCCGTCGGCCCCAATACTAGGCCACGGCCAACCTCCAACCTCGTTTGCCCATTCTTCAATCTTCTTACTGGCAACCGCAGCCCTTATCCCAAATTGTTTCTGATCCGGGGTCGAAGCTTCGATGCTCTTTGCCAGCTCGCCGCTTGCGGAGGTGAAGCGTTCCAAGATCCTCGCAGGGGAGAGATCCTCAAATATATCATCTGTTATGCGCGAGCGGGTCGGCGAGCGCGTGTGTCGACAGGGCGATTTCGACGGTGATCGCGGCCGCATCCGCAGCGAGGTGGGCGAGAAGCGGAGAGCTGGCGGCGCATCTCGAATGCTGAACGCCGACATGTCGCGTTTGTGCTTCGCCATCATGATGGATGGCTGTTGTATTAGGGGGTGGGGATTTGCTAGGTCATGTAACCTCGAGGAAGACGGGAGATCCAGTATAAATAGCTCGCATCGTGCCGTGAGTGTCGTGGTTCTGTGGTGTCCCGTCGTTGTAGGGTTCAGGGTTCGTAGATGCTGTGGGAGAGGTGAAAATCGAGATGGGTTTCTGTGGCCTTCCGTCTTTGACCTGGGTATGGGTATCTATTGACGTCTATGACCAGCGACCACCGCTGTAACGCTGACACAATAAACGCAAGAACAAGTCGACGAGAGGGAAACCCACGTCCCTTTACTAAACATGGAAAAGGGAAAATCAAAGAGAGGACATGCTGGAAAACCCAGCAATAAACAATTCGTGTCGGACGCCGAAGATTGGAAAGGGCGGTATCCGATGCGCTGGACAAACAAACAGAGGTCGTCAGAGTCGATTGGGTGACAAACGGGCACTAAACGCGGCTATTGATTGCCCTGCTGGCCTGGATCATTCAGGATCAAGTTTGTCGCTTCGGTCGTTAATTTCTCCGTTTCCATTCGCTGGCGTCGCGATGAATCGTGCCGATCGGCGCGTCAGACGCCCTGCCACTGAGACAACCGTGCGGAGCAATATTTCCCCACAACCGACGACATGGAGGGACCATCGCATCGACACAACATCTTGTCGTATATTCCTATCAATATTCGAACGTATTACTACAAATGTAAGAGTTTATGTGACTACCAGGCCATGGCCGTCTTATTTTCAGGGATGGGCTTCTCCGGTATGGAAGTGTCCATGTGCCTATGAGAGTACCCCAAACAGCTCTAAGATTAGTTGGACCCTGGAGTCTCAAACCACCACATGGCGCCACCATGAGCTGTTCCTAGAGCATGAGCTGTTCCTGGAGCATCAGATGGTTCCTGGCTAGCCCAGCATTATTATACCACTTCAAACCACTATATCAGCGTTATTTCCTTGCCCTCCCCAAAAACCCAAGTACAATCTCCTATCGTCACCTCACTCTTCCTCCCTCTCCCTCCCATCCCCTTGCCGCCGCAGCAATACCCCCTATCCCCCTCATCCTCCACATATACCTCACCGTCGCAAAAATGGGCTCCACCCAAGCCATCCTCTCTATCCTCATCCTCATCCTCGTCATCGCCCGCAACCACTTCCCCGGCCGCCTCCTCGCCCTCCTCCATCGCCAGGGAAATCTCCTCACCCACCCCCTCCCCGCCTTCGTCCGCCGCCACCCCCATCTCCAAGCCCTTTTCCACCACCAACCCCGCCTCCAGCCACTCATCCACATCCCCCCATCTCGCCCACCTCGCCCACCGGCCCTCAACTACTCCCCCCTCGGCCGCCTGGCTCCGGAAACAATACAGCTTATCGCCTCTTTCCTCCCCCCCTCCGCCGCCGCATCCTTTGCCAGTACGTGCCTCGCCATCCGGCTGATGACAGGGACGCAGTACCTCGCCCTCCTCTGCGCCTCCCCCGCCGAGCTCCTCATGCTCCTCGAGTACATCACCGTCGACCTCCCCCTAGACCCCATCACCGAAGTCCCCCCCCGCCTCCTCTGTCTCTACTGCGCCCGCCTCGTCCCCTACATGCACCTCTGCACCGCATCCCCAACCCCCCTCTGCCAACAAGCCTACGCCCAGTTCTGGCCCTACGTCCCCCCCAACTTCCGCCACCAGATCTTCCACACCGCAATGACCATGTGCCGCCACGGCCGCTCGCCCTGGGCCCTCCTCGGAAACCTCAAGCCCCGCTCCACGACCACCACCCGCTACGACGGCGGCATCACCTCCCAGACGGCCTGGGAGTACCGCATCATCCACGGATCCCCCTACCAGCGCACGAGGGTCTCCATGATCCTCCCCCGCGAAGACGCAAATTACAACCCCACCGTGCAGCCATGCCCGCACTACGCCAGCTACCACAAGGCCATGGGCCGCAAGGCGCTGGAGGTGCAGGACCTGGTGCGCCAGACGCCGAAGCTGCGCGCGTGCTCGGACATGGTGTCGTGCCGGCACTGTCGGACCGTGCTGCGCGTTGGCTGCAGGAAGTTCCGGGGCCTGGGGCTGGGACTGTTTGTGACTTGGTGGATGGATGTCGGGGATGGGGGGTGGATTATGGGGAGGAAACAGGGGTTGGGGTGGAAGGATGTCAGGTATACGAGGAAGTGGGCGATGAATTATTTTGAGCATATGTGTTCTACGCAGCGGTATTTTGACTTTGAGGGTATGGATTCACTAAAGGATAGGAGGGAGTTGTTGGCTACGGCGAGGGGGGTTCTTAAGGGGTAGAAGCTTTATAGGGGTTTTATGTTTGTAATCGCTGTTCTCTTGGTTTATAGTAATAGACGCTCATATACTGTCCTGTTATCCCATGGGAATAGACCTCCCCTCCTTCTACATTTACAACTACTAGCACCCCTTACAAAAAGAACAGACAGAATCATAACATAACATATTCTCAATTCCTCTCACCTCAGATCTACCCTAAAAACATCCATCCCCCCATCCCAACGCCAAAATCCCCCATCCCCCCTAACCTCCCCCAAAAACGCCAGTTCCTAATTTAATACACCCCATACTCCCATCCATCATCATCCCACCCAAGATCCCTCAATTACTCAACCATCACACCCCCCCAACTGCCACCAAACTCCATCCCACCCATCATAAACCCCCCACTCTCCCCATGCATCCCCCCCACCATCTCCGCACCATCCGCTCCCGGACCACCCTCTCCAAAATCAACCAGCGCACCGAATTGCTCCTCAAACACCCCCTCCTCCCCAGCACCAACACAGTTACCAAGTTTCACCTCGGCGTCTGCGTTGTCATCGGGTGGGGTGGTAACTTCACCAACACCCATACCATTAGGTGTGCCGTTAACACCATCCCAAAATCCGGCTTGTGGCGGCGGTGCACCGGCACCACTAGCCCCCGAGTCCGGTGGCGGGGTGAGCCCAGCCCGAGCGCTCGGGGCATCCCCTCTCAACGGCGACTCCGCAGAATCAATCCCCGCCTTCCGCATCGCCGCGCCGAGGAACTGCGTCGCAAAGTCCGCCGCAGCGTAGTTATCGCGCAGCAGCTCCAGAACAGCCATACACATCGCGAAACCCCTTCGGGCCTCATCGCGGGTGCCGCTGTTCGGACTCTTGATGTCGAGGAGGTGGATTATGATGGCGGGGAGGAGGACGGTGACGCCGGTTGTGGGGAGGTAGCGCGCGAGTTGGAGGTGGAAGAGTGCCTGTGCAGCGCGCGTGATCTCGCGGGAGGCCTCGCGGACCTGCCGGCGCGAAACGTCCTGGAGGGCGCGGCATTGTGGGTGCGCGGCTGTTTCGGCCGAGGGGAGGACCTGCGGGCGGTGCAGGGCGGAGAGGGTGGCGTGATAGCACATGTGGAGGAGGGCGCGCTGGACGACGAGGCTGGCCTGGCCGGCGTCGACGTCGGAGGGGGTGGGGGCGCGGTAGAGACAGGGTTCGGGGAGGGAGACGAGCCATTCGGCGAGTTCCGAGTCGCAGTCGCGCACCTCGTCAGTCTGGTCGAGTTTCTTGGGGAAGAGCATGACGCTGCTGCGGGTGTTGCCTTCTTGGCCCATGGCTTGGCCCTGGTCGCGGATGAGGACGGAGTACTGCGCGCCGAGGACGTGGGAGATGCAGAGGCAGAGCTTGGCCTTGGCGATGCAGAGGTGTGCGAGATCGGTGAGGAGGACGGAGTTGCGGAGTGCTCCGCAGGATGAGAGGATATGCGAGGGGAGCTCTTCCGTCTCAAAGTCCTCGACGTCAAGCATCGGCACGTCAAAGTCCTCATCCTTTATGCGGGTTGGTCTGCGCATGCCGAGGGCAACGAGGCGGTCGCGCATGAAGCAGGACCACCATATCCGCTTCCATAGCTTCTGCTTGCGCGGAGGCATAGAGGTCGGTGACGGGTTGCGGTGTAGGCCGATTGTGTGGGCGAGGGATATGGCGACTCCCATCCAGTGCCAGGTGTCCTTCTGGTCGTCTGGGGTCTCATACCAGTAGGTCATGAGGAGAAGGGCCTGGACGATGGCGACGCGGTCGGTCTCGTAGTCGAAATCGTACAGGGCCTGCGCACGTTAGTTTCTGGGCTGTACCGGAGAAGTGATTGAGACATACCCTAGATTTCAAATATAACGCCTTCCTTGCACCCTTCCTTGTGGCATAGCCCGCCGCGGTGAGATAGGCCATATCCACGAACGCTACGCCCGTAAACATAACCGCCTGAAACAACAACAGGCTGATCCTTCCAGAATCCCCTGTTCCCTCGTCCACGATGTTCAAGAAATCGCGCAGCTCGATGAGCGGCATGTACGGGTGCACGTATTCGACGTACGCGCTCAGCAGGGCGTCGCGGAAAGGCACATCGGGGAGGGTGAGCGCACCCTTCTTCCAGAGGTGGCCAACGTCTTCGATGGAGATGCGCGCGTTTAGGGGCTTGATGTAGGCGGGGAGAAGGCCGTTGGTGAGCTGGCGTGCTGATTGCGGACGGTGTTGCGGGGGCGGGGGGAGCGAGTTGGTGGGCACGAAAGACGGGGGTGCAAGTTCCGATGCGAAGCCAGAGACGAGATTTGTGAAGGTAGGTGGTTCTAGGGAGAAAACACTCGGGGTGGCGGATTGGTCGAAATTCGACATTTGGTTGTGGTCTGGTGGTGGTCAGCTGAGTTCTCAAGAGACAAAAAATGAGAAATGAGAAATGAGGAAAAGTAAAAAGTGAGTCGTACACAAACCATGCGGCACGTGGAAATTTCCCATCTCATCATCCTGATCGACAGAGCTGACGGAGTGGTCCTCGCCGAGGAAATTCCCATTCCCATTCGAGATATCGATAGGGTTCACGCTGCCGTTCGCGAGCGCCTCGGCGGTTGAGAAGGGGTGGTGGTGCGGGTGCTGCATGTGCGTGTGCGTGTGCACCGCCATCGTGGGACTCCCTATACTCTCCTCCGCGGTGGGCTTGAGGTTGTGGTATGGGTGCTTTCTAAGGTGTGTTAGTTATTTTTTCTTGGTCGACGCTCTGATCACGTGAGGCAGGCTGGCGGAGAAATAAAAAAGGCAAACGTACTTCCTCCTCCGGCTCTCAGTGACGATGCAGGGCACCTCGTCTAAGCGGCAGTTCGTACATGGAGCTCCATGCTCGACGACGTTGCAGCGGACCTTGCGGGCGCGGCAGCACTGGCACGCTTTCGAGGCACGGCGCTTCACGGGGCGGTTGGAGGCGGTGGTGTTGGACGCATCGGCCTTGCGTTTGGGGGATGGCGGATGCGATGAGGGGGAGCGCGGGGAGCTGTCTGGGGAAGTGGTTGGAGGCGTCATTGTGATTGTGGTGGGGAGCTGCGAGGCATCGATCTGTGGGCGTGTAGTCGTGTGAGCTTATTTATAGCTGATACAGTTTTTTTTTTTTTTTTTGCCTGTTTCTTTTCCCTTCCTTTCTTTTCTAAAGGGAAGCAAATTGGCCTAGGTAGATGAGATGGTATCTGGATTCTTCTCTCTCTGTATATTATGAAGATATTGTGGTGGTGGTGGTGGTGGTGGTGGTCGTCGTCGTCGTCGTCGTCGATCTCTTTGTAATAAATTAATATACAGTTAGAGCAGGGTTGGTGGTGGAGTGGAGATTGGTTCTGTTTCTTGGATATGATTCCTCTATAAGGCAATCAAAAGCAAGCAAGCAAGCAATTATACAGGATAGTATAAACAAAAGCAAATAGCAGGAACGTGGCGGGGTCGTGGAGGGACTGTGGGTGACAGAGAGGGGGGGAAATCCAAAAAAGTGAGGAAAGTCGGGGGAAGGTGGGGATGGGGCTCGACTTATATGAAATCGAGCTTTTCTTGGTTGGGACGGTAGGGAAGGTAGGTACGTATACTACGGAGTAGAGGTACAGAGGATTGTGGGATGGAGGGGAAAAAGAGGGGATGGGGATGGGAGGGGATGGGAGGGGATGGAGGGGAGGGGAGGGGAAGGGGAGGGGAGGGGAGGGGAGGGGATGGGATGGGATGGGATGGGATGGGATGGGAGGGGATGGGAGGGAAGGGGAGGGGAAAAAGAGGGGATGGGATGGGGAAGGGAAGAGATGGGGAAGGGAAGAGATGGGGATGGGGAAGGGAAGGGGGGAGGAGAAGAATGGAGAGAGTGGAGAATGGAGAATGGAGAATGGAGAATGGAGAATGGAGAATGGAGAATGGAGAGTGGAGAGTGGAGAATGGAGAGTGGAGAGTGGAGAGTGGAGAGTAGAGAATGTAGAGTGGAGAATGTAGAGTGGAGGAGAATGGAGGATAGAATAGAGAATAGAGAATAGAGTGGAGAATGGAGAATGGAGATGGGTAAAAAAAAGGGCAACGGCAAGTAAAGTACCCCATCAAGTACCCCATGTCTTGGGTGGTGCAGAGAGCAGAGGGGGGACTTGTGAAGATGGTCGATGGTAGTACTGAAACAAGGGAGGGGGTACTTTGGGATCAAGTCTCGACCAAGGCGCCCTCGGTGCAGTTGCAGGCTTGTGACGAAGTAGCGGCGGCAAATGTGGACATGTAGGGAAACCGCAAGTCAGATCAGGGACGCAGGTACTCGAGTACTGGATGTACTTGGCGTGGTCACTCGGGCGTCCGCCATTTGGCATCGGCCGAGCGCCGAGTCACATGCACGCTAGAGTGATATGCATGCTGGAAAGACTGAAGATGAAGACTGAAGACCATGAACCATGCACCATGAAGACAAGACCATGAACCACCATGCACCATGAAGACAAGACCATGACCATGCACATAAGCCAAAGACCATGACCATGCACATAAGCCATGAAGAGTGCCGTGCAAGTCCCGTGTCTATATATCCCTCAAGGTCCCACGTGTGTCTGAATCCGTCATCCGTCATCCGTCATCCGTCATCCGATACCGTGATGCGTGATGCGTGATCCTCATCCGATACCGTGATGCGTGATGCGTGATGCGTGATGCGTGATCCTCATCCGATACCGTCATCCCTCATCCATCATCATCCATCATCCGTATTACCGTCCATCTACACGATTATACGCCCCCACAACAATAGAGTATGGTCGATGATGCCGTCGTATCCCGTATCCATGCCATCCGTGTAGGTGGTGTACGTGTAGGTTAGGTACACACACCCAGTCATATCCACGTGCCCCACTTCCCTCTCACCCAATCAATCACCGACCGACCGACCCAGCCCAGCCCAGCCAGGACAACAAATAAAACCTCACTCACCTTCCCCCCGAGTCAGCCACAGCCACCGCCACAGCCACCGCCACACCTACACCACCGCCACCGCCACCGCCACACCTACACCTACACCACAGCCACAGCCACAGCCACAGCCACCGTCACACCTACACCTTTCACACCTACACCCACCCACACCTACACCCACACCCACCCCCATCCCCTCCACCCCTCCACCCCCTCCCAATCTCCAAATCTCCAATCCCTCTACCCACTCGCAGAATTTGGAGAAAACAGTGGGGCTATCCACTCCCTTGTAACCTCAACGGATAGCGGTGCATTCCAGCGTGCGGAGGTGGAGAGCGCGACACGACCTGGGGGGGTGTCTCCATCCACCATCAGCACAGGCGGAGATTACACCACCACTGTCCAGTACAGTCACATGTCTCTTTGCCGAGATGCCGAGAATTCCACGTCCGTGCGTGCTTCATCTCAGGCTACTGTCTGCTCAGGTCAGCACGTGCCGCCGATGACTTTTATCTTCTCACAAGCTCACGAGCTCCCCAGCTCACTCACCATAGCGAGGTCCGATCGATCGCCCCCAACGCTTCCCCTCTTCGGCCGCCTGTGAAAGGGGGGGGGATTAGACTTTCCTACCCTTGGCTGGCTATTTTCTCTTTCTCTCCTGGGCCTGCGCGGCCCGCGCTGGGGGGGGAGGGGGGGGGGATGATCACGTGAAATGGGGTGGTTGTTGTGCCCCCCCTTATTTATTTTTTTGGGGGGGGAGGTAATACTGGTGTGAGGATGATGGTGAGTGAGATGGGCGTGCTGGGTTTATTCACTGAGGACTCGGGTGAAGTTGTAAAACATGCCATACTCCCCATACTCCCCACGGGTGGAGAGTCCGATTGAGAGGGGGAGGTATGGACATGGCACGCTTGGGGGGGGCGTGGGGGCCCTTGAGCGGGCGCGTGAGGCGAGTGAGGGGGGAGAGCGGGAGCGGGAGCCGGCATGTCTGTGTAAGGTCGTGAAGGGTTGCGGGAAGAGTGCGATTCGTAGGAGGCGGGAATCATAAAACGTTGCGATGGCATATCCCCATCTCACCTCCTTATTTACAACACCGACTCCCATTTACAACACCGACTCCCATCCACAACAAGGTTAACTCGCTTAAATTCCCATCTTCGCAACCCTCTTCTCCATCACCCTCACAAACCCCTCCATCCCCTTCTCCAACACCTTCATCTTCCCCCCACTCAGCGAATACACCACTCTCCTCCTGTTATCCTCTTCTTCCTCGCCTCGGCCCCCTTCGTCCTCCCCGCCGTTGGTGAATACCTCCCCCTCCACCACGCGGCGCACGAGGTAGCGATCGTGCGTCACCAGCACCACGGCGCCGCTGTAGTCTATGAGCGCTTCTCCCAGGGCGATGACGGTGCGATAGTCGAGATGGGTCGTGACTTCATCAAGAATGAGGAGGTTAGGACGGGACCAGAGGATGCGGACGAGAGCTAGGCAGACCTAAAATAACAATGTCAGCTGTGTCAAATCACGACGAACGAAACAAACAAAAACTCACAAGTTGACCACCCGACAACTTCGCAAGCGGCACATCCGACGCCGTCCGTCTCTGCAACCCAAACGACCCCAACAACCCCCTCATCTCCTGCTCCGCCATCTCCCCCGCCGAATCCTCCGCCAGCAATTTCAACGCCGTCAGCCCCTCCTCCTTGCGCCCAAGAACCTGCAAATCCTCCACAGCATGCTGCGAATAATACCCCAACTTCAGCCTGGGATGCCTCGTCACCGCCCCCCGATTCGGGCGGAGAGACTCAGTGAGCAGGTTAAGCAACGTCGTCTTACCGCCGCCGTTGAGCCCGACGATGCCGATGCGGTCGCCCAAGTGGATGGAGAGGGTCATGTTCTGGAGGACCAGGGGGGAGGTGGGGGCGTAGCGGTAGGAGACGTCTTCGAGGGAGAGGAGGGGGCCGGGGAAGCGGAGGTCGGGGGCGGGGAGGAGGGAGATGGAGACGCCTTGTTCGTCTTTGGGGATTTCGATGGCGGCGTGTTTGCTGTCGAACCAGCCTGTTGTTATTAGTCAGTTGCTGTTCGTTATATGCAAAGGAAGGGGCATCAGGAGCTCTCAGGGGGCTCTCACCCATCCGATCAGACAGCTTAAACCGCTGTCCCTTCTCATTAACCTGCATCCCCGCGCCATCTTCAAGTCTCTTCTGCCGCGACTTCGCCATGCGCAACTTATTATCATCCCCTGTCTTCTTCCCCACCTTAATAGTCTCCCGAATCGACTTCTCCAGCCTAGCCGTCTCCTTCCCCTGCGCCTCCAGCATCCTCGTCAAATTCAGAACCCGTGACCGAAAGTCCTCCTCGTACGCTGAGAGATTGCCGCGGAAATACTCGAGGCTCTGCTCCTTAACCAGAATAACCTCCTCAGCGACACTATCCACAAACTCGCGGTCGTGAGAGACTAGGAGCACAGTAGTACCGGCTTGGCTATCGCGCAGGGCGATGAGGTGCGATTGAAGCCAGATGATTGCTCGGAGATCGAGGAAGTTGGTGGGTTCGTCAAGGATGAGTAGGTCGGCTTTCTGGAGGAGGGCGCGCGCGAGGGCGGCGCGCATGCGCCAGCCTCCTGAGAGAGTGGGGATGGGTTTGGCGAGGGTGGCTTCGGTGAAGCCGAGGGCTGTGAGGATAGAGCGGGCGCGGGTTTCCAGGGCTGGTAGGGGCATCTGGGGTATGTTAGATGGTTGGGATGGGGGCCGGGATGGAGGGTTGGACGTACCGTTTCCAGCTCGGCTTCGAGGTCAACTAGGAGGGACGACGCGGTGAGGAATTCATCTTGGATAGCAGGGGAGTCTGTGATTTCTTCTGCAAGCCTACACCGTAGCATCAGTACATATACTATTGCATAACCTGATCGTGAGTGCCATACTTCTCCGTTGCTTCCGCAACCTCCTTCTCAAACGCAATAAGGTCCTTCCTGGCCTGCGACCCACGCGCTCCACTCCGTCGATAGGCATTATTTTGCACCTCGAGCAGATCACGGTTCAGGCGGTTATATCGCATCTGGCGATACCTTCGAACCTGTGTTATTACATCCTCACGATCTGCATCTGTTCCTGCCAAGGCTATGGCGCGGGTAAATATTAACTATACTGGTCGCCGAATACGGGGAGAGGTGGCAAACCTTGCAGGTCCTGGATTAGAGCAGTACGTGACTGGTCTCCTTCGATGACATGCTGCAACACTGTTGTGTCCTCCGGCACTGAGGTTCTCGGACCATCCTTTGCTGGCCTGGGGTTTTCAGCATCTGTGCTTGTCTGTTGAAGGATGGCGACTCGGAGAGAAGGTGGAAGACCGGGGATTATCCTGTCTGCGAGTGCGCGGAGGATTGCTGGCCTACGTATTAGCCTCTATGATCATTCCTGCTGCATAGTAGACGAGTTTCGGATTTCAATGGCTTCCAATAGCGGGTAATGCTCTATATAGCTCTCGGAGAACATACTTGACTTCCCGCTCCCATTGCGCCCCAGCAGCGCATAGTGAATGCCAGACTTCAATCTTAGCTCGGCATTGACAAGAAGCTCTTTCTCTTGGGCAGAAGCCGCCTTGCCCTTCCCTTTTTTCGCCTTCCTAGCGGCTCCAGAGGGCGCAATTCCAAGGCTAAGTCCAACAATATCAATCTACCCCCATTGGAGCTACGTCAGTCGAGGGTTCGTGAGGGGGGTGACGGAATGGAAACAACCTCTGTAGACTTGTTGGTGTCTGATATATGAAAGCGCGTCTGCTTGCAGCTTGCCACGATAATTGCCTCTGTGGCCTCGTCATCGGCGATGTTGGTCATTTTGTATGTTGAGATACCAGGGTGCGTATCCAGCCAGGCCCATCGTACTGCCCTACGATTTCTGTGGCTGCTATCGAGATCTTATCAGGTACCCTTGTCCCACTCTCATCGTGATTACATAAGCAAGGGGATTGGCCTATCGACTCACACGGCGTGGGATCGTCATGGAGGCATTATATTTGTATACTAATTTCTGTAACGTACATGCATAGCGAAAGCTCTAGCATAGCGAACGCTCCACCCCACCACACCTGCACATTTTGTAACAGCTAATCGTCGTGACCAAACTTTTCGCTTCGCTCAAGGTTGGAGTAAGCAATACGCGGCTGCCCAACTCGAGAGGAAGCAATACGCGGCTCGTCACAATTGCGACCGTAAGTACCTCTCCATAGTAATTTGTATGTAAAGGTACATAATTAAGCCATTCTATGAAACTATCACTTCTTCGCTCCCACTCCTACCCTCTCTCCCACTCTCACCCTCGCCCTCGCCCTCGCCCTCACTCTCGACCTCAGTTTGGAGGGCTTCCGGGTCAGGAATTAGGTCCTCAAACTCTGGAGGAATTGGGAGGCCAGCTTTCCGAAGAGCTGCTACCCCCTTCTTTCGGAGGCGCTCTTCCTTCCGGGCCTCAATTCCTGCCCGGCGAAGCTGCTTTTGGGCCCGGTTGGCAGCCTGGCGGGCTACTCAAACCCGCTTGGCCTCAAGCTTCTGAGCTGCTAGCTCAGCTTTCTGGGCCCGAAGCTCGTGAGCGTGAGCTGCCGTAAGCTCACCTCCAAACTGAAGGCGAGCCCGGCTTCGGCTCGACCGCTTCTTCGACTCCTCAACCTGGCGTCGAAAAGCCAGTAGGTCAAGCTCTTGAAGCTGGCCTCCTACTACAACCTCTTCCGTTCCTGTGAGCCAATTCTTGTAGCTCTCCCTCGAGGGGCTACTAAAACCCTCTGGAACCCGTTGTTTCCAGTACTGTAGCCCCTCTTCAACCCCCCTAAAAGCCGAGGGTTTTGGTGTAGAAACCCGTATAGGTAGAGGCGTAGGTGTAGGCATAGGAGCAGGCTGTGAGTACGTACGTAGCTTTGCGAGAGCTATAATGTGGCTTACTGGCCAAATTCCTGCTTTCTGGAAAGCTGATATAATTGTAGACTCCTTAAAAGTCTGTAGCCACATTTTGGTAAGATCCCTCATAAAGGACTGTAGGTCATATGTAACATCCATATCACGTATGGCAGCAAGCACAGCCTCTCTGTGCCAGTGCTTATACGGCTGGAAGATCCCCACATCTAGTGGCTGTAAAATATAAAATATGAGTAAGATGGGATGGGAATGTGTATAACGTGGTTTATCAGTACGTCGGACATATCAGTACCTCGGACACTTTTCATTGGCATTCTACTTTGAATATCAATAAATCAACCATAACATATTAAATTAACTATAACTAAGCGGAATCAGATGAACTAGACATATCTATAGCTTCTTGACAAGTTCGCGCATTATGACCAGCTTTTCCACAGATCCCACAGCATCGCCTAGACGGTTGCCCCTCCTTGCGACTACCCCCAACCGCACGTACGTCGCGTCGTACCTGCTCATCCACATCCTTCTGTGCGATAATAGCCTGTGCATCCTCTACTATAAGTGCACCTCCTTCACGGACACGAGCCTTTTTAGCCCTGCGGCGTTTGCTAAGGGCTTCGTTGGCTGCTCGAAGGGTACGTACCTCAGCAGACAGAAGGGTGTTCTCATGTGCTAGTCGCTCCGTACCCTTTTCCAATGCAATAACTGTCCCGAAGAGTGGAGTTGGCGAGCTTCCTTGGTGACGGGCAATTCGATTTCGAACGAGGGTTGTTTGTGAAAGAGCTTCAGTTGGGTTGGAAGGGGTCTGGGAGACCCAAGGGTTGGTGTTGGCAGTAGAGGGTCTAGAGGGAGTTGGAGTCCGTAACCTCACGTCAAGCTTTGAAAGCACTGCTTGCGGGTTGAAAGGCACTAAGCCAGCTCCGCGGAACCCGGACTGGGCGTTTTGGGCTGTCATGGATTCCAGATATGCTGCTCTAAAGGCGAGAAAGAACTCGACCTTGGTAATGTGGTTGATATGAGCCTTAATGAAGGTCTCAATCTGCCGACCATATGCCCGCTTCAACACACTAAAGCACCCGACATCAAGTGGCTGAGTTAAATGAGACGAGTGGGGAGGTAGTCCAAGAGTTATAATGTTGTGTGCCTTGCAGTACTCTTGGAACTCGGCCGATTCATGACTCTCGTGCCCGTCTAACACCAGCATTCGATATGGACCCCTTGCACGAACAGCAGTATGTTTGTCGAAGTGTTTCAACCATTCTAGACCCGTCTCATTGTTTGTCCATCCATTGCTTGTCAGTTTAACAACCCAGTTGTGTGGAAGGCCGCCGTCTGTATACCAATTTGCAAGATGATTCTTGCCTTTAACTACCAAAAATGGAGGAATACTCCAGCCGTCACTGTTGATGTAACGCTGACTTCTAAACGATAGAAGACACAGAGGTTCTCTTGCGTAAAGGTTTACTTATCAGAGGAGGCAGGGGATCAGACACAAAGGCTTCAAGTAACACGTTACTAGTATATAACAAATACTGTATTGAGTTGAGCACGAAGCTCCTATCTAAGGAAATACTATCTACTTATATAGTGGCGTCGTGCCTAGTGGACTCTTGGGAACTCACTTGAGTCCTCGGAGTCCTGGACTCTTAGGACTCTTCTCATCATCCTGCGAGTCCATCACGTGCCTAGTGGACTCCTGGGAACTCACTCGAGTCCTCGGAGTCCTGGACTCTTAGGACTCTTCTCATCATCCTGCGAGTCCGTCACGTGATACTTTCGGAACTACTATTCCCCGCTGCCCCTCCAGGTACCAGGGCCGGTCTCATGCGACCTCCCTCCTTCCTGTCCTGTAGTTGGCCAGCCTTCTTGTTCCGTCGTAACACTCGCTCCCTTCCCCTGGGCATTCGTCTCGAATCCTATAAGTACGTCCATGTCCCCGGGACTCTGCTGCTCCTCAGCGAGTCCTTCAATATGCAACATGCCTACTGACACTGCCCGCAAACTCCAGGAACGCAACGATCTTGTCCGTCGAATAAAGAACCACGGATACGAACTACCCGAAATGGATTCTTGCTCGAACTGCGTGAGGCGAAACATTACTTGCGTGTCGTCTCCAAATGATTCACGGCGGTGCGCCGAGTGCGTTCGTCGCAACTTGAAAGAAAAGTGTGACTGTATGGGTCCTGAGCATCCCGACTGGGTGAAGCTCGAACGGGAGGAGGATCGCCTGGATCGCGAAGAGGAAGAAACCCTTTCGAAGTTACTTCGTCTGCGAAAGCAGAAACGCCTCATCCGAACCCGTGGTAAAGATATGCTCCGGCGAGGTTTGAAAACCCTCGACGAGCTTGATGCGGCAGAGGAGGCCGAACGTGTGGCTGCTGAGAAGCGTGACGCTGTTGAGGCTGAGGAACAGGCAGTTAGCGCTGCCTCCTCGTCTGTGACCGGGACCCTCGCTTCCTCCGATCCACTGGCCTACTCCCCTGCATCTTGGGATCAATGGCTGGCGGATGGCGGCGTCGATATTCCTCCAGCAGTTCTTTGCTGATGTTCCTTGTTGGTTCCCACGAATTATCCGTAGGTTCGTAATTTTCCCATTTTATCAAAAACTCTTCTCGACGTCCTACTAACCTTCTGTCTAGGATCGCTTCGACCTCATATTCGATTATCTCATTCTCGGGTTGGAGTTCGGTGTCGGTCGCAATTGGGGTATTTCCTCTTGCTGGTTCCAGTAGTGAGACATGAAATACCGGGTGTAGTCTAGACTTCTTAGGTAGCTGCAGTCTGTAATTAACTGAGCTGACTTTGTTCAATATTTTGAATGGTCCCAATTTCTTGAAGTCCAACTTTGTGCTTGGTCGTTTCGTTTTGATATGTTTCCGGAGTAGGTATACTTTATCCCCCTCCTTGAAGGCAGGTTCCATACTGCGCTTCTTGTTTGCGTATGCGGCGGATCGTTCATTTAAGAATTGGATGTCCGTCGCAAGTTGTTCGTGGAACGATTTCAGTTGTTCCACCACGATCAGGGCTTGTTCAGCTCGTGATTCATCCGGTCTTGGTTGCCTATATGCTTCTGGCTGGTAGCCATAATTGGCAAAGAACGGTGAGACTTTCGTTGCTTCTGTCATCGCGCTGTTATATGCAAACTGTGCGATGGGTAAGATCTGAACCCAGTTATCCTGTTGATGATTGACATAGCTTCGCAGGTACTGTTCAAGGGTCTGATTTAATCTTTCTGTTTGGCCATCTGTCTGGGGATGAAAAGCTGTTGATAGCTTATGATTTGTTCCCAGTAGCGCCATCAATGATTTCCAGAATTTCGAAGTAAAGAGCTTGTCTCTATCTGAGATGATTTCTTCTGGCATCCCATGATCGGCTAATATGACTCGAATGAAGGTATATGCGAGCGCCTCGGCGTCGCTAGCTTCTAGATATGGTATAAACTTCCCATATTTCGTGAGTCTTTCCGTGATGACGAGGATAGAGTCATATTCTATTCCTGTTAACGGGTCCTTGGAGGGTGGAAGCTTGACGATGAAGTCCAAAGCTATTGATTTCCACGCTCCTTTTGGTACTGGTGTCGACTTGAGTTGTCCGTATGGCAGATGCCTATTGGATTTTGACTTGCTGCAAATGTCGCACTCTCTTACCACTGTCTCTACCTGCTTCCTCATACCTGGGAAGTAGTAGTGTCGAGTGATTCGTTCGAAGGTTCGTGTTACTCCCTGATGACCGTGTGCTGGTAACGAGTGTTGTTCTTGCACCAGCGGGCGTCTCATTTGACTTGGGACATACACTAACCCTTTGTATCGAATCAATCCTTGTTCGTCGATGGTGAAGTCGCCTTCGACTTTGGACAAGACTCGCTTGGCGCATTCGTCTGTTGCGTAAGCTTTCTTGAGTCTTTCCTCGAGTTCTGTATCTTCGATGACTGAGATCGTCGCTAGTAACTCGTTGTACTGTATTCCTGCATCTGTTTTCTTCAGAATTGCTCTAGGTCTTTCTTCCTTTGGGCCGGCGTAGTCGGTCCGTCTGCTGAGAGCGTCTGCTCTTGCATTCTCGGAGCCCTTGCGATAGGTTATCGTGAAGTTGTAGGCTGCGAGGGTTTCTGCCCAGCGGACTTGTCTGCGGTTTAAAACCTTGGTCGTGGTGAAGTATATGAGGTTCTTGTGATCCGTCCATACCTGCACAGGGTAGGTGGATGTAATGGTGGGTGCACCAGATGTGAGAATCTAGCCACCCAAGGAAGGGATGATTTTACTAAGACAACACACTGTCTTAGGAAACAGAGCCAAAGGGTTGTAGCTTAGACTATTCCACAACGCAGCAATCAGGTGTGTGATGTAGTGAAGTGGTTCAGACAAGTTGCAACAAATGTTGAGTCTGGGAACTCAGGGGTAAGTCAGAGGTTAACACCTCACTGACTTTTCAGAAACAAGGAGTAACAAGATGAATGCTTGGAAGCTTGGAAAAGATGTGGAAGTATGTGATAGTCGATTTACTGTATTGTCTGCTTGCCCTTTCTTAAGGAAAGGGCAATCCTATTTATGCTAAAGGAATGTAGTTCTCTCATTTTCCAAGACTTTCCATGACTTACCAGGCTTGGTAACTGTAGTTGACGTAAGAGAATCCCATAGAACCATCTCTTAGGTTCGTAGCCTATAGGAAGTAAAAGGAGGTCCAAGGTCAGAGTACCCCTATAGACAAATTATGTCATAGACAAATTATGTCATAGACAAATTATGTCATAACTTAACCAATCTTGTGGGTAACTAAAGAGCGATGACATGTAATGAATCATAGAGGTTCGTAGGAGCTTTTAGAGCTATCGTTCATGCTCCTAGGCCTCTAGTTGGTAGAGATATGTCATGTGGTAGTATGAGTGATGTCATGTAATGAATCATAGAGGGTTGTAGAGATATGCTATGTGGTAATATCGGCCCAGTAACTAAGGAGCGATGACGTGTAATGAATCATAGATGGTTGTAGCAATTGTTGAGTAGTATTGCTCTTGTTGTTGGTGTGATAAGCCAAAATATGTATAGTGACTTGTAGGTTTGAGGAGGAGATTTCCAAGTTTGCTCTTGAGTTTGATAGCAAACTGAGTGCAACGAATGTCAGTATGACAGAAAAGCATCGGACTTCCTGCGGGTGATGTGGATGGTTTGATGAATCCTTTTGCTAGGTTATCATCAATGTACTCCTTGAGTACCTTTAGCTCTTTTTCTGATAGCTGATATATTGGTCCGAACGGTGGACTCTTGTCTTTCTCTAGGGGTATCTCGTGATCCCATGGTTGGTGCTTAGGAAGCGCCTCGTTCTTAGGGCCTTCCTGGAATAATTGCTCGTATTCCTTGTACTCCACCGGTATACTCGTCGGTGAGGATGCCTGGGCTAGGTCATCGAGCTCGGAGGTTGCACATAACTCCTTCCGGCCCTGGGAGGGTTTCTCCCGTTGTCGCGTGTCCGTCCGTTGTTTACACGCGCGCTGGCTCATCACAACTTTCTCGTTCCACCAGTCGATCTGGGGGTTGTGTTTCTTGAGCCATGGCACACCAAGGATGCACGCATGGTTGTCCATGTGCACGATGTCAAACTGAATCGTTTCCTTGTGCCCATGTAGCATGACCATTTCTAATGGGACCGTTTCGTGGGTCACCATTCCTTCATTAGTCGAGATGGGCTCTCCATCTACGACCATTAACGGGTATGGTTCGGCTTTCATTGTTGTTTTGAAGCCCTGTGTATCTGCTACTTTCTTTGTCATAAAGTTGCCCGTCGCTCCGGAGTCAATCATTGCTCGGAGGTGTCGCTGTTGTATTTTAGCGACCACATATAGTTGCATGCTGCCCGTCGTGGCGCATAGCTGGTCTGTACTAGGCCTCTTCGTGTCACTCACCGGTGGCCTACCGTCGAGGACTCCTAGTTTTTTGACTCGTCCGAGGAGGGATAGTATTCATCCGCTTCCAATGGAGGTCCTGGGGGAGATCGTCTCCCTGTCTCTGCTGCGTCGTTCAGCAGGTGTGGATATCTTTCGTATACCTGTTCGCTTTTGATAGGCAAGTCCCCTTCAGACTGGCTTCGCCTGAGGGCGTGAACTTGCTCTGCGTCTCTGAAGTGTATCCTGGGCGAGGATCGGGGAAACAACTGATTCTGGTGTTTCTTTTTCCAGTGGAGCTTGCAGTCATCTTCGCTGCAATACTCCCAGTAGACATACGCATGCCAGGGATGATCAGTCTCTGTTGCGTCTGTTGTTGATAGTTCCCGCTGTCCTCTCACCCATGCACTATCTTCCCTCAGAGGCGTGGAGAACATGTCTAGTTGCTCCATGGCTCTCCTTTCGATGCGTGGAGTGGGTCTCGCATTTTCCCGTCGGAGCATATCTCTGGCTTTCTCGTCGTACTTCTCCAGGGCTCTCCTGCGGTCCTGGTAGTAAAGTTCGACGCTTTTCATATTCTTCAGTTTAGCCATATGCTCGACATCCTTCTCCAGTTCTTCCGCTTCTTGGGCTTCCAACTTAGCTACGTCTGGGGACGTGCCAAGCAGCCTGCGGGTATTCGTTAGTTGGTCGTAGTATCTCCAGAGGTCGTCCTTGCAGTCGTCCACTAGACATTCTTGTGGTAATCCCTGCAGTAGGTTTGTGTAGATTCCTTTAAGCGTAGGGATCCTCCTCCGGCTGTTAGGTTCGTTTCTCGCGTTCCTAATCTTATTATGGGCGTGTCTGGCCATGCATTTTACTACATCACATCCTTGCACCGAGGACTCATTGGACCTGTGGCTATGAACCAAGAATGAGCTTCGATACAGAGCAGCAAGCATATCACAAAGCCAAACAAGAGCACAAGAACATAGCTCAGACCATGGCAAAGGTTTGGGAGTTTCTTGTAATGGTGGGTGCACCAGATGTGAGAATCTTGCCACCCAAGGAAGGGATGAATTTACTAAGACAACACACTGTCTTAGAAAACAGAGCCAAAGGGTCGTAGCTTAGACTATTCCACAACGCAGCAATCAGGTGTGTGATGTAGTGAAGTGGTTCAGACAAGTTGCAACAAATGTTGAGTCTGGGAACTCAGGGGTAAGTCAGAGGTTAACACCTCACTGACTTTTCAGAAACAAGGAGTAACAAGATGAATGCTTGGAAGCTTGGAAAAGACGTGGAAGTATGTGATAGTCGATTTACTGTATTGTCTGCTTGCCCTTTCTTAAGGAAAGGGCAATCCTATTTATGCTAAAGGAATGTAGTTCTCTCATTTTCCAAGACTTTCCATGACTTACCAGGCTTGGTAACTGTAGTTGACGTAAGAGAATCCCATAGAACCATCTCTTAGGTTCGTAGCCTATAGGAAGTAAAAGGAGGTCCAAGGTCAGAGTACCCCTATAGACAAATTATGTCATAGACAAATTATGTCATAGACAAATTATGTCATAACTTAACCAATCTTGTGGGTAACTAAAGAGCGATGACATGTAATGAATCATAGAGGTTCGTAGGAGCTTTTAGAGCTATCGTTCATGCTCCTAGGCCTCTAGTTGGTAGAGATATGTCATGTGGTAGTATAAGTGATGTCATTTAATGAATCATAGAGGGTTGTAGAGATATGCTATGTGGTAATATCGGCCCAGTAACTAAGGAGTTATGACCTGTAACGAATCATAGATGGTTGTAGCAATTGTTGAGTAGTATTGCTCTTGTTGTTGGTGTGATAAGCCAAAATATGTATAGTGACTTGTAGGTTTGAGGAGGAGATTTCCAAGTTTGCTCTTGAGTTTGATAGCAAACTGAGTGCAACGAATGTCAGTATGACATCGAGTCCTCGGAGTCCTGGACTCTTAGGACTCTTCTCATCATCCTGCGAGTCCGTCACGTGCCTAGTGGACTCCTGGGAACTCACTCGAGTCCTCGGAGTCCTGGACTCTTAGGACTCTTCTCATCATCCTGCGAGTCCGTCACGTGATACTTTCGGAACTACTATTCCCCGCTGCCCCTCCAGGTACCAGGGCCGGTCTCATGCGACCTCCCTCCTTCCTGTCCTGTAGTTGGCCAGCCTTCTTGTTCCGTCGTAACATATAGCAGTATCTACATACGTCGCTCTATATAAGTGATAATGGCCTCGAAGCCGCTCGAATTCCTGGCTTATGAGCCCCAATCCTTACCCCAAAGACATCGCCAATACTCTACCTTCGAAGAAGATGGCAGAGGAAGCCCTGCTCTGCCTATCCCGCCTACGATTGAGGGGCAAATCGAAGCTGAAACACCAGAAGTATCGCAGCTCTCTGTCATACTGACATTCGTTGCACTCAGTTTGCTATCAAACTCAAGAGCAAACTTGGAAATCTCCTCCTCAAACCTACAAGTCACTATACATATTTTGGCTTATCACACCAACAACAAGAGCAATACTACTCAACAATTGCTACAACCATCTATGATTCGTTACAGGTCATAACTCCTTAGTTACTGGGCCGATATTACCACATAGCATATCTCTACAACCCTCTATGATTCATTAAATGACATCACTTATACTACCACATGACATATCTCTACCAACTAGAGGCCTAGGAGCATGAACGATAGCTCTAAAAGCTCCTACGAACCTCTATGATTCATTACATGTCATCGCTCTTTAGTTACCCACAAGATTGGTTAAGTTATGACATAATTTGTCTATGACATAATTTGTCTATGACATAATTTGTCTATAGGGGTACTCTGACCTTGGACCTCCTTTTACTTCCTATAGGCTACGAACCTAAGAGATGGTTCTATGGGATTCTCTTACGTCAACTACAGTTACCAAGCCTGGTAAGTCATGGAAAGTCTTGGAAAATGAGAGAACTACATTCCTTTAGCATAAATAGGATTGCCCTTTCCTTAAGAAAGGGCAAGCAGACAATACAGTAAATCGACTATCACATACTTCCACGTCTTTTCCAAGCTTCCAAGCATTCATCTTGTTACTCCTTGTTTCTGAAAAGTCAGTGAGGTGTTAACCTCTGACTTACCCCTGAGTTCCCAGACTCAACATTTGTTGCAACTTGTCTGAACCACTTCACTACATCACACACCTGATTGCTGCGTTGTGGAATAGTCTAAGCTACGACCCTTTGGCTCTGTTTTCTAAGACAGTGTGTTGTCTTAGTAAATTCATCCCTTCCTTGGGTGGCAAGATTCTCACATCTGGTGCACCCACCATTACAAGAAACTCCCAAACCTTTGCCATGGTCTGAGCTATGTTCT
This sequence comes from Pseudogymnoascus destructans, assembly GCF_001641265.1. Classification (NCBI taxonomy): domain Eukaryota; kingdom Fungi; phylum Ascomycota; class Leotiomycetes; order Thelebolales; family Thelebolaceae; genus Pseudogymnoascus; species Pseudogymnoascus destructans. The sequence goes on along the minus strand of NW_020167541.1, from coordinate 98,401 downwards.
TGTGCTCTTGTTTGGCTTTGTGATATGCTTGCTGCTCTGTATCGAAGCTCATTCTTGGTTCATAGCCACAGGTCCAATGAGTCCTCGGTGCAAGGATGTGATGTAGTAAAATGCATGGCCAGACACGCCCATAATAAGATTAGGAACGCGAGAAACGAACCTAACAGCCGGAGGAGGATCCCTACGCTTAAAGGAATCTACACAAACCTACTGCAGGGATTACCACAAGAATGTCTAGTGGACGACTGCAAGGACGACCTCTGGAGATACTACGACCAACTAACGAATACCCGCAGGCTGCTTGGCACGTCCCCAGACGTAGCTAAGTTGGAAGCCCAAGAAGCGGAAGAACTGGAGAAGGATGTCGAGCATATGGCTAAACTGAAGAATATGAAAAGCGTCGAACTTTACTACCAGGACCGCAGGAGAGCCCTGGAGAAGTACGACGAGAAAGCCAGAGATATGCTCCGACGGGAAAATGCGAGACCCACTCCACGCATCGAAAGGAGAGCCATGGAGCAACTAGACATGTTCTCCACGCCTCTGAGGGAAGATAGTGCATGGGTGAGAGGACAGCGGGAACTATCAACAACAGACGCAACAGAGACTGATCATCCCTGGCATGCGTATGTCTACTGGGAGTATTGCAGCGAAGATGACTGCAAGCTCCACTGGAAAAAGAAACACCAGAATCAGTTGTTTCCCCGATCCTCGCCCAGGATACACTTCAGAGACGCAGAGCAAGTTCACGCCCTCAGGCGAAGCCAGTCTGAAGGGGACTTGCCTATCAAAAGCGAACAGGTATACGAAAGATATCCACACCTGCTGAACGACGCAGCAGAGACAGGGAGACGATCTCCCCCAGGACCTCCATTGGAAGCGGATGAATACTATCCCTCCTCGGACGAGTCAAAAAACTAGGAGTCCTCGACGGTAGGCCACCGGTGAGTGACACGAAGAGGCCTAGTACAGACCAGCTATGCGCCACGACGGGCAGCATGCAACTATATGTGGTCGCTAAAATACAACAGCGACACCTCCGAGCAATGATTGACTCCGGAGCGACGGGCAACTTTATGACAAAGAAAGTAGCAGATACACAGGGCTTCAAAACAACAATGAAAGCCGAACCATACCCGTTAATGGTCGTAGATGGAGAGCCCATCTCGACTAATGAAGGAATGGTGACCCACGAAACGGTCCCATTAGAAATGGTCATGCTACATGGGCACAAGGAAACGATTCAGTTTGACATCGTGCACATGGACAACCATGCGTGCATCCTTGGTGTGCCATGGCTCAAGAAACACAACCCCCAGATCGACTGGTGGAACGAGAAAGTTGTGATGAGCCAGCGCGCGTGTAAACAACGGACGGACACGCGACAACGGGAGAAACCCTCCCAGGGCCGGAAGGAGTTATGTGCAACCTCCGAGCTCGATGACCTAGCCCAGGCATCCTCACCGACGAGTATACCGGTGGAGTACAAGGAATACGAGCAATTATTCCAGGAAGGCCCTAAGAACGAGGCGCTTCCTAAGCACCAACCATGGGATCACGAGATACCCCTAGAGAAAGACAAGAGTCCACCGTTCGGACCAATATATCAGCTATCAGAAAAAGAGCTAAAGGTACTCAAGGAGTACATTGATGATAACCTAGCAAAAGGATTCATCAAACCATCCACATCACCCGCAGGAAGTCCGATGCTTTTCTGTCATACTGACATTCGTTGCACTCAGTTTGCTATCAAACTCAAGAGCAAACTTGGAAATCTCCTCCTCAAACCTACAAGTCACTATACATATTTTGGCTTATCACACCAACAACAAGAGCAATACTACTCAACAATTGCTACAACCATCTATGATTCATTACACGTCATCGCTCCTTAGTTACTGGGCCGATATTACCACATAGCATATCTCTACAACCCTCTATGATTCATTACATGACATCACTCATACTACCACATGACATATCTCTACCAACTAGAGGCCTAGGAGCATGAACGATAGCTCTAAAAGCTCCTACGAACCTCTATGATTCATTACATGTCATCGCTCTTTAGTTACCCACAAGATTGGTTAAGTTATGACATAATTTGTCTATGACATAATTTGTCTATGACATAATTTGTCTATAGGGGTACTCTGACCTTGGACCTCCTTTTACTTCCTATAGGCTACGAACCTAAGAGATGGTTCTATGGGATTCTCTTACGTCAACTACAGTTACCAAGCCTGGTAAGTCATGGAAAGTCTTGGAAAATGAGAGAACTACATTCCTTTAGCATAAATAGGATTGCCCTTTCCTTAAGAAAGGGCAAGCAGACAATACAGTAAATCGACTATCACATACTTCCACATCTTTTCCAAGCTTCCAAGCATTCATCTTGTTACTCCTTGTTTCTGAAAAGTCAGTGAGGTGTTAACCTCTGACTTACCCCTGAGTTCCCAGACTCAACATTTGTTGCAACTTGTCTGAACCACTTCACTACATCACACACCTGATTGCTGCGTTGTGGAATAGTCTAAGCTACAACCCTTTGGCTCTGTTTCCTAAGACAGTGTGTTGTCTTAGTAAAATCATCCCTTCCTTGGGTGGCTAGATTCTCACATCTGGTGCACCCACCATTACATCCACCTACCCTGTGCAGGTATGGACGGATCACAAGAACCTCATATACTTCACCACGACCAAGGTTTTAAACCGCAGACAAGTCCGCTGGGCAGAAACCCTCGCAGCCTACAACTTCACGATAACCTATCGCAAGGGCTCCGAGAATGCAAGAGCAGACGCTCTCAGCAGACGGACCGACTACGCCGGCCCAAAGGAAGAAAGACCTAGAGCAATTCTGAAGAAAACAGATGCAGGAATACAGTACAACGAGTTACTAGCGACGATCTCAGTCATCGAAGATACAGAACTCGAGGAAAGACTCAAGAAAGCTTACGCAACAGACGAATGCGCCAAGCGAGTCTTGTCCAAAGTCGAAGGCGACTTCACCATCGACGAACAAGGATTGATTCGATACAAAGGGTTAGTGTATGTCCCAAGTCAAATGAGACGCCCGCTGGTGCAAGAACAACACTCGTTACCAGCACACGGTCATCAGGGAGTAACACGAACCTTCGAACGAATCACTCGACACTACTACTTCCCAGGTATGAGGAAGCAGGTAGAGACAGTGGTAAGAGAGTGCGACATTTGCAGCAAGTCAAAATCCAATAGGCATCTGCCATACGGACAACTCAAGTCGACACCAGTACCAAAAGGAGCGTGGAAATCAATAGCTTTGGACTTCATCGTCAAGCTTCCACCCTCCAAGGACCCGTTAACAGGAATAGAATATGACTCTATCCTCGTCATCACGGAAAGACTCACGAAATATGGGAAGTTTATACCATATCTAGAAGCTAGCGACGCCGAGGCGCTCGCATATACCTTCATTCGAGTCATATTAGCCGATCATGGGATGCCAGAAGAAATCATCTCAGATAGAGACAAGCTCTTTACTTCGAAATTCTGGAAATCATTGATGGCGCTACTGGGAACAAATCATAAGCTATCAACAGCTTTTCATCCCCAGACAGATGGCCAAACAGAAAGATTAAATCAGACCCTTGAACAGTACCTGCGAAGCTATGTCAATCATCAACAGGATAACTGGGTTCAGATCTTACCCATCGCACAGTTTGCATATAACAGCGCGATGACAGAAGCAACGAAAGTCTCACCGTTCTTTGCCAATTATGGCTACCAGCCAGAAGCATATAGGCAACCAAGACCGGATGAATCACGAGCTGAACAAGCCCTGATCGTGGTGGAACAACTGAAATCGTTCCACGAACAACTTGCGACGGACATCCAATTCTTAAATGAACGATCCGCCGCATACGCAAACAAGAAGCGCAGTATGGAACCTGCCTTCAAGGAGGGGGATAAAGTATACCTACTCCGGAAACATATCAAAACGAAACGACCAAGCACAAAGTTGGACTTCAAGAAATTGGGACCATTCAAAATATTGAACAAAGTCAGCTCAGTTAATTACAGACTGCAGCTACCTAAGAAGTCTAGACTACACCCGGTATTTCATGTCTCACTACTGGAACCAGCAAGAGGAAATACCCCAATTGCGACCGACACCGAACTCCAACCCGAGAATGAGATAATCGAATATGAGGTCGAAGCGATCCTAGACAGAAGGTTAGTAGGACGTCGAGAAGAGTTTTTGATAAAATGGGAAAATTACGAACCTACGGATAATTCGTGGGAACCAACAAGGAACATCAGCAAAGAACTGCTGGAGGAATATCGACGCCGCCATCCGCCAGCCATTGATCCCAAGATGCAGGGGAGTAGGCCAGTGGATCGGAGGAAGCGAGGGTCCCGGTCACAGACGAGGAGGCAGCGCTAACTGCCTGTTCCTCAGCCTCAACAGCGTCACGCTTCTCAGCAGCCACACGTTCGGCCTCCTCTGCCGCATCAAGCTCGTCGAGGGTTTTCAAACCTCGCCGGAGCATATCTTTACCACGGGTTCGGATGAGGCGTTTCTGCTTTCGCAGACGAAGTAACTTCGAAAGGGTTTCTTCCTCTTCGCGATCCAGGCGATCCTCCTCCCGTTCGAGCTTCACCCAGTCGGGATGCTCAGGACCCATACAGTCACACTTTTCTTTCAAGTTGCGACGAACGCACTCGGCGCACCGCCGTGAATCATTTGGAGACGACACGCAAGTAATGTTTCGCCTCACGCAGTTCGAGCAAGAATCCATTTCGGGTAGTTCGTATCCGTGGTTCTTTATTCGACGGACAAGATCGTTGCGTTCCTGGAGTTTGCGGGCAGTGTCAGTAGGCATGTTGCATATTGAAGGACTCGCTGAGGAGCAGCAGAGTCCCGGGGACATGGACGTACTTATAGGATTCGAGACGAATGCCCAGGGGAAGGGAGCGAGTGTTACGACGGAACAAGAAGGCTGGCCAACTACAGGACAGGAAGGAGGGAGGTCGCATGAGACCGGCCCTGGTACCTGGAGGGGCAGCGGGGAATAGTAGTTCCGAAAGTATCACGTGACGGACTCGCAGGATGATGAGAAGAGTCCTAAGAGTCCAGGACTCCGAGGACTCGAGTGAGTTCCCAGGAGTCCACTAGGCACGTGATGGACTCGCAGGATGATGAGAAGAGTCCTAAGAGTCCAGGACTCCGAGGACTCAAGTGAGTTCCCAAGAGTCCACTAGGCACGACGCCACTATATAAGTAGATAGTATTTCCTTAGATAGGAGCTTCGTGCTCAACTCAATACAGTATTTGTTATATACTAGTAACGTGTTACTTGAAGCCTTTGTGTCTGATCCCCTGCCTCCTCTGATAAGTAAACCTTTACGCAAGAGAACCTCTGTGTCTTCTATCGTTTAGAAGTCAGCGTTACACTACACTCCTTTGGCATAAATAGGATTGCCCTTTCCTTAAGAAAGGGCAAGCAGGCAATACAGTAAATCGACTAGCACATACTTCCACGTCTTTTCCAAGCTTCCAAGCATTGATCTTGTTATTCTCTGTTTTTGAAAAGTCAGTGAGGTGCTAACCTCTGACTTACCCCTGAGTTCTCAGACTCAACATTTGTTGCAACTTGTCTAAACCACTTCACCACATCATACACCTGATTGCTGCGTTGTGGAATAGTCTAAGCTACAACCCTTTGGCTCTGTTTCCTAAGACAGTGTGTTGTCTTAGTAAATTCATCCCTTCCTTGGGTGGCTAGATTCTCATATCTGGTGCACCCACCATTACATAAACCTTTACGCAAGAGAACCTCTGTGCCTTCTATCGTTTAGAAGTCAGCGTTACACTATACTACTGTATTCGCCTTACAATTACATGACGTCTATCCAAGGTGATTACTAACTTATATTCTAACTACAATAGGAATCTGGCTGGCTGTTAGCCTTGAACAGATAACTGTCTGACGCTGACAGTCTTACTTCCTATTTAGGAAATAGTGGGGTTCACGGCGAGCAGGGTTTGTACAGGGTTTATACAGGGTTCCTGGTCAAATTTTCTACACTAACTACATACAGGACTGTCGAATGAGGTGTCTAACACCTGCTGAATCGCTCTATTGGTAGGGGTTCGTGGGCCAAGTAGCACGCACCAAGGCACCGCGTGGCCGACAAGAAAGATAAGTCGTGTTTCCAAACGAGGACCTCAATTCTTTTTGCGTGTTGGCGTTTTGTCTCTTGTCTATAACTACAACCCTTTACCTTCATTTTGTCCTTTATTTTGCAACTATTTTATTTCATCAGGCATTCACAAAAGTACACGAACCACGCCGACAACAGAACCATGCGTCCCGCATCCGTCAGCCTCGTCGGCCTCGCCTTGGCCACCGTCTCTGCTGCGCAGAAGGCAACCGTCACTCTCTTTGTCCCGAGCACCGACGAACAACCTCTTGTTGCCTCCATCATTGGCTCCGTAAGTACATCGCCTACCCAGATCACCAGGGTCTCATACTAACAACGCCAGGACGCAACAGCGACCACATACGCCGTTTCATGCGACCCTGGGGCTGAGGCCCAAGACTGCGGTGTCGAAGGAACCATCACGCTTACCGAAGGGCCCACGACAGTGAAATATACCATTGCCCCTGTGATAGACCCCAACGGCCAAACTGCGTTGTACGACCCCCTCCCTCACAACCATGAGTCTCTTCCGGCCGGCCACCTGCCACTGCCCCTCTCGCCCCCCATCTACAGCCAAAGACACATAACTAATGTACGTAGTGCGGGACATTTCGATTGTTCCCTAGCAGGCACCACCTCCGCAGTTTGCGTCGAGTCCCACGGCGGCAGCGAGGCCAGCTTCCCGGGAGTTAGCACCGAGACATACATTGGCACCGACCAGCCCTACATTCACATCACAATCATGGCGGGCGCAGTAGGCGCAAACCGCATCGCGCCGTCAACCACGGGGTCTGGTGCAGAATCGACACAAACATCAGGTGCAGGCGCAGGCGCGGGTATGTCGGCTACGGATACCAAGGGTTCGGGAGTCGCGGCAACGACCACGGACTCGGGACCCGGGGGCGCGAGTACAGGGGCTGCTGCGGCGGTTTCACAGGGAGCGGGATGGGTTTTGGGTGGGGCTGCTATGGCCATGGCGATGCTGTAGGGCGTTTGTTTACGGATATGGGATATTTACAAAGGAGTTGTTGATGCCAGGGTTTGGGTACTTTAGGAGCTATTGGGAACGGGAAGGAGAGGGTTACACTACAGGAAGGAGCCCACATAATTTGATTCATAGACATGAAGCGATCGAGGCCATGGTTTCTATCTGCCCCATGAACCTGTGAAATATATTCGCAATGGTACTACAAACCGTCGATGTTCCAACAGCAACAACCGTACTCTCTCAACCCATCCACCGCCATTCCACCTAGAAGATGGATATTTTATGACCACTCTCCCCACCCCCACTGACCCTGAAGAAGCCCCTCTAACCCCATTCCTCAAGCTCAAGCTCGCCAGCGCCCCCTTCGCCTTCTTCACGGCCGGCGTCAACGATGGTAGTCTCGGTGCCTTGGTCCCCTATATTCTGCATACGTATGGCATCAGCACTGGCTCTATAGCAATCCTCTTTGCCTGCGCCTTGGCTGGGCTGTCGCGCGCCAAGCTCGGGAGCGGAGGCGTGCTCATGCTCGGCGCGTTCCAGGTCCTCACACACGTGCTGAGGGTGTGGGTGAGTTTCCCCTTTTAATTGTACCATAAGAGATATTCAGCAAGGGCTAACCCGTCAGACCCCACCGTTTGTCCTCTTCGCCGTGACATTCTTCCTCGCCGCCGTCAGCGCTGCGTTCCGAGACGCACAGGCGAACGCCTTCGTTGCAACTGTCAAATCGGCACACCGCTGGCTCGGTGTCATCCATGCCAGCTACGGAGCCGGATGTGTCGTTGGTCCGCTCGTGGTGGCTGCGATCGCCTCGACGCGGCCAGGGCAGTGGGCGCTGTTCTACGGATTTGCGATTGGGATAGCGGGGCTGAATATGGCGCTTGTGACGGTGGCGTTTTGGGAGAATACGACGTTTGGGAAGAAGGCTGTGAATAGAGTGGAGAGGAGAGCGAAGAGGAGGCGCAGGGGAGCTTTGGGAAGGCGTGGGTGGAGATGCGGGAGACGGCTGCGCAGAAGGAGGTTTGGCTTCTGAGCATCTTCAACTCCTTCTACTTGGGTTTGGGTATTACGCTTGGAGGTAAGGATTACAGCGTCTCACTTGGCTTTATTCTGGGAGTGTTGCTAACTTTGTATGAAGGCTGGCTCGTTGAGTATCTCGTCACTGCGCGACACGGCGAGCTTTCGAAAGTGGGATATTTCTCTACTATTATCTCCGTGGGGACCACGCTTGGCCGGCTAATTCTCGTTGAGCCTACACACCGATTCGGCGAGAGGCGCATGCTACTGATACACTCTCCACGAGACTATCTGCAGCCCAAAGTTGTGCTTTGGGCTGCAGATAGTCTCGTGGAGAGTGAACAGTATTGCTGCGACTGCCGTGTGTGCGGCGTTGATGAGTTTTTTCCTAGGCCCATTTTTCGCTGCTGTAAGTTTATGGCCCGCTCCTATCAACGGATCGGTGCTGCCCTGTGCATGGCGGGAAGATAGAACTAGCTGCTATGATACCATGGCATGACAACTGGGAAGATGTTGATGCCACCCGCAAAATTGGCGCCATCACTTGGTGCGTATTCAATATCCCCAACGCGGCAGCCAGACTAACAAAGGACGCTAGGAATCATCTTTGTTGTAGCCCAAGCTGGCGGTGCCGTGTTCCCAGCGGCAACTGGTGTCATTGCAGCGAAGGCTGGTGTTGGAGTCCTGCAGCCGATGATTGTTGGTCTGATCGTCTATGACGATATCCTGGGCTTGTGTGCCAAAGCCGCAGAGAAAGAAGCTTAGTTCTGGTGACATGTCCAGACAGAAACCCTGCAGTCTAGTGGCCATGTCAGCGGCTATGATCCGTGATCGTGTTTCTCAGATACTGTAGGTTAGGAAGGCACTTACAATCATCTACAATTGCACAATGAGGACCGAGTGCCTAGAGAAAAATAAAAAGAGGTGGGATGCTACCAGTTACTTCAGGTCACATAGACACTGTCCACCTATATTCACGCGCCAGGCTCCAACGCTCCATCCATAAAGCTACTACGCCGGATCCACCCCTTGCTCTACTGCCAACCTTGGCCAGCACCCTCCCACCCCGTCTCAGCCTCTGCCTCTTCCCCATCCGACCCCGCCATAATCTCCATCTTCTCCAACTCCCTCCTAAAAAAGTCACCTTCCCCACCATCCGTCGAAACCTCCCCAGCCATAACCTTCTTATACCTCCTCACATTCCCCCAGTACGTCAGACTCCTCAGCGCCTGCTCCAAAGGCAGCGCCTCCTCCATATCCCCATCCACATCACTCCCACTGAGCCACTCATCTCTCAGATCCGGGCGACAATGCAAGTATACCGCCGTAATGACGCGCATATTCCCCTGCCGCCACTTGCGTCCACAGTACGGCACCTGGCTCTTAAACAGCTTGAGCGTGTACAGGCGCAACTCCTGCTGTGGCACTTTCAGCGCCTTCTTGATGATGTTGCTGCTCTTGTACTGCACGAGGAGCAGGTTGCGATGAGCTTTGCCCTTGCAGATCTTCTGCATCACGCGGAGCAGCGTAATGGCGCTGTAGAAGTTGCGCCAGGAGTAGTTCGTGCTAGGCGCAGCGGGGACGATGGGGATGGGAGCGCCAAGCTCGTCGACTTGGAGGGGGGAATGGATTGCGGAGGGGCTGCGGTAGGTGACCGCTGGAAGCTTGTCGGTTGCTGAGGACGGGGAGAGACGGTTGCGTTTGATTGGGGGCGGGGCGGCGTCGTCCTCAGATTCGGAGTTTTCGGCTGGGGAAGGGGTGCCGGGGTGTTTGCTGGACTTGTTGCAGTATGTGAAGAAGGAGAGGGCAGCGCGGTCGGAGTCAGTATCGACAAGTTTGTCGACGTCTTGATGGGCAAATAGCTTCAAGATTAAGGGGAGGTAGTTGGAATCCAGGAGGAGCTGGGTGAGATACTCGAATTTAAGGATGTCTTGTTTGTCATTAGCATGTAATCTTAGCTTGATAGGTAATGGGAGGCTTACAAGACACTTTGAACCATTTCAGGAGAACCAGAAGAATTCCAGAAACAGCTTTCAGTGTGATTTCTCGTTGCCTCAGTGCCTCTAAATCTTCAATTGGTAGATCGCGAACGTCAAATACCGCTGGCTGGGACGGATTCTGAGCCTCTTGAGCGTGGGCTGGTCGTCGTTGACCTGCAGTGCTATTCCTTAAATTGGATTCCGACTGGAAGCCTGGCTGGAGTCCATTTTGTTGCTGAGGCTGCCCCGTAATTGGCTGGGTGATCAATGCGGTGACATTGGCCAGAACAGCCTTGAGCAATACAATCACCAGTGATTGCATTTGTAGGAGTGCAGCCCCCTAGAAATGTCAGTTTGGGAGCGGAACTTGGCGATGCCATGTGACTTACGTAGAAATCTTCAACCACTTCAAGGCGCTTTTTGACATCTTCGCTCACAGGCCTCGACCCAACGTCTAGTTCGACCTTCTTTTCCTCCTCTTCTTCTTCTCTCCCCAAAGCTTCCAGTCTCCTCGACAGTGCTTCATCTAATTCCAATTCATCGACGTCAAAGTCTGGGTCATCTTCGCTACCCTGTCCATCCCATCCCCTTTCATGCTTTAGAAAAGCTTCCCGCTCATCCCAAAGTTGCCTCATAGCTCTCGTCATCTTCATTCTCTTGGCAAATAGCTCTCCAGCCTCCAGAATAGAAGCAGGAATCTCACTTCCCTCCCATTTTCGGCCAACTAGCTCGCCTTGACGGCCTGCTGTGCCTTTGCCACCGGCATTGTTGCTCGTACTATCCAGAGGTGGATACATGAACGGGAAGTTCTGGTTCGTTTGGTAGTTTTGTTTCTTGCCAGCCTTCCCGCCTACTGGTGGTGACGGCGGGGGTGAAGGTGCTGGCGTGGCAATGTGCACGGGTTGATGAAGAATAGAACCGCCACTGTTGGCAGTTGCAGGGGTCGGTATAATGCCGTTTTGGCCAGTGTTCCGAGGAGGGTGGTTTGGAAGCGGAGGTAGTATCGAGTTATTATCAAGCTCGAGGGGAAGAAGCGGCGCTGGTGGTATATATGCTGGGTATTTTGAGGTGATTTCTTGTCGAAAAATGTGGTAGTCCAACGGGGACGCGGTGATCAATTCGCTCTTCTTTCCTTCCGCCTGAAGGTTCTCTGCAACGGCAGCCTTTACGGTGTCGAGCTCGCTCATGTTCCCAAAAATAAGCAACAAAGATTTCCAGAAGAGATTAAAGACCTAATCGGTTAGTCCGTAGTTATCAAATGGAGATGGGAAGACAAACTTTATTTTGTGGCAGCTCAGGGATGTCATCCCAGCGGAGTTTTGCAACAGTAGTGAGGAGATATTCCAAAAGGTTTGGCTTCAAGGCAGCTGCAATTGTTAGCTACATTAGAACATAACCCAGTTGTACATACCGAGTGCTTCTTTTGTGGCTGAAAACTCTTCGGGCCAGGTTACCGTGACGTGGATCAGGATGTACATGACTGTCATAGAGTTGTCGATTTCATCGGGCAACTGGCCAATTCCTTGCAGCATCTGAGACTCTCGGAGTTCACGGTATTCCTCATTCCTGATCTGTCAGTAAGAACAAAAGGTAGTCTTCGTTCATATCACTTACCGGACTCCATCTAGAATGGCTGCCATCGCCTGAAACGCAGCAGCAACCCCACCACACTCCGTGACTAGGGCAACGCCGTCCTTCATAGCATCGACCTGGCTCTTCGTGGCCTGGCTCCTGATTTGAGGCTCTTCCTCCCCCACCCCCACATCCCTTGACGAATGCGCAAGAGGCTTCGCCGTCCCAGCACTCTCATCCCAAACACCAAGTAATATATGCATAATCCTCTGCAAGCTCTTTCTCCTCCCTCCCGCCTCCCCCTTCAGACCCTCACACTCCTTCCTCACAAACTCGCTCTTAACACTCCTCTCCTCCTCCATCCATAGCTTCTTGCTACTCTGCTTCCACCTCCCTCCCCAGCATATCCTTGCCCGGTTCACCCTCAGACTCTCTGTATTCGCATACCCGAACCATTCATCGATCTCCTCTTCGAAGCTTGCTGTGTCCGCATAGGTGAAGGCATATGAGGTGGGTTCCACGCGCGGCAAGTCGGACACAATGCGCTTCAGCTGCAAGAGTGAGAGTGAGTCGTCGGGGTGGCCCACCTGCTGGGGCGCTGGAGGCGGCGGGGGCTGGTGCGGTGGGGGAGGGGCGACTTGGTCGCGCTGGATCTGGGTACGGCTGGGGTTAGGTTCGTGGGAGGGAGGTGTGCCGGGGGGGGGGAGATGTCGACGACGCCTGTGTCGGCTATGTCTGCATTAAGGGCAGCATCGAGGGTGGCATCGAGGGTAGTATCTTCGGGAGCTGGGTCGGACGGTGGCTCGGAATGGGAGTTGCTGGGGCTCCAGAGGCCGGTCATGGTGGCGGCGGTGGTTGTTAAGGCGCAGTCAATGGCGGTCACGTGTATGGACAGCGTCTATTATTATATGGTGATGTCGAGATGTCTATGCATCTTCAAGGTATACAGCACAGCACAAAGGCCGGGCCAAAATGAAAGCTCTGGCTCCTTGGCTTATCGTGGCTTTTCTCCACAATCGTGGTCGCGATTGTACCTCGCCTGATAAGGTTAGCGTACTATGTATATCTATTTAGAGAGCTCCTGCTCGTTAATCCTCGCTTCCCATACAAAAAAACAAAAAAATAGTTTGCCCTTCGAAATAATTATGTCTACACAGAGTACGGAGTACTGTAAGAGGCCATAGTTTATTTGCTATTGCTCGACTGTGCTTATGGATTGAAATATAATGTATGTAATATATACAATCTATAAAAAAAAATGCAAAAAAAATAGACTTTATTCATCTTAGATGAATGGTTCTTTCCGAACCGGGGAGTCGAACCCCGCGCAACCGCGGAATCTTTTCAAGCGAAACTCGAATATTGAGAGGCGGATATGTTACCGATACACCAGTTCGGATCCTTTGATGTAACTAGACGAGTTATTAGTCCACATATATAGCGCAGGCTTAAATCAAACTTCCAAAAAATGCGTCTATTCGACGTTCTAGAATACATATTTATGGGCCTTTTAGCGTAGCGTCCGGGGTAGCTCCCTGCTAATTTCCATAGGTGGCATCACTATCGGCCCGTCGTCATTGTGCCATAACAGGCCTGTAGAGCTCCCACCAGTGTTTGCGACTGCCCAGCGCCCTTCAACATATATCTGTGTCTCCGACACTCACGGAGTCACACGTTCACACAGAAACCGGGACTCACCATGGCGCCAGGAATTGCGTCCGCGAAAGTGACGCTCTCATATCCCCTCTACGCTTGCGACTTCGACCCCAATGATGCAACACGGCTTGTGGTAGCAGGAGGCGGCGGCGCGGGCAAGAATGGAGTTGGGAATAAAATTGTGAGGCGCCTCTCGTGTTGGGAAAGAGATTGTCGCTCCATGCTAACGTGTTGCGCCTGCAGTCAGTCCTCGACGCCTCAGATCCTGACAACTTGGGAGAAATCGCCGAAGCGGAGCTCAGCAAAGAGGAGGACAACCCCACTAGCTTGGCCGTGAGCAAGACCGTCAGTGGCTTCACGTTCATCTATGCCGGCGTCAACTCCAGCACCAAGGATGTCGAGAAAGGGAATAACGAGCACTTCCGCGTCTATGCGCTTGGCAAGAAGCAGAAGAAGGGCAGCCCGATAATCCAAGAGGTTTCGAGGGAACAGCTCTTCAAGTCGAACGACAAGGCGACATACCAGCGACTATTGAGGTTGTCGCGGCCGTCTGAGAAGGGCGTCCAACTCGGCGTTGTCGCGACGGGCTTCGCAAACCCCTCGAGGCTCGCCATCTTCGACACATCAGATGGGAAGAAGAGCTTGAGCTCCCGCGGGGTCATCGAGCTGGATAGGGAGGCAGAGGATGTGGATGTCATCCAAACCGGCCTGGAGGAGTACCGTGTCGCATACTGCGACAACCACAGCATCTTCCTCAAGACCATCTCTCCCCAAGCGGAACTCGAAGACGCCATCTCAATATACGACATGCCTGACTCCATCGGCGAGCGCGAACCCGGCTCCCCACCACCTTCCTCATTCCGCTCCCTCTGCTTCCTCACCCCCAACTTCCTCGCCGTCCTGATCAACAAACCCGCGCGCACCGGCGCCCAGATCCGCATCCTGCGCATCACGCTCGAGCCCACAGGTTACGTAGCCAACCCAGCACAGACGCTCTTCCTACCCAAGAAAGTAACACAGGCAACTAGCCTCGCCGTCGCGAACCTGAATCCCCCGCCAATAGCGGGTGGTGTACAGGATAACGCGCGCTTCGTGCTTGCGGCTGCCGACCAAGCCTCCATCTCGATCGCGACGTTGGGGTACGCGGTCTCTCGCGCGGTCACGTTAATGACCGCACCGAAGCTCTTGACGCGCGTTGAAGATGTACACCCGATGCAAATCACCGGTCTGGCGTTCGCTCCATTCACTCCAACGGAGAAAGAAGGCTCAGCTCAGACGCTGCGCCTGGCCAGCGTGAGCGTAGGCAACACAGTCGTCGTGCAATCCCTCCCCCTCTCCTTCTCACAAGAAAAGAAGCATTACCAAATCGCCCTCAAACCCGCCGGCACAGCTCCTGAATTCGGAGTCCGCAACGCCATCTCCGTCCTGGCCATCGTCGCTATTGCCATCCTCCTCCAAACCATCCTCGAGCTGGGCGGCCGTAGCCCCCCTATCCTCCGCGCGGAAGAGCGCCTCCCGGCTACCATCCGCAACTATCTCACCACGCGCGAGCCGGCCCACTGGCAGAGTCCGAACGAGGGTGCGAGCAGCGGTGGTGCGGCGAGCTATGAGGCGTTCGCCGACCATCCTGTTGCATCGCCCCTGGCCGCGCTACGCTCGGAAGCCGCAGAGGGGCAGCCAATTGTGATGAGGCCGGCGGTTGGAGAGCGTGGAGCCGACGAGGAGACGGAGAAGCTCGCCACCTTCAACGCCGGGGATGAGGAGGGTGCGAGAGAGGAGATAGAGCGGGATATCAAGGCCGGCGCTGGGGGGCCTGGTTGATGCCCACCTGGACAATAAGGAGGAGCATGGCCCGCATGATGGGAGGACGTGGGAGGAACTTGGGGAGGAACAGAAGATGGCCTGGGAGAGGAGGCTGAGGGAGATGGGGCATTGGGCGGGGGATCTTCCGAAGACGCTGTTCAAGGGGGTCTTGTTCAGATTGCTGGGGCAGTGGGAAGGGGGATTGCGGGGATGTGAGGAGGGAGTCGGGACATTGTATACGGCCGTATTGTGTGTAGTATTTTTGTGTAGGTAAAATGGATATACATTTGTTTCAGTTCTGTACTACTCCTCTCTTCTCGGGCATATCATCCTTCGCACATTCTCCCTCGGCGGGCGCAACGCCTCTCGCCACGTCCACTGCCAGTCTTCAAAAGTATCAGAATCCCAAAACAAGCCCATCAATTCAGCAGGGGACTTACGCGTCAATCATGCACTTTATGTCAGCAATATCGTCCATCTCCACGCCCAGCTGCTCGGTCTTGCACTGGTATTCCCAAAGCGCCTTCCTCCTTTTCTCTGTGGCGTGCCGGTATTTCTTCTTGACGTCCATGGTGAACAAGGCTGATTCGTGCATCTCGCCCCATTTAGAGCGTATTCTGCAGGTCTCGTAGTACTCGGTGCGGTTTGCGATGTCGACGGCAAGGAGTTTGTGGACTCCGAGGAAAAGCGTCCTTGACTGTGGATATCGTCAGTTCTTGGCCAAGTTTTTGATAGAGTGGATATTTGATCGAGAAGTTGATGGGGAATTATAGACCAGCAATATTTGAAATGACTTGAGAGGCAACGTGACGAATTAATGGGCGTGAAAAATAGAACGCGTCCAAACTTACGTCGTCAAAGTTCTCTTTGTGTTCCTTCAGAATCTCGATTTCTTCCTCCGTCACGTGAAATCTTAAGCACTTTCCGCACTGTCTCCCGATCCACAGTTTCCAGAAAGACTTGGCCTGGTCGCACTGCTCTTTCATCTCATCATTCCAGAAGGGTTCTTCCAGCCTGGTAATGTCAGTTTCCTGGAGCAGAACAGGTTGGCACGGCCACCTTACGTTGGGTCGTCTCGGATGGAGGCCATGGTGCAGGTTTTGGTAGGTCTTGACGTGACAAAATGCCCGCATAGGTAGTTATATTAATAAAGAATATAATCTTGCCTGGAAAAACTATTGTGCTGATACAGCATAGATTAACATCTTATCACTATTGATTCTGAGATACATGACAGTTACTCAGCGGAAGATACGCTGAATTGGGAAATCTGTCTGAGAGTATCTGTCCAAGATACCTCTATCGATGGAACCTAGCAGCAAATTTATCCCCTGTGGGCCCCATCGATTTATAGTTCAAGTAAAGCCTTTGACGACGGGAAAATCTAGATACAGTGATACCTCGAGGCCCTTTATATTCTCGGAGCATTATCAAGCGCATCACGAGCCGGCTGGGCCATCACCCCATCTTTAACTAGTAAATCAACATAACGCTTGAGCCAGCTTTGGCAATTATCAACCTGTAATACCCATTAGTCTAAATCTCTTCTTATACAAAAGTGCCTTACCTCGAATCGATTCAATGGATTCTTGCTAACGCCAGGTGCTGGAATACTCCGAGCCTTAGTATCGAGTTGGGATAGCCCGTTATCATTTATAGTCCCGAGGGAGATTATCTCATATTTTCGTCCGTCCTTCGAAATGTCGTACTCTGCGATTTCAAGCTGGTAGCCTTGGAAGGGGTTTCCTACGGCATGGATCTTTTTCCCCTGGACATCTCCGTCGCTGTTCGGGATGAACATAGTCCAGTGCGCCGGCGTGTTCAGGGATTGATGGTAAACTACCAGGAGGATTTCGCGAGACATGACTATGGATGGCTATTGGTATTGATTTATATTAGAGTTTCTGACAAATAGTAGGTTTTTAACAGGTTTCCAGCGCCGAAGCGGATCGTTAAGATATGCCTAAACGCTGGTGCCTATTTACGAGGAGAGCGAGCTCGCTTCGCTCTGGATTTTAGGTAGGCTGCCGTCTAGCGAAGCGCTAAGTTAATGTTAGACGCGACTCCTCGCCGCAAATTCCGCGAATCCCTGCGAAACATGCAGATCGAAGAAATACAAGGGATTTTAGGATTGTGACGGGAATTATCAAGTTCCCTTATAATTTCTACAATATCAATCTATGAAATCGCCACGTTGTTCTACGGATGCCGCTGCAGCAAATACGCTCTACACAGTTATGATACTGCATAAATGTGCTTTCCTGGTGTGACACAAACCCGTTTAAGAACGCAAAATGTGTGCAGTAGAAGCAAGGACTTTAGCAAGACAATGCATTCTACACAATGAGAAAAGATAAATGGTTATTATACTTTATACTTGCCGCAGTATAAAGATTCTCCGTTGGGGCTTTGGGCTTCAAGAAGGCTGAAATCACCAAGGCAAAGCTTCGGTGTCACGTGAGTGGCCAGTGGGAGGCGGCACAATTGTGGCCGACTTGGCTTCTACGTATGTCATTGCGTACTCGTCCACCCGAACGCCAAATATCATAACGCCCTTTTACAAGAACCCAAGGTTCGGTTACACCTCTAAGACACCAAATTATGCTTGAAGAACACTTGCGGCCTATATATTTTATTTCGAATACGTTACCACACGTAACCTAAAAGGCACCCATACCCCCGTGCTCTCCGGCAGCCTGGCATGTCGTCCTCGACACACTACAGCAAGCCAAACGCCCAAAGCCCCCCAGTTGAAGATTCAGATTCCGACCTAGATATTGACCTGCAAG
Source organism: Pseudogymnoascus destructans (assembly GCF_001641265.1). NCBI lineage: Eukaryota > Fungi > Ascomycota > Leotiomycetes > Thelebolales > Thelebolaceae > Pseudogymnoascus > Pseudogymnoascus destructans. The sequence continues at coordinate 80,417 of NW_020167541.1, read as the reverse complement.
AGCTCGACCCTATCACAACCTCAAACCCGTCGAATGGGCTGGCATCCGCTGCGAGCAGGAGGAGCCACGAAGAGATTCGGGCGCATCAAGAGCGAAAAGGGCATATAGCACTACGAAACTTGCGCATGGGCGGACTTCGGGGCACGGGCGCGAGGCATCGGAGATATGGCGAGCTAGGCAGAGGCAGAGGTGGGGAGGATAGCGGGGCACACGATGATCAGGGGGGTGATGGAGGTTGGAATACAGACAACAGCGCCACCAATGAGGACGATGCGGCTTTATTGCAGGGCTCGAAGAGAAGACGCTCACGTCCAAGCCCCGATGCATACCGCAGCACAGTCAGTAGGATGGGCTCCCGCTTTCGAATGCCCAGCTTCTTACAAAGCCCTCCCAGGCCTGACGAACCTGACGACGACGAGAACCCGGAGGAGGAGCACGATCCTGCGTCGTCGCGTACAGTAGCTGTTGGGAGATCTCAAGCCACGAAATTTCCCCCTAATGCCGTCTCAAACGCCAAATACACACCGTGGAGCTTTCTTCCGGTTACCCTGTACAACGAGTTCTCATTCTTCTTCAACATGTACTTTTTACTTGTCGCTTTATCGCAAGCCATACCCGCACTGCGAATTGGATATCTATCCACATATATTGTTCCGCTGGTGTTTGTTCTGGCCATCACATTGGGGAAGGAAGCATTTGACGACATAGACCGGAGGAGGAGAGACAATGAGGCAAATTCGGAGGGATATACGGTTGTAAGATTTGATGCCGCTGGATATGATAATGAGGGGATGAGTTTTAGAAGAAGAGCACCGAAATCGGCGAGAAAAGCAAGCAAGACGAGTCGCAGGCGCGATAGGCTTGGCGACATTCGAGAGGAAGAAGAGGCGGTAGAGAGTGATGGGATTTTATCCCCCCCGGAACCGTCAGCTACCTACATTGAGGTTGTTAAGAAGTCACGCGATTTGCGTGTTGGTGATGTCCTGAAACTTGGAAAAGACCAACGTGTGCCGGCTGATGTGGTGATCCTCCAAAGTTATACACATGATTCGTCGGCTGGAGACGGCCCAGATGGCCAACCAGATGCGACCAACGAAACCGAATATTTATTAGGAGATTCAGTTTCTACATCTAGAGTGGAACAAACGCCACCGGCTGAGAACGCCCCTTCGCCTGCTGGTGACGGAATCGGAGAGACCTTCATCAGGACGGATCAGCTTGACGGAGAAACTGACTGGAAATTACGTCTTGGTTCTCCTTTGACACAGTCCTTGGCAGTGTCTGAATTTGTGAGACTTCGAGTCACAGCTGGAAAACCTGATAAGAAGGTGAACGAGTTTATGGGCACAGTCGAGCTTGAACCGAGATCCTACGGGTGGGGTTCGAGACAGTCGATTGATAAATTACAGGGTGGCCCATCGAATGTAACTGAAGGGGCAGATGAGGAGCATCCCGATGGCTCAAAGACCGCGTCACTATCAATAGACAATACTGCGTGGGCAAATACAGTTCTCGCATCGAACGCTGTTACCCTTGCCGTCATAATTTACACCGGTTCTCAAACGAGGTCCGCCTTGTCAACTTCTCAATCTCGGTCAAAGACTGGCTTGTTGGAATACGAGATTAACTCGTTGGTTAAGATACTCTGCGCTCTCACAGTTACCCTTTCTATCGTCCTTGTTGCCTTTGAGGCGGTTGGGCACACTGTTACTGGGAAATGGTATGTTAAGATTGTGAGATTCTTAGTTCTCTTTTCGACCATCGTTCCGATAAGTCTCCGAGTGAATCTTGATATGGGAAAATCTGTATATTCCTGGTATATCCAAAGAGACAAAGGCATCGAAGGAACGGTGGTCCGTACCAGCACAATACCGGAAGAGCTCGGCCGCATCGAATATCTCCTGAGCGACAAAACTGGCACATTAACACAAAACGAAATGGAAATGAAGAAAATACATGTTGGCACAGTCTCGTATGCCAACGACGCTATGGATGAAGTGGCGTCATATATTAAGCAAGGCTTTTCCATTCCAACCTTGAGGAATAACGGCGCTACTCTAATAACACCATCTTCAACCTATGTCGCCACGGCCACCAATGTCACGGCCACACGAACAAGACGAGAGATTGGCTCTCGTGTTCGTGATGTTGTTCTAGCCCTAGCGCTTTGTCACAATGTAACTCCTACTATGGATGAGGAGAATGGGGAGACCGTCACCACATACCAAGCCTCTTCACCTGACGAAATTGCCATTGTCAAATGGACGGAAGCCGTGGGTCTGCGATTACTACACCGAGACAGGAAGGGGATGCTACTCCAGTCTGTGGATACTGGCCGTTCAGTTGTCCGAGTCAAGATTCTCGACATCTTCCCGTTCACTTCAGAAGGAAAGCGTATGGGAGTTATTGTGCAGTTTTATGAAGGCAATGAGTCAACTCTCCGTTCTGACCTTGAGGCTGGAGAGATCTGGTTTTACCAAAAAGGCGCGGACACAGTTATGGGTAACATTGTTGCAGCTAATGATTGGCTTGACGAAGAAACGGCAAATATGGCCCGGGAAGGATTACGGACGCTTGTTGTTGGGAGAAAGCGACTATCCGCCCAGCATTACAAAGAGTTTGCAGTGAAGCACAGGGAGGCATCTATTGAGATCCAGGGTCGCGATGGTGGCATTGCGCGAGTGGTCTCCCAGTACCTCGAGCGTGACCTCGAGTTACTTGGCGTGACTGGTGTCGAGGACAAGCTACAAAAGGATGTGAAGGCATCCCTCGAGCTTCTCCGCAATGCAGGTATCAAGATTTGGATGTTAACAGGTGATAAAGTCGAAACAGCCCGCTGTGTTGCTGTGAGCTCCAAGCTTGTCGCTCGTGGTCAATATGTGCATACTGTCGCGCAGCTCAAGCGCAAAGATAACGCTCAAGACCACCTGGACTTCCTCCACAGCAAACTGGACGCTTGCCTTCTCATCGACGGTGAGAGTTTAGCCCTATTCCTCAGATACTTCCGCGACGACTTCATCTCCCTTGCCGTTCGCCTCCCTACCGTTGTCGCTTGCCGTTGTTCCCCAACTCAAAAAGCCGACGTTGCAAAACTCATCCGCGAATACACGAAGAAGCGAGTCTGCTGCATTGGTGATGGCGGTAACGATGTTTCTATGATTCAAGCCGCGGATGTGGGCGTCGGAATTGTCGGGAAGGAAGGTCGGCAGGCGTCTCTCGCTGCAGACTTCTCCATCGAGCAATTCTGTCATCTGACTAAGCTGCTTGTCTGGCATGGCCGTAATAGCTACAAGCGCTCAGCCAAGCTCGCACAGTTCGTCATCCACAGAGGACTGATCGTCGCCGTTTGCCAGACCATGTACAGTATCGCCTTGAAATTCGAGCCGGAGGGTCTGTATATAGACTGGCTGATGGTCGGATATGCTACTGTGTACACTATGGCGCCTGTCTTTTCCCTCGTGCTGGACCGCGATGTGGACGAGGACCTCGCGAATCTGTACCCGGAGCTGTACAAGGAACTCACATCTGGTGCATCGCTCAGCTACCGCACGTTCTTCATGTGGGTTGGGGTGTCGATCTACCAGGGTTGCATTATTCAGGGGCTCAGCCAAATCCTAACAGAGGTCGATGGAAATAGGATGGTGGCCGTGAGCTTTACATGTGTGGTGGTTAACGAGCTGTGCATGGTGGCCATGGAAATCACTACGTGGCACTGGGTTATGGTGGTCTGCCTTGTCGGGACGTCGCTTGCGTATGTGGCGAGCGTCCCGTTCCTTGGGGGCTACTTTGATTTGGGATATATGATGACCTTGTAAGTTTACTATCCACATTGTGGCTAGCGATTAAATGCTAACGGAGAATAGGGGGTTCTATTGGAGAGTGGCGGCTATTTGTGCAGTCAGCTTGATTCCGTGGTATGCGGGGAAGCTGATTAGAAGGAGGATCAAGCCTCCGTCGTACAGGAAGGTTCAGGGGATATAGGCGTCGGAGATCAGTCGGGTTCCGGCGGCTTTTTTATTAGCATAGCATAGCGAAGCGTTGTAATGAGATAGAGATTGTGTCGCATATATGATTTCAAGCCCCCCACTTAGTGATATAATGCGACGGGCGCCGCTACTACGCCGTAACTTAGATAAAGATTGTGTTGCGTATCTGCTTTCAAATCCTCCCACTCGGTGATATAACGCGATAGGCGTCGCTTAGAGAGATTGTGTTACATATCTATGCTAAAACCCCCCTATACGGTGATATAACGTAACAGGCGCTTGGGAATGGCCAACCCTACCAAAACCCTACTTTATGATCTCCCGTTAGCTTATACCATACGTAAGTCTCCTCCCTATACAAAAACGAGTCGTATAGAAGCTCTACTATTACAACCTTTAATCGAAACCTAGGAGCCCCTACTACCCCTTAATATGTCCCGACTCTCGGGCGTGGTTCTTACCAAGAACCCGAAAGTTGGTCCGTGCGCAAGGGCACACAAAGATCGCGATGGATGGTTCATGGTCGGAGCAGGGCAGCCGTCGCCCGCACCACAGACTTTAGAGGGTTACCTGTTACATAGAGCGACAGGCGAGCGATTTGCTCCAAGAGTCGTGGAGTTATGAGCGTCTAAAGTGGTGCGACATGACCGAACGCCAGATGAATAATCGTCGTGACCAAATTTCGCTTCGCTCAAGGTTGGTTGGAGTAAGCAATACGCGGCTGCCCAACTCGAGAGGAAGCAATACGCGGCTCGTCACAATTGCGACCGTAAGTACCTCTCCATAGTAATTTGTATGTAAAGGTACATAATTAAGCCATTCTATGAAACTATCACTTCTTCGCTCCCACTCCTACCCTCTCTCCCACTCTCACCCTCGCCCTCGCCCTCGCCCTCACTCTCGACCTCAGTTTGGAGGGCTTCCGGGTCAGGAATTAGGTCCTCAAACTCTGGAGGAATTGGGAGGCCAGCTTTCCGAAGAGCTGCTACCCCCTTCTTTCGGAGGCGCTCTTCCTTCCGGGCCTCAATTCCTGCCCGGCGAAGCTGCTTTTGGGCCCGGTAGGCAGCCTGGCGGGCTACTCGAACCCGCTTGGCCTCAAGCTTCTGAGCTGCTAGCTCAGCTTTCTGGGCCCGAAGCTCGTGAGCGTGAGCTGCCGTAAGCTCACCTCCAAACTGAAGGCGAGCCCGGCTTCGGCTCGACCGCTTCTTCGACTCCTCAACCTGGCGTCGAAAAGCCAGTAGGTCAAGCTCCAATAATTCGATATATCAAAAACTGCCATAGTTGTCGAAGATCGAAACCATCTCAAGATTCCTACAATGGACTTCTACAACCAATCCCTATTGACAGTCGACCATGGATGGATATATCAATGGATTTCGTGACAGGATTACCACTCTGTGAAGGGAACAATGCTATCTTGGTTGTTGCATGCAGGTTGACGAAAGAAAGACATTTCATTCCGTGTTTCGCTGGGCAAGAAGGGACTACTGCAGAAGCTACAGCACAGCTCTTACTTCGACATGTATGGAAGCACCATGGTCTACCAAACTCGATAATATCAGACAGAGGTCCTCAGTTCATTGCAGAAGTCTGGAGTTTGCTCTGCAAAATTTGGAAAATTTCAGCCAAACTTTCAACTGCCTTCCACCCAGAAACAGATGGACAGACTGAGCGATTCAATGCAGAGCTCGAACGCTACTTGCGAGCTCATGTGAACTATCTTCAAGACAATTGGGTTTCATACTTGTGCATGGCGGAGTTTGCTGCCAACAGTTTGCCATCAGATGCAACCAAGACAAGTGCGTTTTTTGCGAACAAAGTGGGTGCGAGTTCGTCGAAGGTCTCCTGTTCCGAGACGGTGAACGATTCCGCCTCCGACCCTTCGTCTGAGGTCTCGTCTTCTGAGGTGCTCTCGCCGTTTATTCCCCAGTCCTGTTTGCTCACAAACGTTGCGTTCAACTGTCCTGTCCAGGTGGCGTTAAGTTGCTTGCCGAACTTCCTTCCACCGTCCCCTTTCTTTGACTGCCTGCAGTCCCGGGCCATGTGGCCAGGTTTGTCGCAGTTGAAACAGAGTCGTTCCTTAACTTGTCTCTCCTTCTTTGGGTCACGGGGTCGTCTGGTTTTGAATGTGGCATCAAGTTCCATAGGGTCTGACCAACGATTGTCTCGTGGGTGGTTGTCCCGTCTTCGGCCTTCGTTCCCTCGGTACTTGTTGTACTTCTTTGGGTTGTCGTAGGTTTGACGTTCCTTCTGGAATTCATACATCCGGTTGTCGATTCGGACGGTGTGCTCGATGACAGACACCATATCCGTTGGTTGAGTTTCCATGCGTGCAAGTTCCATTCGGACGTTACTCTTCAGCCCACGGCGATAGTGGCTGATGAGTGCGCTGGTATCCCAGCCGGTCTGATTGCCGTATCTCTGGAACTCCGTGGCATACGTGAGAGTGCTGCCAGTCTGTTTTAGTGCGTACAGATGGTCTTCCGCAGTCTTGATCTCATCGATATCGCCGAACATGCGACGGATTTCCTTACAGAATCCTTTCCAACCACCAAACATGCCTTGGGTAGTTGCCATGCTTCCATTGGTACTTTCATATTTGAAATAATCCTTGAGGAATGGTTCGACCCATCGCAGGGCTTCCCCCCTAAGGTAGGACGCAGTCCACAGGGCATAGCTCTCCTGGGTGGGAAACTTCTCGTCATTGAAGTGCTGGTACAGTTCGACCTGTAGCAAAAACACCTCAAGTTCCTTTCGGTTGCCGGAGTAAGTGTCGGGCAACTTGACACGTAGAGTTTCCTTGAGTTCGTTGATGGTGGGTGCATCGGGCATCTCTTCATTCTCAACCTCTGAGACGAAGTTGGCGTGGTGGGGGTTTTCCCCTTCGAACTGACGACAGACATGTTGCTTTGTGTATGAGCCAGTGCCTCGTAGAAGTGGTGCTCAAAGTGTAACGCTGACTTCTAAACGATAGAAGACACAGAGGTTCTCTTGCGTAAAGGTTTACTTATCAGAGGAGGCAGGGGATCAGACACAAAGGCTTCAAGTAACACGTTACTAGTATATAACAAATACTGTATTGAGTTGAGCACGAAGCTCCTATCTAAGGAAATACTATCTACTTATATAGTGGCGTCGTGCCTCATGGGTAATCTGGATAGTTGGCGGATAGTTAGATATTCAGGATAGTTTGTGGATAGCTCAACTATCCAATATCCACTAGTTTCTGCAACTATCCATTAGCCCCGTCACATGGCAGCCTACCCCGCTTGCCCCCTGTGACTCACATGTCACGTTACTAGGCCCTGGTCCTGTAACCATGACATCACGTTACCATAGCCGTAACACTCATCTTGAGCATTCGTACGCTGCTGCGCAATTGGCTTCGTAGTAATAAAGTGATATTCCTTAAGCTCATTCTGTATAAATTTTGTAAGCCAGCTTTGTGACGGGGGCAGCTGTGGGCTCCACAGCTTACATGTCATACTGACATTCGTTGCACTCAGTTTGCTATCAAACTCAAGAGCAAACTTGGAAATCTCCTCCTCAAACCTACAAGTCACTACATATTTTGGCTTATCACACCAACAACAAGAGCAATACTACTCAACGATTGCTACAACCATCTATGATTCATTACACGTCATCGCTCCTTAGTTACTGGGCCGATATTACCACATAGCATATCTCTACAACCCTCTATGATTCATTACATGACATCACTCATACTACCACATGGCATATCTCTACCAACTAGAGGCCTAGGAGCATGAACGATAGCTCTAAAAGCTCCTACGAACCTCTATGATTCATTACATGACATCACTCATACTACCACATGGCATATCTCTACCAACTAGAGGCCTAGGAGCATGAACGATAGCTCTAAAAGCTCCTACGAACCTCTATGATTCATTACATGTCATCGCTCTTTAGTTTTACCCACAAGATTGGTTAAGTTATGACATAATTTGTCTATGACATAATTTTGTAAGGATGCCTCCTTACACGGGGTGCATTCGGACCCCTAAGGGGACGCGCAGTAGATAACATAGTAGTACAGCAACATAGGGGTTAGAGTCGGGGTCGATTCGGATTACCGACTAAGTAGTACCGAGGGTACGCTAAGCTTGATTAGAGTCGGACCCGAGACGGATATTTAAGGGGTAGGAAGCTGTAAGCTCCCCCTTTATCTTTTTTGTATCCTTCGTAGTAGACCTATAGGATAGAATACAGCATCACCTCCGACTCGCACTCCCATATGCACCTACGGAGAGCCGTATTCCCTGTGTCCTTACATTATACAAAAAAGATCACGCCTGCCGGGGACGGCCGTACCTAAATAATATCCCACAACCGGAACGACTCAGGAGAACTGTCGAAACACCACCGACCGCGACTCGGTGACATTTCGAAGTAGAGACCGGATGACTCCAAATAGCCGTGACCCCAGAGAACTCACGGACAGCCAGTGGATCAGGGTTTGATCCTGCAGAGCAAGCTGGTAAAGTCGCCGACGCGTTGGCGCCGAATAGGATACGAGATCCTAAAGAACCCCCTCAAGCACAGAGGCAATTGTGAACAAGAGTGTTGATAGCTACGAGCTACCGGAAGTCAAACTCTTCCGTATCGACTGCGACTCGATACACCCCCGAATCAAGATGTCGCGCAAGACGACACAAAACCCACCACCCGATAATGACGGTCAACCGCTACGAATGACAACTAGGCAAACCGCCACAGCGGGCACGACCGCAGGGCCATCCGAAAGCCCCCCGGATCGCATAGCGAACCTCGAGAACGAGATGCGGGAGCTCAAGGCGATGGTAGCCAGCCTCGTAGCTAGCCAGACCCGAATACCGTCTACGCCACCACCGGCTGCCGACGCCCCAGTGCGCACCATTGAGGCCGACGAAGACGAACAGCCTGCACCGACAATGCGAAACACGCCCGGCACCGTTCGACTGCCACCTGTCGACAATGCGCGCTCTCCTTCAATCCCGGGTCTACCCCGACAGTACACCGTGGACCCTCCGAACCGTTACAAGAAATCCACCATCTCTGAGAAGATTACGGCGCTCAGCGATGGGATAGAACATACCTTTATGCAATGGAGCGCGTCCATTCGGGACCGACTTGTAGTCAATGAGGACCACTACCCTACCGACGTCTCGAGAAGAGCGTTGATATGGGGAACTATGACCGGCCTGGCAAAGAAATATCTGGAACCCCAATACCTATCGGATACGCATGGCTTCCAGAGCGCAGACGAAATGATGAACCTATTAGGATCATATTACCTTACGGGTAATGAGACCGAACAGGCCCGGAACGAATTCGACGATATGCAGATGGGCGAAAAGGGTCACTTACACGAAACCTTCCCCGAGTTCAAAGCCCGCTTCCAAAGTGCGGCGATTACGGGACAAGTATCACAATCGGAGTGGTTTCGGTATATGTGGAACAAGCTCACACCGCAATTCCGCAGCCGCGTGGCGGTCGTGAAGGACCAATGGAAAGGCGATTACCTCACCATGGTCCGAGCCTTAACCGCCTTCGACCAAGAGCGACGCAGGAACGGCGAGTTGAGCTCCCAGTCCAAGAGCGGCGAGTCGAACTTCCCAGGACGGGCCCGCCTCGGCTAATCCAGGTTCCCGCCTGTGGAGGCCGCCAAGACCCAACCACCGAAGACGACAAGAAGTCCGTTGGGTTCCTTCCAGAGGACTCCTTTCATACCCACCGCCCCCAAGCCGGACATAACAGGTCGCGTGCGGACCGCCGTGCCGGCTGCGTCCGGAAACTGTTTCAAATGCGGGAAGCCCGGTCATTTCCAGGACAGGTGCCCGCTCAACCCCACAGTCAAAGAGATTGACCGCGAAGCCCCTGAACCCGAAGAGCAGTGGGAGGAGGCAGTCGAACTCCAATCGGATGCGTCCCTGGAGGAAAACGACGAGGCCTAGGGAAAGGCTCCTTCCTAGGTCTACGCAAATGTGATCTGCGAGATCTCGACCTACAAGAACTCTTGGGCGGAACCCAGTTCTTAGTCGACACGACGCTGAGTCTGAACGGACTCGGTGTGCAAACGAAGGCTCTCGCAGACACAGGAGCAAACGGATACCTCGTCATCAACAAGCCCTTCGCGCTACGACTGTCGAAGGCACTTCAGAGCCCCATACGGAAACTGCCCTACTCTGTACCCATACGTGGTTTTCAGCGAAAAATCCAAAGTCACGTATCGGAGTATATTCGGTTGCACTTAACAGTCGAAGGACGCCGAATATATAACTGCCCCTTTGTGCTCCTGGACCTCGGTGTAACGCTGACTTCTAAACGATAGAAGACACAGAGGTTCTCTTGCGTAAAGGTTTACTTATCAGAGGAGGCAGGGGATCAGACACAAAGGCTTCAAGTAACACGTTACTAGTATATAACAAATACTGTATTGAGTTGAGCACGAAGCTCCTATCTAAGGAAATACTATCTACTTATATAGTGGCGTCGTGCCTAGTGGACTCTTGGGAACTCACTCGAGTCCTCGGAGTCCTGGACTCTTAGGACTCTTCTCATCATCCTGCGAGTCCATCACGTGCCTAGTGGACTCCTGGGAACTCACTCGAGTCCTCGGAGTCCTGGACTCTTAGGACTCTTCTCATCATCCTGCGAGTCCGTCACGTGATACTTTCGGAACTACTATTCCCCGCTGCCCCTCCAGGTACCAGGGCCGGTCTCATGCGACCTCCCTCCTTCCTGTCCTGTAGTTGGCCAGCCTTCTTGTTCCGTCGTAACACTCGGAGCGCAAGATGTGATAATTGGGAGGAAGCTTTTCAGCCGCTTCCGAATACTACTCGACTCTGCAAAGAGCTGGCTAGTATGGCCAAAGGAGTACCCGCCAACTCCTAGCTGGAGCAAGGAGATCACCTTGCCCTACCACTCGCGCGAAACGTCCATTCGACATCCGGCACACCAGTCGGATGCGAATCGTAGGGATGCCGCCATCCAACACGAAGACAGACGCCGCGCAGGCGGACGCCCGATGGAAATGAAAGTGATAATTTCGGACTACGAAGAAATCACCGACTCCCCACCGAGCACACCTCGGAAGGAGGAGGATCCTCCGTCACGACCACCGAAGAGGACGCCAACGCATGGGTTTGCGCCGGTGCAGATCTGCGAGATTAGTGCGAATGCCTTCTATCATGAGATGATGCGGAGCGACGCCGAGTTCTTCCAGGCTAGTATATATGAAATTGATCAGATCCTTCGGCAGAGAGAATCGGAAGAGGACTCATCCAGGAGAAGCTCCCGTTTGTGCATCGAAACTATGCCGACGTCTTCTCGAAGTCGGAATCAGATCGCCTTCCACCACACCGCATATACGATCACAGGATACAGCTCGAGGCCCCCTTACCAAACGCCTTTTCACCGCTCTACCGACAAAGCACCGAGGAGCTAAAGGCTACTAAGCAATACCTGTTGGAGCACCTCGACAAGGGCTTCATCGCCAATAGCGATAGCCCCTTTGCGTCGCCTATACTATTTGTTAAGAAAGCGGATGGGAAACTGAGATTTTGTATCGACTACCGGAAGCTGAATGGCCTCACTCGTAACGACCCGTATCCCATTCCGCGCATCGATGAATTGCTCGGCCGGGTGTCAAAAGCGAAGATCTTCATGAAGCTCGACATCCGACAAGCTTTCCATCGTATACGGATGCATCCCGACTCTGAAGAGTACACGACCTTTCGGACTCGTTACGGATCCTACAAATGTAAAGTGCTACCGTTTGGCCTAACCAACGGTCCCGCAACCTATCAGAGGTACATGAACGATGTTCTCATGTCGTACTTGGATGATTTCTGTACTGCCTACCTAGACGACATCCTAATATACTCCGAAGACCCTTCGGAACACGTAGATCATGTACATAAAGTCTTACAGCGACTACGAGAAGCCGGACTCCAAGCCGACATTAAGAAATGCGAGTTTGACGTTACCCGTACGAAGTACCTGGGTTACATACTGACCACTTCCGGGGTGGAAGCGGACCCTGATAAGATCGAACCACTCCGTAACTGGATCAGACCAACCACCGTCACCGGTGTAAAGTCTTACCTAGGCTTCTGTGGCTTCTACCGCCAGTTCATATGGAACTTTGGGAAAATAGCCAAGCCCCTAACCACTATCACAAGCCCCTCGGAGCCGTTCCTATGGACTGAGGAGTGTGAGAACGCTTTTGAGGAATTGCGACGACAACTCTTAACAGTCCAGGCACTTCACCACTTCGACCCCGAATTGCCTACGAAGCTGGAGACCGATTCCTCAGACGGAGTCGTCGCCGGCGTGCTATCACAGGAGCACCCGGACAAGCTCTGGTACCCAGTAAGCTTCTATAGCCACGTACTAACCGGCCACGAGATCAACTGGGAGATCCACGACAAAGAACTGTTCGCAATCGTGAAAGCGTTCGCGAAATGGAGACCCGAGTTGGCTTCGGTGACACACCGGGTGGACGTCTATACGGACCACCGATCGCTGGAATACTTCATGACCACGAAGGTTCTCACCGTGAAGCAGGTACGGTGGATGGAGCTACTCTCCGACTTCAACTTCCACATTACGTATACGGCAGGTAAGAATAACCAGAAGGCGGATATTCTAAGCCGAAGAGGCCAAGACCTCGTAATGCAGCAAAAAGTCAAGTTAGACAGTCGTGCGAGGGTGTTACTTGGCCCGCCTACACCCCCGTATCAGTGCCGAGTTGGCCGACAGTTATGTAGCATCGATTAATGCCATCGACCCCCTGAAAACGCAGATGCCCTTCGATCTGATTGAGGCACTATGCGTAGACAACCGGAAGTCGTTCGCCGAGACACGCGCGAAACAACCCCTACCGGATGGGTACGCCCTAGCCGACCAACTCCTCCTGTACAAAGACCGCCTATGTGTGAACCGTCACACAGAGCTTTGTACGAAACTCATCCGGGAGGCACACGACCAAGTGTCGACCGCACACCCAAGTGGCAGGAAGACCTACCAGTTGCTCGCCCCAAAGTATCATTGGGTCGGTATGGAAGCGGACTGCTCACGGTACGTACGCAATTGCATGACATGCCGCCTATCGCACACCAATGTCACGAAGCAACAGGGTTTCCTTCACCCCCTACCGGTCCCCGACTACCCTATGCAACACCTTACGATGGACTTTAAGGAGTTCCCCAGGGACAAGCACAGATACGACAGCATCCTAGTGTTCATGGAGCGCCTCGGGAAGAGTTCGGTAACCATACCGTGCCACAAGACTACGGATGCACGGCAAATGGCGCAGCTATTCATCGAATGGATTTATCGATTCGGACATACCCCGGTGTCGATCATTAGTGATCGCGGACCCCAATTCGTGTCGTCCTTCTGGCACGAGTTCTGCCGGATCATCGGCGTCAAGATCAAGCTGTCGACGGCTTATCATAAGCAGACCGACGGACAGACGGAAATCATGAACCGATATATCGATCAGAGACTGCGCCCATTCGTATCCTATTACCAGGATAATTGGAGCGAGCTCATCCCTATCATGGATCGGGTCCAGATGACGCTCCCTCACGCATCGATCGGGATGACCCCGTATCGACTCAAGTACGGAACGGATCCCCGTACCAGTTGGGATTGGAACACACCAAAGGGAACCACCCCCCGAGAAACTCTGAACCAAGACGAAGCTAAGGAGGTGGCTACTCGTATGCACACCGCCTGGGAATACGCCAAAAGAAATATGGCGAAAGCGCAAGAAGAGATGTCAAGGCATGCTAATCGACGCCGAAGAGCTGTCGATTGGAGCGTAGGAGACAAGGTCTACCTCTCGACGAAGAATCTCAAAAATACCCGTCCTAGCCGTAAGCTAGGGCAACAATGGGTCGGACCGTATATGGTATTGGAACAGGTCGGTCACGCATTCCGATTACGACTACCCACTGGGTCTCAAATACACGATGTATTCTCGCCGGACGTACTCATTAAAGCTCCGAGTAACCCCTTACCTGGGCAAGCACCACCAGAGCCTAGCAGCGAAGTCATTAACGGCCTAGAAGAATGGCAAGTGGAAAAGATCCTCGCTGTGAGACTTCGCCGCCGGCAGCTACAATACCAGGTGAGCTGGGTAGGATTTGACCCCGACCCGGAGTGGTACCCGGCAGCCAATTTCGAGAACTCTCCGCTCAAGCTTCGAGAGTTCCACATGGAATACCCCAACCTACCAGGACCGCCGAAGGACTTACCCGGATGGATCACGGCATGGGAGACGGGCGGGCCAAGCTACGGTCATGGAAGGCACGGCAAAGCAGAAAAAACAGACTCGTTGCTACCCACGAATCTAAACTAAATACCCTCTGAGCCAGGGCACACTCGTCCCGGGCTCTTGCGGGAGCCACCCTTCCCAAACGTCCCACCGGCGTCGCAACAAGCGGCTACCACCATGTGAGACGAAGGGTCGAAGCGACCCCACGCAAAGAGCCCAGCCCGAGTTCCCTCCGACACAGAGTCTCATCCAATGGGCGCGGAGAACGTCCCCTCCGCCGCCTCATCCCCATCTTCCTCCCCCCTCTTTCTCTTCTGGCCGCGGGGCCCCGCCGCCACGACCACGGACACCTTGTCCACCGCCGCCACCACCGACTTCCCCACCCCCTTCAGGGAGGACTCCAGGCCCTCCAGCAAGGAGCCCTGCCCCTCGAGGAGCGCGGCCGTATCCCTCCCCATCGCCATCACCGCCTGGCGGACACGCTTCACAGCGTCAGTTCCAAAACAAGACATAACACAAGGGGTAGACTTACGCGCAGGCCGTCCTCGACGGCGTTGCGGAGAGCCATGCTCTCCATGTAGGCCGAAGCCTCGGCCGGAGAGCGAAACTTCGGCATATTGGCGGCCGTGAGGTTGGCCACCCGAACTGCCTCCGCGGCAGCAGCCTTCGCGGCGGCGGGATCGGGGTTGGTTGACGTTTCGGCGTCGACAATCGCCTGGTATTCGTCGGCTAGGAACCAGGCCATCTATCCCCACAAGGTCAGCCACAGAAACCAAAACACGAGGCCGTAGGCCACCCGACAACTCACCGGAACACAATTGGCCTTTTGGCCCACACAGTGGTTGCATTTGGAGCTCGAGGCGCTCCAAACACAGTCGTGGGCGGGCTCGCCCGCTCCCACCTTCGCCTTGCGGCGGACGCAGCGCATGCACAAAGTGCGGAAGGCTGCAGTAAGGGCCCCGGGAGGAGGGGGCACCGGCATCGTCGCGGAATGGGTTCCTACGGAACCATCAGCCAAGCCACAGGAGTTATCACCCGCGCGTCGACGCGCAACCATCACCTACGCGATCGTCTGGGTATTGGTTTTGTTTCTATGAAACAATCAGTTAGTATACAATATTCGAACAGACGGGGCCACTTACTGTTCTCGGGAGGGGGGTTCGTGAGCGTTGTTGTGGTAAAAGAAGCTTCGAAATGTGGGCGGAACCAGTTGCTTCATAACATCCGCTTACAACAATGAATCTCTGAGATGGATTAGCGCGCGCACAGTAACTGAGAAATTCGCGACGCTTACTGCTACCCTCGGACACCTCACGGGGTGCATTCGGACCTGCCTAAATACCCTTTATTACGATTAAAGCACCACTCCCAATTTACGCATTCAGCCATACGTTTCCCATAACAAAGACTACGGTTAGGGCCTACACTCGGACACTCCTCGGTCGCGATACTATGCCACGTGCATTGAGGACAAAGCACTTCCTTAAGGCGGGGGGTAATGTAAGGATGCCTCCTTACACGGGGTGCATTCGGACCCCTAAGGGGACGCGCAGTAGATAACATAGTAGTACAGCAACATAGGGGTTAGAGTCGGGGTCGATTCGGATTACCGACTAAGTAGTACTGAGGGTACGCTAAGCTTGATTAGAGTCGGACCCGAGACGGATATTTAAGGGGTAGGAAGCTGTAAGCTCCCCCTTTATCTTTTTTGTATCCTTCGTAGTAGACCTATAGGATAGAATACAGCATCACCTCCGACTCGCACTCCCATATGCACCTACGGAGAGCCGTATTCCCTGTGTCCTTACAAATTTGTCTATGACATAATTTGTCTATGACATAATTTGTCTATGACATAATTTGTCTATAGGGGTACTCTGACCTTGGACCTCCTTTTACTTCCTATAGGCTACGAACCTAAGAGATGGTTCTATGGGATTCTCTTACGTCAACTACAGTTACCAAGCCTGGTAAGTCATGGAAAGTCTTGGAAAATGAGAGAACTACATTCCTTTAGCATAAATAGGATTGCCCTTTCCTTAAGGAAGGGCAAGCAGACAATACAGTAAATCGACTATCACATACTTCCACGTCTTTTCCAAGCTTCCAAGCATTCATCTTGTTACTCCTTGTTTCTGAAAAGTCAGTGAGGTGTTAACCTCTGACTTACCCCTGAGTTCCCAGACTCAACATTTGTTGCAACTTGTCTGAACCACTTCACTACATCACACACCTGATTGCTGCGTTGTGGAATAGTCTAAGCTACGACCCTTTGGCTCTGTTTTCTAAGACAGTGTGTTGTCTTAGTAAATTCATCCCTTCCTTGGGTGGCTAGATTCTCACATCTGGTGCACCCACCATTACAGTATAAGCACTGGCACAGAGAGGCTGTGCTTGCTGCCATATGTGATATGGATGTTACATATGACCTACAGTCCTTTATGAGGGATCTTACCAAAATGTGGCTACAGACTTTTAAGGAGTCTACAATTATATCAGCTTTCCAGAAAGCAGGAATTTGGCCAGTAAGCCACATTATAGCTCTCGCAAAGCTATGTACGTACTCACAGCCTGCTCCTATGCCTACACCTACGCCTCTACCTATACGGGTTTCTACACCAAAACCCTCGGCTTTTAGGGGGGTTGAAGAGGGGCTACAGTACTGGAAACAACGGGTTCCAGAGGGTTTTAGTAGCCCCTCGAGGGAGAGCTACAAGAATTGGCTCACAGGAACGGAAGAGGTTGTAGTAGGAGGCCATGTTTGGCCAGTAATAGTGCTGTTTCATGACTCGCAGCATCTTTCCAGCTCCTGGATGTCCCATAGAAGGTTGTTCATGAACTTCTCTCAACAAGTCCACCTGAATGGTTTCTGGCACCCAAACTCGATTTTGATATTCTAGCATGCCGTTTTTGAGTTCGCAATAAGCCAATGCAACCTCTTTGCTTGTTTGATCACCATTCTCAAGCTTCTGTAGTGTAGCCTTGCAGAATTTGTCTTCCAGTTGAGACTTTTGGATTTTCTCAAGAATTGTCATTTCTCTGATATGAGTTTCCACTGGAGCTAGCTGAGCTGTTTGGCCTTGTTCTTTGAGTTTCTGAATGTCTGGATGTAGCCTCGAAGGTGGTAGCAACACCTGAAGCTGTTGCTTTTGTCGATCATCCTCATCATTGCCTTCTGGTCTGTCACCAGGCCTTCGAGTCAAAGCATCTGCTTTTCCATTTTGCTTCCCAGGCCTATAGATGATCTGGAAGTTGTATCGAGAGAGGAATTCAGCCCATCGAGCTTGTCTTCTTGTCAGCTTCTTGGTGGACATGAAGTATTCCAAGCTTTTGTGATCAGACAAGACTTGGACTGGAAAATCTGTCCCTTCAAGTTCTGGTCTCCATGCTTCGAAACATCTGATGATTGCAAGCAATTCCTTGTCATATATCTCGTAATTGCATTCTGCAGGTGCTAGCTTTTTCGAGAAGTATGCCACTGGATGTAGAACCCCTTGATCATCTTTTTGTGACAAGACTCCTGATGAGATGAAGTCTGAGGAATCTGCTTCGACATAGGCTGTCTTGTTTCTATCGAAATGCCTCAAGACAGGAGCTTCTGTGACTGTTTGTTTCAACAGCTCGAATGCAGTTTGGCATGCATGAGTCCATTCGAATATCTGATCCTTTCTGGTAAGGTTCACCAATGGCCTCATGATGCTGGAGTAATTTCGGATGAACCTTCGATAGAAATTGCAGAATCCAATGAAAGCTTGCATATCCCTGAGCGATTTTGGAGTTCGCCATTCCAATATAGTAGAAACCTTTGCAGGGTCCATGCGAATGCCATTGACTCCCACGATGAGTCCTAGGAATTTGGTTTCTTGGACGAAAAACTCACATTTTGAGATATCTGCTTGCAGTCCAGCTTCTCGAAGCTTCTGTAGGACTTTCCTTATGTGCTCTGTATGCTCCGCTCGAGTAGCACTGTAGATAAGAATGTTATCCATGTATGCAGTGACGAATTGGTTGAGGTAATCCATGAGGGTTTCATTCATGTACCTCTGGAATGTTGCTGGACCATTTGTGAGTCCGAAGGGCATGACCTTGTATTTGTAGGATCCAAATCGAGTTCTGAATGTAGTGAGGTCTTCATCTTCTTCTGTCTGCATTCGAATTCGATTGAAGGCATGTCGAATGTCCAGTTTGGTGAGATATTTTGCTCCTATGACTTGGGCCAGCGTTTCATCAATGAGTGGTATGGGATATCGATCCTTTTTCGTTATGGCATTTAGCTTCCTGTAGTCAACACAGAATCGAAGACCACCACCTGGCTTTCTCACAAACATAATGGGTGAAGAGTATGGGGCTTTGCTTGCTTCAATGAACCCTTTTGGCAAGTGCTCGAAGACATATTCTTCGACCAAATCAAGTTCTTCCTTTGACATATTCCAGAGTGGTGCATATCCCAGCTTTGCATCACCTTCGAGTTCAATATGATGGTCTGAAGGTCGATGGGGAGGTAGCTTGTCTGCTGCCATTTTTGAAAAAACATCCAAAAATTCATGAAATTCCTTCGGAAGGATCAGTCGAGAGTCAATTTCTTCAGTTTTGGTCTTGTTCTTGTGCTCGATTATGTCCTTCATTGATATAGCAAAGACTTGAGCTCCTCTTTGCTTCATGAGCATTCGAAATGGTGCTGCGCCAATCATTGCTATGGTGCAAGGTTTTGGTTTTTCCACTTTCGGAGCAGGTTCCGGAGGAGGCATTTCTTTGGCTTTCTTCTTTGGCCTTTGTCTTTCGCTTTTAGATATAGGCTCTGTTTCGAGGGCTCGATCTGGTATAGAATGGTTGCAATAATCTCCAGTGAAGAGGACTTGATCATTGATCATATCGAGAACAACTCCATGTTGCTTCATCCAAGCTTTCCCGAGAATGATGGAATGTTTTCCCAGCGAAGTAATGAATAATGGACATAGGCTTTCCACATGCTCTCCCACTTGTAGTCGAGGATATATAGCATGTGTGATAGCAGGGGCAGCCTCTCCATTGAATCCTTCAACTTGTTTTGGCTTCACAAGTTCGACTGGGGCTATCCTTCGATTTCACATATTCTTTCTGCATCAGCAGCATTAATGAAGTTTCCACCTGTGGCACCAGTATCGATCAATGCATGGACAATAGCTTTGTATTTTCCTATTCTACAAGTAGCTAAGAAAGGGGTGTCCGGATCAAAACTGGATCTCGAGGAAGAAGCTGCAATTCTGGCTGCACTGCCTCTAGTGATGACTTGTCTAGAGGCTATTCGTTTTCTGAATCGATGATAGACTCAGCTGTAATCGTTGTCTCTCAAACCACCGCCTGGAGGCGGTTGGCGAAAGCGAACTGGGACGCGAAAGCGATTGTGGGACACTTCGGGAGCGGACTCGCGACGCGACATGACTGACCATGAACATGACCGACAACGAGCACAACTACAACCACAACTATGCCGGTAGTTGAAGTAAATAAAAATGAAGCTCTTTTAAATGCCATTGAATTTTTAAATGAAAACCCAACAGAGAAGAGTGCTACAGTAGCACGGATGTACAGAGTAAACCCAAGTACGCTCCGGACTATACGACTACGACAACGATGCGCATCAACACAATGCACCGCTGTGCCACGCGGAGGCCAGAACAGAGTACTGTCTGATGTACAAGTTACAGCTATACACGGTGCAACTAAGCCTATGGTGTGCAGTGCCATCTGCCAACTACGCTCGTACAAAAATGGGTACGGTGCAACTAAGCCTATGGTGTTTAGTGCCATCTGCGAACTACGTGCAGCAGAAACTCCAACACGTGCACCACCATCACAACGGTGGTTCCAGACATGGATTAAGACACAACAACACAACTTCCATACAATAAAAACCCGGCCAATTGAAGCAGCACGGGTTGCATCTCATGAAGTATCAGCTATTAAAGAATGGTTTTATGAATTTAAAGATGTGTGTAATCAACTAGATATTACTGCAGGTGATATCTACAACTTTGATGAAGTTGGATTCCGTGTAGGAATGAGCACCGGTGAACATGTGTTGGTACCATCTGCAGTAAAGGAGGTAAGTTGTTTCTACTTATCTTACTTTATATTATTCTAATATTTATAGCTTTATATACAAGCTCCAGAGAACAGACAAAGTCTTACAGTTATAGAGACAATTTCAGCTGCTGGCATTGCACTTCCACCGTTCCTTATTATACAAGGAAAATTACACATGGAAAGTTGGTACCATGACAATCTACACGGTGATGAGAAAGTTGCAGTATCCGATTCCGGATATACAAACTCTGAGCTTGCAATGGAATATCTACAGCATTTTATTCAACATACACCATCTATAAGAATGAAATTGTTAATAATGGACTCTCATGTCTCACATGAAGTTCCAGAGTTTATAATACTTGCACATCAACACAATATACACTTACATGTGTTTCCGTCTCATCTTACGCATATTCTACAACCGCTAGGAGTCAAACATTTGATAAGATCCTTAGTTCACCGTCACGGCAAAAGTGGGCGTCTTCTTATACTGAAATCCAAACTCAGTTAACAGAGGCTGAGCTGTTCCAGTCAGAGCTTGTACAAATTACTACTATTATGACTGAGCAACGACAGCGGAAGGTTAGAAGTCGGAAATCTATTCAAAAAGGTGGTGCTATTACAGTTGAACATGCACGGCAAAGGATTTATGAGAAGAAGGTAAAGGAGCAACTTTTAGAAGAAGCACGGGAGAAAAGAGAGAGAACACGCATGGTGAACGTTGAGCGTAAGATGCAGCTCCGTGCTGGCATCGATGCACGGAAGGCAGAACGTACACGGAAAAAGGACCTACATGAATTTCAAAAAAGTAACCCAGACACGGAGCCACCAATTTGCTTACGTACAGAAATCATTGACCCGGACGTTACACAGAAGAAACGTGAGGAGGAGGAGGAGGCGGACCGACTGTTAGCCATCGAGGAGAGTGGGTACGTGAACTTTGCAGGCTTGGACTACGACATGATTCACGATGCAAGTGACGGTGGCTGTGATGATCAATCACTGCCTGACAATATTGATCCAAATCTTTTTTAATTATTTAATTCTATAACGTACATGTATAGCGAAAGCGCCAAACAAGCGAAAGCGCCAAAATGATGCGGTGACCAAACCCCCCAACTAAATGTTAAATTCCTCAACAACAAAACATGCCCCATAAAAACGATGAAAGCCAATTAGTGCTAGCTATCCAGGCTATGCAAAGCGACCCAAAGTTACGCCTTCGAGTTGCTGCTAGGATCTATTCTGTGGACCACCGCAAGCTAGGTCGTCGTCTAGAAGGTGTACCTTCACGACGCGATATCCAAGCCAACTCACAGAAATTAACTAACCTAGAGGAGTCCGTCCTTGTTCAGTATATACTCGACCTAGCTGCCAAAGGGTTTCCTCCTCGGCTGTCTGTTGTTGAAGATATGGCAAGTCGACTACTTGCAACACGCGACGCGTCACGCGTTGGGTCGCGTTGGGCTTCAAACTTTGTTAAGCGGCGTGTAGAGCTCCAGACACGCTTTCAGCGCAAATACGACTACCAGAGGGCTAAGTGCGAAGATCCAGAAGTTATTAATGGCTGGTTTGAGCTTGTGCGTAACACAATTGCGAAATATGGTATCGATGAAGCAGATATCTACAACTTTGATGAGACTGGGTTTATGATGGGCGTTATCTCAACTGCTATGGTTGTAACAAGCTCAGACGGGCGGGCAAAAGCAAAGAAGGTACAGCCTGGTAATCGGGAATGGGTTACAGTAATCCAAGGCGTTAGTTCTCAAGGTTGGGCAGTACCACCATTTATCATTGTTGCAGGCAAAAACCACCTTACATCTTGGTATGAGAATAGTGGATTTTCAAGCGATTGGGTGATTTCTGTTACTGAAAATGGCTGGACTACAAACGAGAGAGGCATGGATTGGATTCAGCACTTTGAGAAGCATACAAAGGCCCGGAGTGTTGGTGGTTATCGCTTGTTAGTCCTTGATGGTCATGAGAGCCACCACTCAGATGAGTTTGAGGAGTACTGCAAGGAACACAACATTATTACGCTTTGTATGCCTGCTCACTCTTCTCATCTACTCCAGCCACTTGATGTTGGCTGTTTCGGCCCGTTAAAGCAGGCCTATGGTCGGCAAATTGAAGATATGATGCAGGCTCATATTTCTCATATTACAAAGAATGACTTCTTTCCTGCCTTCCACGCTGCATTTAACACTACAATGACGGAAAGTAACATTCGAGGCGGGTTCCGAGGGGCAGGGCTTCTTCCATTTGACCCTGAGAGAGTGATATCTACACTTGATCTTAAGTTAAGGACACCAACGCCTCCAAGCTCCCGCCCAGGTACTGCTCAACCTTGGGTTTCTCAGACACCAAACAACCCAATTGAAGCTATGTCACAGTCTACATTTATTAAAACTCGGATTTCACGCCATCAAAATAGCTCTCCAACCTCAATCTATGCAGCTGTTGACCAGTTTACAAAGGGTGCATCGCAAATAATGCATCAATTAGCACTGCTAAAGGCAGAGAACCAAAACCTACGACAGGCAAATGAAGTACTAAGCAAGCGCCGGAGAGCTAGGAAAACACGACTACAGCAAGGAGGATCACTTAGTCAACAAGGGGCGCAAGAGCTACAGGATGAGAGGGATGTTGTGCAGCAGGTAGAGCAGGAAATAAGGGCAAGCCGTGGTTGGAAGCCAAGGGAAGAAACCCGTGCCCGTCGCTGTGGCAAGTGTGGTGAGACTGGGCACAATGCGCGCATGTGTCAGATTGTAATAGACACCTCTGAGGAAGAGGACTCCGAGTAGTTTCAATTGATTTCTAATGTTGTGGTAGATTTATCGCAATGTTTGTCGTGAGGGTAGATAATTTTGGCGCTTTCGCTTGTTTGGCGCTTTCGCTATACATGTACGTTATATGCTTTATATATTAACCCTAAATGTTATACCCTACTAAACCCTCTATTACTAAACCATACTACCCTACTTTAAAATATAATAATATTTTGCCTAATCTTACTCTCTGCTCTCTGCTCTCTGCTCTCTACTCTCTGCTCTCTGCTCCCTCACTTAAACACACCCTCACTTAAACACACCCTCACTTAAACACACCCTTATAACTTCTCTCCCTCTCTTCTAAAATCCTCATATAACAAACTCAAACTCAACACTCTATCCTCTATCCTTCACTATCCTCATAACAACTCCATACCATCTCTCCTTCACTATCCTCATAACAACTCTATACCATCTCTCCTTCAATATCCTCCTTCAATATCCTCCTTCACTATCCTCCTTCACTATCCTCATCTCAATTCTATACCTTATCTCCCAATCCTCACATCCTATTCACATCTCAACTCAACTCCATACCATCTCTCCTCCACTAACTCCCACCACCCCCCTTCACTATCCTCATTCACTATCTTACACTTACATCCTTATAACACTTACACCCTTAATTACATCCTTACTTACACTTATACCCTTACACTTACACTTACACCCTTATACTTACAACTACTTATACACTTCTACTTCTCCCTTACACTTACACTTACAACTACTTATTAAACTGCCTCATTCCTACAATTATATGTACATACTACATGTAATATACAAATCTTCTTACCCTTCTTACCTCCCCCCCTTACCTACAATAACCCTCACCCTTTCATTGCCCTTGTCCAACTATTCTCTTCCTATTCTATTCATCTAATCATCTAATCATCCCTGACAATTAATTCAAAATTATTTTAATCTTCAACTTATTCATCTTTCCTCAAAAATTATTTTATTACCCTAACAAATCCTATAAACTTACCTATTATCATATTATACATTACTCTTGTATATTGCACTACACTATTCCATTCTCCATTAAATCTCCCCTATACACTCTACTATACCCTCATTTAATACCTATGCTATGCTTATGTTTCTTCTTATGGGATAACTCTATTTCTATAATAATGATAATATATTTACAAAACTTACTCTAATCTACAAACTGACCCTACCATTGTATGTCTACACCCTAAATACCCTGTAAATGATTCTCCCTACATACCTATTAAATAAACTACAAATCTTTAAACCCTTCTGAAAAAAACACAAAAAAATACCCCCCTCCCCTGCTGTGGAATTTTGTAATATCTCACCCAACTCTTTGCAACTCAACTAACCCTAACACCATTGCATTTGCTTGCTCAAACTACCCTATAATCGATTCTCCCTATACACTCGTATGTAAACTAAACAAAACCCCTTCCTAATCCCTCTATTACCAACCTCTACTACCTACAATGAAATATGATAATCTTTGGCCTAATCTTACTCTGATTCACAAACTGACTTCGCTATTGCATTTCTATTGTACAACTACCCTATATAACATTATCGCTACACATGTGCTATGTAAACTGCAAATCTAACAATTATTCTCATATTATAAACCCCCTCTATTTCTATCAAATATACTAATATCTTTACCAAATCTACTCCAATCCACAAATCCACTTTGCCATTGCCTTTCTACGCCAAATATACTCTATATCACATTATTGCTGCATATTTGCCACTTAAACTGCAAATCTTACTGCCCTTCCAATTTCACCCCTCACACCTACCTTACCCTTCCACTGCCTCATCCTCTCCCTCTTCTTACACCTCCTCTACCATTTACACCCTCTACCCCCTCCACCCTCTGCCCTCTGGGGGTGGCCAACGGCGGGCTTCACCTGGATGGGTTTGGGTTATGGCTTGGAATTGGCTTCTCCTTTACCCTCTTCCTTTTATCACTCTAATCTTGCTATAACTCCTTCCTTATTCTGTGACCTCTACCTGCCTCCCTATTCTTTGACCTCCACCTCCTCTAACCCCAACACCTGCTGTGGGCTCCTTTCATGGCGGCTTCGCCTTTTGGCTTGGGCACTTCTACCTTCCCTATACCCTGATCTCTATCTTGGTCCATAACCTCCACCTCCCTCCCTATTCCACCACCTCCTGCTTCTAAACTATTCTTATATCATGACACCCCCCCTATTCCATACAATATGATAATTTCTTTACCACTTTTACTCCTATCTATAAACTTACACACCATTCCATTTGTACACAAAAACTACCATAAACTCTTATCTCTACTTACTATATAAACTACAAATCTTCCAACTATTCTTATATCATGACCCCCCTATTTCATGAAATATGATAATTACTTTGCCAACTGTACTCTAATCTATACACAAACTTGCCTATTCTATTTCTACACAAAAACTACCTTATATAACATCATCGCTGTATACTTACTACATAAACTACACTATTCTTATATCATGGCGGCTTCCCCATTCAGCTTGGGCCCTCTCTACCTCCTAATTCCATCACCTCCTGCTCCTTCCTTGGCCTGTGACCTGTACCTCCCACCCTATTCCATCACCTCCCGCTTCTTACTTGGCCTGTAAACTCTACCTCCCTCCCTTGTATCAAAAATTGTAAGAGGCCATTCGATTCCTCTTGTAAATCTCGCTCAATAATAATACCATACGTGACCTTTCTCCTGTAGCTGCAAGACCTCGGCCACGTCTCATACCATGGCTTCCTGCCTAACAATTGTGGAATATCTCTCTAATTTGACATTGTATCCAAAATCCGAAGAGGCCATTTTCTTCACCTCGTAAATCAGCCCTATACACAATGTCGACCAACCCATTCCAGTCACAATTTATAATACATTAATTGAGTTTGGAATTTTTGACTTTTGACACATTTACTAGGAAGCTGGCCTCTATCGGGGCCTGTTTTGCATTTTCGACTTTTTTCCCACTTTTTTGCCGGGTAGCTCACTTGGGGTCGTGCCCCATTTTCGCTTTTTTTGGCCCTATGTACCTATGTACCCCTACCCAAACTTCAACATTGAATAACTTTTGTACCTAATGAGCTACAGACTTCATTTAATTTTTATTGAATTCGCTCGATTGAGCTCTACATTTTTCATCATATAAACTAATTGATCTAAGAAGTGGATCAGATGTTACAGTGCACCTTTGAATTTTCGACCTTTGAGACCTTTTTACTAGGTAGGTGGCCACCATCGCAGCCAGTTTTGAATTTTCGACTTTTTTTCAAGTTTTGCCGGGTAGGTCGATTATAGCGTTGGTACCTCGTGCGCTCCAGCCATGGTGCGGGCCGCATGGGGCGGTGTTGGTGTGGGTGGTGTTGGTGTGGGCGGTGTGGGCGGTGTGAGCGGTGTTGGCGGTGTCGTATTTTCGCATTTTCAGCCCTATGTACCCTTATCCTACTAAAATCCAACCTCTAGAACTTCAACATTAAATAACTTCTGTACCTGAAGAGCGATCGACTTATGAGTAATTTTATGAGTTTCGCACGCCTTAAGAGCACATATATACCCATATAACCTATTGTGTAAAGTCGATATATAGTGTGATGTAATTGATTAAAGGCATAGATAGCCCTGCTGCATGGAAATCCACGCCGCAGGGAATCACGCCGCAGGGGGAGACCCGCTTTTCGCGAAAATACAGCCAACCACAATCGCGTAAATCCACGCCGCCGCGGCGGCGTGGATTGGCATAAGTGGTAGGGTGCCTTAAGCTCTGGCTAAGCAGGAGCTTTACGTCGTTAGGCAGTAAGAGGGGTGCTTGAAATAGGGCTGTCTAGGCAAATCGATGCTTACGGAATTAAGACGGTGATTATACTGCTGTTAGAACCATTCGATACAGGCTCTCTAGGTAGGTCGAGGATACTGTCGAGAGAACCAACTTCTGAGCGCGAGACGCTGCTCAGTGGTCATTGTGTACAGCCGAATTGGAGGCATCGATTCATCCGATAAGTCTATAATTTGGTGAATGAGGTCAATATCGAGCGAATCGCGCTTTGTATAGGATTAATTCAGGCCAAAAGAAAAGCACTCGCGATAATCGACTAATCGCGAATCGACTTAGCGCGACTCGACTGTATACAGTACGTACCTCTTTGAAATACCCTGTGGGTTACACGTGATCTCATCAGTCCCTTTTGAGGACAGTTGGAGGTACCGATTTAATGCACTGAACTCGATTTGCCAGCAATCAATCACAAAAGGACAACCAGTTCTTCGACGCCGACGTTTCACGACTGTAATAATATGGACTAATCGCTCTTGTTATTGCTTGTATATTATTGCTACTATGTCCTAAGTGATCCTTAATTCTTCAAAAGGTGTTCATTCACTCCAAAACGGTGGCGCGATAGGGGCGACGAGGCTTCGAAGCATCAAAAGGAGATCAAATAGGAACGTTGCTGACCACCCCATAGCACTGCGATAGGCGCTCGATATTTGCGAAACGAACTCAACGTCGGCTTGGCCATATTGCGAAATGTCTGCGGAGCACCCGAATGCGTCGTGGCATCCCGCCTTCAGGCCGGACTCGACGGCGACCGAGTCCAGATCAGACTCGTATGGCGCCATCAACGCGGTGGCCACGGAGGAGAATCGCGAGATAGAAGACGACACACATGGAGTACCCGGACCTGCCACTCCCAATACCGCGACCCCGAGTCAGGATGAGGTTTCTCCTCCACACGAGCAGTCCGGCGGGAATGAAGAACACCTAGAATTGGGCAGCCTTCGCGAGGCCCTGACCACCTCGTTAGGAAGTCCAGGTGGCGTTGAAATGGATAATTATCCAAGCCATGCGCCAGAAACAATAAAAGAGGAGGCACAGGACCAAACGCAGATAACCCACGACAGGGCGGAAATACCATCGTCAGGACCGAGCAACGCCAACAAGCACATGAGCAACATCTCGTTTACGCGGACTGTTGTAGAGGACGTAGACTGGGGGGAGGACGATGAGGTAGACCCTGAATGGAACATTCAGAGAAAAGACGTCGATCCGTTCCAGTCGATGCCACCCACCGATCGGACGAACTCCTTCACGGCGGTGCCTCCGGCTCATGTGGCAAATGAAACGACCCCCAACGGCTATCATAGCCAAGCGGGAGATATCATGCTAGTGGGGGAGGACAATACATATAACAAGCCATCGAATGGCCAGCAGACGAAAAAATCGCACCGGGCAAAACAGAGCATTGATTGGGGAACCAGTGGAGAGTATGGTGACGACGAATTCAATCTCGGAATGGTCCAAGGCGGAGATACTAGCGAAGACATCATGGAGGCGAGCCAATACGAGGAAGGGGTCCACCTGGTTCAGAGTACACACCTCGGTCCTCCGGTTAAAGGCCACAAAAAGATGTTCAGCACCTCGAAGCTATTCGATGACATTGAGGCCGAAGATGATGGGGGGTTCTTTTCGGCCATCGGGTCCGACACAACAGAACAGCCGCCCAGGCTGGACCGAAAGTCGACGTCTGAAGTCTTGAATTCAATACCCCACGACCTTCATGCGGACACCAATGGCAACATTATTGATGATGGGCATGAAGCCAGACGCGCCAAATCGATAAGCGCGACGACTGGCGGGGGTATAGCTACCTCAAAAAGCACTTTAATATCTGATGTTCTCACCAGTATCGCTGACACGAATGAGGAGGGACTCGGGGAAGGTAATGGGGTCGAGGAGTTGAAACCGAGCGAAGAAAATCTTGCCGCCAAGTGGCAAGCAG
Organism: Pseudogymnoascus destructans; assembly: GCF_001641265.1. NCBI lineage: Eukaryota > Fungi > Ascomycota > Leotiomycetes > Thelebolales > Thelebolaceae > Pseudogymnoascus > Pseudogymnoascus destructans. The sequence continues at coordinate 51,444 of NW_020167541.1, read as the reverse complement.
CCCTTGACGCCGACGAGTTTCTCGAGGATGACGATGATCTCCTTCCAGATGAAGTACCAGAGCTGACGCCTGAGCTCGACCCCGAGGCCGTATTCGGTAGCGATGATGAAGGGTTCCTGGAGGACGACGAACCGGAGCTGGCCAATGGGCCCGATTCGCAAAGCCAAATGCCGTCGTTCCCAAAACCAATCACAGGTCCAAGCGGGAATGTCATTGGATTTGATCAGCTCATAGGCAGTGCGCAGACAACTGGGCAGGGCACACAGAATCGCTACCTACCGGCAGCTGCTGCACAAACGGTTCCGCAACAACCTAAAAACATGTATGCGCCTGCTGCTCCTCTTTTCACAGACCTCTCTAGCCAATTCAACCCTGCCGGCACATACGGCGCTGTCCAGGCCTCTGGTCAGGTCCCTCAGCCGGGTACGTCAGGGTTAGGAGCCCAACATCTGGCGGCGAATCGGCCAGATCTAGGCCCAAAGGCTCAAAGTTTTGCGGATAAAACAAAGGGCGGGTATTCATCACCTTATGACCTCCCTATGGACGTTACAAAGCCGAGGAAACGTGTTAGTATGCAGCAAATGAGCGCAGCTTATGGGCAAGCTTCGGTCCCTGCCCCCCCTCTGCGGAGTAACAGCATGCACATTCAAAACCAACCACAAACATCGCCCGCATTTCCGTCGCCTCCAATAGGCGGTATGGGTGCGCCAACCCCAAACGCTCCTCCCCAAGGTTTCGCACCTCCACCCAAGCAAGGCCCTCCAACCCTCAAATCAAAGGGCAGCAGCTTCTTTGAGGAACTACCGGTTGTTGCGAAGCAACGGGCACCACGTGGTCAGTCACAGCCTGCTTCTCCCTCTTTTGGTGGCCTACAGGCCCCTGGTGGCGTCTCCTCTCCACCAATATCGATGGGACCGCCACAGATACCGCCACCGAGGCAACAATACGCAGAACCGCCTACATCGGGACATGGTCTCGTTACCTCGCCGCCGGTAAACCCGTACTCGCCAATAGTAGCTCAGGAACCAAAGGCTGCCCCGGCCATCTCGCGATACTCGCCCGCCCCTGTTCAGAAGCAATCTGCTGGGTACGCTCCAGCTCCAGTGCAAACCCAATCTGCGTACTCGCCAGCTCCGGTGCAACAACCAGCTACCGGATACTCGCTAGTCCCAGCGCAACCGTCTCATGGATACTCACCAGCTCCGGTTCAACAACCAGCAACTGCATACTCACCAGTTCCAGCACAACAGCCATCTGCGGGGTACTCACCAGCTCCAGCCCAACAACAGGCCACTGGATACTCGCCAGCTCCCGTGCAACAGCAACCTGTTGCCCCCCCACAAGAAAAATATGCTGCTACGCCTCCTCTTGTACGCCACGTCATTCCTCCCTACGCTGCTATACCCCTTGCTCCAAACCCACCGTTCGCGCATCAGCCGCGAACGTCCAGCCCTCTTGCTCAGTTCGAGAGATCATCGGACCATCAAACATCTACCTCCCCACCCGCAAAATTGGGCTATGGGCGAAGTGGGAGAAGAGAAAGCTCATCATATAACGGTGCGCGTGATTCACACTTGACTTTGGCCAGAGAGGCCACTGAGCATGCTGCTATCGATCGAAGGAGAAGCCAGGACCAAGCTGGCTTCTCTCTACAGGAATCTCAAGTGCCATCTCAACTGAGACCTAGCCCTACTGCTGTCCAAAGTCCATATGAGCCGGGGTTAATATCCCCGTCAAAACGATCTCTATCACACGCTCCAGATAACCGCGAGCCACTCACCGAAGTGGAAGAACCTGCATTTGGACCTCCCAAGAGGTCACAAACCCAATCTCCCGGCTCCGCAGCAACTGGTCCGGGAAGAAGGGTCACGTCTGAAGAAATCCATCCTCGCCCATCGTCATCGTCTGTATATAGCCCTACATCTCCTCCACGGCAAACCCGAGGATATGCGCCTATGACTGCAGAAGCTGCGGCACCAACACAGAAGGTCCATGGCCGGACTGTCTCGCAGGGTTTAGATTATATTGCCCCAACCGATGGTCGTGAGCACGATCCCTTGCAACGCTGGAAGGGTGCCCCTGTCTTCGCATGGGGTTCTGGTGGCACTGTTATAACCTCCTTCCCGAAGGAAGTGCCAAGGTATGGTATGGGAAGCAACATTCCGATGATCCAACCGAGCCCAGGAGAGGTCAAAGTACGGAGTATCAAAGACATATACGCTCTCGATGAGCGTACTTCCACTTTCCCTGGCCCGCTAAAGGGGAAAGCCAAGAAGAAGGATGTCTTGACGTGGCTATCAACAGGCATTGAGTCATTGGAGCGACAAAACGACCATCTCCGGTCTTCCTCGAGCCTGTCGCACGACGATATGAGAAAAGAGGAGCGAGTCGTCCTGTGGAAGATCTTCAAGGCTTTTATCGAGCATAACGGGGTTTTGGAAGGCAATGCAGAGGTTGAGAAGGCCGTAAGGTCGATTCTTTCCCCAGAACTTGACAATGAAGGCGCAACTGATGCACCCTTTGCCATGGGAGCAGATTTGGGTGGCATACATAGATCTGCTGGCCCGGCAACTTTGGCAGACCCAGTTGACCCTGTTGCTGTGGACACTCTTAGGAAACAGCTCCTCAAGGGCGAGCGAGAGAAAGCTGTGTGGTCAGCAGTCGACAATAGGCTATGGGCTCATGCGTTGTTATTGTCGAATACAATTTCGCCAGATCTTTACAAGCGGGTTGCTCAGGAATTTGTTCAGAAAGAAGTCAAGAATATCGGAGAGAACACGGAGCCCTTGGCCGCGCTTTACGAGATATTTGCTGGTAACCACGAAGAATGTGTTGACGAGCTCGTCCCTCCTTCTGCCCGGGCTGGGTTTCAGATGGTGAGTACATCTGCCGCAACCGGCCCGTCAAAGAGCGCCGTGGAAGGCTTGAATCATTGGCGAGAAACTCTTGGCTTGATTCTAAGCAACAGGAGCGCGGATGATAGCAAAGCCATTCAATCTATTGGCAAACTTCTCGCTGGCTATGATAGATCGGAAGCTGCTCACATATGCTTCATCTTTGCCCGTTCACGTTCCGTTTTTGGGGGGATTGATGATGCACAGTCAGATATTGTCTTGGTTGGTGCCGATCATCAACGGAACCCTTACGGATTCGACAAAGATACCGAGGCCATCCTTCTGAGTGAAATCTACGAATTCGGCCAATCATTATCCAGCACATCCAGTGTTCCGATCTCGATACCGCACCTTGCAGTTTACAAGATGCAGCATGCGAAGCTTCTCACAGCCTTCGGCCAGAAGAGTAAGGCATTGGAGTATTGCGAATTCATTGTATCATCGATTACCTCCCAGACCAGGAGATCTACATATCATCATCCCCTCTTAGTGTCGGAACTTAATGACCTCAGCAAGCGCCTGAAGCAATCGCCGAAAGACGAAACATCATCATGGATAGCGAAGCCAAGCATTGATAAGGTTTCCAGCAGCGTGTGGACGAAGTTCAACAAGTTCGTTGCTGGCGATGAAAAAGACGATGTTCCAGCTGGAGGCGATGACAGCAGTGGGGATGTTGGTCCGTTTGCCCGAATCGCAGGAGGTACGCCGACAATCAGTCGCACCCCATCTGTTGCCGATATCTATTCGCAAGGCAACATCCCCAACACAACCAGCGGTGCCATACCTATTCCAATTGGGGGGAAGGCGGTCTCACGCTACGCTCCCGGAGGATCATACGGATCTAACGTAGCAATGGGCTCATCGTTCGGCTCACCTGCTGGTAGCCCATATGCCGGCTTAAACATTGGCCTGTCGATACCGGCACCTCATGGACAGCAATACCCAGTATCGGATTCTCGTATCGTATCTCCAGGGTCTTATGATTCTCGTTACGCGCCAACATCCCATCCAGAGTACGCGCTAGCTCCGCAGCTAGCCCCTACATCTCATGCAGATTACTCGCCCCAGTATGGCGCCTCTTACGCTTCTAGCCCGAACGAATATCGCGCACCTGAGTGTAGCCAATCTCAACCGCCCACGGCGAACGGCGGCCATGATGGATACCACGCGCCTGAGACATCCGGGGCCATGAATGCTTCGGGTAACTATCCTCTGGCGCCTATTACGCCTTCCTCGTTTGAGCCACCGGCATATAATCCTTACGAGGCTCAACCTTCAACATCGTTTGAGGCTCCAGCATCGGCAGGGTACTCGCCACCCGAACAGAGCGGCTATACCCCCCCATCTTATGAGCCTAATCAAATGAATGATGAGCCAAGTTCGCCTGATACCGGGTCGAAGAAGAAGAGCTTTATGGATGATGAAGACGAAACGCCTCGAAAGCCCTCGGGAGGAGCCGGCGAAATGACGAAGGCAGAAAAAGACCGCGCGGCGGATGAGGCCTTCCGGAAGGCCGCCGAAGAAGATGGTAGGTGCTTTCAACAGTTCCCCTTCAATATTCTCTGCAATTGGCTAACTAACACCAGAAAAACGGTCTTCTTTTCAGCCAGGAAAGAAGGGATGGGGCCTCACTGGCTGGTTTTTGAAGAAGGAGGCCAGTCCCGCTGAGCCCCAGCAATCCCAGACCGGCAAACCCATCAAAGCAAAACTGGGTGAGGCAAGTTCGTTCTATTACGATCCGGAACTGAAACGCTGGGTCAACAAGAAGGGTGGAAAAGATGAGCAGGCAAAGGTTGGGATCACACCGCCGCCACCGAAAGCAGGGCCTCCGAGAAGCGACTCCGGTTCTGCCCCACCCGGAATGGGGGTTACGAGTGCACCGCGTTCCGCCTCGTCTTCTAGTTACGATGGTACGCCACCGCTTCGGGATGGGTCACCAGGGTCTTTCGCGACACCAGGCACACAGAGCGAACCACCGGCGACTTCTGAAAGCCTGGAGCCGCCTGTATTGCAGAGAAACTTCAGCAATACCTCGACAAGGAGAGTTAGTGGTGGGAGCAACCCATCGAGTCGGCCAAATACCGGTATGAGCAATGCGAGCAGCATTGACGATTTGCTCGGCCCGCCCGTAGCGCGCAAGGCTGGAGATAGGGCTAAGAAGGGGAAGAAGGGCAGAGGGTATATCGATGTTATGGGAGATAAGGCTGCTGCTAGTGGATAGTAGGCAAAGATGGGAGCGGGGGAATACGGGGGTTAATATTATTAATGGCATGCATGTAATTTTTAGAAGGAGTGAGTGGGAGGCACTTCAGATGGCGTACGGATGTGCTCTTTTGGGATTCTTTGGTATATATTTCAGCGCAGGGCCGTGGGAATGCCGGAATCGTACTGTACTCGTTATCACTTTCTACATCTGACTCTCTGTGATCATAGGCCCTGAACTGCAATTCTTATGCTAACAGTGCCTAGGATTCCTATATAAAATGTTAAGAGTTATCAGTGTTCGGCGGATCGTATCCGGATCTGATCCTGAGCCCTCACGGGTAAGATCATGATCCGTCTGAGGTCTGACGGATAGATACGGGTTATATCCGGATCTTCAGGATAATGAGGCTTAAAATATAAAAATAGAATAGATAAAATAACTTATATAACTACTCCTCCCCCTCGTCATCAGCATCTTCGGCTTCACTTTCTTCAACCTCTAGTATATGACCCCAATCTCGTAAACAGAGTAAATATCGAAGCGTTTCAGGAGAGAGCCTGTTCCTTTTCTTCATAAGAATATCAGCTCCATTACTAAAGACCCGTTCTGATGGAGCTGATGTTGCAGGAATTGCCAAATGGTCTCGAGCAATTGCCTATAATTGGATATTGATATTGCTTTGCTGCCCAATATTGACGATATCTGTTGCTGGACCTGGCCGGGGCTCAACAAGCCAGCGCTTCCATTCTGGTTCTTGGTAAATACTATGAGAGAGATATAAATCGTCGTCGGAGTCAGGTTCTGTAGGTAATTGTCGTAAATCAGCCTCAGCTTCCCTTTTCTCTTCTTCAAGATAGTATTGGCAGTCTCTATATTGAATAAAGACGTCGTGGAACTGCTGCTTAACCCTATTCTGTTTGACTTCTTCAGTACTGCTTGGCCAAAGACTGTTGAATACGTTAAGATTCATACGTGGATCGCAAATTGTAGCTACCCCTGAATGACTCCATCGTTGATTCGTAGCAAGCGTATAGTACTCATTAAGCTTCTTATGAGCAGCGATACAAGCTAGGCCGATCGTTGATGATATACCAACTTCCTTCTGTAAAGCCTCAAGCTTCTTTATCATCATTAGATACTGAGGAATTGCGAAGTTGAGCATTGGATATAAGCTTGCTTGTAGCTTTTGCGACGGCTTAACAAATATAAAGAAGAAATTCTGAAGAGCGTGGAGCGTTATCCAATCCTCTGGTGTAAGAGCGATACCTCTCATACTTAGATCCATTTTCTGAGTAGCACAGATCGCTGTAATTGGCGTCTGTAGCTTAATAGCTATTGAAACCATTTCGTACGTTGAGTTCCACCGGACTGGCATATCGAGTGATAGTTGTAGCTTCTTAAGACCAGCTGCTATAGTCTGCTTTTGAAGAGCATCTTTCCATTGCCTTCGATCTCTGAATACATAGATATGTCTTCGTAGCTTACCAAGAGTATTCTTAACTTCAATATTACTATTGAAGCTTACTGGAATCCGCGCAGCTCCCTGCTCACACCGATAACTCTCAACTTGCTCAGCAGGGGCCACTTTTAAAGTCTTAAGAGCATCTTGAATATTGATAATATGGGCTATGCATCGTACATCTCCTTCCTTGACTCTAAACGTCCAGGGTTGTTATGTTGTAACTTCCTGGTCTCTGGCTATTTTCTCATATTTTGCAAGCATAACAGTATTAGCTGAGGCGTTATCCCTTGTACAGGTAAAGACAGCTCCTGTAATTGTTGAGCTAGATATTCGCCGCTATGGATAGGCTCTTGAAGATGTACAACGTCAAGTACTTTAGATTTCTGTTGCCATTTATCGTTGATCCAGTGTGCAGTAATCGCAGCATAGTCTGTATAATTCCGTGCAGACCATGCATCTGTCGTTATTGATATCCGGCCTCCTCTCTTAATATGAGAATGGAGCTCAAGTTGTAGCTGGCCTCGGTGATATGAGAACTGACGCTGTAGTTCTCGGTGTAGCATACGAGCTGTTATTGCCATAGTTGTTGGGCTTAAGAATTAAACTAATTCATGGAATGAATAGCTTTCAACAAGGCATATCAATAGATTATTCAACACAATAAACTGTAGTAATAACTCCTTATACTTTGAAGGATTACCAGGTTGCTTTAGTAGTGTTACGATATCAAGTGCGCCTTGCAGCTCGAGTGGGGGTTCAGGGGTGTGGGGAGCTTTCCGGGGTTGGAGCGAAGTTTTCAGTTGTGGAGTGAATTCTCAGAACTGGTCTCGCTAAAGAGAATTCACTCCACAATAGCTGTATATAGATCGAGCCACTGCTCGAGTGCTCCTCTTCTCTTTCCTTTCTTCTCTAGATTGAGTTTAATTCATAATACCCAACTGGCGCCCTATGCCTTGGTGAACCGTGACATAAAACTCAATCTCTCTTATACCTCTTTTCCTGCTCTTTGAGCTGAACCCTCTTCTGAAATCGAAATCGAAATCCACTCTTTGAAAACCCCAGAACCAGAAACCTTATCCTGAAGTCGATTCCAGGACGATCTCGAGGCAACCCCTCAAAGTTGGCTTTCGACAGTCAGCTCGACACACACACACCACCTTCGCAAGCCAGACCTTTTACAACGCTCCCTCGACAAGGATATAACTGTGAGGGAAGTGCGCTCCTCTCGAGTGGCTCCTACGGCCAACAACTGCACAATAGGGCCTTTGGCAATATGTGTCTGACTTGACGATATAAACTGAAATTGAAATAGCAACTCGCTATGGCTTATACAGCTGAAGAAAAAGCTGCAATGGCAGCTCGAAATGATCCAGAACAAGACCAGGAATCCCTGGCAGAAGGAGCATCAATTCCAAGCTCTGCAAACCAAACCAATGAACTTCATGATCCTAATTTCAAATCCGAAACCTTCCTGCACACTCTGGGCAAAACAGCTCAAGAGAGACATGAATCTATACTTGCAAATCGACATGAAAAGGCTGAATGGAATGTTGAAACCTTTGACGAATTCCAGAAACTATCTGTCGCCAACCAGAAAATGGCATGGACTTTGCACAAGAACATTCTTCGGGACTATTTGGCCCTAGCAGAGGACTCAAATTCGATACTGGCTGAAAAGGATGATGCCATTCTCCAGTTACAGGAACTGATCCAGAGCAACGAGCAACAAATCACAGAGCAACAAACAATTCAGAAATATCTTGAAAAGCAAACCCAACAAGCTCTGAAAAATGAACCAGGACACCACTCTCACATTCGACTGTCAGCTCGGATTCCAGACCCTCCAATCCTCACAGATGGGATAGAGCCAGCATTTGAAGACTGGGTTGTGAAAATTCGCCTCAAGCTCGAAGCCAACATTGATCATTTTCCAACACAGACTTTACAAATGAGCTACATTCAGAGTCGACTGGGAGGACTGGCAGTTCGACATGTCAATCCAAGGCTTCGACCAAACTCTACAAACAAATTGCAGACAGCAGAAGAAATTCTCGAACTTTTGGAAAAAGTCTTCAGTGATCCCGATCGAAGGCACACAGCTCAAACTGAGTATCGAAAGCTGTATCAGAGAAACAACACCTTTGCAGTGTTCTGGGCTGAGTTCCAAAGGCTCACGACAGAGCTTGATTACTCTGAAGAAACTTTGCTGGATGACTTGCGCTTCAAAGTCAACCAACAGATGCAGAAAGCCTTAGTGGCTGAAGTTGGAGCTACTACACTTCACGAGTTTGCAAAGAAATGCATGCTCATCGACCAGAACATTCAGCGGATCAAGGAACAAGAAGACAAAAGGAAGCCAAAGTTATTTTCGAACAACATGGGCCAAACTCAAAATCAGGGCCAGGCACTTCGAACTTCAATCCCTCAACCTACAATGGATTCCAACATGCAAAACAAGACGCAGAAGCTGTATCGACCACCGCATCAAGATCCAGCAAAAGAAATGCTCATGAAACTTGGGAAATGCTTCATATGCCGACAAAATGGACATTGAGCTCGAGACTGTCCCCAGAAGCTCAAAGCTCAAGTGAATGAGGTATCTAATCGTTGGTTCTCAAACCACCGCCTGGAGGCGGTTGGCGAAAGCGAACTGGGACGCAAAAGCGATTGTGGGACACTTCGGGAGCGGACTCGCGACGCGACACGACCGACCATGAACACGACTGACAACGTAACAATGCTGTAAATATATATAAGTTAACGTACATGTATAGCGAAAGCGCCAAACAAGCGAAAGCGCCAAAATTATCTACCCTCACGACAAACATTGCGATAAATCTACCACAACATTAGAAATCAATTGAAACTACTCGGAGTCCTCTTCCTCAGAGGTGTCTATTACAATCTGACACGTGCGCGCATTGTGCCCAGTCTCACCACACTTGCCACAGCGATGGGCACGGGTTTCTTCCCTTGGCTTCCAACCACGGCTTGCCCTTATTTCCTGCTCTACCTGCTGCACAACATCCCTCTCATCCTGTAGCTCTTGTGCCCCTTGTTGACTAAGTGATCCTCCTTGCTGTAGTCGTGTTTTCCTAGCTCTCCGGCGCTTGCTTAGTACTTCATTTGCCTGTCATAGGTTTTGGTTCTCTCCCTTTAGCAGTGCTAATTGATGCATTATTTGCGATGCACCCTTTGTAAACTGGTCAACAGCTGCATAGATTGAGGTTGGAGAGCTATTTTGATGGCGTGAAATCCGAGTTTTAATAAATGTAGACTGTGACATAGCTTCAATTGGGTTGTTTGGTGTCTGAGAAACCCAAGGTTGAGCAGTACCTGGGCGGGAGCTTGGAGGCGTTGGTGTCCTTAACTTAAGATCAAGTGTAGATATCACTCTCTCAGGGTCAAATGGAAGAAGCCCTGCCCCTCGGAACCCGCCTCGAATGTTACTTTCCGTCATTGTAGTGTTAAATGCAGCGTGGAAGGCAGGAAAGAAGTCATCCTTTGTAATATGAGAAATATGAGCCTGCATCATATCTTCAATTTGCCGACCATAGGCCTGCTTTAACGGGCCGAAACAGCCAACATCAAGTGGCTGGAGTAGATGAGAAGAGTGAGCAGGCATACAAAGCGTAATAATGTTGTGTTCCTTGCAGTACTCCTCAAACTCATCTGAGTGGTGGCTCTCATGACCATCAAGGACTAACAAGCGATAACCACCAACACTCCGGGCCTTTGTATGCTTCTCAAAGTGCTGAATCCAATCCATGCCTCTCTCGTTTGTAGTCCAGCCATTTTCAGTAACAGAAATCACCCAATCGCTTGAAAATCCACTATTCTCATACCAAGATGTAAGGTGGTTTTTGCCTGCAACAATGATAAATGGTGGTACTGCCCAACCTTGAGAACTAACGCCTTGGATTACTGTAACCCATTCCCGATTACCAGGCTGTACCTTCTTTGCTTTTGCCCGCCCGTCTGAGCTTGTTACAACCATAGCAGTTGAGATAACGCCCATCATAAACCCAGTCTCATCAAAGTTGTAGATATCTGCTTCATCGATACCATATTTCGCAATTGTGTTACGCACAAGCTCAAACCAGCCATTAATAACTTCTGGATCTTCGCACTTAGCCCTCTGGTAGTCGTATTTGCGCTGAAAGCGTGTCTGGAGCTCTACACGCCGCTTAACAAAGTTTGAAGCCCAACGCGACCCAACGCGTGACGCGTCGCGTGTTGCAAGTAGTCGACTTGCCATATCTTCAACAACAGACAGCCGAGGAGGAAACCCTTTGGCAGCTAGGTCGAGTATATACTGAACAAGGACGGACTCCTCTAGGTTAGTTAATTTCTGTGAGTTGGCTTGGATATCGCGTCGTGAAGGTACACCTTCTAGACGACGACCTAGCTTGCGGTGGTCCACAGAATAGATCCTAGCAGCAACTCGAAGGCGTAACTTTGGGTCGCTTTGCATAGCCTGGATAGCTAGCACTAATTGGCTTTCATCGTTTTTATGGGGCATGTTTTGTTGTTGAGGAATTTAACATTTAGTTGGGGGGTTTGGTCACCGCATCATTTTGGCGCTTTCGCTTGTTTGGCGCTTTCGCTATACATGTACGTTAGTAATAATTATTTATAAGGTAGTTTTAGCATATAACGTACATTAGGGTTAGGGTTAGTAACCCTAACCCACCCCAACCCTAACCCTAAGCTCAGCCTCTACGTGATAGATCACGAGCCTGGAGTCGTTTCCGCCAGAGTACCCACTGATTTGCTTCAGGATGCGGCCTCCACAGATATCGATCTGGAAGATCGTCACACACGGGATGAGTACGCCATCCAGAAACCTGATACGTAATACCAAAATTGAGCGAAGTGGTTGGGCGACTGCTACAGGTGTTCTGTAGGCCACCTTCCAGGCGCTAGCCGTAGCCTGCGGGTATATATAGGACGTGTGTCCGTGAGCAGATTGCGAATTCATAGACTTCCTCCAACATCGAAGTTCAAGATGACTTCTATTCATTGGGACAGCCAGCAATTTTATCGACCAATTCCTCCTGCAGCTATACCATCTCCGACATTCCGGCCACCTTTGCATCCACAAGCTGGTGCTGGTTCGATTTACTTTCAACCGTCTACAGATTTTGCCCGTTATGAAGAGGTCAAAAGGACAACTACGCATGGCGCGGCCCAGAAGTACATAACATCCGGTACGGACCAGGTAGAACTACCTTCTGATCAAGGCCAGTCATTACAGGGCATAAAAAGTATGTGTCCGTGTTTCTCCACGACGGCAACAGCTGACCAAATGCAGAAATCACGCAGGACATTTGTTACAGTCAAGATGCAGCCGACGTCAGCGATACAGAGATAGAATTTCCTTCAATTAAAAAACTGAAGTGGGGTACAAGCCAGGGTGAGTAGCCAAAACCCTCCAGTAATTGCAATCCGCGTTGCTCATATCTTTCAGATGACCCTATCCTCCTGGACGATGATGTGGGCGACAGTGGAGTGCTGGACGATGCTGAGAGGGAGATCTTAGTAGACCTCTTCGGCTCTCAAGCTGCACTAAGTGATGCGACGATCCAGACAACTACGACAAAGGTGAATGACGTGCTGTTGCTTGCCTCTCAAAACATGAGCAATCTTGAGACAGAGAGTCTATCCGGTTTGGGTAGTGTTCAAGAAACCAGCGCTACCTCTGTGACCGAAGGAATTCCAACGAACGAAGGCAAGATCGATAAATATCAGCCAAAATCAAGAAGTGATAGCAATGATTACATTTCCGCAAAGAACGACCATATGGACACGATTGAACTAAGCCCTGGGCTGAAGCGCAGCGATGATCAAGATGGAAGCACAAATGGTACTGATGGCGAAGACCACGCCAATGATAGCTCCGGCTCTGATATAGAGCACCCACACCCACAGCGTTTAAAACGGCGGAGGGCAAAGAGCACGGATAGCTCTGCACAAACAAACTTCAGCAATGTGAAAGACGTTACTCTTCCGACCGATTCCTGGGATGTCTTAAGCCAGGGAGGAACAGCGGCCTCTTTCGATTATTCTCCAAAGAGTCAATCTATTAATGGAGACCACGTCAATGATAGCGACACCGGTGGCTCTGAGATACAGGAGCGGAGACTGAAACGGCCGAGGCGGGCAAAAAGCACGGAGAGCTCTGCACACATGAGCCCCAGCAATGTGAAAGAGGCTTCTTTTGCTATGGCCAATTCCTCTGACGCCTCAACTCCAAAAACAGGAGCGACGTCGTCTGATTCCCCGCTAGAGAGTCACGAGATACCAATCCGTGGATCCCTTACACTGCAAACATTCCAGTCGGGAATAGTGTATTGCCTTAAATTTTCCCAGGAAGAGTTACCATTTCCTCTCGACATAGAGCAGGCGCAAAATGTCATCAGCAGCGCCTCTAGTGGCAATAGAGACAGGGAGCGGCCGCATTTGCGAGAACGAGTTGTGAGCAGACCTGGTAGGCATTCGACATATTCAGAAGATGACGACGAACTGTTGATACAGCTGAAAGAGAAAGACAAATTGCCATGGGACGAAATAGCAGAGTACTTCCCGGAAAGGACCAAAGCGACGTTGCAAGTGCACTACTGCACAAAGCTGAAGAACCGCTCGCAGACGTCTAAGTGCAAGAAACGCAAGATAACGAACTCAGCTAACGAAAGCGGGGGAATATGTCCATCTGGTTTTTCAATGGAGTTGCTTGATCCACAGCTTCGAGATGCTCTTCCTTTCACACCATTTGTAGCAGCAACTGCCGACTCCACTAAGGGTGCTCACGGAAGCATACTATCAACTGGGAACAAAGAGCATACAGCAGTGCAGCCGCGCTGTAGCAGCCAAGGAGTGGAAAGCGATACAGATGAGATCTGCGAGGTTGAAGCGCTGCTTGCAAAGTCGACAGTACGTAATGTGGTTTGGTACCTCGTGAAGTGGGAAGGCTTTGGTGATGATGAAAATACGTGGCAGGAACAGGACGACATCAGTTCGGATCTCGTTGACAAATTTGAGGCGAGCTATCAAGGGAACTTCGGTGTGGAACTACTCAAAAGGCGAGAACGGAGAGGGAAAATTGAATATTTTGTTAAATGGAAGGGTCGTCCAACGGGTGAGAATTCCTGGGAGAAGGAAGATACAATACACTCTGAACGAATTAAAGAGTTTGACAAGGTAATGGAGGAAATCATTGCATTGTATTTTAGGGCTAGCAAGCATTTGCATAAGAGATGAGTTCGCTTTGGCGATAGATATTAGTTTTAGTTAATGACATATATTGCACCAGGGACCTTGGAAATCCATACAAACTGTGCGACTTGGCGCGTGGGCCGACCGAAGCACGTGACCACACGCGACGTGATCCGTTACGTAATATCACATGAAGGTTCATCCGAATGAAGCAATCAACGAGGCTCAGGAAGGATTCATGAGTCGGGAAAGGTTTAAGGTTGATGATGTGCCGGATCCTTCAGAGTCAAACTAAGGATATTTGAAGCGATTCACGTCAAGACGAATCTCTAAATTCTGTCCGTTGGATCCTTTATTTATATTACATAAATTCCCTTGTGCTATGCCAAATGCTCCAGTCAGTAACTTTCCCATCGACGCTTGTAATCCCGAGCATTTTTTCGATATTTTTGAAGCTTCGCCCATTTCGCAATGACTCTGAAAACTATCGGACACAAGGAAACTGTGAATGCCTGCCTAATTCCCTAATTTCCGTATTTTATCATCAACGGAGACGGTTTCTAGCTCCGATTTACTATGGCAGAACGGAGAACGGTATAATCATGTGATCGAAACAGGTTGACAACTTAGTGTTGGCCTAAGGCAGTCGCAAAATCTCGGATCATCCTCCAGACTGTGCCTAAACTTTGCGGCAGTTTCTTTCTCGTCCACGAGGTCAAGTACTTTTATGCTCTCGAAGATAGGGGCCCGTTACCGATAAGCTTGAATATCAAATGGATATCAATAACGAGTTCACGGAATGGGCTGTCGCTCGAGGAGTGCAACTCAACGGGATTGCAACCCATAGATTTCCTGGTAGGGGACTGGGTATCATTGCGAAGCAGGAGCTTAAAGTATGTAGGACTGGGCATTATTTATATTTGATTACTTTGTACTTCTCTTTTGCTCTTTCTATACCACTGTTTCTGCGAGTGCATTCTGACGCTTAATCAGGCTGGAGACACAATACTGACTGTCCCCGTATCTGCCCTACGAACAATCCGAACCGTCCCAAAGAGCATCTCTAAACCAATCGGCATTATCACCGTTCAAGGTCTCCTGGCTGCCGAACTGACGATGGACATATCCGAGGTTCGTGCCGCATGGCGAGCAGTTCTACCAACCAAGGAGGACTTCGACGAGTCAATACCATTCATGTGGCACCCTGCGCTCCAAGCACTGCTCCCAGCCGGATCATCATCTCTCGTGGAAAATCAAAAGAAGAAAATCTCCGTCGACTGGGCCGCTGTCTCCACCGCCTTCCCCACTGTGTCCAACGCTTCATATTTATATTACTGGTTCATAGTCAGCACCCGAACATTCTATTACACCTCCCCAAAAATAAAAACACCAGTCGACCACTACGATTGCTTGGCACTCGCACCATTTGCCGATTGTTTCAACCATGCAGATGTTGCCTCCAAAGTAACGTTCTCAACCTCTGGGTACGACATCTGCACGGATCGACGAATCGAGAAGGGAGAGGAAATATACATTAGTTATGGGAATCATAGTAATGATTTCTTGCTTGCTGAATATGGATTCATTCTTGATGAAAATAAGTGGGATGAGATTTCCATCGATGAAGTTATTTTATCTCTGTTTACTGAAGAGCTGAAACAGCAGCTGAAGGAGGCAGGCTTTTTAGGTAACTTCGTATTGGATAGAGAGAAGGTTTGTTATCGCACACAGGTTACGCTGAGATTACTCTTCATGCCGCCGAATAGATGGCAGTGTATGCTGGCTGATGGATTAGAAGATGAAGACGAACATCAACTGGCCGTCAATAAGATTTTGGTGAAAGGTCTGAAGGCCTATTTGGATATTGCTTATGAAAGGCTTAAACAAGTAGAGTTGCTTGATTGTGGGCTACCCAGCCAAAGACACACGCTGAACAGACGCTGGGAACAAATATGCCTTCTTCTAACCACTGCTATAACTAGGATAGAAAATTGAAAGTTCCACCACCCATGCCAAAGAGAGAAAAACTCTAAGAAATTTGTCAGGAATTCCGGACCAGAATACAGTCCCCCATGGCCCCACCCCCTCAAAAAGAGGCTCCCACTCAGATTCACACAAGCGAAGCGGCATGGCAAAGCACTTCGTACTTTCGTTCTTGACATAGATATCGAAATTCTGCACCCACATCGACTATCTTATGATATCTTCATGACGACCATTGGCGCAAGCCATCATTATGATTGAGTGCAGTCAACCTAACAATTCCTGTACCTCAGGGTGTCCGGCACTAACCGCAAGCTGTCGCGCCGTCAATCCATATCGAGGTTCCATCCCAACACCAGTGGCGATTCCTTCCTCAAGTAACCACTGGCGTAATAAATCAATCAATCGTTTCTCAGCCATATGTACGTCTGTCACGCCGTAGTCATATTCCTCTTCTTCTTCGACTCCACACCACCGCGCTTCTGCCTCGACGTCAGCTCCTTTTTCCAGCAGCTGTTGCACAACCGACTCCCACCCCATAAAAGCTGCTATGTGCAGTGCGGTGAGATTGTCTTGAGTTTTTGCTTCAACGCTAGCGCCTCCTTCTAGCAGATAGTGTACGGCTGACTCAAACCCTATGAAAGCCGCAATGTGTAGTGCAGTTAAATCATGTCGAAATTTCGCTTCAGTGGCTGCCCCGGTTTCCAGTAGCATTTTCACTACCTCTCGTTGCATGTTCTCGACTGCGTATATCAACGCCGTCCTCCCCCAACGGTCTTCCGCGTTGACGTCGATCCCCTTCCCTACCAGCAGCTGCACGATTAGCCTGTCGCCGTGCTTAGCAGCCCAGTGCAGCGCTGTTCGTCCATGGTAATCCTCCGCGTTTACGTCAGCCTCATTTTCAATTAAGAAGCGCCCAATCGCCATGTACTCATCCCTGACCGCAAGAAGCATCGCTGTCCACCCATACGCACTTGCATTAACATTGGCTCCGTTCTTGACCAAAAGCTGCACAACCGTCTCCTGCCCCCATTCGGACGCCCAATGCAAAGCCGTCCGTTTATCGTATCCACTTATGTTGGCATCAGCTCCATTCTCCAGCAGCAGTTGCACGATTTCCTCATATCCGAAATTGGCAGCTATGGTTAGAGCTGACCATCCTCCAACATCCTTCGCATTCACATCGGCTCCCTTCTCTAAGAGCAATTGCGACCGGCCGAATTGCCTTTTCTGGGCGGCTTCGCGCAGGCCCGTAAGTACAGTGCTTGCTTCCGCCTTACCTTCTGCAGCCTCCTCCAATAACGCCTGCCTTTTCTTGTCCTGAAGTTGCAAATCTACCCAGCCCAGTATCATCCTTCCATCATCAACTCGATCCAATAGCACTTGCACTAGGCCCTCGTACTGTTTCAGGGCTGCCAGGTGCAGAGGCGTCCATTCATCCTTATCCTTTATGTTGGGATCAGCCCCATTCTCGAGTAGTAATCGTACCGTCGATTCACGCCCTCTTAAGGTTGCTCGATGCAGTGCAGTAAATCCAAAATTGTCCTGTGCATTGACGTCGGCGTTGTTTTCGAGGAGCAGTTCCGTAACTGCCAGTGGCCAATCTTGAGCAGCCCAACAAAGTGCACTCTGTCCACTGTCGTTCTTCGCATCGAGGTCGACCGCGTACTCCAATAACAGCCGTATTAATGTTTTATGCGGAACCGCCCAATGCAGGACAGTATTTCCGAAATTATCTCTCGAATTAACATCAGCTCCGTTCTGTAGAAGCACCTGCAGCGTCTTTTCATGCCCTGGCGCTGCTGCAAAATCCAGTGCCGTGCTGCCCAAATAATCTTGTGCATTGACATTAGCTCCACTGCCTAATAGCATTTGCACAGTTAGCTCATGCCCTTCCTCAGCCGCCAGATAAAGTGCCTTATGTCTTCCATCATATTCGGCAGTGATTATGTTAGCGCCATACTCTAGCAGCATTTTCACCACGTCATTGTTTCCTCCTACGACAGCCCAGTACAGTGCAGTCCATCCTTCGTTATCCTTCGTCAGGACATCGGCTCTGTTTATAAGGAGCATGTCTACTGTCGTCTTGTGCCCACTTCTGGCTGCCCAGTATAGAGCCGTCTCACCATTTACATTGCTAATGTTAATGCTGGCCCCTTTGTTGAGCAGGAGCTGCGTCACTGAGTTGTGACCACGCTTAGCAGCTATCTGTAATGCTGTTGCTTCATAGCTATCTCGACTGTCGACGTCTATGTCAGTTTCGAAAAGAACATTAAGAATCTTGTCTAAACCCCAATACGCTACAACATGTAGAGGCCCAAATTGTTTAGGGTAACGGTCATGCCAGTCATTCGTTCGACGTGCAGCAATGTGCAATATCTGAACGGAAGAAGCCAGCTTTTGCTTACTCTTCAGGAATGTTAAAAGCAAGCCCACCACCCTTTCATGAAGCTGATTCTCCATGATATGATAACCCCAATGATGAGAAGCGTAATCAAGGAATTTATACTCTTGTAATCGATGGTGAAGTTCCTCTCCACTATTGCAAGAACCTCCCTGGAAGACGTCAAATGACAAGTATGTGAGGCATGCCATTCCCATTTCAACTTCGGGGTCTGGCAGAAGTTTCTCCCGGTTCTTTTCTAGATACTCCTGCAAGGTGTAGTGTACTAGCCCTGCGGCGCCACTCTGCTCATCAATCTTGATCAGGCCAGCGGATATGTTGAGCAGAATCTCAGTCTCCGGAAAAGCCGTTTCGTCTAATTCAATATCTTCGGCTTCCATAGACAAGATATGGCGTAGCTCTTCCACACTCAGTGGTCTCTTAGCACAAAATATGTAGGAAAGAGCTCTCCTCGCTAGTTCGCTATCCCCCTCTTGCTGGTCCTCGATCCTCTTCATGGCCTCCCCATAACTTGCAAAAACTTCTGTTGGCAACGCGTTCATAGTGTTTCGAACCTTCTTGAGACTCGCTTGTTTGGAAAGGTGGTATATCTGGAGATAGGGAAGCAGGAACCTGAATAACTTCATTAATCTCAACAGGCAGAATATCTGAAGGTGGATACCTTCGTATTGATAGACTTACATGCCAGCAGCCTTTTCACTCACACTTTTGACTATATCCTCCTTCAACTTGACGTCCTTAGCAGCGAACAAAGATAATCTGTTGTTTGTACTGATTTCTGACATCAAGTAAGTCTTGATATCAGAGTCGCTGGCCGAAATGTCGACTCGAGATATTTTCAGGAATTTCGCTTCAATGCCCACATGCGGGCGAGAAGTGATGAACAACCAGACGAAAGGTTCTATTTTCGAAATCAAACTGAGAAAGTTTTCCCTGTTGGTTTCAGGGCATTCATCCTTCACAGAATAACTAATTAGTGACTCTGGAACTTGTTAGACCGGTCGGGTAAAGCAATCTTACCAGGGCATCGACAAAGAGGTAGGTTCTCTGAAAGACATGACTAATGGACTTAATGAGTGCGATCCACTCATCACCTGTCGGATTTCTTCTCTTTTCGGCATTCTTGTCACAAAATTCATTCACTGCTGAAGGCATGGAGCTTGTTTGCTCGGCTAATTGTCGGGCTACACTAGACAAAAGTTCGAGTTCAGATTGTGTCTTGGGATTCTTGTAGTCGCAATATAAGTATGCAGTCGCTGCTTTCGTCCCTTGAATAGCTTCCTGGATATGGTCTACAACAAAGGATCTAGTGGATGTAAGCCTACAGATTACCGAATGAATTGTAGTGGGCATGCGTACGTCATGACAGTCTTTCCAGCACCCGCTTATTTATAAGTCAGCAAGTTGATGCAGAGGTCATTTCAGCGAAAGAAAGGCGTACGAATTCCTGGACACCAAAGCATTGATGGCTTTTTTGCTGTGGACCATCGCTGAAATTCATCCGTTTTCAGCAGCCACTGACCAGTGCCCTGATGATGTTTTGCGAATATGTCTCTGTGCTTTTCATGGAAGTCAAGCGTCGATAGCCTTGCCAGGAGATTGTCGCGTTCAAGAGCAGCTTCTCGACCTATAAATCGTCTTTAATACCAAAAAGTCGATGGAACGGAGAACAAACATACTCTCTATGCGAGCCATGAGGATCTTGGTATTCAGGTCTGTGCGTCCCGTTACAGCTTGAATTTGCCCCACTGTTGACAAAGTTGCATTCCTGACTGCGCCTTGTTCTTGTTCGACCATTTTATGGAAGTGCGCATAGGCGGTGGAGAGTTCGTCGTCTTCACCAGAGACGAGATTTCGAAAAGCCTTAACTGAGGGCACGTTTATATCAGTTGCTGAAGAAGGCTCTTGGCATCTAAATGATGCTTTTTGAAACAGGTACGGAAAAAAATTTCAGGTATATGGATATGGACGGCACCTTTCCTTGGAAGGGTCCACCACATACGTGACATTGAGTTCATGAAGCTGCTTAGCACAACTGCGTAAGAAAGCTCGGGGGAAGCGACATGGCAAAAACATCCTACCAATTCGCTTCATCTTGATGAACTTTGCACAAATACCACAGATAACTAAAACGGATGTGAGCACCTCTGTTAAAGCTACTTCCAGCTCTGGCACATGCGGAACATCTTTCTCCAAGATCTTGAGCCGATTGAGATACAAATCCAAATCCTCGAAGAGCCCGGCAATCTTGTCGTAATCGGCTGACACGGTGTTCGCAGACTGAGATTTGTTAAGTACCATACTGTCCAAGAATAGAAGCATCATACTTGTATAAGATAACTGACTGCTGAGAAAATAGCAGTGCTGGGAGGGAAAGACTGTCGTGATATGACATAAGTCAATACCAACTAAGAAGCTGGCAGAAGTGTGGTCTTACAGTCGAAGCTGCCGACGCAACTATATTACTCAACTTCTCGACGGGCCCCAGACTCTTGCTCACGAGCGATCTGAACTTGTCCAATTTGGAGCCGTCGTGGCGATAGCCTTTGAATATTGTCTCTCTCCCATGTATCTCGTCCAAAATCTCCTCCACATTGTTGGCTCTGTTGATAGAGTCGATCTTTACTAGAGTGATTTCCTCATAACGATCTATTGCCCGTTTCCACATCAGGCCAACATCGGTGGTGACGGCGGGTTTAGATCTGATGGACAGGTCAACAGTCGCCATCTTCGTTGAAGAGCAAAGCTCAACAGATTATTAGGCAATGATCAAAGATCGGGTGGTGGCTACCCTCTTTCAGAGCTATCGCGGTCATATACTCGAAAACATGAGTTGACACGTATGCATCGCCCATTACGTTTGTGTCCACGCCTCCAGTCGAGAATAGTCTCGACTGGAGGCGTACGCCGGCGCTAAAGTGGTTACGCTGCAACGAAGGTCGAGGATGCCATATTAAAACGGCCGTGAAGCTGTCGTCATGACAAGCGCTTCAGGGCACGATTCTGTCACATTCACTCTAGATACTAGAGCGGCGTTTTTACAACATCTAATTGAGAATCCGAACAACCGCCGTGTATCTCCAAGCGCCAAAGAGGACCTGATCGAATGGTTGACGAACCCTCATAAACGACCGTCATCACAGGAGGACTTCAGCCGACGTAACTATGTCCGAAAGACCTTTGCTTGGGACGAGGAAAGTCGATCTCTGCTAGCAATTGCGAAAAAGGAGGAAGGGAAGGTTCGAACGGTGATTACTACGGACATGATTGTGGACGTAGTGGAAATGGTTCATAAAGTCAGCGGAGACAGCGGTCATGGCGGGTGGGATGCGACGTGGAAGAATGTCAGCACTTCATATTACGGCATTCTGCGATCGGACGTTATCTTTTTACTCAAGCAGTGCCAGCTCTGCACACAAAACCCTTCCAAACGTCCCAAGGGCACCGCAGCCACAATGCTACACTTCCAGCCGACCGGCCATGAACTCGGTGACAACCTGAACACTGGCGACATGCAGCATCATAACTCTACATTGGATGTACCAGAAAATAACGAGCACCGGGGTGAATAGTGTTCGGGAGACTCAGCAAGGACTCATTGATCTGAGAGCGGATGCTGCATCTGGAATTTGGGGACTTGTAGCGTATGTCGGCGGGAGATAACAAGGAGCTTAGATTTCGTGGATTTTCAGACGGCGTGTGCTGCATGTAGCGTGCCTACTATATAAAACCAACTCGGACGGAAACGAATTCAACGCTGTTAGCGTCTCCGTACCAGTCGCTCAAGTTCGCCATAGTGGAGCAATGCTGCTGGTAGTATCAAGGCCCCCCAGTTCCAATCTTGCTTTCTTGATATTTCCTCTTTGGTTCTTCGATTATCCTCGCACGCCGTTGCGAACCTAATGGGCTTTGTTGGTTTATCCAATGTTATACTTATTATCATGATATTACAGTGTACAAATACAGGAAATTATGCTCCATGATAGATATCCCATAAATGAGATTGCCCAAAACATTTTTTAAGTGCATACATATGCCGTGTGACCAAAGTCTTGACAGTTATAGCATTGTGTTGGGTCGAGCCGAAGTTAGATATGCTGACTTCCCTTCGAAATCGACGTATTGCTTCTTTAGTAGCCGTACAGGGTCGCTGTTATTGGCGGCGTATCTCATCATCGTTGCATAAAACTACGCCGCGTCCTGTTGACAGGCCACGCCATGTTGTAGCTGGGCAGAATCTGGCCCACGGCTGTTCGATTGGTATTGTTTATCTTCTCCAGGTAGAGTTGGTTACGCCGTACTCGGACGCAGTGGCGGCGGTTTCCTGTGTTGCTTCCTTGGCCCATTTAATGTCAGCTTGTTCTCTTCGTGATACACTGACGTGTTTCGACGTTTTCGGTCGGGCTTTGTTCCTATCTGCCTCTCCAGCTCTGCTAGAGGGTTCATCTTGGTCGACAGGTCGGTGGAGTAGAGGGGACATACACATACGTGGTTGAAACTTGGATGTTGGATAGCTAAATCCAAATACTTTCCATCATCTTCTGATTGCTGCCTTAAGTTCCTCTGTTCTGTAGTAAAGCTCTTCGTGAGGATATTGATCTGGTTTGTTTGTCCTCGTCTGTGCTCGTCACTTCTCCGCCAATTAACTTTTGTTTGTGCAGAACGTTCACCGCCTTTGCAGAGTGTGCGTGAGGTCCGAGGGCGCCAAAGCTAATCAGCTGACTCAAACGCTACCCCAACTGTTACTTCTTACGTTGATAGCAAACTCATCTACGAAAGACAAACTATCATCGCCACCTATTACCATCATCCGAGAAAGATTTATTGATCCAGTCATTCCACATGGCTAAACGCAAGCCCACACTTACGCTTGTGGAGATGGAAAGGAAGCTAGGATACAGAATCGATTCCTCAAACTATCCTGAGGAGAGTGTGAAACGCTTCTACTCTGATCTCCGACCGGTTCCTAGTAGTGTCTACGAGAGGACCAAAGCAGAATTCGAGGAGCATGAAAAGCAGAGGTCTGCCAAAGCAGATGACATCATTTTGGAGGAAATGCTTCCGGATTTTGACGTACCCAAAAGTAGCCAGCCTCTATCCAAGCTCTTCAAGCTAACATAGTCATAGATAATTGACCATGGTCTGGAAAGCGTGATATTCACACGTAGGAGTCACGTCGGCTTTTACACTTTTGCTGTAGATATTCACTATGGTTTCGGATTCGACTTACCTCTGCTACTTACTAAGAACGAAGCATTCAGGGCCATGACCGTTCCAAAGGTAGACATCACAGGAGTCTTATTAGAAATGAACTGAATCGGTATCTAGTTGCAAGTTGATAGAATCCACGGTCTAGAATCGATGTTCTTTAAGCTCCCGAAAGAACTCCGTGACAAGATCTATGCTTTCGCACTCCCAGCCGGGAAATGGCAAATAGAAGATGTTGACAATTTTAATGAGCTCATCTTCGCTAAAGGTATAGGCGATCCTAGTGGTTTCTACTTTTCACTAAGTAGCCACACCATGCTCAGAGTCAACAGACAGATGCGTCAGGAGGCACTGTGCCTTGCGTATCGCCAGATGGTGTTTCACTTGGATGACATGGACGACCTCATAAAGCTTCTGATTGCAATTGGCGATATTGGTCGTGACAACATTGAATCACTGGAACTTGCCTGGCATAGCGGAACAGATCTTCAGTGTCAATGGGCTGAAGCTCCGGGGCCTAACGGGCATTCGCTGACTTTGCCAACCCTTCATGTCGCAAAGTGTGTCCAGCTGCTCAAGCATTGCAAGAGGCTGAGATACTTGCGTCTTTATTTCGATAGCGACCTCATACTGGGCATGTCTCCGGGCGCTTATAAAGCTGATCCTGGTATTTGTGAGCTTAGTTCCATTCGAGGAATTAGGAGAGTAGATATCTGTGATTCGAATAATACGCCTTTAGAGCATTCTGACTTTGTCGAGTGGCTAAAGGAAGAGATGGAGTCTTCCAACGAGGCCAAAAAAGATAAGATAGGGGTTGGCAAGCAGTAATATAATGAATAAGACACGGTCCTGTTAACTCACTTATAGTTCAGTAGTATCAAGAACGTCATGGATGTGGTATGAAGCTACCAAGGTTTGTTTAAAAGTGTGTCCTCTATTATTCCGTGTGTTTGCTCTCAAACGATCAGTGTAAAACACGAATGAGCGCGACCGTATTAGAAACTATCTGGGGAATCTATTTGTAATGTACTGGAAGAGGCAATGAGGAAACACTATGTTTCCCAAATTGAAAATAACTGCGGTATTGCAGGCCGATATTATCAGTGCTCGCTTCGAGTTGCCCCAGGTGCTGCAGTTATCAAATCGTCCTGGGTAATTGCAAGGATTTGGAATGTATTGATCTACATTCATTTATTGTGACTTGGTGGCTGGGAACATAATCAATATGCATGCGCCTGGCGATCTCATGGAGGGCATATGTAGCCAATAACTATCGCACGACGCGTGCCCGGGCATATGTGCGGTGGACCACTACGTCGAATGTTTGTCCTATTTATGCTATTCTGGGAATCCATTCGGCTTCGGTCATGATTGGCACTACACAGGTGGCGGAGAAACCAAGGTTGGCGGGCTGTCGTGCAGCGGGCCGCCAACAAGGTGTGGGTTGGGTGAGCCATTGTTTGGCATGGCGCCAATATCCAGTAATTGTGGATCAGGTAAAGTATCAAAGAGCCGTTGAGGCACCGAACTGCTCGGAACGTATCTGGGCGACTGTTTTCTTCTGGGAGCCGCAATAGCCGTATGTTCAATGATGTGAGGCCAAATCACTACGTTTAGGACTGCAAACTGCAAATCGTTTCCAGTACGATATAAGGTGCTACTGTTACGGGAGTTTGTGTATTATGTACTAGGTATGTTAACTATGGAAACAACTTGGTTGGCGCTCTGATAGTGCAACCTCATGCCGTGCCCCGTAAGCTATTCTACGTACGAACTGTCCCTGACAACATCAGTTTGAAGATGTCGTGGCCTAGATCTTCAGGCAAAAATTACAGTCCAACTCAAATAATATCATGTGATTAAAATAGTGGATGGAGAATGAGTTTAACCCAAGGCATTTGCTTCTGATTCGCACATTGGGTGCATCAGGTGATCCTTAGACTTGCTCACGTCAGCAACCAGCTACTACCGAAAACAACCCCGACGCACCGACTTCGGAAGGTTCCATAAAACACGCTCTCCAACGAACTCCAAGTAACCTCTATTTTTGAGTAACTTGTGATGATTCCGTGTCTTCTTCTTAGCTACCACACCTTCTTTACTTTAAGCCGGCTTGGCTGTATATGTCACAAATAAGCGGATTATGGACTTTGGATTTTTGAAATACCTCAGTAGTAATTATTAGCGGGATGTTTCCTGAACCTCTCGGATTCCACTCCAACCTCCACTTCCTATCTCTCTCTTCCGTCACCACTCTACAGCATTTATTGTATAGAGTTATCCTCAAGACGGGTGCAATCCTATGCTAAAATCAGGCACCAAATCCACCTCACCTTTCCCATCAACGCCTAACGCATGCCTCGCTTCCGCCTACGCATTATAAATTCTGTCAAAGCGAAGCACTATACTCGACATGCCCGAAGCACAACAAGTCTCTCAAGCATTCCCCCTCGAGGGTTGGTCGCTGGAGTCTATTTCAAGAGAAGATATCATCCGAGCCTTGGACGATGCGCCAAAAATCTATAGTAAAGCCTATACTCAAATCGCTCGCATTTCCAGCTCCGTCGTGGTAAAGTATGGCTCTGAGGTTCATCTTTGGGAGGCGAGGACGATGACATATGTTGCGAAAATGCCACGTGTGCGATTGCCAAAGGTCTTTGATGCTTGGGAAACGAAAGCAGCCCCGTTACAGGAAGAGTCAACCACGACTTATATTGTGATGGAGTATGTCCAGGGTGATCTGGTCTCGGACGTGTGGCCCGGGCTCAGTTCAGAGCGCCGCCTCAGCATACATCAGCAGGTCTACGAGATGATTCGAGAACTTCAGCGCACAAGATTGGCCATGCCCGGCCCTATTGGCGGTGGAGTCTCAAACGGCACGTACTTCACCGATTATGGCGCCGGCCCGTTTCTCTCGCGGGAAGAATTGGAAGAGTGGTTCAATGAGCGCCTTCTCGTCTGTCAGGAATTCGGACTTGTAAAAGCTACCCAGCCCTCTTTTACCGGTCAATTCCAAGAGCTTGTTATATGCCACTTCGATCTGCATGCCCAGAACATGATTCTCGACGGTCAGGGGAATGTTTGGCTCATAGATTGGGCATACTCAGGTGCATACCCGTCATATTTCGAGAAAGCAGCTTTGTCGAGGAATGTGGATCCTGCCTTTGCCCAAGGGTTGTTGAGGTTGATGGATGATGGCCAATTCAAAGAGGAGATCCAGCAACTTGAGGATATTGGATTTGCGCTGAGTACAGGAGCATTTTGTAAACCTTCTGGAAAATTGGTAAGGTCATGTCTCGTGTTGCCCAGTGAAATACTGATTTCTTCTAGCGTTCATAGATCAAGCCGGCTCCTGGACTTATGGAGATGTATATTAGAAGCAAGGTTTATATATCTCATGGAAAGGGAACTATGATTACGAGCAGAGCCAGTTCTGATACAGCACATTGTTTATTCTCCATCCCTTTTTTCTCTCACTATACAACAGAGCCGACCTTGGACAATGGCAATGTTAACTTGCAGATGGCAGTTAAAGAGTAGATACTGTAGTTAGTTTGAGTGAAGAATTTAACAGGATAATCGTGACCATTCAACTGATAGCAAGGCAACGTAACTGAACAGATAGACATACTAAACCTTCCAAGAAATCCAACTTGGCTTCGTTAGCACTTGGAGTGTAATTGTTATGGCAAATCACATAGTAGCGTACATCCGAAAGGATTGGTTCCTTTGCCGCGTGGCACCAACGTTGCTAGCCCTAATAGGGCGATATTAGATGCTTTTCGTTCGATGCGGACAATCCATCCCAATGCCAAGCTAACTGAACGCTACTGAGTCATCGATCGAGAGCAAATAGTTAACCGCCAATTGATTGCTCTGTCCTTTAAGATTGGAAAGAGCTCCTTCCATTGGCTTATATAACCAAAGTTTCTCGTACCAAACTCCAGGATTATCTGCTCCATACAATAAATGTATCACTTGTCGCGAGGATTATTTTTGTGACCGAGTACCTTTGTTTACCGTCGTGAATGTGGAAGCCCGCCAAGTTGCCCAAGTTGAAGGAGTTTCAAGTCGAGACATGGGGAATCATCGATACTGAATTGGTAGGTCTACGACGCACATAAGCCTTGATATGGCAGTGAAAAGCCAAGGAAAGTTACCGCGTGATTTGAGCGCCTAAGCTGTAGAGCCTTCACCTCAAATGAAGTGGATTATACCAACGTGATGTTTAGGCGCTCAAATCTTCTGCGGCAAGTTTCCTTGAATTTTCTACGTCTCTATCACCTTATGCCCTCTATATTATTATATAAAGCCCTCTATCTCTTCAGTACTCTCCAACAAGCTCATCTCTACTCTCATCGAAGCAATTCCGCTTCCAGTCGAACACTTTATAAAGATATCTAATCAACACGCCCCACCACAATGTCAACCATCCGATACATTCCCTCTTCCCTCGCTAGCCAGGTCGCCAGCTCCAAAATCCTCTGCATCTATATCTCTGCACACCCTGCCACTGGAGTGTAACACTGACTTCTAAATGATAGAAGACACAGAGGTTCTCTTGCGTAAAGGTTTACTTATCAGAGGAGGCAGGGGATCAGACACAAAGGCTTCAAGTAACACGTTACTAGTATATAACAAATACTGTATTGAGTTGAGCACGAAGCTCCTATCTAAGGAAATACTATCTACTTATATAGTGGCGTCGTGCCTAGTGGACTCTTGGGAACTCACTCGAGTCCTCGGAGTCCTGGACTCTTAGGACTCTTCTCATCATCCTGCGAGTCCATCACGTGCCTAGTGGACTCCTGGGAACTCACTCGAGTCCTCAGAGTCCTGGACTCTTAGGACTCTTCTCATCATCCTGCGAGTCCGTCACGTGATACTTTCGGAACTACTATTCCCCGCTGCCCCTCCAGGTACCAGGGCCGGTCTCATGCGACCTCCCTCCTTCCTGTCCTGTAGTTGGCCAGCCTTCTTGTTCCGTCGTAACACTCGCTCCCTTCCCCTGGGCATTCGTCTCGAATCCTATAAGTACGTCCATGCCCCCAGGACTCTGCTGCTCCTCAGCGAGTCCTTCAACATGCAACATGCCTACTGACACTGCCCGCAAACTCCAGGAACGCAACGATCTTGTCCGTCGAATAAAGAACCACGGATACGAACTACCCGAAATGGATTCTTGCTCGAACTGCGTGAGGGGAAACGTTACTTGCGTGTCGTCTCCAAATGATTCACGGCGGTGCGCCGAGTGCGTTCGTCGCAACTTAAAAGAAAAATGTGACTGTATGGGTCCTGAGCATCCCGACTGGGTGAAGCTCGAACGGGAGGAGGATCGCCTGGATCGCGAAGAGGAAGAAACCCTTTCAAAGTTACTTCGTCTGCGGAAGCAGAAACGCCTCATCCGAACCCGTGGTAAAGATATGCTCCGGCGAGGTTTGAAAACCCTCGACGAGCTTGATGCGGCAGAGGAGGCCGAACGTGTGGCTGCTGAGAAGCGTGACGCTGTTGAGGTCGAGGAACAGGCAGTTAGCGCTGCCTCCTCGTCTGTGACCGGGACCCCCGCTTCCTCCGATCCACTGGCCTACTCCCCTGCATCTTGGGATCAATGGCTGGCGGATGGCGGCGTCAATATTCCTCCAGCAGTTCTTTGCTGATGTTCCTTGTTGGTTCCCACGAATTATCCGTAGGTTCGTAATTTTCCCATTTTATCAAAAACTCTTCTCGACGTCCTACTAACCTTCTGTCTAGGATCGCTTCGACCTCATATTCGATTATCTCATTCTCGGGTTGGAGTTCGGTGTCGGTCGCAATTGGGGTATTTCCTCTTGCTGGTTCCAGTAGTGAGACATGAAATACCGGGTGTAGTCTAGACTTCCTGGGTAGCTGCAGTCTGTAATTAACTGAGCTGACTTTGTTCAATATTTTGAATGGTCCCAATTTCTTGAAGTCCAACTTTGTGCTTGGTCGTTTCGTTTTGATATGTTTCCGGAGTAGGTATACTTTATCCCCCTCCTTGAAGGCAGGTTCCATACTGCGCTTCTTGTTTGCGTATGCGGCGGATCGTTCATTTAAGAATTGGATGTCCGTCGCAAGTTGTTCGTGGAATGATTTCAGTTGTTCCACCACGATCAGGGCTTGTTCAGCTCGTGATTCATCCGGTCTTGGTTGCCTATATGCTTCTGGCTGGTAGCCATAATTGGCAAAGAACGGTGAGACTTTCGTTGCTTCTGTCATCGCGCTGTTATATGATGTGCGATGGGTAAGATCTGAACCCAGTTATCCTGTTGATGATTGACATAGCTTCGCAGGTACTGTTCAAGGGTCTGGTTTAATCTTTCTGTTTGGCCGTCTGTCTGGGGATGAAAAGCTGTTGATAGCTTATGATTTGTTCCCAGTAGCGCCATCAATGATTTCCAGAATTTCGAAGTAAAGAGCTTGTCTCTATCTGAGATGATTTCTTCTGGCATCCCATGATCGGCTAATATGACTCGAATGAAGGTATATGCGAGCGCCTCGGCGTCGCTAGCTTCTAGATATGGTATAAACTTCCCATATTTCGTGAGTCTTTCCGTGATGATGAGGATAGAGTCATATTCTATTCCTGTTAACGGGTCCTTGGAGGGTGGAAGCTTGACGATGAAGTCCAAAGCTATTGATTTCCACGCTCCTCTTGGTACTGGTGTCGACTTGAGTTGTCCGTATGGCAGATGCCTATTGGATTTTGACTTGCTGCAAATGTCGCACTCTCTTACCACTGTCTCTACCTGCTTCCTCATACCTGGGAAGTAGTACCTACCTAGACGATGTCCTGGTGTATTCAGCAACCAAGGAGGAGCATGTCAAGCATGTCAAACTCGTCCTGAAGAAACTAAAGGAGTACAGCTTACTCCTCAAACCAGAGAAGTGCGAGTTCCATAAAAACCAAGTCGAATTCTTGGGTTACATTATTGGAACGCACGGCATCAAGATGGACCAAGCAAAAGTAACGGCAGTGTTGGAATGGCCAACACCGACCACGGTCAAGGAAGTGCAAGCCTTCCTAGGCTTCGCCAACTTCTACCGAAGATTCATCTCGGGATATTCCAAGGTAGCTCAACCACTCACGGAGCTTACCAGAAAGGATCTCGAATTCAAATGGACGGACAAGGCAGAGGCTGCTTTCCAGGAACTTAAGACGAAGTTCACGGAAGCACCTATCCTTGCTACATTTGACCCTGCAAAGAAGATCATCCTCGAAACGGACTCTTCTGACTTCGCAATTGGAGCATGTCTGAATCAACCAGACGAGAACGGTAAGTTCAAACCAATCGCGTACTACTCTAGGAAACTGTCACCCGCGGAACTCAATTACGACATCCACGACAAGGAGCTACTGGCTATTGTCGTTGCCTTTGAGCAGTGGCGAGTATATCTTGAGGGATCCACCTACCCTGTGCAGGTATGGACGGATCACAAGAACCTCATATACTTCACCACGACCAAGGTTTTAAACCGCAGACAAGTCCGCTGGGCAGAAACCCTCGCAGCCTACAACTTCACGATAACCTATCGCAAGGGCTCCGAGAATGCAAGAGCAGACGCTCTCAGCAGACGGACCGACTACGCCGGCCCAAAGGAAGAAAGACCTAGAGCAATTCTGAAGAAAACAGATGCAGGAATACAGTACAACGAGTTACTAGCGACGATCTCAGTCATCGAAGATACAGAACTCGAGGAAAGACTCAAGAAAGCTTACGCAACAGACGAATGCGCCAAGCGAGTCTTGTCCAAAGTCGAAGGCGACTTCACCATCGACGAACAAGGATTGATTCGATACAAAGGGTTAGTGTATGTCCCAAGTCAAATGAGACGCCCGCTGGTGCAAGAACAACACTCGTTACCAGCACACGGTCATCAGGGAGTAACACAATGGTAAAGATGTCTAAGTATTCGTGCAAAGCATCATTCATCAGTCGTTGCATAGATGCGGGTGCGTTTGTTAGCCCAAAGGGCATGACTTGATACTCGAATAGGCCATAGCGGGTGCGGAATGCTGTTTTCCACTCTTCCCCAGCCTTGATTCGGATCAGGTTGTATGCTCCTCGCAGATCTAGCTTACTGAAGATCTTTGCTCCTTGAAATCTATTGTGTAGTTCGTTGATTAACGGCAGGGCATACCTGTCCTTGATTGTGATGTTGTTCAACGCTCGATAGTCCACACATAACCGTAGGGAGCCGTCTGTAACGCTGACTTCTAAACGATAGAAGACACAGAGGTTCTCTTGCGTAAAGGTTTACTTATCAGAGGAGGCAGGGGATCAGACACAAAGGCTTCAAGTAACACGTTACTAGTATATAACAAATACTGTATTGAGTTGAGCACGAAGCTCCTATCTAAGGAAATACTATCTACTTATATAGTGGCGTCGTGCCTAGTGGACTCTTGGGAACTCACTCGAGTCCTCGGAGTCCTGGACTCTTAGGACTCTTCTCATCATCCTGCGAGTCCGTCACGTGATACTTTCGGAACTACTATTCCCCGCTGCCCCTCCAGGTACCAGGGCCGGTCTCATGCGACCTCCTCCTTCCTGTCCTGTAGTTGGCCAGCCTTCTTGTTCCGTCGTAACACTCGCTCCCTTCCCCTGGGCATTCGTCTCGAATCCTATAAGTACGTCCATGTCCCCGGGACTCTGCTGCTCCTCAGCGAGTCCTTCAATATGCAACATGCCTACTGACACTGCCCGCAAACTCCAGGAACGCAACGATCTTGTCCGTCGAATAAAGAACCACGGATACGAACTACCCGAAATGGATTCTTGCTCGAACTGCGTGAGGCGAAACATTACTTGCGTGTCGTCTCCAAATGATTCACGGCGGTGCGCCGAGTGCGTTCGTCGCAACTTGAAAGAAAAGTGTGACTGTATGGGTCCTGAGCATCCCGACTGGGTGAAGCTCGAACGGGAGGAGGATCGCCTGGATCGCGAAGAGGAAGAAACCCTTTCAAAGTTACTTCGTCTGCGGAAGCAGAAACGCCTCATCCGAACCCGTGGTAAAGATATGCTCCGGCGAGGTTTGAAAACCCTCGACGAGCTTGATGCGGCAGAGGAGGCCGAACGTGTGGCTGCTGAGAAGCGTGACGCTGTTGAGGCTGAGGAACAGGCAGTTAGCGCTGCCTCCTCGTCTGTGACCGGGACCCTCGCTTCCTCCGATCCACTGGCCTACTCCCCTGCATCTTGGGATCAATGGCTGGCGGACGGCGGCGTCGATATTCCTCCAGCAGTTCTTTGCTGATGTTCCTTGTTGGTTCCCACGAATTATCCGTAGGTTCGTAATTTTCCCATTTTATCAAAAACTCTTCTCGACGTCCTACTAACCTTCTGTCTAGGATCGCTTCAACCTCATATTCGATTATCTCATTCTCGGGTTGGAGTTCGGTGTCGGTCGCAATTGGGGTATTTCCTCTTGCTGGTTCCAGTAGTGAGACATGAAATACCGGGTGTAGTCTAGACTTCTTGGGTAGCTGCAGTCTGTAATTAACTGAGCTGACTTTGTTCAATATTTTGAATGGTCCCAATTTCTTGAAGTCCAACTTTGTGCTTGGTCGTTTCGTTTTGATATGTTTCCGGAGTAGGTATACTTTATCCCCCTCCTTGAAGGCAGGTTCCATACTGCGCTTCTTGTTTGCGTATGCGGCGGATCGTTCATTTAAGAATTGGATGTCCGTCGCAAGTTGTTCGTGGAATGATTTCAGTTGTTCCACCACGATCAGGGCTTGTTCAGCTCGTGATTCATCCGGTCTTGGTTGCCTATATGCTTCTGGCTGGTAGCCATAATTGGCAAAGAACGGTGAGACTTTCGTTGCTTTCTGTCATCGCGCTGTTATATGCAAAACTGTGCGATGGGTAAGATCTGAACCCAGTTATCCTGTTGATGATTGACATAGCTTCGCAGGTACTGTTCAAGGGTCTGGTTTAATCTTTCTGTTTGGCCGTCTGTCTGGGGATGAAAAGCTGTTGACAGCTTATGATTTGTTCCCAGTAGCGCCATCAATGATTTCCAGAATTTCGAAGTAAAGAGCTTGTCTCTATCTGAGATGATTTCTTCTGGCATCCCATGATCGGCTAATATGACTCGAATGAAGGTATATGCGAGCGCCTCGGCGTCGCTAGCTTCTAGATATGGTATAAACTTCCCATATTTCGTGAGTCTTTCCGTGATGACGAGGATAGAGTCATATTCTATTCCTGTTAACGGGTCCTTGGAGGGTGGAAGCTTGACGATGAAGTCCAAAGCTATTGATTTCCACGCTCCTTTTGGTACTGGTGTCGACTTGAGTTGTCCGTATGGCAGGTGCCTATTGGATTTTGACTTGCTGCAAATGTCGCACTCTCTTACCACTGTCTCTACCTGCTTCCTCATACCTGGGAAGTAGTAGTGTCGAGTGATTCGTTCGAAGGTTCGCGTTACTCCCTGATGACCGTGTGCTGGTAACGAGTGTTGTTCTTGCACCAGCGGGCGTCTCATTTGACTTGGGACATACACTAACCCTTTGTATCGAATCAATCCTTGTTCGTCGATGGTGAAGTCGCCTTCGACTTTGGACAAGACTCGCTTGGCGCATTCGTCTGTTGCGTAAGCTTTCTTGAGTCTTTCCTCGAGTTCTGTATCTTCGATGACTGAGATCGTCGCTAGTAACTCGTTGTACTGTATTCCTGCATCTGTTTTCTTCAGAATTGCTCTAGGTCTTTCTTCCTTTGGGCCGGCGTAGTCGGTCCGTCTGCTGAGAGCGTCTGCTCTTGCATTCTCGGAGCCCTTGCGATAGGTTATCGTGAAGTTGTAGGCTGCGAGGGTTTCTGCCCAGCGGACTTGTCTGCGGTTTAAAACCTTGGTCGTGGTGAAGTATATGAGGTTCTTGTGATCCGTCCATACCTGCACAGGGTAGGTGGATCCCTCAAGATATACTCGCCACTGCTCAAAGGCAATGACAATAGCCAGTAGCTCCTTGTCGTGGATGTCGTAATTGAGTTCCGCGGGTGACAGTTTCCTAGAGTAGTACGCGATTGGTTTGAACTTACCGTTCTCGTCTGGTTGATTCAGACATGCTCCAATTGCGAAGTCAGAAGAGTCCGTTTCGAGGATGATCTTCTTTGCAGGGTCAAATGTAGCAAGGATAGGTGCTTCCGTGAACTTCGTCTTAAGTTCCTGGAAAGCAGCCTCTGCCTTGTCCGTCCATTTGAATTCGAGATCCTTTCTGGTAAGCTCCGTGAGTGGTTGAGCTACCTTGGAATATCCCGAGATGAATCTTCGGTAGAAGTTGGCGAAGCCTAGGAAGGCTTGCACTTCCTTGACCGTGGTCGGTGTTGGCCATTCCAACACTGCCGTTACTTTTGCTTGGTCCATCTTGATGCCGTGCGTTCCAATAATGTAACCCAAGAATTCGACTTGGTTTTTATGGAACTCGCACTTCTCTGGTTTGAGGAGTAAGCTGTACTCCTTTAGTTTCTTCAGGACGAGTTTGACATGCTTGACATGCTCCTCCTTGGTTGCTGAATACACCAGGACGTCGTCTAGGTAGACGATGGTAAAGATGTCTAAGTATTCATGCAAAGCATCATTCATCAGTCGTTGCATGGATGCAGGTGCATTTGTTAGCCCAAAGGGCATGACTTGATACTCGAATAGGCCATAGCGGGTGCGGAATGCTGTTTTCCACTCTTCCCCAGCCTTGATTCGGATCAGGTTGTATGCTCCTCGCAGATCTAGCTTACTGAAGATCTTTGCTCCTTGAAATCTATCGTGTAGTTCGTTGATTAACGGCAGGGCATACCTGTCCTTGATTGTGATGTTGTTCAACGCTCGATAGTCCACACATAACCGTAGGGAGCCGTCTTTCTTTGGTACGAAAAGCACCGGACTTCCTGCGGGTGATGTGGATGGTTTGATGAATCCTTTTGCTAGGTTATCATCAATGTACTCCTTAAGTACCTTCAGCTCCTTTTCCGATAGCTGATATATTGGTCCGAACGGTGGACTCTTGTCTTTCTCCAAAGGTATCTCGTGATCCCATGGTTGGTGCTTAGGAAGCGCCTCGTTCTTAGGGCCTTCCTGGAATAATCGCTCGTATTCCTTGTACTCCACCGGTATACTCGTCGGTGAGGATGCCTGGGCTAGGTCATCGAGCTCGGAGGTTGCACATAACTCCTTCCGGCCCTGGGAGGGTTTCTCCCGTTGTCGCGTGTCCGTCCGTTGTTCACACGCGCACTGGCTCATCACAACTTTCTCGTTCCACCAGTCAATCTGGGGGTTGTGTTTCTTGAGCCATGGCACACCAAGGATGCACGCATGGTTGTCCATGTGCACGATGTCAAACTGAATCGTTTCCTTGTGCCCGTGTAGCATGACCATTTCCAATGGGACCGTTTCGTGGGTCACCATTCCTTCATTAGTCGAGATGGGCTCTCCATCTACGACCATTAACGGGTATGGTTCGGTTTTCAATTGCGTCTTGAAACCTTGCGTGTCTGCTACTTTCTTTGTCATAAAGTTGCCCGTCGCTCCTGAGTCAATCATTGCTCGGAGGTGTCGCTGTTGTATCTTAGCGACCACATATAGTTGCATGCTGCCCGTCGTGGCGCATAGCTGGTCTGTACTAGGCCTCTTCGTGTCGCTCGCCGGTGGCCTACCGTCGAGGACTCCTAGTTTTTTGACTCGTCCGAGGAAGGATAGTATTCATCCGTTTCCAATGGTGGTCCTTGGGGAGATCGTTTCCCTCGCTCTTCTGCTTCGTCTAGCAGATGTGGGTATTTCTTGTATACCTGTTCGCTTTTGATAGGCAAGTCCCCTTCAGACTGGCTTCGCCTGAGGGCCTGAACTTGCTCTGCGTCTCTGAAGTGTATCCTGGGCGAGGATCGGGGAAACAACTGATTCTGGTGTTTCTTTTTCCAGTGGAGCTTGCAATCATCTTCGCTGCAATACTCCCAGTAGACATACGCGTGCCAGGGATGATCAGTCTCTGTTGCGTCTGTCATTGATAGTTCCCGCTGTCCTCTCACCCATGCACTATCTTCCCTCGGAGGCGTGGAGAACGTGTCTAGTTGCTCCATGGCTCTCCTTTCGATGCGTGGAGTGGGTCTCGCATTTTCCCGTCGGAGCATATCTCTGGCTTTCTCGTCGTACTTCTTCAGGGCTCTCCTGCGGTCCTGGTAGTAAATTTCGACGCTTTTCATATACTTCAGTTTAGCCATATGCTCGACATCCTTCTCCAGTTCTTCCGCTTCTTGGGCTTCCAACTTAGCTACGTCTTGGGACGTGCCAAGCAGCCTGCGGGTATTCGTTAGTTGGTCGTAGTATCTCCAGAGGTCATCCTTGCAGTCGTCCACCTTGCATTTTAACGGAAGTTCCTGTAACAGGTTCCCGTAGAGGTCTTTAAGCATGGGGATTTTCCTCTGGCCATTGGGCTTGTCTCGTTCGGCCCTAATCTTCGCGTGGGCGTGTTTTGCCATGCGTCTTACTACGTTCTTGCACCGTGGACTCATTGGTTCCGTAGGTGCGAGTTCATCGAAGGTCTCCTGTTCCGAGACGGTGAACGATTCCGCCTCCGACCCTTCATCTGAGCTCTCGTCTTCTGGGGTGCTTTCGCCGTTTATTCCCCAGTCCTGTTTGCTCACAAACGTTGCGTTCAACTGTCCTGTCCAGGTGGCATTGAGTTGTTTGCCGACTTTGCGTCCGCCGTTCCCTTTCTTTGGCTGTCTGCAGTCTCGGGCCATGTGGCCTGGCTTGTCGCAGTTAAAACAGAGTCGTTCCTTGAATTGTCTGTCTTTCTTAGGGTCACGGGGTCGTCCAGGTTTGAACGTGGCATCGAGTTCCATTGGGTCCGACCAACGGTTGTCTCGCGGGTGTTGATCCCGTCGTCTGCCCTCGTTTCCCCGGTAGGGGTAACTTTTCTTGGGCTTGTCATAGGTCCGACGTTCCTTCTGGAATTCGTATAGTCGATTGTCGATTCGGACCGTATGTTCGATTAGCGCTACCATGTCCGTTGGTTGTTGTTCCAAACGGGCAAGTTCCATACGTATATGGCTCTTCAGCCCACGTCGGTAGTGGCTGATGAGTGCGCTGGCGTCCCATCCTGTCTGATTGCCGTATCTCTGGAATTCTGTGGAGTATGTGAGGGCGCTGCCAGTCTGCTTAAGTGCAAACAGATGGTCTTCTGCGGTCTTAATCTCATCGATGTCTCCGAACATGCATCGGATTTCCTTACAGAATCCATTCCAGCTGCCAAACATAGTCTGCATAGTTGTCATGCTTCCATTGGTACTTTCATATTTGAAATAGTCCTTGAGGAATGGTTCGATCCATCGCAGGGCTTCCCCCCTAAGGTAGGACGCAGTCCACAGGGCATAGCTCTCCTGGGTGGGAAACTTCTCGTCATTGAAGTGCTGGTACAGTTCGACCTGTAGCAAAAACACCTCAAGTTCCTTTCGGTTGCCGGAGTAAGTGTCGGGCAACTTGACGCGTAGAGTTTCCTTGAGTTCGTTGACGGTGGGTGCATCGGGCATCTCCTCATTCTCAGGCTTAGACCTCTGAGATGAAGTTGGCGTGGTGGGGTTTTTCCCCTTCGAACTGACGACAGACATGTTGCTTTGTGTGTAAGCCGGTACCTCGTAGAAGTGGTGCTCAAAGTGTAACGCTGACTTCTAAACGATAGAAGACACAGAGGTTCTCTTGCGTAAAGGTTTACTTATCAGAGGAGGCAGGGGATCAGACACAAAGGCTTCAAGTAACACGTTACTAGTATATAACAAATACTGTATTGAGTTGAGCACGAAGCTCCTATCTAAGGAAATACTATCTACTTATATAGTGGCGTCGTGCCTAGTGGACTCTTGGGAACTCACTCGAGTCCTTGGAGTCCTGGACTCTTAGGACTCTTCTCATCATCCTGCGAGTCCATCACGTGCCTAGTGGACTCCTGGGAACTCACTCGAGTCCTCGGAGTCCTGGACTCTTAGGACTCTTCTCATCATCCTGCGAGTCCGTCACGTGATACTTTCGGAACTACTATTCCCTGCTGCCCCTCCAGGTACCAGGGCCGGTCTCATGCGACCTCCCTCCTTCCTGTCCTGTAGTTGGCCAGCCTTCTTGTTCCGTCGTAACAGTTACTTGGAAAGCCTTTGTGTTTAATCCCTGCATTCTCTGTCAAGTCAACCTTACGCAAGAAACCTCTGTGTCTTCTATCATTTAGAAGTCAGTGTTACACTATCGGTCATGTTCCTAGGCCTCTAGTTGGTAGAGATATGTCATGTGGTAGTATTATGTAATGGTGGGTGCACCAGATATGAGAATCTAGCCACCCAAGGAAGGGATGAATTTACTAAGACAACACACTGTCTTAGGAAACAGAGCCAAAGGGTTGTAGCTTAGACTATTCCACAACGCAGCAATCAGGTGTATGATGTGGTGAAGTGGTTTAGACAAGTTGCAACAAATGTTGAGTCTGAGAACTCAGGGGTAAGTCAGAGGTTAGCACCTCACTGACTTTTCAAAAACAGAGAATAACAAGATCAATGCTTGGAAGCTTGGAAAAGACGTAGAAGTATGTGCTAGTCGATTTACTGTATTGCCTGCTTGCCCTTTCTTAAGGAAAGGGCAATCCTATTTATGCCAAAGGAGTGTAGTTCTCTCATTTTCCATGACTTTCCATGACTAACCAGGCTTGGTAAATGTATTAGAAATCAAGTGCGACCCACAACTAGCTTGCTAATCATGTAGTGAACGTAAGAGAATCCCATAGAACCATCTCTTGGGTTCCTAGCCTATAGGAAGTGAAAAGGAGGTCCAAGGTCAGAGTACCTATAGACAAATTATGTCATAACTTAACCAATCTTGTGGGTAACTAAGGAGCGATGACGTGTAATGAATCATAGAGGGTTGTAGAAGCTTCTAGAGCTATTGTTCATGTTCCTAGGCCTCTAGTTGGTAGAGATATGCCATGTGGTAGTATTGGCCCACCCCCTTAAGGAGGAGATTTTCTTAATAACTTGTTTAATGAGTGTCCAAATGATATGCCATGATGTATGTAGCATAAACAGATGTAGTAGAAGAGTTTGCAGCAATCGTTGAGTAGTATTGCTTCTGTTGTTGGTGTGATAAGCCAAGATATGTATGGTGACTTGTAGGTTTGAGGAGGAGATTTCCAAGTTTGCTCTTGAGTTTGATAGCAAACTGAGTGCAACGAATGTCAGTATGACATATTAGCCCAGTAACTAAGGAGTGATGATGTGTAATGAATCATAGAGGGTTGTAGAGATATGCTATGTGGTTAATGAATCATAGAGGGTTGTAGCAATCGTTGAGTAGTATTGCTCTTGTTGTTGGTGTGATAAGCCAAAATATGTATAGTGACTTGTAGGTTTGAGGAGGAGATTTCTAAGTTTTCTCTTGAGTTTGATAGCAAACTCAGTGCAACGAATGTCAGTATGACATCCAGTAATTAGCTTAAGTTGATAATTGGGAAAAGGGACTTAATATAGTGTGTATCGTGATTTGTATGACGAATGGAAGGATCTGAAGAAAGTTATCAAGTTATCAAGTTATCTAGAAAATTGACTAATCATGTATCGACTTAATAAGATAATACTGTACGCAATAAGCTGTGTGTTCTAATGATCTACATATACTACACATACGTAGTGCGCGATTCAATACTCTGATCTTAGGTTGTTGAACCACTTAAACTTCCTCTTCCACTTCAATTACAGCCTGGTTTTGACCTTCCTAAACCTCTGTAGCTGTTGAAGCTCCTCCCCTACCTATGTATGACGTTCTCTTTTGCCTTTTCCTCTTGACTCTTTCATTTGCTGCCTGTAAACTTGTAATCTCAGCTGTAAGAATCGTGGCTGAATGCATAGCCATTTAACAGCCCTTAATTAGCTGCTTGACTGCTTGAACAGTTGGGACTAGGAGGACTTTGTGTACAGTAGCAAATTAGGCTTTAAACCACTGTACTATGCAACTGCAATTCAGCTGTATTATGTGGTGTTTTAGGAACCTAAGGGCTAGGAGCCTAAGTAGATAGAGAAGGAGATAGCATCTGTAAATTCACGTCTAGCCGTGAGAGGACTTGATCTGGGTCAAAAGGGATTAGCCTAGTAGCTTTAAATCCGCTTAGGATAGTAGCTAGACTAAATGAGGTTGTACAGGCTTGCTAATATAGGACTATAAAGTCGTCCTTGTCAATGTGATTAATCCCTACTTGCATACTAGCCTCGACAGCCTTTCTATATGATCATTTTAGAACTAAAAAACAGCTATTCACCATTATTACTTTTACTTCTACCGCTGTACTGAGATAATCCACTTAATTCAACATTTTATATTCTTAACAAAGGCTCCGCTCAAATCTCCAATCCGTCTATCCTACCTCGTTATCTAAATTCTCGATTTTCATTATGAAATTCCAAAAACTCACAGCACTTGTCGGGCTCTTGCTGCCCCTTACTGCTCTGGCCGCTCCAACAATTGAAGATGTTACTGCCCTCGCAGATGTCGTTGACGCCCGATCAGAGGCCCAGGACAACTCTCCTGAAGCACTAGGTTTGGAGGCGTGCAAAGTACCACTTGCATTATCATCAATTCCGATTCCAAACGGGTGAACTGTCGCAAGGGACCAGGCTTCAGCTACCCTGATACTGGCGAGAGTGTATATATTGAAGTGGGAAATGCTTACCCCTTTGGCTGCTACAAGACGGGCGACTGCTATCAGGGCAATTGGTAAGTGGCTCTTTCTCACTGCCTCACAATGAGGTGCGTGGTTGAACTGGATAAACTGACGCCGAATAGCACCTGGCAGAAGCTGGCTACCATTAACTGCTACGTTAATGGGTATTATACTGACCCTCGGTGTACTGCGGGTACGTATTGGTTTTTGTCAGACATTATGGAAGATATCAAAGCTAACTTGTGGCTGTAGCTGCTCTTGGAAAGTGCTAGAGGGTTATCATCTATCTATCTAATGAGGGTTGCGTGGTAGGGAGGCGGGAGGCGCCGTTGGTGAGGTTTGTGTTGTGCACTTGTGAAAACCATAATCTGCAGCACCTTTGCATATAGCTGCTATCAAGGCATTTTAGAAGGGGAAAATAAAAACGCCTAAATGAGCGCCGACCGATTTGTTGTTGAGTTGTTCAAAATGGCTGTGCTGAGCCACCATTGGTTGTATGTTGTATATTGTACGTGCATAGCCTTGCAGCTAGCAGCCATCACAGCCATCACAGCCATCTCCCCCCATCATCGTGTTTTCGTAGTCTGTTATATGAAGTCAGTTATCTTTATCGAAGATTATTCATGAGTGCGTTGAGCAGTGAAGACATCTGTACTTGATATGGCTGCTGCACTTGGCCTCGTAGGCGGCGACTTCACCGCGGCCGTTGACCTCGTCACAACGGTAGTTAATGCGCTCCGTGAAAACAGGGAGGCAAGTGAAGAATATTTCGAGCTTCTGCGCCAGCTCTATTCTCTCCGGATAGCTCTACTACGAGTTAAAGCGCTCCACACTGGCGATTCGCAGCACAGAGAGTTGGTTGGCCTCCGACAAGCGGCCGCTCAGTGGAATATATGCTTGAGTACAGGCGGCGACTAGATATAACCCAACGGCAGCAACAACAAAATACAGACGTCACGTATGCACAAACACTTCCCACAGGCTCAACACACACCCCATCACAACCGACACACCCAGACGACTATCAACAGTATCATCGTTTGTATCATGCTAAACTGCAGATTAAAAAAACCCACCACATGCCCCGACAAATCCACCAGCGCCCACCCCATCACCACTCAATAATCCACAATCTTAACCGCCTCCTGCACATTCTCCGGCAAATCCTCCAACCTCACCAGCCCCAACGCCACACAATCCCCCCAGAAGAACATCGCCCGATCCTGCGCATACGCCACGTAATCAAACTCATCATCCTCCTTATCCTCGCCCTCCACATTCCCCCCTTTCCCCCCCTCCACCTCCTCACCCGCACCATCCTCCAAATCCAACTTCTCCATCTCCCCCACCTCACCCGCGGGCGCACCAGCACTCGCCGTCCGACACGCAGCATCATACTCCTCCAGCTCCGGGATATTCGCCTGCACAATCCCCCACGCAACCCACTGCGCTGAATTCGCGACTCTCCACCACCTTGCCTCAACCATCAGCTCATCCACCCTGCGTTCCACATCCGCAATCCTCCTATGCTCCTCCTCCGCATACCCAACCGGCGCCTGCTCCCCCACCGGCGACCCTCTTGAATCCAGCATAAACGCTGAAATCCCCGCGTTTCCCGGCCCAGGGCTAGGCACCACCTTGGGTGTCGCGGAGGCGGATGCAAAGCCCGAGAATTGCGGGCGGTGGTTGAGATAGGCGCGGATGAAGCGGCGTTGCTCGGCGGGGGTGGGGAAGGATTTGGTGTTGCAGAGGTAGGGGGTAAAGGGTTCGTGGTAGTTGTAGCACCATTCTGTGAAGTGGTTTGCGAATTCGAGACCGGGGGTGTTGCCGGAGGCGTATTCGAAGTCGATGACGACGAGTTGTTTGTGGGTGTTTGCGGGGAGGAGGAGGGGGGATTCGGTGGTGGGGAGGAGGCGGAGGATGTTGCCGTATTGGGTCTGTGGGGGGTTAGGTTTCGATTCGACAGGAGAGTGGATGGTAAGAGGGTAGAAGGAGACGATGGTATAAAGAGAGAAATGATGAAAAGAGAGGATAAACATGAAAAACTCACATCATTATGCGCAAACACCAACTTCTCCCTCAACCCCGCCACCCCCCCATACTTCTCATTCAACCACCCCCTATACCTCTCCACCATCCCCCTAAACACCGACCACTCCACCCCACACACCAACCCCCTCTCCCTCCACGCCGGCACCTTCTTCCCGCCATCCCCCGTCTCGGGATACGTATCCAGGAAACTAATCACACGCTCGCACCTCTCAACCCACTTATCCCAATTCCTCCACACAAACGGCCCTTCATCCCTCTCCGTCTCCAGGAGCTCAATCCCATCATGCAATTCCCGCATGCGCTTAGCGATCTGCTTCGACGTCTCCGGATCGCGGAGGTCCCTGGGCGTGAGAGTGGTGGATATGAAGTACTCCTCGAACCTCCCATTCCTAAACGTCCCCAGCAATCTCGGGCCGATCTTCTTGCGCGCGAGTCGGCTCAAGATGCCGAGCTCCGCGTCGCGGTCGATAAGATGCTCGACTTGTGGGCCGTAGATTCGGAGGAGGAGTTTGGAGGGGCGGGCTTTCGATTTACTGGTCGGGTCCGAGGGGAGGGCGGGGGGGAGACGACGTAGACTGCGTTTGTGAGGGCGCCGCTTAGGCGCTCGACCTCGAGGTCTGCGCCGCTGTCAAGGGGGACGCGACGCCATCCCTTAAGACGGAGTGTGTGTGCCAGTCTCAGGATCTCCGATTTGAAAGTAACCCACACCTGTGCCTCTTTGTCTGCGCGGCGGCCGGAGGTGGTGGGTGTTGTGGTGCCGGAGGCGTAGCTGAGGGTCTTGGAGTTATCGAGGACGACGTCGCAGCT
The DNA here is from genome assembly GCF_001641265.1 of Pseudogymnoascus destructans. NCBI lineage: Eukaryota > Fungi > Ascomycota > Leotiomycetes > Thelebolales > Thelebolaceae > Pseudogymnoascus > Pseudogymnoascus destructans. The sequence continues at coordinate 7,515 of NW_020167541.1, read as the reverse complement.
GGGGACTATGACGTCTCCATCGAAGTACTCCGTGTCCGAGGAAGCATTGACGGAGTAGCGGCGCGACGTGTACTTGCGCGACGAGTAGGAGGGTCGGCGCGGGCGGATGACAGGGCTCTCTGGGTTGGGGCGGTATGTGGATTTCACTTTACTGTCTTCGAGGATCGATTGCAAGTCTTCGAGGGAGATGGTGCTCAGGCACGAGTCCTGTGATTCTCTGCGGGCGGTGGTAGGGCTGTTATTCTCGTTCCCCCCCTCGCCACGCGGGTGTGCCTTATGCTTCCTCGCCTTCCTCGCGGCCGTCTTAGCCTTCTGGACATGCAACCACTCCGAGACCTGGCTGAGGAGCTTATCATGCTGATGATGGCGTTGATGTCTCTGAATATACGGCCCATTCCCCGACGAGCTCTCCCCGGACTGACTCATAGCCAGCCTCGGGATGTCCTCTTGGCTCGCCTGGCTGACGAGGGAGTTCTTGGAGGAGTTGCTGAAGGAGGAGGGCGTGGGGCGACCGGTGAGTCGCTTGCCGACGCCTGCGGTGAATTGTTTTATGGGTGGTGTGTCGAGGGGTTGCATTGGTGGGGAGAGCTTGGGCTCTTCAATGGATACGACTGTGTGCACCAATTCGAATTAGTATACATAAGACAACAAAAGAAGGATAGATAAATAGATAGCTGCCCTTGCATGCAAACACACACCCCACAGCCGTGTCTCGTGCCCGATTGCCCGATCTCGCTCACGCCCCCTTGCATTTGCATGGGGAAAACTAGATATGTGCGGATTTTTTGGGGGATGGGGGGTGACATACCCTTCGTAGGCCCGCTCTTGGGGCTTGCCCCGCCATCGTCGCCTCGGATGGCCATGATCATGGCGGGCCGCAGCGGCCTCTGACCTCCTCCACCTCCGTGGCTGTTGCTGGTGGTGGTGCTGCCATCACCGCCGGGTTTTCGGTCTGGGTCTTGTGGCGGCGCCGCATTCCTGTCTGTCATCTCCTACACCGCCCCGGTTGGAGGAGAATGAAATGGGGCTATATGGAAACAGTAGTCCCGTTTTCGGAATTTGTGTCTTGCTTCTTTCCTTGAGGCGTGTTGAATATATATATATATATATATATCTATATTTGGAGTTTGTATGGATCGAAAGAAAGATAGTAGGCAATTGAAGCAACTATGCTCAGAAGTTGTAGGGGTACCAAGCATACGCAATGACTGGCACTTTTAAAAACTTGGGGATTGGGACCGAGCACACACCACAGGATCACCCCACCAACAAAAAAGCACCAGCCAACCAGGACAGCGGCGGTACATTCCGCCCTGGGAGTGGGAGGGTTGTTTCTTATGAGGATTATCATACCATGTAAGTGTGCATACTAACATATTAATAGGCTTCAATAATAAGAGGTCTGTACTACAGTTTTGGTTACACATGAGAGAGATGAGGTCACACATCTGGTAAGAGTATTATAATCTCTCTAAACACTGCTGCTGCTAAACCACATATTCGTGTAACCAAAAAACTAAAGTACACATACAATAAAGGGGTATCCATTTATTCCCATACCAGCCGTTCATTGTTTCCTTGCTTCTTCCTACCCCGAATCATATTCCTGCATGTACTTTTTTGCTTTTGATCTATCAACCGAACAAAGGTACGGTACCCCACAACATGCAAAAGGTCAGACAAAGGCAACGAAGCCCCATGCTCACTCATCAAGGACTCATAGGCTTCGCCCATTCCACAACCTCAAGCGCACACATGACCAACATGAGCGTCGAAGGCAAAATCCTGTATACTAGTTAGTTCGACATCTACACAAGGAGAGAGACGGGGATCACATACCAAATAACATAGCTCTGAAACAAAATCTTGCTCATAACCGCCTCATAAACCCCATTAATCTGGCAAATCTGCGCCAACTGCAGCGCGCTCGGCGCGCCCGTAAGCAAGAAGCAGACAATAATAAAGATCGGATCATCCACAATGCTAATCGGCAGATACTTGGCCATCATCGCCAAGAACGGCGCCATGATCAAGGTCGGGAGGAGCATGCGGCTGATCAGCGAAGCAACCAAGAGCTTCGTCCCAATCTGGTTCTCCTCGCTGTCCGCCTCCAGTGCGGTCTGCGGGAGGGTGTTGCGGGCGAGGTTGGCGCCGAGGACGACGAGGATGAGGGGGACGGCAACGCCGCCGGACTGCGTGATGGCGCGGGTGACGGAGTTGGCGACGAAGGAGCCTTCTTGGAAAAAGAGGCGCTGGAGGGAGGGGATGGTGGCAACGATGCCGGCGAGGAGCATGGCCCAGAGAGGGGGGTTCATGAATTCCCATAGGCCGTTGCCGAAGCGCGCGGCGCCTCTGTAGAACTTGGCGAGAACCCTCTGCACGGGGAAGGGGAGGGTGTTGAATATACTCCTGATGACGGCGTTGATCTTTGATGAGACGAAGTTTGCGGCGCGTTTCGATTGGAGTTCGGCGATCTTGACCCATCCTCGGATGCCATCGGGGATGTGCTGCTCTCTGATCTGTTGTGGTCTGATGGTTGGGAAAGAAGTGAGGCTGTTGCTTAGATGTTCAGCGTGTAGAATACTGTCTACCTCTGGTGCCGTCGGGGTAGAGTTTAAGCGCTTCCTCCCATCATCATCATACTCGTCATCGGGCAGCACATAATGCGTGTTGGTGACAGGCGTTATACCGCCCGATTCGAACAATGTCGACGAGTGGCTCTGGCTCCCATCATCATCTCTGTATCTCCCCTCCTCCACAGCCGCCGCATCTTCAATCTCCAGCCGATCCGGTGGGGCCAACAGAACATGGTATCCCCAACTCCATCGCACCAGCTGTCCGAGTTGCTGGAAGATGAGCAAGTAAAGAATGCCGCGCGCCGAGACCTCGTCGTCATTGTCCCCCGGTATCCTGTCCCAGTGTAGCCCATTCAAGGTCTGTGACAGAGAGATAACGAGGGATATCGGCAGGGAGTTTGAGTTCCCAAAAACTCCCATTGCCGTGACGAAATTCGCAGGACGCTTGACTAATCCGAAGGCTTTGGACACGCCAATGGAGACCAGGTATGATACGAGAGTTTGTAGGGCAAAGATCACTGGGATCACAGCGAGGTCGGCAAGAGTGTCGGCCGTCAGCTGAGAGGCAAGTTTCGTGAAGACTGCAGATTTCGTCAGTAATGGATACAGAAAGCGTCGTCGAATCGGGTTGGCAACTCACTCAGACAAGGCGTGAACAGCATAACATTCAAGTGAGCCACAAACTTTTGCTGCTCCGCACTAAACATGCCCTGTCTCGCGATGATATACCCCGGCACGCTGACGCAGACGACCTCCATGACGGCCTCGAACACGAGGAGTATGAGGCGTCCGAGATCCGGATGCGCCTCATGGCTCATCACGACGGGCTGCTGGAAACCATCGAAAGGGCGGGCCGTGAAGGACCTGCTGACGATGGAGGCGACGCCATTACTGCCATTTGCGAGTCTGAATGACGTGGGTGTGGTGAAGAAGGCCATTAAGGGTCGCCGGCCAGAGCGATTCGGGAAATTGTGAGCTTTCAGTATGGTATTATAGTTGGAGAGGGCGTGCTCGTTGTGCTCGTTGTGCTCGTTGTGCTCGTTGTGATCGTTGTGATCGTTGTGCTCGTTGCGATAAGGATGGTTTTGTCGTTCTTAGGTTTTGGTGGTGCGGGCGGGTAGACTAGGTAGGATGGTGAGAGGATTTGTGAATGTGTTGTTGGGTTGGGCGACGCACCTCAGCTCGCCATGCGGGGCGAGGGTTGTGTGAGGTTTTAGCTGGTGTCGCACGGCGCACGACGTAAGTTACAGTGACGCGGTCTAGGAGGCGTCGGCTGCGGGTCTGCCACCCGCCTGGCTGGTCTCTTGTGGTGCCAAGGTATTTTGAGGCACCGCCCTGATGCGACGATTCGATATGAGAGGTTATCTCCAAATGTGTGTGTTCCCTTTCTGCTTTCTGCTTTCTCCTTTCTTTTTTCTCCTTTCTCCTTTCAACTTCTGCATCAGCGTAGCCAGTAAGTCCTGTGCATCGTTGAGCTACAACACACCAAGCTCATCTTCCTCGGCGGGTATACTGTGCAACTTCCGTACTGGAACTCGGTACTGAAACTTCCGTACTAGAACTTCCATACTAGAACTTCCATACTAGAACTTCCGTACTATGTACTGTAAGATTACGTGTGCTACACCATTAGTGTAGGATCCCAGTACTATAACTAACTTATCATATGTCTACTCTGTTCTGCTATAATACTCTATATGCACTCTAAGGCTGACTTCATACATGATCTACTCATACATACATTCTCCACACATTAAAACCGCCGAAGCTTCTGAATCTGAATCGTAGCGATCCGCGCAGTTTCAAAATGAGCAGAAGCGATGTGCGCGGTTTCGCGACGTGCGTCCGTTCACCGCTACTCCTCAACAAAACACCGAATCAACACTACGGATGAGCCTCAAACGGCGTGCTCGGAACCTACCACCTAAGGGTGGTAGGAATAAGGTGCTCTCTACTGCACAGTCAGAAGCCCTTAAGAAATGGATCCTTAAGCAGTATTACCTAGGGCTTGGAGCTACTAGAAGTATGATATTTTCTGCAGTCTGCCAGCTCCGGAGCCTACATCTGCAGCCTCCGCCATCAGAGAGCTAGCTTACTAAATATATTAAGAATGAGCTTTAAGAATTCCACTTTATCACTACAAAGCCTATTGCACTACAGCGTACGAAAGCTTAAGATAAGTCTACTATTATACGGTGGTTTCGAGAGTACCATGAGTTTATACTAGAGCGTGGTATAAAGCCAGAGTCAATTTGGAATATGGATGAAACAGGCTTTAGGATTGGAATTCCAGGAGGTGAGAAGGTTATGATACCACGAATAGCAAAGGAGCTCTATACGCCTAGACCCTGAAAATCGTACGTCTATTCTGTAGTAGGAAAATCATACCACCTATACTTGTCATTCCGGGCAAAATACATATGGATTCTTGGCACCATATGAACCTCAAAGGCACGGAGCTAGTACTACACTCAGACTCTGGATTTTCAAATAGCCAGCTTGCTCTTCAGTGGCTAGAGCATTTTGCAAAGCATACAGCTTCGGAGGATACGAAGGTTCTACTACTCGACTCTCATGTGAGCTATACAAGCCATGACTTCGTCATTGGAGCAGAAGAACATAACATCATTATATCCACCTTTCCCTCACATCTCACACACGTTTTACAGCCATTAGACGTGGGAGTGTTCCAGCCTTATAAGCACTAGCATAGAGTAGCTGTGCTCGTAGCTATACGAGACATGGACATTACCTACGACCTACAATCCTTCATGAGAGATCTCACCCAAATCCGGAAGCAGACTTTTAAGGAGTCTACAATAGTCTCAGCTTTCCGGAAAGCTGGAGTCTAGCCAATAAGCTGTAATACAGCTATTATGAAGCTATGCACCTACTCATAGCCTACGCCTATGCCTACTACGCCTACCCTACTAATACGGGTTTCTACACCTAAACCCTCTACTTTTCGGGCTGTAGAAGAGGGGCAATAGTACTAGAAACACCAGGTTCCGGGGGGCTTTAGTAGCCCCTCAAAAGAGAGCTACTGCAATTGGCTTACCGGAACCGAAGAGGTTGTAGTAGGCGGCCAGCTCCAAGAACACGACCTACGGGCTATTTGGCGCCAGGTTGAGGAGTCGAAGAAGCGGGCAAGCCGAAGCCGGGCCCAGCTTCAGTTCTGAGGTGAGCTCCAAGCTGCTCACGCTCACGAGCTTCGGGCCTAGAAAGCCGAGCTTCAAGCCTAGAAGCTTGCAGCCAAAGAAGCCCGGGTAGCCCGCTAGGCTAGAAACGAGGCTAATAACCAGCTCAAAAGAGCTGAGGTTGAGGCCCGGAGGGCAGAGCGCCTCCGGAAAAAGAGGGTAAAAGCTCTTCTTCGAGCTGGCAACCCAATTCCTCTAGAGGATCGGGACCCAATTCGGGACCTAGAAGCTGCTGAGAGTGGGTGCGGGAGCGAGAGCGGGAGTGAGCGTGGGCGTGGGCGTGAGTGTGGGAGTGAGCGTGGGAGTGATGAAGTGATAATTTCTTACAATGATTGATTCATGTACCTTTATATACAAATTACTATGTAGTGGTACCTATAGCCTACATATTGCGAAACCGCACATCGCTTCCGCTCATTTTGAAACCGCCCGGATCGCTTCTGAGCGAAGCGAAAATTTGGTCATGACGATTACCCCGCCGCGACACCCTCAAACCCTCAACTCAGGAATCACGACAGGATCTGGCTGTGTCCTCTTCTCCGGTACGTCGCAGTTTTCGCAGAAAAAATATGAAGTGCATGTAACTAATGCAGCTATCCCTTTCACAGACTGATTTCTCCCTCCAACGCGCGCCATCAGACGATTCCTCGTGTCGACGCTCACCACCCATGAGGACGGTATAACCGCCTAAACACAGCATGGCTCCTCCCACCGACCCGTCCGCACCGGCAGACACCTCTGGCGCCTCGCCCTTGCCCGCCGACTCCTCGAATCCCGTCTCCGCGGCCCCAATCAGCGAGAGACTGTCCTCTGTGCGCTCTATTTCCGATCCTCCGCGCCATCAATCGACTATGTCGTCCTCGTCAAACCTAATCGGCGTGTTGAACAATGCCAGGAGACCTGCGGTGCGCTCGTCGATACCGGCGAGCTCGGTGGCTTCGGGGGCGGCTTGCCGCAGGATATGCAGGCGAAGATGAGGGCTTTCCATTTGTCGCGCCAGGGTACGCCGCCTGGTGGACGACCGTCGGCTTCACCGGCCGACGAGAATGGCGGTAACATGGCAGGAGGTCTGCGGTTACCAATGGGTAATAGGCCACAACTACCGCAGGGGCTTGTCTCGGCGCCTGCTGTTCCACGACAGGGCGGCAAACCGTCGCTGAGCGAGCGCAGAAACATGCCGAAGTTAGGTGGATTACCAGGAAGTCCTGCGGCTCCCGCAGCGAGCCCTTCTTTGAGCCTGAACGGCAGCGCAAACCCGGCGGCGAATAACACTGATAGGGGGTCGATGTTCAACAAGTTCTCCAACTATGTGGATACGGAGAAGGGAACGCTTCGCTTTGCGGGGAAGGCTGTTATCCATGGTCAGGGCATTGATTTCTCGAGCGGTAATAATTTCAGTATATCCCTGGATGAGGTAGATACGCTCGAGGAGCTGGGAAAGGGCAACTACGGCACAGTCTACAAGGTGCGCCACGCGCGGCCACGGCAGCAAAGGCTTGGACTGGGTCTTCAGGTTCGCTCCTTGGCACCCAATGCCTCGATAGGGGACAATGGCGATTCCAGCGACACGCCTCTGGCCAAGAATTCCACGGGTGTCATCATGGCAATGAAAGAAATCCGTCTCGAGCTCGACGAAGCCAAATTCGCCGCCATCATCATGGAACTCGACATCCTCCACCGCTGCGTCTCTCCCTACATCATCGATTTCTACGGCGCCTTCTTCCAAGAGGGCGCGGTGTACA